>NC_060105.1:16203294-16845606 GCF_021155765.1 Diprion similis | reverse complement strand
AGAAAAATACGTAAAAAATGTAATTCAACGCTTTTAGAGTCTCAGTTGAATATTTACTTTAGTAGGCATCGGTTTTAAGTATTTTTGAGGTCAAGGAATCCGATCATGCTTATAAAAAGTTATTTCTGCCGCGCATTCATACAGTTTTGAGCCTCAGAAGTTGACGAACTTTTGATCATTTTCTCAAACGGTGTCATAGAGCAAGCTATCGTCTATCTATTCGGTGAAATCTGCTCTAGGCGTGATTAAACAACAAAAAATGCAACATTTAATGTTAAATGTTATTAAAATAGTTAACCGTTATGCTTGAAGTAGGCGTCGAGGGCTGCTTCCATTAGTTCTCCAAGAGCGGATGGCGACGCGACTGCTATTCCTATTACTCGCAGAATACCCATGAGCGTTGGGCTGCTGGAAGTTCTACTGGACAGCCACGAGGCCCAGCTGGTTCGCAGTTGTTCGACCAGCGGACCACTTTGATTTATAGAATGGAGCAATTCGGTAACTAACAATCCAGCTTCTGCAGCTTGTTGAGGTTGCGATACGGCTGTGAAGGTAAAAAAAAGATATTGAAATCCAAGATATTTCCAATAATGAAACCACGCTTCGTTATGTAAAAGATATAAAATACAAATTTATTTACTATTCGTAATAACGGACTCCATGTCATCCAACATCTTGGACAATGCGTCGGTAAATGCTTTAGGATCGCTAGTCAGAAGTGTCTTGTGCCGAGTTGTGCAATTTACCAATAATTTAACTGAAGAACGAACGTACATTTGTCTCTTTTTTAATGTCGTAGGATGAAAGTGAGTCACATTGGGATCGTATGCGGCAGCAATTTTCAACAAACTGAAAAATCGTAATATCAGTATAAGGTAAGCAAATATAATTAAATATCTTGAGATATCGAGAATTTGAGTTTTATTCCTTTCAATCAAGTTTCTTTTCAATCGGAATCTACTTACTTATTGATAGCTCCATCGATTGAATAAATTTGATCGGAATCGAGGCAAAGTATTACTCTGGGATCACAGCTCATAACGTACCAATTAATCACCTGATCGTACGCGGTAGCATCTACCAAATGCCAGGCGAACTTTTCTGCAGCCACAACTATTTGCACAGCTTTTTCATTCTAGAAGATATACATAATAATAGTTAATAACGGACGAAGATTTGCTTAATAATGACCGTCAATTATTTCCAAAATTAAGACCACGTTCACATCCAAGTATTTTCTTGAATTATTATTATGAACTACGCTTACCTGTCTGACATTCGGTTCGTTTGAAAGTTTAACGAGCAAGTTTAGCAAGCATATATGCATTCTGGAAGCGACGACCAGCGACTGAACAGACAGTATTTCATTCGCCCAGACTTGCCAATTAATACTAGTGAAGACGCTCCCCAGGAACAAGTGACTATCCGGCAAATACTGATCAACGACTTTAACCATCAATTCGATATCCCCTGTACCAGGACTGAATCTCTCCCAAGGCAACGATAAAAAGTTGCCGTGAATAACATTCAAGATATGATCCTTGACCGATGTATGAGCAAAGTTTGTCACATAAAATTGCCATAAAAAACAGAGAATTTTGCTCGACGCAGGCATAGTATCGATGATGAATCTTATACACTCGACAAACATTGCGACAGTTCTGTTTGCATAAGGTCCGTCAGCTATGATCCATGGCAGTAAAACCGATCTGTCATCTGTCAATTGCTGAATCCAAGCCGCCGTTGGCTCGCGCAGATGCCTCGTCCAATATGGTATAATCCATGGTGCAAACATGTCGCTTAAAACTGGCCATATGCGCTCGCATACTGGAATAGAAAATTGGGATTAAAATTGTGTATATATGAGTAAACAGTTGAAAAACTGGGCAAATTTATAGCTTGACAACCGATTATTTACTTCCACTGCGGTTAGTCTCATTCTGACGCTTCATTAAAATATGTCTTCTCTCCGAATGAATAGATTGAAAGCATTCTTCATATCACCCATTTTACTTGAGGTCGATCTCCATATTTTCAAAAAAAAAAAACTCGTTTGAATTAAATGATTCGTTGTCGAACTATAAATTCTTGAAATTCACCGAATTCTTTCAGCTTAGGAAAGATTGAAACACGACAATATCTACTAATAGCATATTATACTCGATCCGTTGGAATGACTCACATTGATCGGCCAATGTTCCTTTGTCGGAGTGAAGAGTCAGCACGATGAGAGCATGTCCAACCATGCCGAGAAACGTGGCGATTGGTTCGTTGTATACTCGATATTTGGGGTACAATCCATACAATCCATATTGCAATCGTTCTTTCATAAAATGTTTACTCAGAAGAACAGCGGTATCGTGCATCTAAAATATTTTTAAGAATACTCAATGAGTACGGTGGAAAAAATTGCCAATCGATAAAAGAATCATCACCTCTTGTCGCGATAGCAATCTCTGTTCCGTAGCGTAACGTCGAATTTCGTCTCTGACTTTTATCGGCTGTACAGGACCCTGGGATTTCGATCTTCCACTGAGAGCAGTCAGTAAATCTCGCCAAACATCCAATGAAAGGCTCTGTGACTCGCTGCCTCTTAATATTGCACTTAAAACCTCGCCGTAATGCTCAGGAAACTCGTGGAGGAGTACGAGTCGAAGATGATTACGGAAGAGCTGATTGGAAGAAAGGAACGATAACAGTTATAAACGCAGGCATGAAATTTTTCGTCTCGATATATGTATCTTTTGATCTTTCAAGTGAAAGAATTATGTTGAACATTTTAACGATTACAACAATGATTCAATTTATTAGAGATTTTGAGAAATCACCTCATGTAATATAAGCTTGTCGTCTTCAGGAGTTAATCCAGCGTTGCACAGGGCTTTGGACACCAGATCAATGAATGTGGATCTTTCGCTGAGTCTGGGTCGTCTGTAATTTAGCCAGCTTCCAACGTCAAACTGCAATATAGGTTTGAAATACCAATAACTTGTGGTGTTTTTAACAGATATCGAAGATTTAATAATCAAGTCAATTATTTAAGGGGGGGGTAAGGGTTTCAGCGTAAAAAAAACCACTCATTTTGTGAATTTTTTTTGAAAATATGGATTGAGCAAATTCATTGAAACCTTTTCTACATTATTAAGCATACTTTTAACAATATTCTGTAATTTTTTCATGCAGAAATATTGCAAAACAAGCCGGTGACAGAGCTGGCCCCAGAAAGTCTTAGAAAAAAAACCATCTGCGGTGTTCACTATGTCTCGGTCGGAATTTATCTGAAGTCAAAATCCATTAAAGTTTAGTCAAAGTATTATCAAATCCTCCCCCCAACGTTCTACGATTATTTTTTTTTTCATTTAAAAATTTTTGGTGGCCATCTAAAGTGTAAACTGCTATTTTCCACGAAAAATTCCACCATTTTGTGGGTGGGAAACCCCCTTAATGTTGAAAAAAAATTTTTAACTAAACGTTGGGGGTATTTTATATGTAGAAAATGTGTACCAAGTTTGGAATGAATCGGTCAAGTAATTTGTAAATGGTAGCGAACACAGACTTTGAAAAAGTGGTTTTGAGAAAAACTACTGCGTTTAAAGTTTATTGAGCTAAAAAAGTGAAGAAAAAAAGGTCTGTCACCGGCTTGTTTTGCAATATTTCTACATGAAAAAATTACAGAATATTGTTAAAAGTATGCTTAATAATGTACAAAAGGTTTCAATAAATTTCCTCAATCCATACTTTCAAAAAAAATTCACGAAAGAAGTTTTTTTTTTTTACGCTGAAACCCTTACTGCCCCCCCCCCCCCCCTTCAAGAGTTTTGCTCGGATCGACTTAAAATTTTGAGAATATATTCTTGAAATGTTTAACAATAAGATAAGACAAAAAAAAATCGATTTTTCGAAAGTGTAAGCCCTTATCCCCCCCTTAATCAACCTTACCTTGGACAGTAAAACGAAACACAGGTCAGCGCTTGGCCCAGTCGCTAAGTCAACGACAGTTTGATACATAGGCAAGAAAGTTGACGCGCCTCCGGCTACCGGCGTGAAGTGCGGTCCCAGTAAGCCACCTAATCCTGGTCGTTGCATTATCGTTTTCAATAAACGTTGTCCTTGAGCTTCCTCTCCGCTGATGAATAACTTGGAAACCAGATATCAATTTGAAAATATTCCTTGCATAACACGAATAAAGACATTTGATTGTAAATCTCGAGATTACCTGGCCCAATTTTTCTAGACATGTCGTGATCAGCTGCTTAGTCGGCGGGCAAAAAGCAGCCTCTTCTGTGTAAAAGTCAACCAGATGGTAAAATAATTTCACCCCAGTTTCTTGTACGTTGTTTAAAACAGTCGAGTTCTCGCTGGTCCGGCTGATAGTGAGTTCGTGTTCCAGAAGCCTGTTCATAATTTATGTCATATTTTAAATCGAATTTGAATTCTGGCCAAGATACGAGGCGAGCGTGTGTTAATCTGGCAGATCAAGAAATTATCCGCATGAAAATATTCGCAGTGTTGTAAAAGTAAGAAAATAAACTATAAATCTTACATAATCAGGTAATCGACGAAGACGCAGCCTTGAGAAACCTTTGCAGGTGGAGGTTGACCGGCTCGAACCAATAATTGCTCGTACTCGGCTCTGTTTTGACTAATCATGTGGTCGACGCCGTCGCTGACTCGAGCTTCTGATATCTAAACATAACAACGTTCTGAATTAAGCATGATACATTATAGGAATGCAGAAAAAAACTTTGCAAAAGAGTAAGTAGGTAATACGAAGGAAATCTCCCAATTGAAAATTGCATCAAGAAATCTGCGCATCACCTTTATTCTGATAACTGCAGGTCCGGCGCAATGAACGATAGGCGGTGTTCCGGATCTGGAACGTTTTTGTCCAGAAGGCGAAGGATCGCACAGAGCGTGAAGAGTGACTCGACTTTCGACGTCTCTGTAGAGTGTTGGAACTAGTTCCAAGAAGTTGCAGTCTATCGCCGTATGTTCGTCAAGCATGAGATTATACGTTTGGGCGTATTCTATTATTGCTTTGAGATGCGGTTTCAGCAAATTCAAAATGCTCTCAGGCTTATATAGACTTTCCTTTGATACGTAAGGCAGAAAAGCGTTGTTTTTGCTTAGCGAAGGAGGCGGAATCGGTTGCTCGTAAGTGTTTATTCTCCGAAATATCCTCTGCAGAGGATCCGACGGCTCCAGTGGTGTCGTCGGTGTTTGATTTGTCTTTAGCGACTGACTTTCCGGGTTTCTTAGAATGCAGGCTTGCCATTCCGAAATTGCCTTCAATTGATTCTTTCTCACAGATTCATAGTCGACATATTCCAACCACGGTTCCTGTGGATATTCGAACAAAGAAAAAATATTTTGCTGTCTCAACATGGAAATCCTTTTACGTTTTTCATTATAGAACTAATATCAACATTCAATAAATATTTTGATAGAAAACAAGTGCCGGAATTCGATGACTGTTGACCCAAATCGCTGCTAAAATTAGTTTGACTAAAATATTAGATACAGAAACAGATTTTTCAGAATTGATGAAATAATGAGGGAAAACATATTTTTTGGTCTCATAAAACTGTGTTTGATGTTGCGATCTCACCTGATTTCCTTGCATTAACAACGCTAACTTTTGTGACATATACTGCGGCGGTAATGCGGGAAGATACAATCCAGATTCTTGTAATCGTGGTTCTTCAAGCCATAAGCTCAGTGTTTTATAAAACCTGAAATAATTGAATGAGTTTTTAGAAATGATTATTCAGGAAATACTTTTGACAAAAAAATCCGTTCAACGATCAAATTTTCATATTTACTTGGCAGCGTTGAAATAAAAGACTCTTCTTTCGTCGGTTATCGGCGACCCGTTGTCCAAATCACTTTCCCCTTTGATTTGAAAGTATTCGGTTGTATCGTGAAGACGTTTCTTTAGCTTTTTGAAGTAACTCAAGTTGATCATACCTTCAAAAAACTTCTCACCGATACCACCTTTGTCCAAAGTGCTAGAAATAATAAACAAATCCAATAGACTCGACGATTCTATTAAATATTGATTGCATTATGTTTGGAGTAAAGTATATTTGCGAAAATGGATTATATTGTACAGAGTGAATAAACTTCTATGAATTTGTCACTCCGGTTCAAACGGAGGATAAAATCGGAATAAAATCTGATAACTATCTGCTTGCAAGCTTCGGGAAAACGATACTTACGTGCTAATAATTTTTCAAAATAAAATGATAAATGATCAATAATCAATGGAGGCTAACCCAGTAGCTGTAGGGACTCTGGCTAAAAACAATGTGAAGAAGTTTTGCCAAAGAAGCGCCAAGAGTGGATGGTCCATGGGAGTGTCCAGCGCTTGATGGGACCATCGATATATAGCCAGACCGCTAGCTCCAAATGGTTGTATTTTCACAGTGGCACAGGCTTTCTGAAAAAGTGTTAAAGAAGAAATTGTTACAAATGTCCATTTTCTATTGATAAAACACTAAAATTTCGATTAATTATAAATTGACCCTTTCGTGCATACATTTTTTCTTACATGCGATTCGCTTGAAATTTTGCATACAAGGGCTTCTGGGGTCGCTGAATACGAATCTGAACTCGAAATTCAAAAATTCTGATACGGCGGACAAACAAAATTAAAAAAGAAGATATTAAAGAAATTCTAGAAAATTTTATGGTATGTATTAAGTTCGTGTAAAAATTGGAATTTGTACTAAACTAGCAGAAAATTCTTTTTTTTTTCGAGTAAAAATACGCATTTTGACCATTTGTTTACATGTTCTATTTTTACAATAATTAATGTAATTAATTAGTAATATAAATAATTTTTATATACTTAGATACTCAGAAGTTGTTACCAAAAAAGTGGCTTAAAATAAATAATAAATATCTACAAAAAATAAATGCGACGCTGGGTGTCTCAGTGTGGATTAAAGCGTTCAAAAGACATTTCTAACTTGAAAAAACCATTTTTTATAACGACTTGAATAACGATATCAACGGTATTTTGTATTCAATGTGTCTTACCTTAAGAGCGGTGTCTACAGACGTTTTCCCCTGCAAGGCTAATTCCCGTAGTACTTCGCGCCAAAGGCCAGTTTTTTCCTCTCTGTCTTGCTGTTCCGTTGCAAGAATTCGGTGAGCCAACCACACGGATTGTACAGGACCTCCGAGAAGGCTGGGCAATGTGGAGGAGCCTGTAGCCCAGCTCAAAAACGATCCAAATGAACCTGAATTCTTTCCCGACGCCAAGTTCTGTCAGGACGATGAAAATGTTATACTCGATCAAGAGTCAGTACGATATCCCATCCAAATGAAACACAAAACATTACATGCTGCAAATATTGAATCGATCGTATCTCACGTAATATTATAACTTTCGTAACAATAAAAAATCCTTCTCTAATGTCAAGCAATGTTATTCGATAAAAAGTTATGCACCGCATTCTGATAGCACAGATGAAATCCCAACGAAACCTATTACTACGGAGGATGGCACGTTAAACTGTAGATGGACACAGATTCCACACAATTCGAGTAAGTACTTCCGACAAATTCTATAAGCATACGCGATATACCGATCATATCGATGGAAAATGCGTGATCGGTGAAATTTTCTATTGTACCTTCGTTTTTCCAAGTCAAAATAATTATTCGAAGCAAGAAGCGGGTAAAGACTTGGGTTAACGAATAATGATACTAATAATAATAATAGCAAAGTTATTTTTTCAGTTGTTCATTAGTGCTACGGCATGCGGAACAAAAATTATTTGAGCCTATCGCTAGCTGATCGTTAAATCAGATTTCGTAGCACGTTTTACAGGAGTAAAGCACAGGTGAGCAAGGGTGAAGCGTTACGGTAAAAAAATTCTCGAGTACTAACGCACTTACCTCTGCGCCTCCCTCAATGGCTAGCTAGTGACAAAAGAGGCCGATTGAGATAAAAAAGGCAGTTTTCATGTTAGGTAATTTGCATACTTGTAAGGATATTGCGATTCGAACAACAATTTCAGCGATAAACATACCGCAAAAAAATTGTGGAAGATGGTCTCAGTCTCTGCTCTGGCACCCAAATGAAAATATGCAGCTCTAATGACTATGTCCATCAAGTACATGACACTCTGATCTCGGTTCCAATCCGGTATCAACGCCAACGCTCTCAGCCAGAGGTAAACAAGTACTCGTGGACTTTCCAAACAATACCTGCGTATAAAGAAATATTATCAACATCAAGGACCACGTACAGTAAGCTGTTTTACTTTCTGCAAGCTTTTTAATTATCATTTTTACGCGATTCCTGGTGTTTAAATGTACGAAAAACGTTATATTGAATTTCTAGGTCCGTTTCGCTATTCGAATTTTTCAGATTTGCGCCTTCGGATAACTTTTATATCAGTTTCAACGAAGTAACGAGAGTGCGAGGTGAAATCGATAAGTACCTGCGATAATCTTCCAACTGGGTTTGTATCATGTTAGCGAATAGCTTCAGAATCGGACCAGGAAAATCCGAGACAATCAAGTTCTTGGCCATCTTCATGTACGTTCTGTCCGCAGTGATTAAAGATGTGACCAGGTTTGAAAACTTCTCGGTTTTAATCAACGAGTCCAGACATTCAAGAAATAATGGAACTATGTGATGAAGCGAAATGAGAACTTGTTCATATTTGTAGTAACACTGTAGTATCTGTAGCTGGTTAAATCCTTTCAATAAAATCAGTGGAATCGAATGACCCCACGTTGTCATTAGCACAGCGACGTAACAAGCAATCGGTTGTTTTTCTCTGACACCAAACGCGAGAATCTCCAGTGACGGATCAGCGTCGATATCCGGAACTTGAGCCAGGGCAGCACTGGGATTTGATATTGTGTGCCGGGCGGTACTTTCTGATCTATCGAGCTGATGTAATCTCAATTTTGTAACCATTTCCCATGCCCATAACGAGAAGGCGTGTTCGCTACTTTGCGGTCTCACCATAGAGGATACCTGAAAAAAATACTTGCGTCACAATTCTGTAATAATCATTGTACTTTGGACTGGTACTGAAATTCAAACGGATACATACTTGCTTGACACCTTCGGCCAGAAGGGAAGCCGTTTGTGCGGGAGTATCTGGAACGTACTTCATTGTAAGTTCAACTACAAGAAGTGCTACACGACGGTGTAAATGAATTCCAAGGCACAATTGGTCTTCGCTGTAACGGTATATACTTATTAGCACTTACCAAGTAACGCTAAGCCGCCGATAACAACAGACGTTAACTTTTAAAAAAGGTAAGGGTTTTCAAAATGCCGGCTTTGAAAGATGACAAAAGAGAAAGATAAGAGCGTCAATAAAAATGTGGAAAATTTCAGGATCAAATCCTTACGTTACACAATTTTCAGAACTTGAATCACTTAAACTTTTACACAACGCTTGCGTGGGAACTCTTTTAGTAACATGGAACAATATTACAAGAGACTAAACAAAGTGCAACTAGCAACTGTGATTAATATTCAAAGTACCGCCATATTGTTATAAAAGCTAAAAGTAAGAATTTTTAAAATGAAATCGCATTAGATGCACCGAGTATATTAACTAAAAATTTATACCTATCGAGTCCCCAGTTGAGGTGAGAAAGGATCAAACGAGCGAGATGATTTTCAGTAGAATTTAACGGATACTGATGCAACCAGCAGGAAAGGATAGTAAAATCCTCTTCTTCGGGAATCCATCTTCCAATTCGTAGTTCCATGAAGAGATATAAACTGAGCTGGAGATAAAGGTGATGAATTCATCATTACGATTCAATAACCACACGAAAAACGTGTCAAGAGATATATTTATAAACTCACCTTCCCGATCAAAATGAAATTGTCTTTTAATTTTTTCAGAAGATCTGAAAGAAGCGAAGGATACTTGCTTGTTAAATTTGACAGCAACGATCGAGCGTCTTTTGAACACGATTCTTGAGTTTTTTCACTCAGGAAACCGATCTAAAACACAGTAAAATATGTGACAGGTTGTACAATCTTACTTGCATCTATTAGGTTTCTAAAGAGTAGAGAAAATTCTAATCGTTGGCTACTTACTTGAAATAAATCGATAGTAGCAACTTGAACAAAGTGATAATCGTCACGATGCCTGGCCATAGCCATATTGGCAAAAGTTGTAAGCAAAAAATAGGATTCGTCCCCTGGCATTTCGCAGAGCTTCTCCTCGAATTGTTTTCTAAGTTTTGGTGAATTTAATTCGGCTTCCCATTCTACGAAAAATTGTAAAAATATATTTTCGTTTATAATTAACTGTTCAATTTACAGTCAGATAGATTCCCATTAGATGAATCGATCTCGTATAATTATTTCAACAAAACATCTGCGTTACGCTCTAAAATATAAAATCAAACATTCGATAATATGAAATTTTGAATATCTACATCCCTCAATCGAAATACTCGAATAGAAATAAGAAATTTATGTTTCCAAACTTTCTCCACTGATTTTTCAATTGCGTTTACACTCTAGAATAAGTTTAGTTTTTTCTAAATGAATCTTCATTCATTGTACACCTGAGTAAAGTCGATTCTGATCCGCTAAATCAAGGGGGGATGGAATCGCCTTTACTCCAACGTACGTTTGATTCACCGATTATGTTTACCGTTTTCACTCAGTTTTGCAGACGGTGAAATAGCAGCAGCCGAGTCAGTGATGTGTAACATGTAAAAAATATACCATAATGTCGCAGAGGATACGATGTGGTAAGGAATTGCGGCGAGGTATTGCCAAGCGCCCAGTCTCCGTGATGAAAATATGCATTGACTTGCTTTGAGGAAGAAACTGTCGTACTCTGTTTGCAGTCTACGGAGCATTGACTGGTCAGCCACCTACGATTATAAAATAGTTTTTGAAAATGTTTGTTAAAAGTTATTTTATCCACAGTTATACAAAAAATTTCTCGTCTAATTTAGCAATATCTCTTGTGTCGACTAAAAGTAGACAAAACACTACCGATAAAAATTAGGATAAAAGACAAAAAAATCTTCAGCAATATTATCAGCGCCGATGATAGTGAACACTAATCAAATAACTGGTACGTAATGAAAATGAATCTGAGCAAATTTTAAGGAAAAGGAAAGTGAAAGGAAAAGTTTGATAATTACAACGTTCGAAACGATCAAACTCTAGTGTTTTTGATCGGATTTCAACGTTTTCGAGCTGATTTGGCTTGCTGATCAAATATCTGCAAGTCGCTTGACAAACATTCAAGAAATCTTACATGATAATATAGTTTTAATAAGCGAATCTAATTCTTCACGAACATCTGTTCACTCCAGAGAAAACCGTGTGTAAAATGTTTTACCAGCAATCGTTGACGATCTTTATAGCGAACAAGATAAGCCCAAAAACATGACAATCAAAAACATCAAATTTTAATAACTTTAAAAATTTTCTTGTAAGACCTTGACTGAAAACGTTCAAACGTCAACTTTTGTTATTGGAATTTGCTCAGATTCATTTCTGTTACATAATTAATGGGGATGTTGTTTCATCCCTTGATTAATTGGGACAAATGACGTTACTGAGATTCTTTGCATGGGTTTTTCTTCGTTCCCAACTTTTGATTCAGACTGTAAGTCTCATTCGTTATTGATTAGTGTATTTATACATCATCGTGAGCATTGGAACGTTGTTATCTAAATAGCGTTGTCTAAATTCCGAGCCTTCCGCCTTACCTGAGTTCTATCAAATGCCTCCCATTGATCGCTCGCGTATTGCACCATATCTCGAATAAGAGCGCTCAATCTCTTTGCAAGCTGTCTGTATCTTGGGGAATCGTAGGTTTTCAAACCTTGCCTGAGCAGTCTGACGAGTATCGAGGAAAAGGCAAAAATCCGCAGCATGTGATGCTCAGTGACGAGACTTTTCTCTTGACTGTAATTATTGCCCTCCTGATTGATGAATAAAACCAGTTTGAACAGCTTGTCAAAAGGAATCTGATGAAGCATAGCAATCAAGTCACTTTCCCCAAGATTCGCTCCGACGTTTCTAATATCCTCATCTTCTTCCCCTTCTTCGTCCAACATTACCCACACGGTATCAGCTGCGGTACTTTCTGCATCCTGGAGAGATATTTGTACCTGAAAAATTTGGTAAAGTGTTATATAAAAATCGGTAAGAGCATCGTTATTGAGGGAGTATAGACGAGTAGACGATAAAAAAAGTGACTGCATCTTGGGAATTTAATCCTCATTAACTTTGGTTCTATTTCAAAATATGTAGATCGAGCTTTATTTACCTATTTTTTCTTTTTACTAGCATCAATAAATTTAAAGTAAATCAGTTGAGCAGTTTTTAAGATATCAAGGGCATCGCAAAACAGTCACCAAATGAAACGGTTGACAAATGGAATGAAAAAACGAAATTATACTTGGATTATCGACACTCTTGGAAGTTTTCTCTCAGAAATGCTGCAGAAACGATGAAAATGTTGCTTAAATTTTTGTAATCCAACGAATATACATAATCATGTATATAATAATTGTTAACGCCATTACCTTCTCCAAAAATTTGTCCCGTTCCTTAACTGGCAACATAATAGTTGCAATCACAGTAACGATGTGCTCGATATGTGGATCGTTAAGAGGTGAAGTGCTCTGCCCAGCAGGATAGTATTGGACAGGTGCTTGAATGAATCCAATTGCCCAGTTAGAAATGCCGCCGGGGCATCTCAATATATGGTTTAATAAAAATAAGTGATCCTGCCAAGTAGCGACCCTCAAAAGAACGGCTACTAAGCGGGAAAGCCAGTCTCGCGTATCGGATATAAATTTCGCGTCTTTTAAAACTCTGCGTTGAAAGTTAAATAATATTCCGATGCATGTCCTGAGCTCGCACATTTGGGGCATTATACGCGATGGAATTTGGCCTTGCTTGAGGCTCACCGGCGCATTATGAGGAAGGTTTCCAAAATCCTTACACAAAGTGCACACTCTTTGAATATAGTTCTCTAATTGAAGCCTGATTAGTTCAGCCTCGTAGCAATGCAGGGCTTGAGTATTGTGCAGTAAGTCTTTGATGCTTGACAAGGTTCGAGACAAAGCAGCCAACGTTTGCTGATTAAAATGAGCTACAAGATACTCGTGAGTTGCGCTAACTGGATTTCCATCTTGACATTCGCCAGATTCCGTAACAGAGGCTTTGTCCAGGCACCATAACTGCTTTTGCGTTTCTTTACAATCCGTTTTCAAGGTATTCAGTTCCTGACAATTGACTATCAAGTGATTTCTGACGCGTAGATAGCTGACGAGCAGTTCGTGGAGGCGATGCTGCTGTCTGATAGCGGAGCTTTGTAACTGAGTATCGACAAATTCTGCAACGAATGTTTCAGCCAAGACCAACTCTTTGTTGTTGTAAAGTGCCGCCAGCTGTGAGTCTGTGAATGGTTTAATCTCGTTCAAGGCAGATGTTCCTTCTTGATGTTTTTCTGCAGACGCTTTTTCAATATTTTTGACATCTTCCTTTTCTGATTCAATCTCTATTACGCCGGATGTTGGAAGATTGGATTCAGCCGGAAGTACTTGTATCACCGAATCCATAATTGGAGCAGTTGGCGATGCTTCCAGGAGCTGCATTTCAGAGAGAACAGAATTTAATTCTTCCACTTGTTGCTCTTCCTCATTTTCCAATGGTGCCGATGCAATTGTTACATCTGCATCAAGTGTATCCACTGAATCGGCAACTACGGATGTAACTGGTATATCTCCATCAACTGTGTCCACTGAATCGGGAACTATAGATTCCTACAATAAGTAAAAAAGCGTATCAATACCTTTAATCTCTTCTGGTTTGATGCATTTCTATTTTGTTTATAATTTCTTATGTAGTATCTGTAAAGGTCTAGGTTCTAAATAATTTTATCAAATTTGACAACGTTTTGCTACAGAAAAGCATTATCGATCAGTGATGGCGTTAAAGTCTTTTACCCGAGCAACAGAGGTGCACTGCTCCATTACAGTATTCGACTCCGCAGTTCTAGCACAGTTATTTACTCCCTCATAAATTTCGGTATCGATAGCAGCTGCGTGCAGTTCGCTCTCCATATCCTCGACTCCTTCGACACGAGGATAATTTGTCGGGGATTCCCCAAGTAGACATTCAAATTCTTCCAGGGTCGGAGCATCCGGGACGGCAGTTTGCAAATTGGGAATACGATTTCGCTCTTTCTTCCGCTTCTGAAAATCATTTAGAAAATCATGAAAATAATTATTGAAGAGAACAGATCTTGCGAAACTTTGTAAATTAGCTTGCAGGAGTCGCTATGTCAAAGCGATTATGCATAACTCATGGTTTGACGCATTTCTGACGAATTCGAGTTGCCTAATGTGAATTGTTTTTGCAATCTTGTTAAACACTAACTTAGCAGGGTCATAAAACTGTGGCAGAACACAGTAAGAACGATGCTCGAACAACGAAGGATGTAAGCGACAGCCAACATCGAAAAGTCATCAAAGATGATTGTCGTTATCAACAGTCCTATTGTACATCCAGATTGAAAAACGTTGAATAGAGAATGCGATTGCTGTCTCGTTGTAGATGAAAATGGCAATATTAAACGTACAAGGACTATAACCTACCTGTCGAGATTTTTGCCGTTCCATTGTCGCCATGATGACGATATGCACCTAGATCCTGTAGCAGATGGTCGAGGACGTTCACTTCGATCCTAGAATACACAGGTCGTCGAGTAATTCGCTGTCAACGTTCCGAGACGATGACAATCGTTACATGCTGCAGTTTAACGCTGTGGCAACAGGCTCAGGCGAAAACTTCAGCTTGCTTAATACGACGGATATAACGGCGCTGGTTTTCTTGGAACGTTGACATGTTGACGCGAGTGACGTTCAGCTACGCAAATCAGCTGTCAGCTGCGCGATCAACAATGAAAAGTTCCTCGAGTCGTTCAAGTCTCTGCTGTCTAGCAGTCAGTCAGCGCAAAACCGAACTACAATTCGGTGTTCAACCTGCTCCCTGAATCCGAACTATTCTTGCTTCTTACGACGCAATTATTCCCAGCAAAACGCGATTACTTATTTTGCTTGTTTAGGTTCGTCGTGAGTCGTCACGGTCGATTCACAATTGCGGTCCGTCGTAATTCGCATTGGCTAGGTTAAGAGTGAACGATATAGGTAGTCATTTGTTTTTCGTTGTGACACTACCGCAAGAGAGAAAAAAAAAAGAATCGGTTCTGAAAATCGATTGTTTGTATTGATTTGAGCCTCCGATTCTGAGGATCGATACATCGGATGAAAATAGCATCGATTCTGAATAATCGGCGTAATATTTCTAAAACAAATGAGCGTATTGTAACAAGAATTTGTCTTGGCCTCGGTTTATATAGTAATATTGTACTTATTATTGGCAGCATTAGTATGTACACTATTGTTGGCAACAAATAAGCGGTATTTTGAAGTCTTCTATCACATTTTCTACGTAGTTCGATACGTTGACTGAAGAATTCTTAAGTCAACGTTCGATAACAGGGATAATAAATGGCTTTGATTTATGAATTATGAGAGACAGTTGTTATTTATTAGAATATTTCACCTCAATACAAAATACAAACTAGATATAATATTACATTTTTATAGGAAGTTGTTCTCAACGACTCATTAAATCATAATTAATCAATCCGTATAGAAAAAGAATTGATTCGGTGATAATCGAAATTTGGAAAATCGAATAATAATCGATTAATCCAACGCCACAAGGATCGATTCTTCAGGAATCGTCAAAGAATTACGCGTCACTTTAATCCACATGTTATATGTCGCATATAAATGTTATGGTACCTTAATTAGACCATATAGTACAATAATACGCACATGCGGGTGAATTTTGCGGGTTAAATTCTAAATTTTTAGGATTTAGCGAAGGGGTTAGGCCGATAGAATTTTCAAAAAATCGATTGTTTTTCATTGTTTTAAATGGCCCCTTACGACCTCAAAAATGATATCCCAAAAGATTATGGCCGGGAAATATATCTAAGTACTTGTTTTTCAAAGTATAGTACAAGGCCGCCAGGTAGGGGACTAGAGTGCGTATTAGGGTGTGTCCCTTACTTAATTAGGGTGTTGACGAATTTTCGCCGCCCCACCCCCCAAATCAACTTCAAATAATTTAAAAACATTTACGAAATTTTTTCAGATTTTTGCCTCAACTGTAAGATAATCCGCTTTGTGGTCGAAGTTTCTTATGGTAATAACGTGGGAAAAACTTTCTTTCTCAGTATATATTTTATTGTAAAAGTAATGATGTTTAAAAAAATTTGTAACTGTGAGGTTTTAGTCGGCCTTAGGGCTACTGTCTGGGAAAAAATTCACATAATCATACCACGCAATCTCGACGAATTGCAGACCCTCGAAATTTGACCTTTTTTTGCATTCAGAGAAAGTCCGATTCGTCTAGATTTGCTGGTATCATGATGTAATTTTTTTTACAGATAGTAGTACTGATGCCCACTAAAACCCCGCAGTTACAGATTTTTTTGTATATTATTAGTCTTGCAACAAAATATGTACTGAGGAAACAAGCTTTTCCCATGTTATTTCCATAAGAAACTCCGATCACAAAGCGGACTATCCCAGAGTTGAAGTAGAGATCTGAAAAAATTAGACGATTGTTTTCGAATTATTTGAAGTTGATTTGGGGGGTGTGGTGACACAAATTCGCCAACACCCAAAATAAGGGACACCCTAGTACGTATACGGCCAGGCGAACTACTGACCCGGAGATCGAGGAACGGGGGAGGGATTTGAAATTTTTTTTTATCGAATACAGGGCTGATTATTCACACAAGTGTTACCATTTTTTCATAACGGAATTCAGGAAATGAACTCATATCCCAAAATTCGTCAATAAAATGTGAGGTTTTTCAACACGTGTTACTATTCACGTGTTAATATATGGAGAAAAAGCGCGAGTTTACTCAGTCGGTAGGGGTAGGAGTATTACATACCCTGTTACCGACCTTTCATGTATGCCGGTAATTTCTTACCGACATTACACGCATACATTACCGGCATGCGCGTAATATCGGTAACAAATGTCGCCAAAATGAGATTTCGGTTTACTTCGTAATCGAAAACCAGATCAGCTGCCATTTCGTCATTTCACCATCAAATCTCATGGGACTGGGCTCAAAATGTGTGTTTCATCACCGCCGAGTGGCATCATACCGGTTAGGTCGATCCATTCAGTGCAACTGTGAAAATTTGGACAATTTTTGTGAGTGGTAACCAATCTGTAAAATTTTTTTCAAAATTTTGAAAAAGTAAAAAGACGCTCCACTTTTTGCCAAAATAAGGCATTAACTGCCCAAGTTTCACTCTGATCGCTTGAGCGGTATAAGAGTTTTGCATCCCCGAGTTTTCGAGGTGTACAACGGGTCTTTATATGCACCTTAAAAGTATTAAAAAGGTATTCAGATCAAATCGGTGGTGTATGAGCATCTTATTGTTAGAGCTGCGCGGACGATGTGTGTGAGGCAGAGGAAAAAAGTATGCGTAAAAATACGTGATATAACACCGCTACGCGGAGGCTGAAATAGATTGATCATTGGATCGTGGCTTGGATCTTGGATGTATGCATGTGTGAATATCCTACGCGGCGGCGGTGATTCAATTCGTGGTGAATCGCAGGCCAGTATATTCGCAAATACGTAGATCCGTCAGACATGGAGATTATTCTGCATCGCCACCGATCAATCATGCATCAAAATGTCAGCCGGCATGCTGCATGACGAGAGTTTAAAAAACGAAAAGCTGCATGGTTATTGGTGTTGTTTTATGCGATCTGCGTTGTAGAGACTCAAAGAGGCGACGGATGGCGTGCCGTAATCGTCGTTGTCGAATTTCAGGTTAATTCACATTATATTCAATACCCTGTTTCCACAAATACACAAATCTGATGCTTTGATCGTCGCATGTTTTTGTTTTTGTCCAATATCGAAATTCGACTACGTAATGATCATTGTTTTATTTATCATGCAAGGCATGCAAGTAAGTAGCGTCCGACCTCGCGTTAACTGTGAAAGGTTGAGGTTACATGTGCAGGATTCTCGCTTTCGAAGGTCGTACGAATAAAAGTCAAAGAATTTGACCGTTCGTACCTCTTCGGAAAAACTATAATGTTTATTTAACAAATTAATGATAATAGCGTAGTTACAAAGAAGTATTCGTATGAACATAATTGTAGGAAAGAACTCAGATTTAAATACTTGTGAGCCTTGTATGTACAAGAGGTGAGCTTTTGCAATGAAGGAATTTTCATCATCATTCACGACGAAGTCCTTTGACCGTTTAACTGCCTGAAACACATCTTGTGGAGGTTTTAACAAAGCTCTAAAAATCACACGAATACACTGTTTCGCATGAAATCCTGATTAGAAACCAAAAAGTTAATATTAAGAATAACTAAATGAAGGTAATCAAATGCCAAAAATGAATAAATAATTGAATCTAGGTAAAGAATAAAATCAAACAAAGATGATGGGACGAAACAAGTGTCCGAACTGTGGGGAATACACAAACGCATCGTCTTCGCGCCTCATCGAAGATGCTTGTGGGCACAGGAAATGTCGAATTTGTCTGGTCGATGAGGAGGACGGATGTAAGACTTGCCAGAATACGCCACACATTCAGAAGATCGGCAACTTTGGTAAGCAACGTTTAACGCGTGTCCAAATGTTTTAATACACAGGTTTATTTTATTCTAGACTATCCGGTACACTTTTTGTCACTGGAATCTGAGCCTCCAGATTCTAGCGAATCGAACCTTTGTACTGTGAAAGAAGAAACTGCCTTGCAGCCTTTGGAACTTGTGATGAACAAGACGCTAGACCACGATCGAGTTCTATTCGACGAGCAAGATTCGTGCGAGTCGGAGAGTTCTGGTCGCCGATTGGAATGGGTCGATGATCAGAAGATGAGCACTGAAAGTATAACCGGGATATTGAACTCGAATCACAACTCTGCGGCTTTGGCGCAACGATATGTTTCATCTAAAACAGGTAACGACAAAATTGATGTCGTGTATTGAGTTAGGCAAGTCTCAGTTATAGGATACGGGGCAATGCCGACGCTTTATGCAATAAAAATCCTCTGCTCTTACAACCTATTGAAAGAAGATCACGATTAAAATGAAGTTTGCGATCTAGAAAAAAGTTTCCGAACACTAAATTCAGATGCATTTAGTGGCATTGAATGTATCAGAATGAATCTAAGGGTCTGTAAAACCGTTATAATTTACACATAAATAAAATAAGTAAATAAAAAATATTCCCTGACTCTAGGTTTCGATGCTGGCGATCAAACCACGGAACCACAAGCACCTGTTATCCTCCAAACTCGTGAGCAAAAAATGGTGCCATTGGAACTAGTCACCACCGTGCGATTCTCTCCAAAAGCTGAAAACAATCATCAGAACACGCTATCTCAGATGAGAGATAGTAACGAAAAAAATGTATGCAATTTTTTACTCATATTCTTACCTCGACCAAATTCACAGCGGTGGAACTGATACTAGATATTTTTTCCAGGATAAAATAATCGATTGTCCCAACCAAGAAAATTCAGAAAAAGTAAAGGGACGCAAAAATAGTAAGCTGAAAAGGACTCATATATCCGTTATACCAGGACCGCAAGAATCGTACAGATGTAACATATGCGGCAAAACATTTAAGAGCGCTACGGCACAGCGATATCACGATTCCTGTCTCACTGGGATAAAACCGTACAAATGTACCATATGCGATAGAAGTTTTGTCAAGCAGTCACACTTTCAGTATCACGAACGAACGCACACGGGCTATAAACCTTTCAAATGTTCGACTTGTGGAAAAGCATTTCCGCAGCGTAATAAACTCAACAGGCATCTTCATTGTCACCAAGGTATGAGGAATTTGTTCCTAATCTACATACATTCCAACATTTTCGATCTTTGAGTATAAATATTGCAATCGCTGTCGCAGATGAAAAACGTTACAAATGTTCCATTTGCGAGAAAGGATATAACAGTCAAAATGATTTGAAGAGTCACATGAACATCCATACAGGCGTGATGCCGTATACATGTCAAATTTGTAAGAAATCGTTTCGCGAAGCAACCAACTTGACACGTCACATGCACACGCATTCTAGTAAGTCGAGTAATTGTTATGATTTAGTCCCGTTTGGTTTCTAAAGTACGATCCCAAGCTTTCGGAGTACTTATTCTAACCACGATCGCTCGACAGATGAACGGCCTCATATGTGCGAGCAATGCGGAAAGAGCTTCAAAGATAAAAGCTTGTTGGTTCGTCACAGACGTACGCACGGCAAGGAACGTCCATTTTCGTGCTCAGACTGCTCTAAAGTATTTCTAGCCAAAAGCGAGCTGAGTCGGCATCTCGCAGTGCATTCCGGTGAGTCCGCAAACCACGGATTGATGTCTTTGTATTTTCAAGTCAGCGTTATTCGCTGATGGGAATAAAGTCGATTTGTTTCAGACGACAAGCCATTTCCTTGCCAGTTTTGCAGCACTGTATTCAGACGAAAGGACAATCTTAATCGGCATACGAGACATCATCATTCGGAGGATCAAACCTCAACTGTTGAAAACAAAACTAAAAACCGGGAGGACGAGACTCGACCGGTGAAATCAAAGCCAGTTAATACTTCTAAACCAAAAACGAAACCAAAAGGAAAGCAGAGAGCCATTTCGACTGCGTTACCAAAGAGTCCGTGTAAAATGTCACTTCATTACCTAAATTCTCACGCGCAAATTGACTCTCAATTGGATTGCAGAAGTAACGTTACACCGGTTATAAGGACGACTACAGAGTTGAGTAATGCTGTGCCGGTAATCAATGGACCAATTAGTATCAAACGACCAGAAGAAAAGATAAATTCTCCAAAGAAAGCCTTCACTCATACAGAACCGATTCCACTAGCTGAAGCAGTCGTTATCAACCGTAGAATCGAAGAGAAGTTATATCCCAAAACAAATTTAAATCACGACTGCTACTTCCAATCTGACTTTTGCAACAGGATTGACAGACAACATTCGGTTCATAAGATAATACCCCTTCGACCGAATATTTCCAACAAACCAATGACGGTTGGCAAAGTTCAGAGCCCCGAGAGATCGCAAATCGAAGGACAGCTTAAAAAAATGCAGCCTTCCCTACCCGAGAAGCTGCTTTTTTTGGAAAATCAAATTACGAAGCCTGAAACAGATAAAACATGGATCGAATGTCAGGACACAAAAGGCATGAACATACCAAGGCATACAGTTCCAAAAAAACGTGCAATAGATCAGTTGAAATCAGAACCCGAGGTTGATGACGCTGCCAACTTCCTAACAGCTTTTTCACCGCAAACTCTGTCGAGCAGAATCAAGTGTGAGCCGGAGAGAGCTAATTGCGTACCTACCATTACTAAAGCTAGGTATGTAAATATCAGGGATGACTTGAGAGAATCTAATTTATTGGCCGCAGGCGGCCCTGATAACTTTGCATCAAATGAAATTAATGCAATACACGTAGAAGGTATAGAAAAATCGTCGAACGTTAAGAAATTGAGCGATATACATTGGAGAAGGAGGACATCGGAGATACTAAGACCTCGTGTACACGGGTGCAATTCTTTTATAAATTGTCAATTGTCTAAATTAGAAGTGCCCAACGAATTGACTGATGTAAATAATGATAGGGACTAGAAAATAATTTTATTAACGCTTACAAAATTTGGTCCGGTTAGAAGATCGGATTATATTGAAGGTATGTGATATAAGAAAACTGAAAAGACTCGGAATTGCGAATGATGTGATATTTTGATTTAATAATGTTTATTCTTATTTTTATAAGACTTCTACCTACGTAAAATTATGCAATTGGACAAAAGTTATCTATTTACAAAACCATCTTATGTATTATATTACATGTATATACACGTTAACTATCGTGCGGTAATTAAACTTTGAAACTCTTCTTTTTGTGTAAAACTGAAATTGACACGAATGAATTGAAGAATTCTTCTATTCGAGTTTTATAATAAACTTTTATATTGTTTATATTTCAGTAAAGACCTTATACATTACTCAATAATTATTAATGACATATTTTTATCGCTAATTACAACCCTAAAACTGTCGTAAGCTTTACACCGATAAAAGTTACAAACTTATTGTCATGTTAAAACTGAATTTCGATCTTATTCACAGTTAACAAAGTACTTATTAAATATTTGAAATACGTATGTTTATATATTTATGTATATATATATATATATGTATATATGAAAAAAAGATACATTTTCTAGAAGTAGTTTCAGTCAGGATATTACATTCACAAGCCGCCAAGCAAGATGCTCAGCCTAATTACTATGCAATTTAATTAAGACAGCTTTAAAAAATGATTTGACTTTGAAATATCAGTGACCATAAGCTTCGAAATCACGTAAAACTGGAGAAGAGATCATTTGAACGCCGGTGATGATAAAATTAGCTAAAAATTTCAACCAACTACGCCATTTATTTTGAGCTAGATTTCATCGTATGCCAAGTTAGTCTGTCTTCGTAAAATTGTATAACAACTTGCGGACATATTACATTGGCGTCTTTTGCAGCCACTAAGTCTGTTTCATCTGTTCCTTTCCTGAAATCAATAACAAAGATTAGTACCTCGTGTTCCCAGCAAATCATTCTTACTCCAGATGCCACAAAATTTAATAATACCTATATCCAAAGCAAGGTCCAACTTTTTTTAGAGCTAATAAACGTGCTATCCGTAAATAAATTATACTCTGCAAGCTCAAAAAAAAATTGCATCGCATTCGTGTCTTTTCCTCTAGATCAAAAAAATTTTGTGATTAGAAAATGTTCGTAACGCATGAACGCGTCACGTTTAATATCCCATTGAGCAATACTTGTCCCACTGACGACGAATCATAAAAATTTCGAGAGTGAAAAAAAGCCAAGTATTTTAAAATCCAAAATTCTGTGAGTACGGAGAAATGGAAGTCTGTTTCCTGGAAAAGACATATCTTAACAAATTTATTGAACAACGATCTTATTTGATGTCCGACAGTCATCTGCGTCGCTAAATAGTTTCATAAGTTTCCAGAAAATAAACAAATACATCAAGATTAGCGCAATATTATCGGTGGCTACTTGTGGGAATAATAGCTCACCATTTCATCAAAAACATCAATTCGCCGCCGCAGTCTGATACTCCGATTATTTTTTCTGGTTCCAAGGCACGCTTGAATCCCTGCGCCTTGTCAGAGTCTTCGACTATCTTTCGTTTGTTCATGATGCAAAATCCAAATAGTACTTCTTTCTACTAGTTGCAGATGCTTCTGTATAGAACCACTTTAAGCTATCGGTTCGTTCTATCGCTATTCCTAGTCCGGTCAGTCTGCGCGTTTCCAATTTCAGTCACCAGAAATTCAGGTATAAACTTCTCTTCTACCCAGTAAGTGTATGCACGATTGTATCCTGACCATTCAGCGGGAAACCTGTATAGAAAGAACCGAAACAATTGTTTTTATACAAGTTTACAAGATTTTTTTAGCTACGTTCAAGAACTGAAATTGATTGTGATCCTCTTTTCATAATAAATTCGACTCGATCGAGACATCCAAAATACAGTTATCATGTACAGATTGGGTGATTGTTAGTTTCATAACGTTAGGCTAATGCTTCGAACGACATAGAAGCAAACGAGTTCATACGGATCCGATGCGAAATACTTAGGTATAAACACGGGAGTTGAGATTTGACAGGACGTAAAATTAGCCGGAGGTAAAATCCGGCGAAAATTTATCGTCCGAGAGCCATGACAGTGACGTTCATCAGTCGGCACGATAAAGCGGGAATTTTCTCAGAGTTTGGAATCGCGAAGCTACGAAATGCAGATACGGCATGAGTACGTGCAGATTATTTCGTCAGAAAAATCATGGACTCGTAACGAACCGGAAAAATTTCATATCACGTACCAGAAATAATTCCGACCTGCCATTTACCCCCGGAAGCGTCTCTTTGAAATTGTTTTGCCCGCCATGACATTTTCAGCCGGACAGAATATACGGTTGCAATTTAGTTTTCGTGAGCAACAAAAAGTAGCTACAGCAGTAGCAGCATTTCTCACTATCTAAGCATTCTGATTGGTTGAATAAGCTTAAATTAGGTCAGTCAACCAATCAGAATGCTCGGATGGAGGAAATTCGATGTAGCGTGTCCGGTACTGGTAACTACGCTTGTGAAAATAGTTCCTGTCTATTCCGCGAGATTCGACAATTTCTCACTACGTTGATACCGTAAAATCGGGTTATTTTCACACCCTGTGAATTGCTATTTGTTCTAAAATTTTGTACCTGATGAGCTGAGCATTCGGTGTGGATAGAATTAAAGTCGAGGTACCTGCGTGCAGGCATTTGCGCTGATGATTCGGTGTCCCGACACACAACATCCGGTGACGTAGCTTGCAACAGCCAATCAGGAACTCGGAGACGCATCGATCGAAGTCAGCCTAGCGCTTCGTGCGCAGTTTCAATCAATGACCTTGGCGTGCGCTGCTTCACTTCCCGAGCGAGCGATATCGGGTAAAGTTGGTGCAGCTGTGGTGCGTTTTAGGAATTTAATTTCGACTTCTACACTTCGTCGCTCATCTAACCATGGTCAAGATGGATCACGACGTAAGTAACTCATTTCTCGCTTTTCTATTCTTCCGAATAACTGATCTGCGATAGCGACGTGAAGAAAATATGCCGATAGTGTTGTGGCAATGGCCGCCTCCCGTTGTCTCTACTCAATTTCCCCATCGTTTCTGTTCATCGTCACTATCGAATGGCTTAATTGCGTCAGGCTTACTGATCAGTCCCTGACAAAGTTCTTTTTCGCTGCAATTCTGTTTTATTCTATATCCGTGTGTCGGTATTTGTCTTCCTCCCTCATTTCTCCTCCCCCTGCACCCACAACAGCGGCTCATTTTGTTTTTCGGCGTACCCAAGCCGAGATCCGCCATTTTGATTTGTCTTTAATTTTAGAACGCGTCTGAAATTACTTTTATGAAAAGATTAAAACACTTTTGTCAGCTGCACTTTGGTCCGAACTTTTTTTCTTCCAGCAGGAAGATTAAAATCTGCAAGACCACACGCGTCCCTTGCGACAATTCTCGAATACGTTCAGAAACTTAAATCGAATCTACACCCTGAAACGTATGCGTATAGACGATAATCAGCAATCCGTGTATCTTAAAGTCTATCAGCCATCGTGAATTTCTATTCTCGGTTCTAGTTTATGCGCTGCAACGATATAACGCAGGGCGTTAAAATCCAATTTTACACGTATCTTGATGTTTCATATTACGCTTCTGTCGCCTGTAACTTCCATTGCATTTGCGGTGACTCTGTGTTTCATTCGAGGCCAATACACTCAAAGTGTGTCTATACTCAAAATGTTGAACTTGCTGATGTCTGCTTACATTATTTATCTCGCGTGCTTTTCGAATATTCGCCATTTTTCAACTTTTTAGCTTTCACGTCGTAAATAATATAATACATTCTGACACATATTTTTCGAAGAGATATCTTCATATTGCTAGCTAGCATGTATACCACCCACTTGGAACACTTTACACTCCATTTATTAGAAGTCCGTACAGAAACCACAACTCCATAGTCGATCTCTAACAGACATCTACAGAAATCCATGATACCTACAGATATGCATCGACAGAACCGGAAAATTTGAGAATTCTTACGGAAGTTTTGGACTCTGGAAAACTCTGAGAAATTCGTTTAACCCTCGTCAAATTTGGGGATATATTGGAAAGCTATTTCTGTTTTGCTTCTCAAAATTATACATGTTTTATGAAATTACCCAGCTCAAAATTAAACATTAATTCACCTAAGATAGAACGAATAACTTTTCAATTTTTGCTTTGACGTAACATTTGCTTAATGATATTACGCCATTCTTTACGAGTTATTTTGAACAGCGTTTCCATCATCATTTTGGAAGCATGATAGTATGGATTAGTGGTGATAAAATGGCTGGCAATTTTGGGAAAATGGGCTCCGGAAATCAGCGAAATCCAGGAGCATCCTGTAATTAGTGTAGAGCTCTAATCACTTCTGAAAACTAATTTGAATGCTTTATTGACCATCTTTTATGTATTCGACTCGAAGTGGTAATAACTTTGTTTATCCCAAGCGTATCGAGCGTTCAAGTTTTAATGTCTTCTTAGTAACCACTTGAATAGGATTATGGAAGTTTTGTTCCACATGTTGCCTTTCTTTGTTTAAATTGTGACCCGAGGTTGATAAGAAAATCATCACATTTCTTTGCTTGAATTCTTTGTAGTACTTGGAATTGAAAGAAATTATGTGTAATCTCAAACTTTACTCAAATTTTTAACGTATTCAATAGTTGCCTAATATTGTACGAATATTTCTTTCAGGATGGAAAAAATGAGCCCGAACATGTTCGAAAATTATTCATCGGTGGTTTGGACTATAGGACCACTGACGATTCTCTTAAAAAACATTTTGAACAATGGGGTGAAATTGTCGATGTTGTAGTCATGAAGGATCCGAAGACTAAGCGGTCGCGAGGCTTCGGATTCATTACCTACTCCCGTGCTCACATGGTCGACGATGCTCAAAATGCAAGGTAACAAAGTTTTTTCTAATGAAATAACACATTTGAAATTTGTTGCGTACTTTTCTATATTATGTTTATTAAAAAAAAAATTTTTTTTTTTCATAGACCTCATAGAGTAGACGGACGTGTTGTGGAACCAAAACGTGCAGTCCCTCGACAAGAGATCGGAAGGCCCGAAGCTGGGGCGACGGTCAAGAAATTGTTTGTTGGCGGACTGAAAGACGATCATGAAGAAGAAGATCTCCGTCAGTATTTCCAAGCGTTTGGTAGTATTAATTCTGTCAGCATTGTCACAGACAAAGAAAGTGGAAAGAAGCGAGGTTTCGGATTCGTTGAATTCGACGATTATGATCCAGTGGACAAGATCTGCCTGCAGCGTAATCATCAAATCTGTAACAAACACGTTGATGTCAAGAAGGTAATTTTTTAACCAATTAAACCTTGAAACTGATTCCATCGTTATACAGTAAGCGACGTGTCACACGATCATCGTAAACAGGAAAAAAGAACGTGTTTCGATAAGACACAGGTCATATCTCTTGTCTGGCTTTTTTTAAAACTTGTTTTGTCTTCCTTCAGGCGCTAAGCAAAGCTGAAATGGCTTCCGCCACTGGTGGTGGCGGCGGCGGGGGCGGCAGAGGAGGCCAAGGAGGCGGACGCGGCCCACGAGGTAGCAATCAGGGAGGTGGCAATTGGGGAGGCCGAGGTGGCGGCGGTAGCGGAGACTGGAACAACGGTGGAAACCAGGGTGGATACGGAGGCGGTAATCAAGGTGGATGGGGAGGCAACGGACCTTGGGAGAACCAAAATCAAGGTAATTTATTGCGATACCAGTAATGTCTTCTCGCCGGAAATTGTTATAATTGCAATATTTTAAAATAATTTTCTTTCTTCGAAATTTATATGCTCTTTTCTACGCTTTGATTTCCCGTTAATATTTTGGTGCTCATTATTTTTCGCCATGGTAATGGTCGTGGAAAAGTTCTTGCATTTTATGAGTTTATGTGTTATTGGAAAGTTTGATTGATAAGTTTTGAATAGTGTTCACACATTCGCCGTTGAATATATTCTAGGGGGTGGCTGGGGAGGCCAAGGAGGACAAGGAGGCTACAACAGCGGCGGAAACTGGAGCAATGATAATTTCGGAGGTGGTTACCAACAAGGCTATGGTGGTGGACCCGTTAGAAACAACTTCAATGCTGGTGGAAGACCTGCGCCTTACGGTAAGGATTTACAACTTGTAAATTGTTTGATGTATAGAGACTGATTTGTTAAAGAATATAGCCTATATTGCTTTAATTTGAATAAGTGTTGTACGGTACTTGAGAGATGAGAAAGAAATCGAGGACATCGCACTACACCAGACATTATCTTCGACGAATAACGTTACAAATCACGTGAATTCTCAATCAAGTTCTATTTATTATTTGAATCAAAGAGCAGAATACTTGATAAAACAGAGGCTTGATTTTCAACTTTGTTCAACGGTTCGGGAACATTTGAAATACTTTTCATCGTCTATCTGAAGTTCTTATCGATCCAGGTTGATTGAAAATTCGAATTTTTACTAACATTGAGAACAAAGGATTAATCTGTGATCAATGAATGAATCCGAGTTAGCTACTTGAGGATAAGAAATGGTGAAGTCGCTATCGAGATCTTTTTTCTAACCAAGCTTGATTGATAGAATTATTTTTTTACTCTCTTCATTCAGTAATTTTTTAACTCAACGGTGCATTTCACTCTCAGGATTCCTTCTTCATTATTCTTTGTTTTCTAAGTAATCGTTGATTCGTTTGGTATTCTAACAATTATGCCCCTCAACGGCGACGCATCTTCGACAAAGCACTGGACCGTTGTGTTGTTGAGAAAATGGAATCATAAGACAGTTTTAAACGCCATGATGAATTTAAACACATAGGTGGTGGACCAATGGGTGGCAATACAGGCGGAGGCGGCGGTGGCAGCGGAGGTGGTGGCGGCTACGGCGGTGGCGGTGGCGGCAATCAAGGAGGATACGGTGGCAATCCCGTAGGAGGTGGCAATATGGGCGGCGGCGGCGGCGGCGGTGGTGGAAGGAGATATTAAACCACCCAGCGCAGTTCTTCGCAACGCTACGCTCCCTCAGATGGTGAGTTTCTTTACTTGTCGATGTTCATGAGGTTAAAGCAGCAGCAAGACTCGCGGTCAGAAATAATGCGAGTCTGAAGTTGAGGGTGTTCAGCAAACGGTGTGCGTGTGAACTTTTTTTTTGTCTTAGACACGAGGTTGAACTTGGTAACGTTGGTGCGGCGATGGTTGTTTATGGAAAATCAAAATTTTGAAACTTTGGAAACGTTCGAGTTCGATAAGTCGTGTTGAGGCGAATCGTATTCATATTTTGAAAACTGAACTCGAAACATTGATTGTTTGATAAAGTTGAACGTTTCTGAATTATTGTACTGATTGTGTGTAATTTCACTTCTAAATTTGTCT
Organism: Diprion similis; assembly: GCF_021155765.1. Lineage (NCBI taxonomy): Eukaryota > Metazoa > Arthropoda > Insecta > Hymenoptera > Diprionidae > Diprion > Diprion similis. The sequence goes on along the minus strand of NC_060105.1, from coordinate 16,816,439 downwards.
TCGATAAGTTCTTAAGAGTTTCGTTGAGCAAAAGTTACAGGTGATTCGGTAAAAGCCAGTTACGTTACGTCTCGATTCATTGTACGATTGCGGAAGATCAAGGCAAGTAAGGTTCTCTCGGATAAGAATAGCAATTTGAATAGTTGAAATATATTTACCTCCAAAATTAGAAACACGATTTTGCGCATCGATTTTGCTGAGTACCCTGGAGATGACTGAAAAAATAGCCCTAATATTGACCAGCTTGTATCTAAACCAAGTCGATAGGTCCTTATATTTCAAGTGTTTTATTTTCATTTTAGTTCTCTACAAAAAATACTTGGTATAAGTGCTTTTGTCTTTGGGGGAAAAAAAAGAGACGTGTGTGGGAATTTCTGGAAAACATTTTCGCAAAATATATAGCTTTTAATTGAAAATTCGTAAGAACTGAACGAATTTTATGATGTGTCAAATCCAACAATTTTAATTGTTGGACAAAAGAGAAAAGGGCAAGAAGCAAAGGTACATTATTATCACTGATTACGCCCCTACGGAATTGTTCTTAGGATCCAGGTTTTCATTACTATGTTGTCTTTATTAGCTTCCAAATGACAATTTGCACTCTAATTCAGCAAGCAACTATTTTACGCTTTTAGACTATTAGTTTCATTTATTAATAAATATACCTGTGAGTTTATTTTTCTCGTATTATTGAATATTCAAACTTCTTTACGACCAAAGACTGGGACATTAAATTTCATTACGAGAGGCAATCGTTTGATTAACTCTCATTACTTGTCAATTAGCATGAATAATCTTCAATATTATTATATATTATGTTTTTAATATTTCTTTCGTTCGTTTTATTATCAGGTTTTATGTTTCGCAGGATTATTATATTCATAATTATGGCGTCAGCTTCTTGATATACAGGGTGGTCAGCGACGCCTTTAACAATAAACATATATATATATTTGAATACTGATATATGACCGCATCTCAGACACCCAACTATCGAAAGGTTTCGCCGACCACCTTGTACTTTTTAAAACACTCAGTTCTATAGTGTCAACGCATGCTAGTGTTAGATGAAATATTTCGTCAAGGTGCTATAAATATCTAAGGCATTTTGCCCAATCAAAACAATATTTCTAGTTGTACTAGTTATCATTTCTATTCTTTGAATGAGAAATCCATCTCGCAGATAAAAGAACAATTGAATGGAAGAATAGAGAGAGAGAGAGAGAAAGGGAGAGAGAGAGAGAGAGAAAGAGGAACGTAGCTTGTTTATTGTCGTGAGAAAATATTTAGGCTTGGGCCCTTCCATGGATACGAGTAAAGAACTGCGATTTTATATACCTATCATTCTAGCTGTGGACTTACCGTGTTAACTTAACTAAACTAACAAATTTGTCACTTTTGAACCTCAGGTGACCCCTTGTCTACTAGTCGCCAGTACTTCTGTACTGTTTAGTTCGGAGCAGGCAGGGCTAAGGCTAGTCAGACAGGACCAGGCAGGCCAATCAGGATTCAGGAAAGAAGCGTCACCCGTTAGATCGCAGTGATGAGGGAGGCTTATGCGTAACCGTATATTACATTTGAAACGTTGCATCTACCCCAGCCGCACGTAGAACTATCAACCAGAATCGCAATAACAAAATTGTGTACCGCAATAGATAGAAAGCAGGAGACAGAGAGAGAGAGAGAGAGAGAGACAGAGAGAAACGCGGTGGTCGGCTTGAAGTTGCGTGCTACGCCGCCGTAATAACTTGGCAAAAATGCGTATAATATTTAAATAGTCGTTATTCACACACGTTTCACACACACACACTGCACTGAAATGATACGTATAATTTGATACGCCTTTGCCCGATTACATTTACACAAAAACCATACACACAGACACACGTACATATAGAAGATTTATAGGTGTAAAACGAATATGACAGAGAAAAAAAGAAAAGCAAAAACGGTCCATGTAAGAATCTAGGTTTTACAAAAATGATGCAGATTTGTTATCATAGAGGAAATAAAAATAATTAGGCAAGACGATTGTTAAATAGACCAAAGGATGATGAGTTTGGTAGCGTTAGGAACGAACAGTGGATGAGTGTGAGAAAGACAGAGGCCGTAATCAAGTTTAAGGGAAGAAAACAGAGACTTAACAGGGAAAATGAATTTTGTTGCAGAGCATTTCGTATTAGGCTATCTACCCTAGGTTAAACCATTTAATTCTTAAGTTGTAATGTTTTAAGAGTTAGAAGATAATAAAAAGTGACCACAACCTTTTCCATCATCATTTTTACTTACAATCAAAATAGGGAATCGTCGATAGATTTTCATAGATTAAGTCAAAGACGCGCACTTACAGATAGGATACTAATATTTTAGTCAACATTCTCCGCATACAAGAAGTATCTATGTGCATAGCTATTTAACCGAACACGAACAATAACGATGAAAGGTTAGTTGTCTTTCAGTCAATAAATTACTATATTAATAATATTATTATTATTATTACTGCTGTTGTTATTATTGTCATCATTATTATTATTATTATTACGTACAATAGAAAGAGGATGTCTGTCTGCCTGTTTGTATTATACCTATTTCACTGTGTAGACGACGAGAGATCGGCAATCCCTGAAAGATGATGAGCGTCTCTATATGTAAACGCAGTATTAAAACAATTTGTACATAACTTACCCTGGATATGATCAATATCTCATTCGCTGTGTGCGTCACCTTGAAAGAGGGTCTCTAGCTGGATAATTATGCAGTACCTTGCATAGTTGAACGTAAGAAATTTTTTTTATAAAAAGGTGCAACTGATAGATGATTTTTGAAGCTGCAAACGAGTCCAGTTATTGGTAAACTCATTTTCTGGTTTCTATAAATTGGATGAGTACAAATCCCATTGATCGCATCTGTAATAACTTGTCAACAGCTAATTATCGCTGAGGTATCTGAAATGTCATACTTACTTTAGACTTCTTGATGAAATAAAACCGCACATCGTGTTGATTGGCCACCGTTTACTACATTTACGTTGACTGAAAGCGGACGATTTCTTTTGAAAATACTAGTGGCACAGTTAAACCGCACGAGACCTTGTTCGGCGGGCCAGTAAAAAACTTTGCTGATATTAGCGGCTGGACCTAGTTTTGTAAACACAGCAAAAGCTATTCTCACTCACTCGTTTATTCGAAAGAGAAGGTTTGGCTTGAGTAAACGAATATCAAACTTGTATCAATAATCTGAACTCAGGATTTAGGTGATCCGTTGTAGATTATATATAGTTCAAAGTTGTATCTGTAGAGCAGTTACAATTCATTCGAAAATAATACAATTAGGTAAATAATTGTAGTTCTAGTACGAAGGCAGAAATGTAGAGTAAAGAATCTCGTATGAATGAAAATTTCGATTCTAAATGAAGAAAATGTGTAATATCGACTGACGTGAAACAGTGTGTCCATTTTACTTCAAGTTTTGCTAGACTATATAGCGGAAAGCGAAGAAGATTGGCCTTTGGTTCATGATTTTTTCAATCGCTGATACTAAAATTGTTGTAATATCTATACACTCGTGTATTCTTGGAGATATTATCAAGTCTATTGATCACTGAATTTTCAGTTTAAGATTCTTGTAGAATTGCAATTCTCTTGCTTCTTTGAGGTTGCTGACGAAAGTTTGGATCAGGTTTTTTAGCAAACAGGAAATCCGAAAAAATCAAAAAATTTCCATTTTATGCAATTTACATGGGACACCCTGTCAAAATGTTCTCATTTCATAAGCGGAGTGACGTTCACAGTAGTTGAAAAGAAGTTAAAAATGTGAAAACGAATAGGTATATAAATGAGTGTAAATGTTGAAAAAGAAGAGTTTCAGATAGAAAAATGCCGGATTCGACATTGATTTTAGAATCGAGATTTTGCATGAACAATTCTTAATTGTGTACAAAGCGAAGAAACCCAAAATAATTCTGTAGACTTTTTTCTTATATTCAACTAAGTAAAACTTGAGGAAAATGTACCAGATTGAAATCTACATCAACATATTACGAAATCTGTGGAATTCGATTGGATGTAATATTATTTGCTATTATATTCTTTTAACGAGAAGAAAAAATAGAATTTGATTACTTTGAGTTCCTCTGCTTTATACAAATATAAAAATCTGATATCTTTTCATGTAAAAATCCAATTACCAGACGATTGCATTTCTGCAGTTTCATTGCAGTCGATGTCAGTGGGATACACAAGTGACAACTTTTCAATTACCTAGTAACTTTTTAGTATACTACTTGTTGAAACTTTGCGGTTTACGATCCTTATTTCCTAAGGGATGTTGAACTTGCCGTAAGACTGGATCCAAAAAGAATTTGGCAGGTAGTAGATTGTGGGCGTTTCTCCGTTACCTTTATTTCCTAGATAGTATAATACATCCGTACGCACATACAGACTCGTAACTAGTGAGGAAAGTTAAAAAACGAGAGAGAAAGAGAGACAGAAAGAGAGAGAAAGAGAAAGAGGCGAAGAGCAAATAATGAAACAAATGAGCAGGCAGACAGGTAGCCTGAAGAAAAGGAAAGGAAAGGAAGGGAAATGAAGCCTGTAGCCTCATCGACAGACAGACTAGGCCTTGCTAAAAGCACTAGCCAATATAAACATCCGCAGGTAGGACATATAGATACATCTTTTTATGTATTCATATTTCGTATGAATGGTTGAGAAAACGTATGCATGATGTTAATGTATTGATAGAGATTTCTCACAATGTTTCATTTTATTTTTTCGATTAGGTAGTGACGTCGATTCGCTTTATCGAGAAACCAAGAATCGTGATTTATAGCATCGCCATGTGTTCTTATTCCATTGAAAGGCTGATTAGATAATTGTTATTTATTTCGCGAAATGAAAATAATAAATCAGTACGTATTATGTAAAATTAGTATTTCGTAAGCAGTGGCTAGCAGTAATTACACAAAGTATCTTAGTTTTCTACTATCGAAGAAAGCTTGCATAGTTTTTAGTTTGTTCGTTATTGATCGGGAATCGATTTTTTCATCTCATCCAATAAGTAAAAGAAAATTATAATATTCATGACAAGTACGTCATCTTCCTGATTATGGATTGCAAAGCGAGAGGCGTTCCACACGTTATTTAATGAAAGTAAAGGATGATGCGAAACAGTGTAATGTCATTATCTCTAGCATAGAAGAACCACTGAGATGTTGACAAAATACTATCATGGTTTATCTCACTTTCCTCAATCATTAGAGTCTTTTATTGCGTCGTTTATAAAGAATATCTAAGAGTTCTGTTTAAAATGGCTCGTATCTTGACTTTCCTATCTTACCGTAAGATGTGTTATACACACTTTTCACCTAGTTGAGATTATAACGATACGACTACCTTAAGGATATTCAGTCTAAAGTGATAGACTATATCCAAACTAATTTCTTATTTTGAACTTGATCTTCAATATATCTAAAATACTGGTCATTGTTTTCTTTCATTGAATTTATTCTGGGGCAACAATATCTTTAATCACGACTTGTAGCAAATCTATGTATGTAATTCTTTTTATAACTACTTCATTTTTTTTTTTTTTCCCCCTTTTTTGCGTATGTTAGCACTTCTAAAAACCAGGAAGTCATCTAAGCCAGTGGATCTAAACTAGCCAATGACAAATGAAAGTGACTAGACAAATTTTCCTTCATTTTAGTTGAAACTGTTTTTTCAACTAATTGTAGTAATGGTGATGTCAATGAAAATTTTGTTGAATTTATACTAAAACTAATCTAGTCGATCACTGAGACATACTATTCGTATAGGTTTCATCCGAGCCGTTATAAAATTGCTTTAAGTTGAAGAAATTATTTAGAAAACCCAGCTTAAATTTATTTTAACCGAACCAGAATAGGATCAAAATATTAAATATGCAGCGCAATAACATCGTATGCTTTTTACCGGTAAAAATCATTACAACATTTACGTAGGATGCCTATGTTAACTACTCACTTTATTATTTTACTTTACTTGTATTAATGGTTGTCTTTCGTTTTCATTAATTTCTGGTTTACCATTTGCCGGCCGGTACATTGAGCTTGATCGACGTGTCTACCTGACCTCTGGGTTTCAGTCCTCGTTTGAGGTAAGTTCATAAAAATATCAATTCTCACGATATCTATCCTTTCAGGTTGTTACAGAGTGGAAAAAACATTTTTTAGCATTCTAACCTCAAAGTCGCGACGAAGTCACACAGCTAGTCAATAAATCGTATCTATACTCTCTACCAAATGTACTATTACATAACGCGAGCATGTTTTACGCATCCGTACACAAAGTAGCCCGTTTCTATGACGCTAGCGTGCACTGATGAACGTTATATGTATCACTGGTAGAGTGAGTCTGCGAATGCGCATGCGCGGAGTACAGAAAAGACCACTTTCAACTCGTAGGAGTCAAAAGAGGTCTATTCTGTACTGCGCGCATGCGCTGTCGCCAACACATCTAACATTACGCGAACCTAACCTCAAATTTAATTACTAATATACTATTCCCCAAAAGTATCAAAATGATGTTTGTTCAATACTTTATTTTCCAATGCCAGTAAATGCTGATTGCTCAGCAATAGATGTGTTCAATCGGTAAACTTTCGAGTAGTAAAGTATTTACGCCAAACGGGTTGTCGGCAGGTAACGTCATGTGGTTGACAATTAAGTAAAAATGAATTGAATTTTAACATTTGAAGTGCAGATGGATGTGTTAACTATTAAATAGATTAATAGATGTATCTAGAGTACCTATAAAACAGAGTCTAATTAATCACCTCCATCTTACCCGCCATTTTCTGACGATCCGAAATTCGGGTAGTTTTAAACACGTGTAAGTAGGTAGAAACGGTGATGTCGTATGATAGACATATTGCAATATTAGCTGGTAATGTGTTTATTTATCAACATTAACGTTTCTACCTACTTACATGTGTTTAAAACTTCCCACAATTTCGATTCGTCAGAATATGGCGGCCAAGCTAAATGCATCTTACCTGGGATCGAGGGAAAGAGATTATATTTCCATGCGATTTTAAACTTGGCAATTCCACATCGTCAAGCGGCGGAGTATTTGACTTTTTTTTTACTCTTCTTATTTGACAATCTCTTTTAATCTTGAATCCCCAAAAATTTCTGTGTACGAGAATTACAGAACTAAAGATTCAATACAGAAAATCACTTGGCACAGAACGTTGACATCATTTGATTACGAAGTTGATGTGAATTTTAAAAAGTTTTAAGTTTCCGAAATAACGCATTTTTTGAGGTCACGTTCAATCTAATGATCTATGTACCAAGAACTATTTAGGTAAAAAAAATTTATTGACGTGTTCTCATCTTATTTTAGTACTTTTCACAGGAGGAAGAACTGGTTGGTCAAAACGGTCAAAACTCACAATGCCATATCCTGTTTCCAGGGACACGGGTGCCTGTTGTCGTCTCATTAATTTATATTATTTTTTTAATCAGCCGAGTTTTCATTCACGAATGATTTTTGCTTTTGTCCCTCTCAACTCTGTTTAGATTCATTGCTGCATCTGCAAATGGATTTTTGATTCCTTGGGCCATTTCTCCTGTACTTGTCATTTGAATAAAATATTGTTATTTTCAGATTATCACTACATCAATGGAAACAGATTTTTGCACGTGTAAGGTTATATTGAGTTCTTTTGTGCGAATTCTCAAAATTTAACTAGGATTTACCGCAACTAGTGAACTTGTGAGTAGTATTTACTGTAAAAAAAAAAGCCGTAAGCACAATGTCGCAAGATCTGCGAACTAGAGCTCACTTTTTTTCCATATTGCAGTCCCTCTCGCAATTAGTCTACTGAATACTTTTTTTTATTCTGTCTAGTTATATATGTATAGTATACTATTGTCTATTTTGTATTTGCACAAAAGCACTAGTGTAATCGTAGTACGTAAAAAAAAAACTGAATTCAAAATGGTGCGATTAAAACACGGTACTTTCATAATGTATGTGAAACTAACCAAAAGTGTATTTCTACGTAACCAACTTGGAGGAATTGCGAAAAAGAAACATTTCGTAAGTATGTAATGATCGGATAGTCTAACACCGAATACTAAAATTGGTAAAAATCCTACAGTGCACACAAAGTGACTAGAAGCTATCATATTTCTCTTGTTTTGTAAAAGCATTTGTGTACCTGTGTATATATTTACTGAAGTGAAATAATAATAATAAAAGTATGAAAAACCGTCCCTAACCCTTGAATTTTTTTTTATTGAAATGTTATATTTTACACACTAGGGCTTTTAAATATACTGTCTTGTAAACTATCTTTATATACACGGAGAGAAAAATCAGGCTTTGAAACGATGGAAACATCTCAAGCTTTGAAGGCTTGGAAAGACCATCCTTTTAAAGGATGAATTCAACCTTCTAAAGCTTGGAAGGTGTTCTGCTCGAAACGCATGAAACTCATGCTTTTGCAGCAAGAACCTCGTCGTTTAGGACCATGAATACCACCGGGTAGAAGCTTGCAGTAGCTCACGGTCCGAAAGCAAGACTTTCACGGTTCTAAACTGTGAATCTCTTGGTCTCAAGTGTTAATAAGCCGATAGAACAGGGAGGGGGAACGCTCGAGATTCACAGTATCAAGCGGTGGAGTTCATGGTTTGGAGGCTTGAATCATTCCAAGCGTTTAAACGATAGACTCCATGCTTTCGGACCACGAAGTCCATGCGGCTAAAGCACGAATCTCTTCCTTCTAGCCCGTGAATAGAGTCTTGCTTTTAAACGATGAATTCACCGGTTAAACTCGTGAAATTCATGCTTTGAAAGCATGAATTACAAGGTCCGAAAGCATGAAGGTTCATCGTTTCAAAGCTTGATTTTTCTCTCCGTGTAAAAATCCCGTTTCACAATGTTCGCCCACGTTAATCTCCGAAACCGCTCAACCGATTTTAATGAAAATTTGTGAATGTATATTGCTTAGTCCAACTTGAGAGTTAGGATAGTTTTCATACCGATGAGTGATCCTCGATATTTTTTATTGCAAATTTAAGGAGTTTTTATGGAAGAAACCGTTGTAATTCGCTTATAAGTTCCATAAGTTTCTAATAGATGGCGGTGTGAGTTGATCACTTGACATCTGTATAAGCATCTAGCACCGCACTCAACATCTTTCGTTATGTAGGTTGTGTAAGTATTCAATAGATTGGTCGTGTTTCAATTTCAAACGTTTCTATGAAGCTACAATTTATTCTACACGCCACACGTATTCCAGAGATATTCGACATAAACGACGTGTGTGTTTAGTTTTTCGCATATCGTTATTTTGAGCTAAGCCACAGCAACGCGTGGCTGGATTTGCTAATTCAAATATACAATGCAAAGTACCGTTAAATTGTATTGTCAAGACCGTTGCATAATCTTGAAGAGAAGGTGAAAGTTGCAACGAATGTCGTTTCAAAACTGAAAGTCTTATTAAGCTCAAAACCTGATTAGTTAATACATCTTCGCAGCAATAAAAACACTGCCCGTGAAAATTTCAGTCGAATCGGTTCAACGGTTTGATTAATCCTCCTCACACTTTTGAAAATAATTGGGAACTTTTCAGAGTTTCGAAACGTGTTTTCTAGATGATTTCTGGAGTTTTTTTACGATCCAACGTTTTTTGCCATGGCTAACGTACGAAGCACTTCGTTTCCTAATGATCGTGCCTAAAAAAAATGGTATATTACTGAAGAAATATTAGTTCAATCATAGATATTATAGTTTGATATATATTTTATTCATTATACATATAATATATAATACAAGAATATCGACGTTATAATTCTATCAGAATATCTAACTATCTTCGCTGTTAGAAGATTTTCATCTTATTTCTAAGTTACGGTTTAGTCGAAGCAATTTTCAGTAAAAATACGGAGACGAGGGTGCCTGACATCCGACAGGCGAGAAGCAAACATTTTGTGGAATTGATTTCAGGTTTAAATTAAAGTGAAGAAAATACCAATTACAGACTTCACTTGTATCTATTATAAGACATATGGAGTACTTTATGTGACATTGATGAATCATAAAGTTTCGACATTTTTCTCGCTTTCGATTGTCTTGATGAAGATAATTCCTATATTTTTCTGTAAAAATATTCTTTAAATTCACTACTATTACATAATTTCTTTGGATGTCATTCATTCTTTATATTTTAAATCAATTTCAACTATTGTTTTATTCCTGTCATATATATTCAAATTCAAGGTGACGACCCCTTGGAAAGTTTACTCTGAGCATACTGCCTGCTTTTGAAACCCTCGTCACATATTTCCTGTTTTAAGTGTCAACGTGCTTCAGGATTTTTTTGAGTTTTCAATTCTCTGATAAATTTGGGAATCACGAAATATCTAACAATCATTCCCTAAACCCAATACACTAAGCAATTTAGCAAAATTCGATAATTCCGGACGAACTTGAGAATCGTAATGACGGCAATCGTAAAGTCAAAACTGCAATAGGCATGTCGAGGCAAAATATAACAAAATATTTCTTTTATCATCAATATAAATAGTTGAGAAAAAAATATAATTAGTGATAAAATTTTCCTTGTTTGAATTGAAACCTACTTCTCAGCGTCCGGAGGTCTGAACCGATCCTTTTCGCGTGAATGTACCATACCTAGGGTAGATCTACCAACTTTTTAGTACCATTTGGACACTATTTGAATTAGTCGTGGAATATTCATTACATGTAGTCGAATTCATCTAAATAAACACCAATTTTCAAACGACAGAGTACATCATGTATTAAAAGCTTCTGTCGACGACTTGGTTAAAGTTGAATTTTAGTAACGAATTGAACAATTGAATGGATTCAAAATCACAATAATAAATTAATTTAATTTTTTTATTGCCCACGAGTGGTAAAGCGACCACAGATAATGCATTCACAGTATAAGTTTTCGAATATGTTGCAGCATATCAGCGAATGAAATTTTTCGTACATTACACTATACAATTTTTTTCAAAATTTACCCAAAGTGCAGCGTACCGTTAGTGATATTCTGAGTATAATGACGTATACACTACGCATTAGGGTGGTCCTTATTTAGGGTACAGACGAATTATTTTACGTCCCGTCCCCGCAAATCGATTCCAAATAATTCAAAAACAATTTCCTAATTTTTTTAGATTCTTATCGCAACTAATTACAGAGTCCCACGAGGCTTTTTTCAGCCTTTCATGATCACTTCTCACTCTAATTTGTTCTCCGGCAGTTTTCATGGGGAAAATCTGATCGTGAGTCAAACGGGGATTCATCAAATATAATTAGCTTTTTTTGAGGGTATTTATCTAATTCCCAGAACACGGGTCACCTGAAACCCGACGTGATTTTGAGTACAGAGGGTCAGTTTATTGTAACACTGTGAAATCTTGTTTATGATTAGTCATCCCACGCGGAAGTTCCGGGAACTAGCTGATATTCTCTTTGCATTGACGTAACTAAAGAGTGTCCAAAATCAACCTAGAGTCGAAGTAAATATTAATGACACAGGTCAACAAAAATAAGCAAGTTGTGTGTGCTGGGCATCGGACTGTATTTTTCTTGTGTATTTTTTCCAGCTGAACACGAATTTGAAGTCAGAATTGGGGGTCGATGTGAAAAATCTTGAAAAAACTATGAAAGCCATGTTTTAGCAACTTTTTCTGTATGATTGTTATATTTTTATAATGGATGTCGTTTCCGGACAAGTTTGTCTCAAATGACCTATGTAGTGGATTTCTACCTTGCTTTTTCGTTTGTTTCCCTTTGTAACATCCAACAGTAATCGGCAAACATGTTCAGTGTTCACACCCTATTGTCTCTGAAATCGGCGTTCAAATTCCTTCGAGTTTTGGTAGAATCTTTCTCCTTGTTCTTCACTGAAGTCACCATTATAATGAAGGAATTTTAACCATAATTTTTTATTTTTGTGGACCTGTGTAATCTAACTATATCCATATCGATTGCACGTTAATGTTTAAATCCGTCTGGCAAACATCGTAAAATTAATCTTCATGGTGGAGATTGTAAAACTAAATTCTTGAGATGTTGTTTCATGAAACACATTTTTTCGAAGGAATAATTTTCATAAATCCAATATGTCATGAATACATTTATCTCCGATAATTAGCCCGCGTAATGCTGCAAACAAAAATGGATGTGGCTGGCTTTCAAACACGTTCGAAAGTCTGATATTTAAGTTTCGCGTATCTACATGTAGATTTATTGCAGAGCTGACACAGCGAAGTGTTGATTTTCCGAAGTTTCGCTGCTATTGCTGCTGGTGCTATTGCCACTGCTAATGGGTCTCTGTAACTGACCGCCCTGAACTAATGCAGAGTCTGTTAGGCCGCTGCAAGTATGTTTGTCAGTGCCGTCCGCTGCAGCGTCCTTGTAAACGCAGAGACTGCAAAGCGTTGCTCCTGCGTAGGAAGGAAAGTTCACGAGACCGCTGCTCATGGCGAAATTTCTGAAAAGAAAACACGCACTTCAGTAAATTCTACTTTGTTTTTATCATCGACTTATAGCCCAGTCGAATTACGATTTGGCACAGCAAAAATTGTGAGTAACGAGTATTCCTTCGAAAATCGTGGGGGAGGGGGTCACGGGTCACGGGTCACTGGCAGTCTACTTTTCCGGATTCGCACCCCATTGCTTCAGCCGCCATATTGAATCTGTGGTCTTAATCAAAAAATATCCATCCGAGGGAAAAATTGACAAGGACCACAATTATGTATAGGAAATTTAATTCCAAAAAACTTGAGTGATTACTATTTTCGTGTGAAATGGCAAATAAACAAGATAATACAACATCACCGAAGTTTTTGGATTTAAATTTCCTACAATTATGGTCTTTAACAATTTTTTCCTAGGATCGATATCTTTCGATTAAGGCCCGAAAAGAGGTTAGGGATGAACCGAAATATTGTATTACCTCGTTTATTTTACATTTCACACGAAAAACGGTGATTACCAAAAGTGTTCAGAATCAAATTTCCTACAATTTTGGTCCTCATCAATTTTTACCCAGGATCAATATTTTTTTGATTGAGACCTCAAATTCAAGATGGCGGCTGAAGCAATGGGGTATGAATCCCAAAAACCGAAATGTAGACTGCCGGTGCCCCCCTCCCCCCCAATGATTTCATAAAGAAAATTGCTACTTAAAATTTTTTCCGGATCAGCCCCTTTTCGGTCTAATTCGACTGGGCTGTTAATCGCAACGTCTGCAAATCTATCCTCAGATAATGATTGAGTACATCATTATTACGCCGTTCATGACTGTTCAGAATGACTGAAGAATTATTATGATAAGTAGCACAGAATGGATTCAATAATAAAAGCATGCCATATAGTAAATAATTGGAAAGTAAAAAGTGCATCTCGCGCCAGCTGTTTGAAGTCGAAGTAAGATTGAGCCGATGCATACTGTTATTTGGCAACATACCTAATCGTAAGCGATCCATAAGTGAGCAATGATTTATCACATTTATGCATTATAATACTAAGCATATTATGATTAACGTGCAGAAGCCTACTTGGAGCAGATAAGTTCAGCCTCTCCGTCGATCCCTCGGCATCAACCAGGTTCCTGAAAATTTGAACAAACTCTGGTAACCCCTAAAGTACTTCAGGGAACGAATATTGCATGCCTCCTAATAATTCTGCATAGAAATCTCTTAATGATTATAGTAAAAACGGTGCACAAAAGAGGAACCAAAACTAAATACCAGATGCCGCAGAAATCGGTGCTCGATAAACTCCATCTTTTTAGACTGCAAATCCTAATTCGTTGACCAAATTAACGAAGTGTAATAAAGTTTGGACCTAACCTTGTATGATATAAAATACATAGCGATTCAGGACGCAAAGGACAAAATATAGAGATCTCATTACCTTGTTGCAACTATCTGTACTGTGTGGCTGAAAGGTCAACATAGAGTCAGAAATGACCCCGAGATCCTTAACCTCAAACTTCCCATCGAGTACCCGGTAGCTAATGCAATGGTTAGACTGGAATTAACTGTTCAGGCTACAGAAAGTAATTACACCAAACTTTTCACATTGAAAGTCAAATCATTCGCCAGCACCAGTGCTCGATAATATTTTAATCGAACTTCAGCTTCATGGCATCTTCCATAGTGCTAACGTTCCCACATACTTTCAAGTCATCCGCATAGAGCGACACTGGAGTTTTTGACAACCGAACAAACGCCACTAATCATTACATTAAAAAAATATAGGGTCATATTGCAAACCTTGCGGAGCCTTTAATGACGCCTCATATTCGTTATAAATATTACAACCATTTGAATCCGGTATTTGTGTCCCATAACATAGGATTTAACCCATTCCCACGAGTGTCCAGTGATGCCATGAGCGTGATTTACTACATCGAAGGTTGATTTCATGTTAACGTAAATCCCATCAAACTATCTTACAATATCTTCCACATACATATATACCAGTTCAACGTAGTGGACACACCTGACATATGGGCTACATCACCTGCATGATTAAAAATTATGATAAACAGAACCATTATAGGTATCGATCCGTTTAAATTAAAACATGACAAGAAATGCTCACAATTAGCGATTTATAGATTTACAGTATTCCCCGTATTATTAGACACTTCATCGTTTAAAAACAGACGATTCGGCAAATCTCTAGAATTACCAACATTTACAAAGTTCTAAAAATTCTTAGAAACAGCCTCAATGCTATCCTCAGTTTTTGAAATGAAAGAGTCAAAGGCACTATAGAACAAATTTTTGCAAATTGAACGCTGAATCTTGAAGTCTGTAGTGAGCAAGAGTATCAAACTCCTTGTAAAGTACATGTATGTGTTTTTTCAGAGCAATTACTGCTACTATTTGAGAATTGAACAACTTCGGGTACGGTGAGTTACATTTTTCAAACCTTAAAACATGCGATTCAATAATCGCAAATAATAGGGTGTAGAATTGATCGAGAGCAGCCTCTACGCTCACGCTGACGTTAGCCGTAAAGCTCCGATCAGTTTCATATAACATTTGAGTCCTGTAGGATTTTTGCATAATCAGCTAGCCTACTGATGAATGGAGTTGTTTCAGGTGTAGACCTGAGGGCCTGAGAAAAGGGCAGTGATGTAGGATCAGCGGGTGAATATCAAGAAAAACGAGATCTAGTATGTTACCCGACACATTGGACACATTCGGTCCCTCAATTATTACACTTAATGCCTTTCATACAAGAGACGAGGCGATAAATAGCATTTCTAACGACACAAGTGTGATGATGACCTTCCAGGGACATATGATCACTACTAGAGATCCATCTACACTCTGGAATGTTGAAATCCCCACAGATTAAGAACTTTCTGGCTGGAAACTCTGATTTAGGCCTTCGATTTCATTCGCAAATTCGTCCATCTCCACTTGAAACTCGTAATTTGGTGAACAAGTAAAGAGGGGAAAATGCACCAATACGAATACCACATCTGTAACAACGTCCTGAATGTGTAAAGAGACATACTCAAAGCTATGTTTATTAAAAGTCTCAGGCTACGCCGTATTGAATTCTTCGCCAGTATTCAAAGATCACCACTTCTCGCTTTACTACAGATACAGTAGTGACGTTACGATCATATCTGAAGGTTTTTGAAACTTGAAAAGGTCAATTCGTCATCCCATATAGAAATATCAAACCAAGTTTTGTTAGATGCTATAATATCGTAAGGCACGGCTGAAGATGGGATACATATGGGTATAATATCATATCTTCATCAACGATATACCTATATTCTGCTGAGAAATCCGCAGAGCAATATCTTTCTCGCCAGCTGCTTTAAGTCCGATTCTCTAGTTCCGTCAGAACCTTTTTAATTTAATGGCGCTGCTTAATAGGCTTATCGCTGCAACTATGGAGGGTAGAGGTAAGCTGGAGGACTATCTCCGTTCATACAGACTGTCCCGGCTCCAAGTAACCAAATTGATAGGGGTTACAGAGGAGGTTGAACTGAATAAATTAACCCAAAGAACATGTGATTTCCGAAATCGCGTCCGCGACATACGACCGGTTAAAAAAGTTCCGCTAGGCGCCGGCATGTAGGCAACCGAGTATAGAGTCGACGTGGATAAATGATGAGGCTATTCCCATCGCACGTTTTAGTTTGTTGGATTTGGCGGAAATTCTATTTCCAGAGTGTTTTCGCTTGAGATTCGTGAATTTCAAAGCGTTATGTTTCGTATAAGTAGTCAGCGCGCATCACGAGACCGCTGCCTGCTGTGTGTGCTCAGTTGCCTATATGCCGGGGCTTGTGTGCTCGGTTGCCTATATGCCGGCACTTAGCGTGCTCAGTTGCCTATATGTCGGCGCTTAGCGGGGCCCTTTTAACCGGTCGTATCTCGCGAACGCGACTTTGGAGACCACATGTTCTTTGAGTGAATTTATTCAATTCGACCTTCTCTATAACCCCTATCAATTTGGTCACTTGAAGGTGGGACACCCTGTAGAAGGTGTTCATAAAATAGAGTACAATTAAGATCACGTTACCGTAGCAAAAACTCTACATTTAAATAGACCACTGAACTATAATGTCATTGGAACAATCACTTGCATGATTAGGTATACTGCTGGCTATCCAGAGAGAGAGAGAGAGATAGCTCGAAGGAGAGATGCTGTCTCTCTCGCACCAGTACAGTTTTTTAAAAAGCTTATACAACCCTTTGTATTATGATGAATAACCTATACGCATACTTGCATCAGCTCAATTAATCACGTTTTATAGTACTCATATCTTGACCCTCTGGTCTACACTTGGGTCATTAATGATTTGAAGGCACTTTAGAAGTTACGCCCCACTAAAGGAAATCTTTTTTTTTAATAACTATTAACTGAATGTAGATATCGCGTTTGTGTTTGCATATTCTTACTCTGCAGGGCACTCTGTCGATTCCATTTCACTACTAAAATTGTAAAAACAAATGCACTGAATTGTTCTTATAAGGAATAATACTTTCGGGTCATAAATGACCCCTGGTATACATAACAGTGTCAACGGAAAATGGTGTAGACCAGAGGGTTGATTATACGAGAATTTTATTTCAGTAGTATGTAAGAAGTGGTAGACTACTCGTTTTTCAGTGTATCCAAAGAACCTGACTAATCATCAAAATAAAAAAATGCCTAGAACGAATCTTGATTTTCTATTAGGAATTTTTTTCCAACCTAAGACCAAAGCTTTAGTCGTAGCTGTCTGTCAGGTCAAAGATACCCAGGTATCGTTACCAGATATGGGGTTCTTCTGTTGAACTTGAATGGTATCATGAAATGAAAGATTTTGTCGAACAACCGAGCAGATACGTTTAAGTGGGTTTTAATACGAAATGATAATTGTAATAATAATACAAAGTATAACAAAAATAAATAAAAAATAAAGTTCTACGAAAGAGATTGCAATAGAAAAATAAAAGAAATAAATTTTATAAAATTTATAGGTTCTGCTCCCGAGTTAATAAGTTTTATAAAATTTCATAAACCAAGTTTTTCAAACTATACTATTTGGTGCTTTGCGCATAAAGTTTAGGTTTTAATCCGGTCTTTGAATTATTCCATACTTTACGAGAATATTCTAGGTTTATCAAACAGAAAAGAGTTGAAAAAATGTTGAAAAGCAAAATGCCTAAATTTTCAAAGTCACGAAAATGACTAAATTGGGCTACAGCCTTTCAACGAGAACTGTTCAGTTCCGATGTAGTGAGACAGTAGAGCGTTTTGCTGCTAATCTGCTGAAATGTGCCTTGCTGCAGCTCTATTTATACTAAAGCTTCTGTCACTCGTTGCTTGGACATCTTCAGAATATTCCATTCACCTTCACGGTCAACTACTCATGCAACCGCCAGCTGTTATCGTCACTTATGCTGTCAGATCGATATTTTCGCCATTAGGTTAATACCGTATGCACAATTTAACAGTGTTCAAAACCTGATACAATTAGTTCTTTGTTGTCATTGTTTGGAATGCAGTATTCATTGTTTATTCTTCTGCTTTTGTGCTATCATTTTCGTTGATTGTACCTTCGTCATACCTAAAAGAAACATATTCCAGTTATTTATTTGCACCTTATCGATACTTGTGATACTTAGATATTGAAAGACATTAGTTATAAAACGGAAATCGATAAAATAATATTGCAACCATTGTCTCAATGCGCAAGTGTAAGTAACTTAAGTTTAAATCTATCAAAATCATAGGCTCCTAGCGAATAAAAAAACAGAGAACAAGCAAATTTTTTCATTTGTGGGATACATGTTCTGCTATCTTTACCTCTCTTATTAATGTGGATCTCATTTTTGAGTAGCTATTAATCAAAGTCACTAATTAAAAAAAAAAAAACTTCTTTTCAAGAGTGTCTGAACATTCACCTACTTTCTGCAGATGAGTTACCAACTCCTGGAATCTTTGAATCCTTTTTTTTTTATACCTCAATCGATCCTGCAGAATTTTTATTTTATGAACTAGTTCTTGTTCGCGATTACTTGGTCCACTGAGTCGTGTACAAGTTTGAACCGATACGCTTGGTCGACTAAGTTGTGAACAAGTTTGTACTGCAACGCTATGAAACTTTTTCACAGGCTTTTCGTCATCTTCTTCATTTTGTTCATATTTCTTTAGTGGCGGTGGTGAAGCATCGCATTGAAAGCTGCAGCTTGGTAGACTATTCATCTCAGGATCAGCACTCTCATGTGCCTGGTTCTAAAACAAAAATAATTTTCCAAAATTTCTCCAAACAAAGTGAATCTTTCAGCAATCGTAAAAGTAATGCCTTCAGGATAATTTTTTTTCTCGAAAAAATCAAAAAGAAAACCTTACGTTGTCGTCAAATATGCTGGGTACTGCATTCTTTTTCAATGTTCTTCTGCCAATGTGCTTGTGTTCCACATAATCCTCTGCGAAAAAATGGCATGAACAAACATACGAATACTTGGATATTGTTTTATATCCAGGGCCACTGTTGAGCCATAATTGTTTAAGCTTTTCGTTGTTATATGGGAAACTAGAACCAGATATACGATTAATAATTATAGTTAAACGTTGTGGTGCAAAAACTAGCAGACAGAGTTTATAGCTACATGTACAAGACTTGTTTAAAACAATATTTTGTAAAAAAAATTGCTGTAACTTCTTGAAATGTGTATCTTTTGAACTGATAAATATTGATCAATGAATAATGAGAAATGTCTTCAAAACAAAGTCTCGAAAAAAGCGTTTTTTTTTTTTTGTTCTTGCAAGTGTACCTAACCTCCTAACAAAGATGTACTTCTGGTCAAGTAATACATAGGAAACACCTTTCCAACCCATTTCTACCTTCTTGAATGATTTTGACTTTCCACTGTTACTACTTTGCTTTTTTTAGCTGCGGTTGCCAACGTTGACTTCATTTGGAGGTTATGATTGATACAATGCGTTAGAAGGGTTAGAAGTAATAACGATACTCACACGAAGAATGAGCTGCGGCAGACAGTGTCCGAAGAGTTTTTACACCCTTTGACGGAGCAAACCTTTACCATTTTTGCTATAAAGCTATTTATACGTGATTTAGATTTAGACGTGAACGGCGTAAACGAAACAAACGTGACTAGAACAAGAAACCAATCAGTGATGAGTGACGTTACATTTTTGCTTAGACTGTCCCACGCATGCGCAGTAGCTATTAAAAAGAGAATTTTTCAGAATCTTCCCATCCGAGTTATATTTTTCTCCGAAACCCCCCCAACGCAGTTATCGTTTTATTATATTTCAGTGACATAGACTTTTTAACTTCCCGTTTCTCTGTATTTAGAAAAAAAGGAAGTTATTCTAATCACCCCGAAAATGAAAAGTTGACTTTATTTTATTAGGTCGTGAGGTTTTGAAGTTTACAGAATCACCGCCAATTATTTTCAGATGGACGCTGGTGTGTCTGTGTACGTATGTACATACGTATGAGTAGTATGTGCGTATGATTAGTGATGAGAGAGAATAAAAGAATCGATTTTAAAAACTAGATATAACGTTATTTTTTCATAGGAAGTTGTTTTTAACGACTCGTTAAGTCATAATTAATTGATTCGTATAGGAAAAGAATCGATTCGATGATAATCGAAATTCGTATTGAGAAAATCGTCGTATTGAACATTTAAATGAGCAAACACCGGAGTCACAATAACCAAAGTCAAAGGATAGATTATATGCGGACACGAGGAGAGACTACAAGATGTTAATATTATAGGCTCCAATAGATAAACACCACTGTCTACTGTCCGATGTATGTTTGAAATGCATAGGAAAATCCACCGATTCCAAGAAGTCGATAAAACAGTAATCACGAGATAACAAACGATCAAAAATATAACAATAAAGGATCTAGTCCGAACATAATGGTATAATCACTTTTTCAGGTGACTTATAGGCCGATTTGACTATCTTATATGACTAGATCCATTACAAGAGCTTTGCCTCGAACGAAATCCGTAATCCACAACGGAACTTGTGGTATATTATACCTGTAGAATTTTTGACAAATTATTGGACGAGAAACTGAAATTTACAAAGAGATCTTTAGTGTATTCGTGGTGTAGCATTATTTCCAGATAAGAGACCGAAGTTGCAGTTTACCGTTGATATTACATTAGATATCTAAAAATTTCGTTTTATTTCCGGAAAGCACGCTACATTTTATTCTTATTCTTTTTTTATTCTTCATAATGCATTAATGGCCCAATTAAGCAGTGTAGATAAACCTTAAACGTTTGGCCCATAACGGGGTTAATGATATGGTAGAATACAGAGCTCCACCAACAAACCAACTTCAGTAAGTAGTACCTTGTCCGTGTAATTCACCTAGGCAAAGGCAACTGTACTTTCCTGGCTTGTAATGCTTCTCTTGCTTTTAGTTTAATATGCACAGAGCATTTTATGTTATTCGAGTTTTTACATTTCATCACACACGTGTCATGAATGATTGTACATGTATTTCTAATCACAGTGATTCTTCATGTTTTTTTACTTTTGGTATACGAATGTAATTTGCAAAATCTAAAATTTACATAACCTTACATTCCAATGATGGACATAAAAAATTTCCAACTCCCTTTTAATGGATAAAGTAGAATATGAACGAGAAAAAATTCTGATCATGCTTTATGGCACTTTCAGTAATTGAAATCGATGGCGAAGTGACGAAAAGTCCCGCGAAATAGGCTATTTTACCGAATAATCAATCGATACTTGGTATGTGTTGCGATCCAATTACTGACAAGAGGCTCGGTAGTATTGGGGGGAGTTAAGTGTAAGGCGGAACATGACACGGAAGTAATTCTCGTATTTATATCAATGTAGAACTCGTATGGAAAAACATGACTAATGATAGCGCCATTTGGTAGTCTGCTGATTGAGATCTAGAACTGAAGTTTTTGAGTCATCCATGAGCCGAGTACAAGACATTCATGAAAAAACCTCAGGACTGGGGCCTGAAATTCTTCAAAAGCTTTCATCAAAAACTGACAATTGGTATGTATTTTGATATCAGAGTCTAATCAAGGGCCCTGATAAAGTATTTACTAATTGTAATTGGCAACGGATTTCGTCTGACAATGACACTAAGGATAAGTACTCGACAGTTCTTCGAAAGTCTTGATGAATCGTTATTGCTTATAGTAGTATTTATATCACGTGAAAAATTTTGAAGAATAAGAAAATTTCGAATAAGTTGTCGTACATATCTTCAGATATCGAAGTCCACGTATTTTAAATGCAAAAAAGACCTAATAGCCCGATTTTATGCACAATTCTGAACAAAAAGACTCCAAAACATTTTTATTTCATGCAGAAATAAAGAAATGGCACAAAAACTACGGATTTACTTTTGCAATTACGTAGTCTTCGTGCCATTTCTTTATTTTTGTACCAAATGAAAATTGATTATAGTCCTTTTGTTCAGAATTGTGTATAGAATGGGGCTGCTAAGCCCTTTTTGCGTTTAACCCTTTGAAGCATAGTGACATACTGGTATATCACCTACTTCCACTCTGTTTTTCTTTGATAAAAAATTCTTTTAGCGCATAACGACGAATGTAAATGTGTATTTAGTTATATTATATTATGTTAGGAGATCAATTGTTACTACAATATGACTATTAAGGGTTTATGTTTCACTAGTGGATGTTCATAATAACGACAGTACAGAAAAACACGTTTTTTACATAATAAATGTAATTGTAGCTTATCCGGCAGGGCAATAATAAACAAAAAATGAATTCAGAGATGATTTGTGGGTCACTGATTACGAATTCAAGCTCAAAATACAGAAATTCGAAATGGCGGATCCAATATGGCGGCTTCAAAATATAAAAATTTATCCTATTCGTTTGAATTTAGTTACCCGGCGGTTTTCTAGGTTGCTGAAAACGAATCCGATGTCAGAATTTCAAAATTCAGGACTGCCGATTCAATATGGCGAACCGAAAATATAAAAATGGATCCTATTCGCTCATATTACATCCGCCATTTTGAATTTTGAAAATTTCTCAGATCTAACCCCATTTTCGAAATCAGTGACCTCGAGAACTCTTATATACTCAGTTTCAAGGATTTTGGGTACGAGGAAAAATTTATGCATCTACGGATTAAAAGACATGGACTTCGATATCCGGAGATATGTTCGTGAACGTCGCAATCGACCAGAGACCCCCTTAAGCCCGAAGCTTTTGTAAGATGCGTCTTACTACACTGCCCATTGTACACATCGCTATTAGATTAATAGTTGTATTCTGCACCCTAATTTACGAAATAGCGTTAATAAAAAGAAAGAAACACGCCAAACTCAGAGTTTGGCTAATGGTTTATGGTCGTTGGGGCTGGGGGTTGGCGAGTTGTACCAAGAACGTGATAACATAGAGCAAAACGCAATGTAATCATTTGCGCAAACCAATTCCGAAGCATAGTTGAAAGGTACATTGCGTGCAGATGCGATGTCGGCAGCTGTGTACCTACATTGTGTTATACACATCGTGCTAATTGTTTTGCAAGAGTACGTCTGAGAAATGTTAGCTGGTCGTAATTCATTTGCTGTGTTTTCTCTCTTTATTCGCCTTTGCCTTGTTTCCTGTTCATTATAGCGATTTACAGAATAACTACAGTATAAGAAGCCAACGTTATACGTGCGTTACGTATGTTAGGTTAGGTTATCATAGGTTCAGATAAAATGAGTTGGTGATTAGTTACATCTATGGCGAGGCATGGTCTAGAAACTGGCTGTCCGGAGGGTCTTTTACCGAGCAATAGACAATGAGTGTTGCCAACGTAACACTCACCATATACCTATGTAAAAAAGTATTCTTGAGTTACGGGGCCATGAACTAGCAGGTTGGGCCGACTAAAAAAAATTCGAAAGCTCGATTTTGTAAGGAATTAGCCATTTTAATTGCAATTCGTCCACTATTGCCATAATGCAATCACAGGTTACGCAGTGGATCCCGTATTTCTCTAAAAGTACCCTATTTTTTTTTCTTCCTCTATAAGTACTCTAAAACCGAAGGTTTCCCCTAAACGTACCCCAAAAGAGTGAATTTCACCCTAAAATCCTCCTATTTTTGCCAGTCGGTTGCTTTTTTCATAAACTAAGGTAGACTGAAAAAAATCAAATCGATGTTTTAGAACAATGTTTATACTTTCAACTTAAGATATGACGAGAAATAAGACATTGATTCTCAAAACTTTCTTATGTGTCACAAAATCATCATTTTCACGGTTTAATTGACTAGCTAGTGTAGTTGTCTACGAAATAGGTGGGCTCATCCCAAATTACTTTGTTCCTATTCATTTAGTTGGAAATATAAATATTGTTCTCGAGCATCAAATTCAATTTTTCTGTCCATTAGAGTTTATAAAAAAAAGTAGGTAACTTTGAAAATTTCAATCTATTTTACATTCAAAATTTCAATCATCCCCGGCACATGTAAATATTATCCAAAAATGTTTATATCTACAGGGGATTCTTTTTCTATAATACGAACATATTTGTGGAGCGCAAACGAGAAAATTTCTAAACAACCTGAGTAAGGGACACTCTAGTGTGTATCCAATTTTGCTCCATTTGGTCAGACAATGGAAAAATATTGGAACCCTATACCACCCTATTATCACAAAGCTTTCCCCTATTTCCCCTGAAATGATCTGGCTTGGGCACTGTGAAGCCTGCAATTATAACATTCTGATAAGGCTGTAAGGAAATTTTATTTACAACGTCGTGAATTCATATTTCAATAATATTAATTGGTATGGTTTTTGCCACTGTTACAAATATCGGAATACCTTCATATCCATTTATTTATTTATAATTACCGCTGAACGGTATCTTTAATTATCGATAATCAGACCATTCAGGTTCAGAGGATATACAGAAACATCGAAATACCTGTTAAGACACTTTAATTCTCAAAACAAACAGTTTGATGTACCCCTTCGAATGTGTTGCAACTCATGTATGTTGGAGAACATTGAAAACTAAAAGACACGTATTTTAATTTTTTTTGTCACCGTAAAAACCGTTCAAAGGAGTGAAAAGGACCCCCAAGGACGGGCATCCAGAAGAGTGATTTCGTGTTCGGTTCATATATTTAAATGAAACCAAGGGCTTCTATCCGAAACTGGAAAACCACCCCGTTGGGTAACCATCTTTAGGAGTCCTTTTCACCCCTTTGAACGGTTTTTACGGTGACAAAAAAAATTAAAATGACCAAGCTGATGTTCCTTGTCATCAAAATCAACGTAGAAAAAGCTTTGCTTATACTTTTGTGATCATAAATTATTGCCGATAATTTCCATTCGAATTCATCCTTAGCATACATACGTGTATGTCACGAACTCTGTCATGAATTGTCAGAGAGAAAATTACGATTTGATACCCTGAAAACTTTAGAAGCACAAACCAAGTCGATGTCTCATCAGACTCATGAGATATCGAAAAATTTGTGAAAAACGTTCCATCCTTTTTCGTCCCCTCAGAAGTCCATTTTCGAAAAATCCTTTCTTATTCGGTGTTTATGGCATGAAAGGAAATTTTTCCCCAAAATATCATGTTTATAGATACATTAGCTTGAGCTGAGCGTTTATGAGTTGCTTAGGACATCTTTGCTTATTTTAAACTATTGATTAAGTGATTGATTGGACTTGTCAATCAAAAATAAGAAGCTCATCAATATAGAAAGGCGACAATCGCGAATGCATTATTGATAGTTGCTAGATGATAGAGTCTCATTTGAGAGGATGCTGTAGTAAGTCGTTACCAACCGAGTATAATATATATCACTCATTTTCTTTGGTGAAAATGATTTAGATGACTAACTTGGAAAAAGGGTAAATCGTAAAAATTCATGAAGAATTATAATTTTCTGTAGTTTTTTCATGGAAAACTACGACTCTTCATGAATATCTATGAAAATTAACAATCTTTAACGAGAATTCATAAAAATATGAAATTTTTGTAAAAACGTTATATTTTTACGTAGATTTTGGTAGAAAAGTATGAATATCTGTGAAGATCTACAATTGAAATCATGAGAAACAGTTCATTATACATTTTCGAGAAAATAAAAAAGAAAATCTATGAAAAATTAAGACCGTAGTTGAACGGAACAGTTTCTTTCGATTAAGTAGATTAAATTCCTCGATCTACGAAAATCCCTGCCTCAAATTCACATTGAATCTAATAGTATAAAAATCTATGGAAAAACCACAACCATAATTCAATGGAATAGTGTTTCATGATTAACCGTTCGTTGGCCACCTAGAAACAATTCATCCTAGGCCGTTTTGTACCCACTTACAGGTGAGAAAAATTCTAAAAAAATTGAGGTAACTAGTTCGAGGTTTATTTTGGTAATTCCGATAGTCAGAATAACAAAATATTTAGTCACGCATAAATAAAAATTAATAAACAATAGAAAATCGAGCCGCGCGAGCATTTTACTAAAAAATACATATCTCGGACCTGAAGAGTCGAAAAAAAAATATTCCAGGGATTAACACTCGAAAATATGTTCTTTCAAATAAACCTGATAATATTGCTCCCGACTTAAAAAAATCTATTTACTTAACTGCCTGAAAAGAAGGTATGTTTTCAGGCGTAATTTCAATAAATATGAACTATCATTCAAAAAATGAACTTTTTACTCATAAAAAATCTTAATTCTAATTTATAAAAAGGTAAATTCTAAAGTTGGGAGATCGAGAGAAAAATATTTAAATAAAAAATTCATAACATTTATATAAATAATGACTCTCTTTAGTGGTGGATGATTTCGCGAAAGGTAACGGCTTTGGCTAAGTTTATTTTCCATGTTGTCGAATATATCTATTTTTTTTAATTTAGATCATTGCAAACGATTTGTTTTTTTTTCTAGATTGGTTAACACTGTGAAAAAATTTCAAATTTTATAAGAAAACACTAATTTTAGATACCAAGGTAGTATAGGAGAATGTACGAACGGATGAATTCGTCCTAGGTGCGCTGGTGAAAATTTCTGCTGCTACGAATTTTTACAGAAATTGGAACATTTCATATTATTTCGTACGAAATGGTATATATGCATAGTTTTTCGTGAAGAATTGTTAATTTTCTTTGAAAATAGTACTAGCTTGTAGATTTCTTCCTGAAAAAATACAAATTTTCATGAAAATCTATAAGTTTTTATGAGAAACTTTGCATATTTACTATTTTTAGTGAAAACAATTTTTTCTACCGAATTCTACGAAATGTTTCAATTTCCCTGAAAAGTCGTTAAAAACCGTAGAAATCATTTTCACCAGGGTGACCGACGGAGGGTTAAGCAGAACAAAACTACGACGATATGATAAAGCTAAGCTTGGAATTCGCACTAAATCTGAATAAATGAAAATCTATGAAAAAATATAACCGTAGTTAAATGTAAGGCCACCAGGTCTGAATATTTTATCTATAGTACGTATCAGTTGCGAAATTCCTACTTAGTTCTCGGTGCGAACTTATACTTTTCCAAACTGTGGATTTTCTTTAAAATATCTTCAGACTCTCGGTATAGCCGACGCATTGGGTCGGGTTGTATCGACTCCTAATGAATACTTCTATGGCGGAAAAAAAATGAAACGAATTCGCACATAATCCGGTGCATGCGGGACAATTTTAATAAATGCGGTACGAATTCAGTGTAGAAAACATCCAGGACATTTAATAGCTCAAATCCGGGACGTCTGCTAGCCTTAGTTTAATGAAATAGTTTCTCTCGATGCGGCAAAACACACAACTATGACGATCTACCGAACACGGAGCATGGAATTCGCACTATAACTGAAAAAATTATAATCTATGCAAAAACACAATCGTTATCAAATGGAATAGTTTCTCTCGATGAGGCAGAACAAACTTATGACCATCTCTGAAAATCTAAGCTTGGAATTCGAAGTGTTGAAAAGTACAACTTTTCGTAAACTCCATGAATTTTCATAGAAAAGTACAAATTTTTACGAAAAATGACGATGATCGACAATTTTAGAATTCAATTTAGATCGATAAGATTATGAATATGTATGGAAAAGTATGAAATACTATTTTCGAACCACCGCTAGATGCCGCATCTCGCTCATAATGAAAACTTATTTCAGATAAGTTAAGTTCCTAGTAAAATTCAGGTCTACGTCCCGAGATTGATCTTCTCATTTTTTGATCGTGAGTATTGATCTAGACGGATTTAGAGAATCTCTCGTATATTTTGGAACTCCTCTTATCTCGATAGGTGAGTGTTATGAAAAAACTAACATTCGTGTTATTCGGGAACCCTGGTGAAAATAATTTCATGAATTTATATGAAAATTTCTAAAAATTTTTACGGAAATTTCTATGTAAAAGTATAGGATTTAGACAGATTCGTAGTTTTCAATCTTACATTAGATTTCGTAACAATTCGTAGTTTTTCATAGATTATCGTACTTTTTCATAGATTATATTCTTAAACATAATCCCAAACATTATAATCTATGATAAAAAGTACGACAAACTTCGAAAAACTACTGATTGTTACGTAAATCTACGTCCAAAAACTAAGAATCGGTCCAAATCCTACACTTTTGCATAGAAGTTTCCGTGAAAATTCGTAAAAATTTGTAGAAATTTTCATATAAATTCAGAGAATTATTTTCACCAGTATTGACTATTATCAGTACCTGTGCATCGTTGACCAGAAAGACTGACAGTTAGCGGAGTTTTATGTGCAATGCTGAACATAAATGCTGACATTATACTCGGTCGGTGAAGATATGAACATAGCATCCTCGTAAGGTAACGAAAAACTGGTATATTACGTAACAAGGACGCAAACTCGGTCTTTTTGGGCCGAACTTAAGTTTGCAATATGAGTCGTAGTAGAACCGAAGGCAACGGTGTTTTCACGAAACACGAAATTGAGGTTAGAGTTGCGTAATGTCAGATTAGTTCGTGACAGCGCATGCGCGCAGTATCGTCCTAGGACTGGAAAGTGGTCTTTTCTGCACTCCGCACATGCGCATCGATGACTCACTCTACCGTCATAGAAACTGGCACTCTGTTTACGAAAAACGTGCATGAAAAACCGCGCGAAGCATGCTCGCGTTGTACAATAAGTATTTTTTTTAATATGTTTCGACACAATACAGTTTAGATAGTAATAATAATTGCAACTAGAGAATCATCGTTTTTTCCCAAACTGGTCTTCATCTGCTGTATTCCGTAAATGTCGCTGAATACTGGGTTGGTCCTTATTTAGGGTGTTGACGAATTTTCAATCGCCCCGCCCCCCAAATCAACTTCAAATAATTCGAACACAATCGCCCAATTTTTTCAGATCTCTACCTCAACTCTGGGATAGTCCGCTTTGTGGTCGGAGTTTCTTATGGAAATAACATAGGAAAAGCTTGTTTCCTCAGTATATATTTTCTTGCAAGAGTAGTAATATACAAAAAAATCTGTAACTGCGAGGTTTTAGTGGGCATCAATGCTACTATCTGTAAAAAAATTGACATCACGATACCAGCAAATCTAGACTAATTGCACTTCCTCTAAATGCATAAAAAGGTCAGATTTCGAGGGTGTGCAATTCGTCGAGATTGCGTGGTATGATTATGTGAATTTTTTCCCAGACAGTAGCACGAATACCAACTAAAGCCTCACAGTTACAAATTTTTTTAAACATTATTACTTTCACAATAAAATATATACTAAGAAAAAAAAAATTTCCCACGCTATTTCCATAAGAAACTTCGACCACAAAGCGGATTATCTTAGAGTTGAAGTAAAAATCTGAAAAAATTAGGTAATTGTTTTTAAATTATTTGAAGTTGATCTGGGGGATGGGGCGGCAAAAATTCGTCACACCCTAAACACGGACCACCCTACTGAATACATGTCTTATCGGTAGGTACTTACTGTCAGACACGGTTACACAAAACGAAAATAGAAGAGTATGGAGAATCCCGATCAAATACGAGTGGTTAAATGCTGTCTAACGAGACGTGCGGAAAGAGCTGGAAAAGAATGAAACGATGGTTGTGGGAAAGGTGAGGGGTTGGAGGGGGTGGAAACACAATGACGCGACGAAGTTATATCCCGGATCTCGCCAACGTCTCGCGTGGGAAACGCCGGATGTTACCAATATTGTACTGAGGGAGGCGCTGCAGGGGTGCGGAAGCTCGCATCACGGCTGTAACTAGCCTGAGTTTATTCAGCGTTTATCACGAGCTTATCGGGTGCTTACAGAGAGCTCGACTCGGGCAAAATCAAATCAGGTGCAGATTGGATGAATATAGTTTATGTGGGATTAGCGGGACTCGGGCGTCGATAAATACCGTCAACTACCGGATTACACACGTCGAGTGTTCTTACAGGCCCGCCGATGACTATAATATGGCCTCTGTAGATGGATGTACCCTCGACTTTTCTCTTTCTCTCGACTCCCCTAGTTCTAGTGCTTATCCAATCATTCTATTATTATAATCACATGTATCTTCATTCGGTCATAAGTAGCACGGCTCTGTGCTTTAAGAAGAATTATAATAGGTGAGTCAGTTGTACTATACTTACAATGTTAATAAGTAGCGTAATAACGATAGGCTATATCTTTGTTGAAGTCGATAGTACTGATACCATACCTCATGGCGCTGATATTGCCTCAGTAGTCATGCCATGAAATCTTATTACGATTAAAATTTCTCATGTTTTCGAATTTATGTCTGTATGTATATATATATATATCATTTAACATGCTTATTATAATAATTAAACGTTTTTAACCGATGATTTTTTTCTAACTTTCATTACCTTTTCTGCTTACAAGCTTTCCGGGTTTCTGTAAAACTGTTTGGAAAATTTCAATTGCAGAGAAAAAATATATTTTTTTCTACAAGTTTTACAAAAGTTACTTGCTCTTGCACTATCGTACGGTTTTTCGAGATTTCTATTTTGATAATAAGTTGAAGTTGTCAAAAGTGGTATACTTCGTCAAATATTTTCAAAACTTCGGTCACCAATGACAAGTCAAAAATATCATGTAATAAAAAAAAAATTGAAACTCAATACAAGCAAGGCCGTAAAAATCTCTCCCAAAATACCTTCAGGATCAATTCTATTTTCCCATGCATAAAATTGAATAACAACTATTTTTGAGTTGGAACTTTGACACTACAGCCATATGACAGAGCTAGTTCTGAAGTGCTTTAATTTAATAATTCCAAACTTATTCCAAACTATCAGTCTGTACACGTAATATATGATAGGGTTTATAACTACATATTATAATACTTTTGTAGGAAAAAAGGCAATCTCTTGTAGCGTGCACAAAATATGTAATTTTCTTCTGCGGACTTGCCGATATTGCTGATCAAGCTGCGCCTTTTCAATTCGTTTGTCTTTGGCACGTCGATTTTGGAACCAGATCTTGATTTGCGTCTCGGTAAGTTGCAGTGAGGCAGCAAGCTCAAAACGTCGACCT
This sequence comes from Diprion similis, assembly GCF_021155765.1. Classification (NCBI taxonomy): domain Eukaryota; kingdom Metazoa; phylum Arthropoda; class Insecta; order Hymenoptera; family Diprionidae; genus Diprion; species Diprion similis. The sequence continues at coordinate 16,785,373 of NC_060105.1, read as the reverse complement.
CGCGAGATATATTCACCTCGCCGATATTCTACCTCTAGCCGCAGGGTTTGCTCCCCGCTGAAGGTAGTCCTCTGTCTTCGAGGTCTTCCCTCCTTCCGCCGGCGACGAGCCACTGAAACGTTAAACCTTGAAAGTTGATAAAATGTCGATGACACCCAAGGTGATGTGTCTGCGTGTGTATAAATAGGCGTGTAGACTGCAAATCTCTAGTGCAATTCGCAAACTAATCAATTCAAACTATCATATATCGATGGGCAATCTGCAATAGTTTATGCGACTCTATACTCCTAATTTCTGTGCAATTTAGGAGTGAGAAAAAAACAATGCATAGTTTTTAGTGTATGATACATTTTTACGAAGAACATTCAACGCAATTCCCGGATTCCCACTCACAGAGTGAATTCTGTTTCCGGTGTACATTAAGATTCCCAATAAGTTTCTATACCTACGCGACACATAAAAAGGAGTTGTTGGATGATTTAAGAACTGATAATAAGCCTCAAGATTGGGAAATAAATGTATGATAGCCAAGTTCGGAATTGATTTGGCTCGATGTATCATGTTTGAGCGAAGTCGTGCCTAATGTTGTATCCACAGTAAAGTGTATAAATCATATAGACCTTTCGTCTAACTTGTTTTCAGTCCGAAAAAATGTGACTTCGATTCTATACGAATTATGTGAGAATGCATCCATTTCTTCACGTCAGCTACATCGCCAGACATTTTCACATAATTCGCAAAGAATTGAACTCACATTTTGTTTCGGACCGAAAACAAGGTGGCCAGAAGGGAAGACATTAATGAACATTACAGTGCATATGTGTTGTACTGTTTTGGTTACGAGGTGCAACATTTCATTAGACGATTAGTAAAGGGATTTCAGTGTCCTCATCAGTTTTGGATTCCATGTTGAGGTTCTGAACGAACAATGCTAACATAAGTCATACCAGTCGAACGTGGGTTGATAAAACCCTGCATGACGTCACGAAGTTCCATTCCGAATTTCAATTTGAGGCAATACCACGTGAGAAACGGTTAATGCGCATCTAATTCGTTAAATGCGTGTTGAACAGCGAGGTTTTCATTTCAAATTTACGTTCAATTAAGCACGCCTGCAGACAGAGACGCAGTGGCAGCGGTTGATTGGGTTGAGAAACCACACGTGGCTTCCGTCCGAGCGGCAGCAACTGCAGGCGATGCTCGAACCAATGCTATACGTATACATGTACTATGTCCATGCAGCACAGCTTCCGCTGACCCTCTCAATTCATAATTAATCCAACACCTGGATAAGAGAGGGGCGAACCCCTCACGTGTCTATCTCCACCCTCTATCTCTTTCAAAATGAGTTATAAATTATGGTAGTAGCATGTAAGTTCCTACCCTATAGAGCCCCGAATTGCTTCATATTTTGTATACTATATCATCAATTAGTCACACGTACCAGCCATCGTTTAATCGTGTCCATTCAGTTGGTCTAGCATCTTTCAATGAATTACAAAGGATTTATTTCAAGAACACGAGGGAAAATGTGGCCGGTTTTAGGGTAGGTATGAAATGAAAAATCCCAACCGGGAAATTGTAGTGTATTGCAAATTGTTAGGTAAGTTGTGAATTTTCTTATCCACTGTAGTACCCTGAGTACTTTCACACTTCTAATTTTAACGAACGTGTCACCTTGGAACACGTTTGTGCATAATTTACATGTTGCCATGTCATGTAACTTATATGATTGAAGTGACATGGCATCAGTCATAGAAATGCACCCATCTAGTGATTGATATTGATTGATATCGATGAAATTGACAATCGTTCGTATGTTTCACCAAACGAAACACATTCGTTCTCTATGACACTTAGCTCGCACAAGAAAAATCATTTCAGATCTTTGGCAGTAGCGTCCTTCATTGTTTGAAGTGCTTACTGAGAAGCCGGTTATAGCTATAACGTATGACCTAATAGCCGTCAATTATTGCAACGCTGTTTTCACATATTTGTTAGTCCCACGTCTCATTATTCGTCGCGTTGCATTGCACATTGGGTGTTCCCCGATGATTCTCGAACATTTAGTATCATGTTTCTGGTCAAACTGAGATTGCTCGAAGCCATGTAAGGCTCATGTACGTCCGGCATCACTTTCCGCATATCCTAATTACTTTTTATACGACCGGTTACGCGAGGCGTATTGAATTACGAATTTTCTGTCTGCAGATTATTCATATTTCGAGACGATCATAAACACAGATTGACACTTACATTTGAGAAACAGTGCAGCGTTGCATGATTCACCGTATAAAGTAAATCTTCAGATAACTCGAGTCTACCAAAATTCTATGAAGAATAATGACTAAATGAATGAAAGAAACTGTCTTAGTCAGACACGCAGTTTTGATGAATGAAAAATAAAAGTATCTACCCTGAACTTGTTTTAATTTCTTTATAGTTAACAAATCTTTTTCGTCCAATATATGAATATGAAATAACGGTACTTTGGATCATGCCTTTCGCATACAAGTACAAACGCAATAAGCTGGTCTAATTGTTGAATTATTCCACGGGAACGACGACAAGTAGTAATTATATTCTTGTCCTGGTTACAATTTGATTGGGCGAGCATTCCGTATTGTATTCCACCCCTCCCCACCTTCATGTCCCGCCACATCCGCGCAGGTGTCACGCGGTGCGAGTATGATCGGATTACATTGGAAGCAGAATCTAAAGCTGGGTACAATGTACTCCTTACGCTTTACGAGAAATTTGCTAAATCCTTTCTGTAATAGTATAATAATAACAATAACGCGAATGAAAACGACATTAATCCTGATATTATACTTGAGGGCAGAACCCTGCAGTAATTGTCGAAGTCGCCACACTGTCAAATAGTTTACGTAGATTCCACGGTTACATCATATATGCAGAATTAGTTCATATAGGGCTTGGAGTAATAATAATACTGAAGATTTGAAAACACGTTTCGTAGATTTTTTTCGTGGAAGGTAAAACGTGCGATATATTGATTAAAAAAATGTTCCATATCTTTGAAATACGCAGATCCCAGTAAAAGTATTTCAGTTAAATAAACAGACCAAAAATAAATATCTTTTCAGTAGAATGAGGTGAAAGCTTTATTTAGAACTTTTATTCTTGGTTAGCACTTCTCTTTGTTGCCTCCATGTTGCACAGGATACTTTATATAACAAGAGCATCTTACGCGTTTTTTCACGAAGCACGAAATTGAGGTTAGGGTCGCGAAATGTCAGATCGGTTCACTGTGTTTGTCGCGACAGCGCATGAAAGCTGTACAGAAATGATCACTTTCAAGTCCTTGGAGTTAAAAGTGGTTGTTTCAGTACTTCGCGCATGCGCATTCGCAGACTCACCGGACCGTCATAGAAACGGGTACTTTGTGTACGGAAAACACCCATAAAAAACGCGTAAATGTGCTCGCGTTATATAAATTACTTTCCTTCAAGTTGTACGGTTGGTTTCCGTTCGCTCTGTAGTACAAAACATAAACATCCAGAAATATATCATATCAACTGAGTGCCCTTAAGCCTCGGCGAGTCGCAGTAGGTGACAATGGAAATTCAATGTTTCACGGGGATTCGAGTTTATTCCGCATCTTCTCTGCAGCGATTCAAGCTTTCAACGAGGCTTGGATAGGATTTGCTTGAAATATATATCTATCACATAGAATCCAAGATTTTACCCGCATGAGGATTCATATCGATCGCTGGTACTGAATTCTTTTGATAATGGGGCATTCAGTAGAAATAGGGCGAATTCGTATTTATTGTTACAGTGCGGCATAGACCTAGGAACAGCTTCTTAAATAGAGCATCGTCTAGTCTAGTCATTTTCAGTAAGAAAGTTCTTATTTTTATGTTGATTTCGTGACCTCTGTTTGGTTAATAATAATATGGTATAACGTTTCGATAGGGCTGCAGCCTACCATCTTCAGGATGGAAAACATATGTATTGCTAAAGTTTTCCTATTCTGTTTATTTACACTTTTATAATAATGATTGTAAATAGAAATTCTGGGTTGCATTACAGATTTGCCTCATTTGAGGTTATGTTATTACATACTGTAGTTCATATTGTTTTTTGTCAGAGTATAAATATATTAATTTTTTCGTAGTAAATAGTAGCAAGTTATATACAATTTACAAAGAAAGGTTTGTTTTCAATAGATGTATGTACAAAATAATAGCAGATTACTTACTTAAAATAAGACATCCTACAGCTTGAGGTGTTTATGTTATCGCCATCGTGGAGGAAGTAATATAATCGGAAAGGATCCACATAATCTATCAATCTCAAGTAAATCGAATGAGGTAATTGATTTGTGAAATGCGGAATTTTATGAATGTAAGATAATGTCTTGGTAGAATTGACATAGATTTTGTATGTCTGTTCTGCGATTACAAACATTGTTATTATTCCTAGTTATGTGTATCATTTCTTTTATATTTCTTTTATACCAATTATTTTTAATTGCACTTACTGTTGGATTGTCAAAGTCAAAATGGTGTCCTAACCTCAAAGAAGGTGATGTCAGAGCACAGCTATTTGCAACACGGCTTTTGATAACAGTTCTTATCGTGCTGTTATGCAGCAGAAAAGCAAAGAAAAACCATGCCAACCGGTGGGAAGTTAACTACCTCCGATCAATTTGAAATTTCGTATCCCGATGTATTTTGACTCGCTGATTACGAATATGATAGTGAAAATACCCGAAAATCTCATTTTCAAGGTCAAAACTCACAAAACCTGATTTTTAACAAGCGTTGATCTCAGAGAAAAATGTTTTCCACAAAAGTTGTAACGTATAAAAAGAATGATCTCTTATGTTCCATACAGTTTTCGTCTGAAAACATTTTTTTTTCGAGAAAAATGGGAGAATGTTCTAATAAGTTAGTTTTGCCAAAATTCCATTAGTTTCGACATCGTGTACTTACGCACTTTACCGCGGTGAGGTTAGAGTTTGGTCTTTGAAGTGCATGTTTTTGTTGTTATAGTGTATTTGCTTGTTTTTTTTTTTTTCTTTTTTTTATATGATTGTGTTTTGAATTGTACGAAAAACGCGGAAGGTGACTGTTGTAGCCGAAAGGTTGAACTCCGGCTTCTGTATGACAGGAGCGAATTGGAGAATTGTCCTATTTTTCTCGAAAAAAGTTATTTCTGACAAAAACGGTACGGAACATAAGGGGTCAGTCGTTTTGTAGGTTCCAACTTCAGTGGAAAACATTTTTCCCTCGGATCAACACTTGTTAAAATACAGTTTTTGTGAGTTTTGATCTTGAAAATGACATTTCTGGGTATTTTCACTATCATATTCGTGATCAGCGAGTCAAAATACATGGATATACAAAATATTAAATTGATCGGAGGTATAGGTTTGTCGGAACTTTATTCAAATTGTTAAAGACAGTTACCCTAATGAGATTTTGCGTATCTTATGGAATTGCGTGTTACACGGTTCCCGCTGATAACGAAGTTACCGGATTGTTAACATGGCTTCTTATGGCCCCAGGCCCAATTACCCGCAAGCTATGTAACGCACGAGTATCAAAAAGTCAATTTTACGACCGTGACTAGTCAGGTCGTATAAAGTATTGTTTAAGGGTTGGAAACACAAATAAAAAAAATATATTTTTCTACAATTTAGGTGATACTATAGACTGGCCTCAACCTCCTCGAGGGCCGTCAAGTCATCAAAGTCGATTTTTGAAAAATCTCCTGTGACAGTAACGTTACCAAGTTCAACGGCATGCATCACAGCACGCCAGATTCCATCAACTTGACGTGAGTATTTGACCGAGAAAGGAGTCGACAGTGGTAAGACGGTAGGTCTCTGTTGTAGCGACAGCTAGACTGCGAGGCACGCGTCAATATCAATGTGAATGTGTTTCGTGTAGCCTCACCGGTGCACTATATCGCACAGAGATGTTGAAATCATGCAACTTCATCCCCGCGTTTGAAATCACATTCAAAGGCGGCCAACTGCGTCTGATAATCTCATCATAATATCAGCGCGATGTGGCGAGGCGTGATAAGCCTCTACGTTTGTCGCGATGTGCCCGCAGAGGACATCGTGGTTTGTACGATCGGGTCTGTGTGGTAGACGATGGCAGCAGTGTGGGGTTGGCACAGTCACCGAGACAACAATTCGACATGATGGCCGCCGCAACGCGGTAAATTTTTTGAATATCTAAGGCGCGAGAGAAACTTCTTTTGGAATATTTTTAAGACCCAAAGACAGTACGAACTGTAAAAAGATTTGAATATTCGTAAGTCAAGAACATTTGGACGAACGAAAAATAATAGACAAGAAAAAAATAAATAATAATTGATGGCGATTTGAAGACCATTTTGAAGTTAATAACATTCAACGAAACATCATGGAATAAATCGTTGTACAATCTTAGAACACCTTTCAAGGAGTTGACTTTACGAAATGTCAACATGTTTTCTTTGTTATGATTAACTAGCTGAATTTGAGACAATCCTAAAGATCCGTCGTTGAAGTATAAACGTTATCAACTTCAACCTCACACTCGAAGGTGCTTCAGTGCATATGTATGCGTGTCATAGAAACTCAAAAAGAGAACCTTATTGCTCTACCTATTTTTTCCTCGGATCTGATAAATTCTCTGGACTTTCAAAAGATCACGCTCGACTGCATCAACTCCTGTACCGCAGACATAGAATCTGCTTATAATTTTTGTAAAAGCGACCACGGCTACATCGTGATCGGGATTCGAATATTTACGAGGTAACGCGTTACGGATTTCTAGGGTTTAACACACGTCGGGGGACGTTTGCGTACACCTGTTGTCCGCTCAAACCTCCCAGGCATCCATGAAAGGTATCCCTTCACATCGTGAAGGTTGCTCAGGTTTACGTGTATATGCGGACACGAACCATGAGGAAGACGAATGAGAAGCAGGGGACGGACTATCCTTGGGGACACGCCATAGTTTACATCCTCACGGTTCAGTCATTTAACCAGCAATTATTAAAATTATAGAACTTAAGTTGCTACATCTAATAAGGTCCACAACGACATTGCATATCCAAAGTGTGGAACCGATTAAAGACGGGTAGAACAAGTCGAGAATAAGTAGAGTGATCGAGTAGAAAATTTTATTTCACGATCTCATCCGGATTTTTTGAAATTGCTAATTTTCGCAACATTTACGAGAGCTGTGGTACGTTTTTAATCGGGAATGGCAGAGGGTTTGAAAGTAATCGTCCACTTCTGAACTATCCGAAATGTATAAGTTTTTGTCAAACATTCAGCTAAATTGACTACAATATTTAAAACCCTAACATTGCAAAGATTGTTGACGAAAAATTCCAATCAAATATCATAAGTATGTGAAATGACAAATATATGTATATCAAAATTCATGAGAAATCCTGAAAATTGCTGTTTTTCGAACGTTTTATGTAGCCCTTATCTTTTAACCAAGAATTGCAGAATAATCGATTCTTCACCGGACTTTTATTTGAATTAAGTTGTTCTTCCAGAATCTTCATGAAGTTGAAGTTAGTAAACGTGATGAAACATTGAGAACAAAAATCACTATTCAGCAATTTTGGAACAACTTTGAAGGAGTCGGGCTTACGACATATTCATATGTTTCGCGTTACTACGGTTTATTGAATTTCAGATAGTCTTACAGTTGCAAAATACGATTTGTTTTTGAATGGCACCATTTGGTTGATCGATTGAACTTTCAGGTAAGTACATTGATGAAAGGTGTCTGAATCAAAAGTTAGGGAACAAGAGAAAAAACAATTAAAAAATTCTAACATTTTGTGTTATTTGCGCAAATGATGATAATCACGAATAAAACAATATCCCTACTACGTTGCATAAATAAATCTGAGCAAATTCGAATTCCTAAGCTAAGATATTAACGATTAGAGAAAAAGTTCTTTATAATCAATAATTGAAACGTTAATCAAAATGGGTGAATACTGAAGTATTTATTTTGATCGTTTTTAATTTGAATGAGCCCGGAAACATTAAAATTATTAATATCTGAGCTTGGGTCGTTCGAATTCGCTCGAGTTCATTTCTATCACGTGACACAAGCCGAGTAGAGCATGTTTTTCAAAGCATACATCGTTGCTTTGCAATTGCAATTCCGAATCGTTCCATGACATCTTGTGCTTCGTAATATGGCGTCTACGAGGGCTTCACAAACCCCAAACAGACAATCAACATTGCTGGGAAAAACTCACGGAAGGCGGAAAATCCGTGGAAGTGGCTCTCAGCGAGGGGCGGAACGGTAACGCGCGGATGTGACGAGGCGCCTCCGATGTGCGGGAAGTAAGATAGGTGGGTTAGGTGTGAAAGTTGAAGGTGAGGCCCCGTCGCCGGAAAGAGCAGCGGCCCCTGGAGGAACGGCAACACGCCCTGCACGGACCCTTCGGGTCTTCGTTCCTGGCCCTGCGGACCCTTTTCGCCCGCGGCCCCGACGTCCGCGTCATCCGTCTTCCGGGTGTCGCTGGCGTCCGGTAGCCATCGATGATTCGGCACTTCCGGCGTCCGTCTCGGCGACTTTTCGAGCTCGACTTCCGACACCCGTTCCTCAGCGGAACAGCAGGGATTCGCGTCGGGGCTTCGAACGGGCCTCTCGACGTCACCCTTCGACTCCAGATGACCGTAGAGACGCGCGAAGAATTTTCTGGGCGAAGATGGCCGCCCGTTAGCTTGCGTTTTTGTAGTCATTTTTTTTTCCTTTTTCACTCGAAATTATCTTATGGCCCGGCGATTATCAACGTAGAGTTGCGACATGGATATCCATCGAATATCCATCGAGTACTCAGGAAAGATTGCGTTTAACACAGGAATTAATGGCGTGGCGATGACTCAACTGCGTTAAAATAGTCCTGCAAGTATGTTGATTTAGACACAAGATTGTGGTCACCGTTCTTCCGCAAAATCGACATTTTTGTTAACACTGCGGATTTAGGAAGTATCGTTAGAGCACTGATGAATTCTCTTAACAATTACGAGACTAGTCGATACATCGAAGTCATCGATTGTAGGTCAAGAAGAAGCTCCGAGTCGAATGAAGAACTGATATAAGGATGAATGAAACCACGCGCTATTGTGTACGGAAAGGTGCGTTTCGATTCAGAATATCAACTTGAGTAACAGCTTGAAAAAAAATTCAGGTTTTCGTTGAGAAGATCGAAGAAGTATTTCGATAAAGTAAAACATCAACCTTCCTTAACCTTACGTTAAGGCTGGGTGGCAACGATTTTTCACAACTTATTTTGAACAATCTGAGTTTCTTTAAACCGTACATGAATTGTCCATCAACCGTCTCCTCTAGAACTTGTTCATTTTCTTTTATATTTTTAAAATTTTAACCTTCTTCTCTTCCTACGTCAAGTTCACCGACTTCGATTACACTTCACCGGCATGTTGAAAATATCTCTTTTACCAAAAATATCACAATCACAGGTTTAATTAATAGTCCGTTCCTCGTTTTCTAGAGTCTTTTTATACTTTGAAATTCACCACGGCACCGTTCCCGACGTGACGACGACCTCTGAGACTCCTGACCATCATCATTCATGCACTCGCCTTACGGCACTCTCAGTTCGACGCTTAACTCAGCACGGGCCAACGGGGAGGATCTCGCCCCCTTCTCTGCTCTTCCTTCTCCCGCCGCCGCCCCCTAATTTCTCGATTATGATCGGCCCGCCCCCACGTGTCGTTCCTTGCCCCTCACGTCTGCATCAAGCCAGCACGCTGGCGCACTCTTACGCATCACATAATTGCTGCGAAGTTGTCGTTTTACCTGCGCTATACCAGATACCACACGAGCGCAGGGGCGGGGTTGAAGTTGTGGATTTGAGAAGCCCCGAAAGCGTCCAATCCCGAATTTTTTGGTTGCGAACCTTAAGGGGTTGGGTACACTTGCAATGCCAAAAAAAACGTTTTTTTAGACTTTTTTTAAAGACAGTTTTCATTATTCATTGATCAATATTTATCAGTTCAAAAGATACACATTTCAAGTAGTTACAGTCATTTTTTCATGTAAAAAGAGTGATAAACAACCGAGTAGCAGCCAATCCCCCAGACACCCAATATAAAAGTTGTTTTGCGGTACGTAACGTAACTCATGACTAGATCGTCTGAAACAAACAAAATCGTGGGAATTAGTTGAAAATAATATTCTCTTGTACTTGACGGTGAAACATTTTGAATTTTCTCTTAATTTTTTCTATACAACCGAAAAATGAACAATTTTTTTAGCCAAAAAAAGAACCATTTTTTAGTTTCAACATCCGCCATATTGTCGAAAAATCTAATTTTTGATAAAATCTCGCCGTCAAGTACAAGAGAATGTTGTTTTTAACTAATTCTGACGATTTTGTTTGTTTCGGATGATCCAGTCATGAGTTACGTTACGCATCTCAAAACAACTTTTTTATTGGGTGTCTGGGGGATTGGCTGCTACTCGGTTGTTTATCACTCTTTTTATATGAAAAAATGACTGTAACTACTTGAAATGTGTATCTTTTGAACCGATAAATATTGATTAATGAATAATGAAAACTGTCTTCAAAAAAAGGCTCAAAAAAGCGTTTTTTTGGCCTTGCAAGTGTGCCTAACCCCTTAAAGTAAAGAAATTGAACTTTAACGAAACATCGAAGTTTCGAATGGTCCGAAACCTGACGCTTGAAGTTTCGAAAGTGCAGAGTTACGAAAGAGCAAAAATGAGAAAATTTAGAAATCTGAAACATTGAAATTCCGAATGATCCAAGATTTTCAGTTCTGTAAATTTCTAGCTTGGTGAAATTTCATCACTTCGATTTTTCTTCGCTTTGAATTTTAGATAGTTTTAGGTTCGGAATCCTGATAATTCTGATTTTCGATTATCCACATTTTTCACACCCACTCGTTGAATAAACTACACTGTGTGAGCATATTTTGATCTTCGGAATTTTTCTCTGTCAAAATTTTATTTTTCAGAAATTTGCTCTATCTGAAATTAAATTTTCGGAATCTTTACATTTCGGAACTTTCAGCCGTCGGATTTCCGACCATTCGAAACTCATTGTGGTTTCAGAAAATTTGATTTCTTTACTTCGAGTTTCGGAACTTCAGCCTCACCCCAAGGGCAGTAGACCGCAGGCAGAAAAGGTACAAATAAATGACTTGAAAAAAATTTACATCATTCTTTGTAATAAAAGATGCGTATTTTAATAACTTGTTCTGAAAAAATTTGGATTGCCTGTATGAGCATTGCCATCTTCTTAACGAAGACTGTTTTTTCGTTATGTATTGAACATTATTTCGAACACAGGTCGAGCTGCAGTCAAATTTTAATTCGGTGTTTACTGATTATACTATTTTCCAGAGGGATGAACCTTTTTTCAAAAACCTCTGAATGTTTCTTCAATCATTGGCAGGTGTCTTAGAAATTCTTCTAAAACCTGTGTATTATTACTCTTTAGGGTGGATAGCTCCAATGTTTAATCAGAAAGAAATATTTCTTCGCACATTATTTTTGAACTTTGTTAAAAATACCATGCAAAAACAAACAAACGTGATTGAAAAGTAGAAAAAAATGTAAAAATATACGGAAACTACAACCATCCGCAAGCTCTTATCTTCTCAACGGTTGAAAGAAACATCTTCGAATAACATTTTTCAAGTACATACTTCGATCTCTTATACGAATAGTACATTTTTGCAAAATCGTGCTGAAATCAGTGCTCTCGTTTCAGGAGAATGTTTCCCTATAAGCTGGTAATTCGTTGCCGAACTGAATCGGCCGCCTCGCACAACTTCTCTGTACAACCACGAGTGCCAATATTAAAAAATATATCTGACCAACTGTGTGGATGTAGAAGCGTAGGTGTAAGCCTACAATAAGTGTATTGGAAGCCGGTGAGGCTAATGCCTACGCAACGAGCGCGTTTACGCTTTGCTGAACAACAAGCAATCTGTATAAGTCCATTCTTTTTCTTCAGTTGTAATCATACCGGGTTTTATCAAGCGTCGGTGTGCACGGATGGGATACACCAAGAGGGCTGCAAAATTGATCGGCCAATCTTTCTTATTTTCTATTCAACTTCGACCGTCAAGTCTCGCGCACTATAAGCATTATACTCTCATTCCTGCACGCATAATACCGCGAATAATACTGACAATCTGTACATTGCTAAGAATGTAGGAAGGGCACAGCCGAGTGAGCATCCCGAAAGTGCCCCCGCTTGGAATGGATTCTGCAAGTGACCTTCTGTTTTCTATTGACAAATGACTGACTCATATCCAGTTTTAGATTTCCAACTCCATCTTGATTGAAGTTATTGAAAAAAACGTGATTTTCAGATTTTTTGCATGAAATCCACCATTTTCACTCCGAATAATATGAAATAAATCACAAATCCAGTAGAAATTTGTGCTCGTGTCAAGGACTTTTTTTTTAGATTTTTCTGTGGCAAACTCCAGGTGGTTAAAATTCTTGAACATTCAAATTACTGGTTTCTACTAGATTTTGAAAAGTGGGTACCTTGTTTTTTTACAGCGTGAACATCTGGTTTTGTGTAATTTTCTGTAACTTTTTCAGTTTTTTTCAAAAGGTGCGTCACTGTTAAAGAATTCAAAACTGATATTTTTCAATATTTTATGGGCATAAGCTCAAGACGATTTTCTCCACATACAGAAATAACACTGGAAACTGCAATATGAAATCAGTTTGGAAGAACTAGTTTCAAAGTCTTTGGACCCAAAACTCTGAAATAAAAAAGATTCTTCACAAGTGAAACCTGTTCATTGTTTATCACTAGCAGTTACTTCCGATTTCAAGTTCTGACGCCGTTTTTACATCGATGACTAGCTAATATTTCCAATTGTCGGTCTGTTATCGTTGTCGTTATTTCAGTGAACATGTCGTTCAGAAACGAAAAGTATGCATTTGAAAACATAATTCGCGGGATAATATTACTTGTTAAAAGGGTGTATCCTAGGCTGCGCTAATTTCCAGATTTGAGGCATTCCCCGAGCGTCAATGGCGCCGCTATCGCGAATGACGCGTTTAACTCGATATCTTGAGCACGATTCATTTCACATAAAAAAATTTTCAGGATACCTAATATAAATATTGTTGAATAAAATTGTTTGAAAGGTTTCGATTTTCATAGAACATTGATCTACTGACGTAGGAATTCCAAAGTTGTAAATCGATTTTTCTGGTAAAATGTTTAGTCTTAAACTCTACGATTTATTCAGGTGTTTTTTTATTTTTCACTTTGGGGATATTGGGATTTGTGTTGGCTTGTAAGATTGTATTTTTAAAAGACTGCAGACTGATATCAAACTAATTGATTTTCATTCGAAAATTTCTGGCAAATTTTGCATTCGAGAAACCCAAACAGCTAAACTATTTAAAAATTCAGACAGAAGAGATTAAAATCGTGAATGCTGGATTTTGTCAAAGTAACGATAAAAAATATCGATTTTTTATTTCTACAATTGGTGAGTGAGAAGCTGACATGTGCATGGCAGTGTTTTAGTGTTTAAAAACTTTTATTCCGTTCATCCTTTGGTACGTTATACTGTACAATGAGTAAGAAAATTCGAAACCTTGGAATAGACAGTTTTTTTTTATCTGCACGTGCCTTTGCAATTAATTTCGAAATCAAGTATTCGAATAATTAGCATTGCGAAACAAAGTGCATTGTTAGTGCAGTTCGACATGGGGTGCATTAACGTCGGGACTGCCGTGTCGTTCGGTGAACGTGACTCGGGGGCGTCGAAAAGTTTCTTGTCGAGGCGCATGCTCCTGTCTCTTGGACCTGATTCGTGAAATGTAATTACGTCGATTTCTCATCCAGCGACAATTGGCGGATACGCTCACCCCATAACCTCCGACGCTGTAATAGTGGAGAGAAGAGCTTTCGAGGGTTTCGATAGGTGTTTCATCTCCGCGTATACATTACACATGCAATTATTCCAGTCGACATGATTTCGGTCTGCAGTTGCTGAAGAAGAAGCTGCTAATTTCTTTCCGCAACGAATGAGCTTATCATCAATAATGATTCATAATGTTTCACCCGTGAAGTATGCAAAACGAATTTGTGACGGATTCTAGGTATATGTATATACTGACCTCGTAGTCCGTACACTTAACCTTCAATTTGGCGAATTTTTGTTCGATCTGCAGATCTGCTGAACATTGATTCGCTGATTTCGAGTCCTAGAATTTTGGCATCATTTCATGGAGTGTTTCATCTCACGGATCGCTTTTTTACATTATAAATATCTGTTGTAACCTGAATATAAAAATAGTTAGGTTAAGGTCCGATGAACAAGTTAGACACGGATGTATGTGAGACGTCCTTTCTAAATACTCAACCAAACTTCTATGGACGATGCCAATCGGCGTCACTTCGTAATTAGACACGTAAAATAATGAAGTGAAACCTATTATCCATTAATAAGCATTGTTTCTTGTAATATGAACTCCTGTGAGATTTTATTTCGTCCAGACGGACGAATTACCTCTGAAAATTACCACAAATTCAACTTTTAACCAACTATATTCGAATACCGACATAAAAAATATTCTGTACTTTATTACCATGTGCGTGAAGTGTGCTTCACTTGATCCACCGATCAAAGCAGAATGATCTTCATGGGTGTGGTAGCGATTGTTTGGTTTATGTATTCACATCGTGCTGCCTTGCGTTTCGTAGAAGAATTTCTTTTCCACCTCTTTGACGTTGATGTACCGTAGGGATCATATCATTTCATCTGAACGTTGGAAATATATCTATTTTAATTGGTCCTACACATGAGACGAAGGATTAAATGAAATACGGAAGTTCTTCTAAGAAGCACAGATGTCGCAGGACAAAACGCTCCCTCGAGATTGCCAGGAGTGGAAGAAGGCCAAGGAAAAAGAACGCTGCAACTCAGATTAAGCTAACCTGCAACAGTGGTATGCAACGATGCTTTACTCTTGGTTGACACCTGTTTTCCGTACCAATTTCAATGCGAAAAGTTCCAACTTTGCGCACGCCTGGCAGCTTTTAGGATTTTTAATATTCTCTACTACTTTCGAAAACTGAACTTCCAAATTATATTCAGCGAGTAGAGGCTTTTACGTGAAGGTCGCCACTTTTTAATCGTACCGCCGAAATTTTGCGCAATAAAAAAAGTAGAGATCGATGAGTTTTTATTGGCCAAGACTGAAGGGGAAATATAACAACAAAGGGGTAAACTGAACCTTCTTCTTTTGATCTCAGGATGTTTATAAACTTCTTTCGAATTTTGAAACTTATGTGGTATTTATAGGGCAGAATATGTTATTTGATAAAATTTGGGAATATCAAAATATTTCCGAGGCCTCAACGCCGTAGCATTGAATTCCAATTATAGTATATATTAAATGTAAGCGAATAAAAGTACGGCAACGATGACAGTACTGGTACTTTCTATGTTTGGTAATAATTAAATGGAAAAAACGCAAGTAAATTTGTAGAAAATAGTAATAAAATTGAGCCACCGTTGAGTGAGATCGAATGAACCTACCAGTTAATATAACCTCCGCAATATGACGCAATTTGAAATTAAGCATCGATATCTAAGCTTATTTGCTTATTATTCCAGTATTTCTTACTTTTCTGTTTTCAAAAATATCTTAATAGCTTTGGGCTATTATAATTTGATAAAAGGGGCATTTCACGTGAGGCGGACAAGGAACAAAATGTGAGGTTTTGAAATTCGTTCATATTCGACCTAATTGTACTCTTAGAAGGTATGAATGTGATCAACCATTTTCTCATTGTTTTTTTTTTTACGTCTATTTGTCAAGTCATAGGCTTCTAAATAATTGAGATAATTGAAATACTGATTTTTTGAAAACAGTTTTTCGAATTGAACGAATTTACAATAAAATATTAAGCATAGTGGTATCTCTGGGAAGTTGACTGCACTTTTTAATTATGAAATCAGATTCGAAATTTGATTTTTTTTTCTTGCAAATAACTGGAAGTAAACATTTCAAACGGGAATTTTACCAACTTCGATCATTTTTTTTTAAAGATCTCCAAAATAGTTTGCAATACGTAGATAATAAACTAAAAGTTTCAAACTGGGATCCACGTTAATTTAGGAGATACTTAATTCGGCTGGTTTGCGCGAATAAAGAACATACTTAGTAAAACTGTTGCGATATCACGTATGTAGGCATAAATACTTTTTAACGTATTGTATTTAGTATTGAATTTATTCCACAAGTAATTTTCTATAATTATATTCATATTTTAATGATAATCTTTAATCAAACGAAGGAATATTGTAACATAGGCAAAAGGATTTCATTTTATAATTTTGACAATTTTATTATGAGAATCAACGCTAGAACTAGTTCTTTTTACAAGAAGGCCTTCGGTTGATGGAATAAAGGCGTGTAACTTTTAAGTTCCTACAATAATGATGGCGGAAGAAATACTGCTTCCAAAAGATCTGTATTTCAATTACGTCAATTCTTTAGAAGTCCATAAATAGACAACTAAACGTAAAAAAAAAATAGTTGATCACATTCATACCTTCTAGAAATAGAATTAGGCCGAATATGAACAAATTTTAGAACCCCACATTGTTTTCGTAGTCCGTTTCACGTAAAATGCAATAAATACTAAAATTAAGAACATGACGTGATGAGGTAATTAAAAAGTATCGATTTCCAGACAGCCAACCTTCTTAAACTTACAAATAATCACGCCGCTGAATAATTGAGTTAGAAAAAGATCGAATTCCGAAAGATTCCGATAAATATGAGTAAATTTGCGTAAGGCAATTATTCCAGTAGGAGAATTCATCCCAGAACAAGCCCAACCTTCCTTTTATCGGTATGTAAAAATTGATCACTCGATTCTTCAGACGACCGTGCCCTCATCGGCGGTGATTTACGAAGTGTAATAATCGCACGAGCGGACGTCGCGAAGAAGACCTACGATGTCGGTTCTCCCGGAGCAGTAGGACGCTCGAGTGATGAAGATATGGCGTCCCTTCTGCTGCAGGACGTGAATGGAGACAGACGAGCGTCCCGTAAACGGTGGAACGCCTTGGCTCTTTTCTGTGCCCTAACCTTCGCCCAGTGCTGCGTCGGGAATACCTGGGGTCCCATCGCCACCTCGGCCATGCTGGCTTTCCCATCCTGGCAGAAGAGCATCGTCGCTCTACTCTCCAACTGGGGATGCATTGCTTACCTCTCCTGTTGTCTACCCAGCTGTTGGTTTCTCAATCGGCATGGTATAACTCATATTGTTTCTGACGCCAACCCTTCGTGTTATAGTCCGAAGCACCCCTCCTGGACACGGACTGCGCCGATCAGTTCGCGTTCTGTCCGCGTTTCTTAACTCTACTACCGTGCTCTGCGTGACACTGGCAGTTATCTGCCTGGTGTCCTGGAATTCCTCCAGTTCCACCACGTACTTCGAGCCCAATGTTGCCAGCCTCGGGAGACTGAATTATCGACTCAGGGGCGTGAAATTATGGCACTTTTATGGTACAGGCCCTTAGAGCATATAGTAGATGGCGAGAGGCAGTACTTTCCTGTCCCATAAGCGGTGAGCGTAGAAAGGATGGACATAGTAGCTGGAGAGCCTTTCTCTCTCGCACAAAATGTGATTGGTTGGTTTAAAATAGTCACGTGATTATGTCAGAGCTGTACCAAGCGTTGCAGCAAGGGTGCAGACTAAGGGGGTGACACTTGTCGATAAAGGCTCCCTCCATGTACTAAATGCGCTAAGTACAAGCCTACAAGCTCCCCCAGGACCGTGTATATGAACAAGAGTTGAAATGTGACCGGTGATTTCACCATCTTAAGATGATGACGAAAACAACGATTTTGATCTTTTGATGCTTTTACTCATCATCTTCTAAATTCAAATTGCTATGGGAGATCATGGTGATTAATCTAAAATTAATTTAGTAATATCCCATAATAACGCCCCAGATAAATGGAAACACCGCATGGCGATTGTAGTTCAAATAAAGTGAGGTTATCAGGCACTAAACTATTCGGGGCTACGCAGCAAATATGCGAAATTATGGTGAAAATCGTAGAAATGTAAAATTATGGAATATTTGTGAGTTATGGTACACATGTTAAGGTACATGGTACGAACCGTCAAATTATGGTACCTTTCCATAATTATGGTACGGGCTGACAACTATGTTCGAGCCAGGTGAACCAGGCAGATAACTATCAGTGCCACACACAAGACGGTAGCAGAGTTAAAAACGCGGACAGAACGCGAATCATTTCACTGTATGGGGATGGTAATAAGTGTCATAGACCGGAAGATGGTGCACAGGTGCACGTAGGGAGCATCTCATTTTTTACAAGTATGGCACCCCTTGAGGGGTCGAATTACATAATTAATGAAAGGAAAATGATGGTCATAGCGCTGGTCGTCGGGGCGTTATCGCATGACGATTGATCGAACATGTCGGATAAATTGGGGTTTTTGAATGATTTTTTACACAAAAAATTTTGCATTTTCCGGTAGTTTATAAAAAAAAAATCCGGCGGAAGCAATACGCCATACTCACGCGGCGGGGCTTAAAGTCCGCCATACTGACCGAAACAGGTAAGTTTTTTTTTTTTTTATAAACGATTTTTTACAGGTTCTTTTTTTTCAACTTGTTATTTTCAAACTGACATTCACGAAAATCGCCACGCCATACCGTTTTGACGGGTCTAAATAGTCGCCATACTGCAGTAAAGGAGAAGGTTTTTTTTAAGTTGTTAAACGATTTTTTTTTCATAAACTACCGAAAAATGCAAGATTTTTTGTGTAAAAAATTATTCAAACACCCCAATTTATCCGACATGTTCGATTAATCGTCATGCGATAACGCCCCGACGACCAGCGCCATGACCATCATTTTCCTTTCATTAATTATTTAATTCGACCCCTCAAGGGGTGCCATACTTGTAAAAAATGAGATGCTCCCTACGTACACCATCTTCCGGTCTATCATGGAGGTGTCCGAGACTGAAACGGAGGTTCACTATATAATTTACCACAAATAATAGGCTTCTGAGGCGACTCTTATGGTCTCTATTCGTAATTACGAACCAAATGAAGCGGTCCTATAGTAGATTCAAAAAATGAAATTACTTCGTACAATAAACTAATATTTATTAATTTTTACTTCTCCTCACCGAATAGTGATTTGACAATAGAAAAAAGTATTAAATTTTGGTAGGAAATAAGCCTTTCTGAATTTTCAAATTTTTAGGTCTCCAGTATACAAAAAAATTTTTTTTTACATCGGCCTGTCTGTCAGTGCCGGGAAATTTCCGTGATGATCTTGAAAATAGTTGGATGAAAAAATACAAAATTCACAGAAATTATAATTCGAATGATGGGTATGACACGTCACCATGTGTAATATTTTTTGTCGGCAACTTTTTTTAAAAGGGGTGTTTCCATCTATAGCGCTGTTCTGTCGAGGAAATATTTGGGTTTAGACAAAATAACCGTTTGAATTTTAATCGTGAAACTTTTCACCGATACCTAATAGTCTTTAAAAATATACCCAAATTTTTTTTGACAGAACAAAATTTTTCAACCCATTTTTGTACATTTTCGCGCAGTGGTTAGTCAACACAAGTTAGCCGGAAGGTTGAGGTATTAATGAATATTACTGTACAAAAGGTAGACTAACATATTTTGTTTGATCGCAAAAAAATTTTGGTATGTTTTCAGAAGACTAATCAACACGGTCGAAAAATATCATGATTGAAACTAATTGTTAGACAGATTTTTTAGACCTAAATATTCGCTTAAAAACAGTGCTCTAGGCGGAAATACTCCCTTGAGATCGTGACGTTGCAAAACAATGTGTCAAACATTACGAATTATTAGCGAGTATAGTTAGCCATTCTACATTAGTGAAATTTCAAAATTCAATAACTATAGATGGAAACAAGCTCTCCGATAGAATTTATACAACGCCTATCAAAAATTTTATGGAAATTACTATAAAACAAATAAAATACTGCATTGAGAAATAATTTTATGAGAAATAAATGAACCACTTTACGAAGAAAAGTTGATATCAACGAAAACGATTTAAAGAAGAATTTGATCATACTTGGTGGTTCTTATCTAGTAATTGAACTGGTTTTTAAGGTGATTAGATGAAGAGTACCATGAAACAATAATTGGTCTGTTTCTTATACACGTTCAACAGCGATATTCAAAATAAATTACAGAAAGCCTAATATTTCTGGTAAAATGTTACCTGCGTTGACAAAATTGTATGACTAATAATATATATTAACGAACATAAATAATCCGGGTAATTCGTGTAACTTTACGACAATTGCTATGTGTTTACACTGTATTATATGGATTTGATACCAACTATCTGAGAAACTGATGGATCAGACCATAGGTTTGCAAAAAAAATTTCCTTGTTGATTTGAATTTTGGTTGTTTATACGTAAGCGTATAAGTCTTCGATGTATGCATGATATTTGCAATATCCAGCTGCGATCAGCGCGCCATTGCAATTTACAAGTATGAGATGCAAAATATTGAAAGATGCTTTGAATCCGAATAGAAACTAGTTCTCTAAATTCTCTCTCGTCTACGCGGAAGTGATAAGAATTATACTGACAATGTATCGAGGGTGATGTACAGAAAAATTAAAACCTGTTTTTTTGGGTGTTATTCAATAAAAATCTCTTCGAGTACGATCTATATTAAGTCCTAAGATCACGTATGGGTTACGAAGACATGAGAATCGATTCGATACATTCGTTTTTGACTGATTAAAAAAACCGTAATTCACATTCTAAACAATCCAAAATGTGATTTTTGAGCATCACACGATAATGAGATCTCAAAATTCACTATTTTTTCAAAAGTTTTTAGTTTTTCAATATCGCAAGGGTTTTTTGTTCTTTCATTTGTCTCGAATTAAATAGATTATGGCATCACATTATTTTTATGATTCCGTAATCTATTGAGATCGGGTAGTAGAAAAAAAAATACAAATTCCGACATGGATAAACTAAAAACTTGCGGAAAAAATAGTAGATACTACGATCCTATTATCGTGCGGTGCCTAAAAATCACATTTCACATCATAGAATCTGTGTAAGTTATTTCAGTTTAAAAAAAATTGTTTTGAATTCGTTTGAAATTGCGCCGGTGGCTAAAACAATCTGAAAAAAATTCCGAGACCCTTTTGGATCGGTAAAATTATCATATTAAAAAATGATTGAAATCAAAGAGGGTGAGGTTTATGGGCTGCTAATTTCACGTGGAATGTCCCATATACATGTATAACCCTGCTTTACACCTGGACTGATGTGGAGTCTTAATCATCTACGACTTGGCCTATGGAGTGTCAAGTTATAACGATAGTGTCTTTCTCCCTGTACATGTTCAGTGAGAGGCTTATTGTTAGTAGTCGCTCACCTCATTGGCGAATGGTCAAATAACTTGGCATGTGATTTGTGTTGCAGGATTAAAGGCGCCATTGCGCACGGCTGCCGTTATATCGACAGTTGCTACGTTTCTTCGATGCCTGACATCACAGGAAACTGCCTTCACCGTGTATGTTTTGAACCTTTTAACAGTGTGACTGCATCACGTATCTTTAATTTTGCATGTATTCTACGTTCTCTACCCTTGGAATTGATATTGGTTGTCATTTCTTAATTATCATTTACACAAACCTTATGATTTAATCTAATTTCTCACCGAGAACATCAGTTTGGTATCCCCATCTGATTCCATCGGGACTCATGTGTGTTGAAGAACATCGAAACCTAGGAGACACGTATTTTTTTATCTGCGGAAAAACGGTTTAGAGGGGTAAGAACGACCCCCAAAGGTGGGCATCAACAAGGTGACTTCTTGATGCACTTGATGGATTTGAATGAAACTAACGCTGAAGTTTTCCTATTCATTAAAAAAACATTTCAGTTTTGGTTTCAATCAAATACACGAAGTGCGTCAAGAAATCATCCCATCGAGTGCCCATCTTTAGGAGTCGTTTTCACCTCTTTAAACCGTTTGTCCGCAGATAAAAAAGATACGTGTCTCTTAGTTTTCAATGTTCTACAGCATACACGAGTCTCAATGAAATCAGAGGGGGACACTAAACTGATGTTCTTTGTTAGATGACATGAGAGTTATGTTGTGCCGTTCAAACATCTTCAAAACCTGTTGATTATGTATTATGGACCAAATCAAGTTACCATAGTCTTAAAAGCATCTTACATTTTCACTGCATTTTACTTTGTGGAGATATTTTGATCACCTATCACACGCTTACAGAAGAACTTTAAAATCAGAAGTAGTCTGGTTACTTGGTTAGGTACTTGAAGCAAAGATCAATTAAATCTTCAAAGATACTGAATATCCACAGTATTGAGTATATTGAGAGTATCTTAGATCATTGAAAATGCGTACTGAGACTATCCATACAACCAAATTGAATTTCAGGATATTTTCAAACCCGGGATGAATTAGATGCCATTGTTGATTCTAATAATGTTCACTAGTCGTTGAGAAGCTCCAACGAAACTGTCACGCATAAAACTACTTTAGTTATTCTGTACGATGACTTCGATTCTTACGGAAGTTCAGTCGAATATTTAAAAAATGGTGTCTGCATTTTTCATTTAACACATCTGAATCTATCAATTCTACTGAAATTATAGATCAGCACACGTGGCAGCGATCATGAACGGGTTGTCAGGGGTGATAATTGGCCCAGCCGCAGCGCTGGTTTCTGCCACTTGGTTTCCACCTGGCGAGCGAACCACAGCAACAGGTAAACCGTTAGGTTGTTAACTCACATTTTGAATGAGTTTCTTCACCAGTCAACAAATATCATTCCTGGAGATTTTTCATCGATTCTTTCTCCTTTCATAATTTTTTAATCAGGCCGTTGGGCCGATTCATCCCCAAAGGGAAACGTCACCAAAGCTACAAACTTTTTCGACCAACATGAGATTTTAACTATCAGTCAACATTCATGAAACGAATATTTTCCCGCCTGTTCGGATTGATCATGCCACTTATTTGAAACTGATAATATTCATACAAATGGGTTGTTCTGTAGAATTCTTTAATAGGGTCGATAACTTTACTAACGGTCACTCTCAAGGTGATGTAGTACTCCTGCCCTTACCGACCGAGCCAACTTGCCCTCCTTCTTCCCACATTAAAAGAACAAACGAACGGAAAGGATTCAAATTTAGACGGCACCTCTCTCTTATTTATTTAATTGGAAATTTAAACCTTTCTATTCATTTGTTTACTTAATATAGGAAGAAAAAGGGTGGGTTTGCTCCGTCGGTAAAGGTAGGAGTACTACATGACTTTGATGTTTGAATCGAGCTTATTGCGAAAGTAAAACTTGCAACTGCTCTCCTGCTACAGGCATCTCGGCCTGTTTCAACCAGCTTGGTGTGGCTGGTTCATATTTGGTTGGGCCGGGAATAGTAGCGGCACCTAGACTCCGTAATCGAAGTATCGCGGATGAACACAGGGGTGTGATAAATGGTCCAGATCCTTCCTCCGTACGCGCTCAAGTTATGTCTCTGATGCGAATCGGTGTGTTGAAATAATCACATCAACCGTCAATGAGGTATGAGGTACGAATGTGAAAAATGAGGTATATATATTATTTGGTGTCCTTGAAGCGCAGAATTCGTCATGCTCTTTCTGATTCTGACCGGTTTCTTGTGCTTCTTCCCTACGCCTTCGGCGCAATTTCAACGCCCGCGTCCGCCAGCTTCCAGTGGTCACTTCGGCCTTTTCAAGTCGCTCCATTACTTGACCCAGTGAGTATATCGATGAGTTGCTTTCGTTTCCTATAGTGCCTTAGAATGTTTTTGTTATTCTTAGTCGAGCTAAGGACGTAGCTTATCTGGAATTTTAGCTATAGGTACGCTAGCTTGAACCTGGAAAACGTTTGAAACTACCAGTTGTAGAGAAAATCTCGTTTTTATCGACAAACTCAGAAAAGCATATTTTATTCCTTTCACTATTTTAACTAAATTTTTTAAAGTAACTGGAATTTGTATCGTATTAATTATATCACGACATTATTAAATGTAAATCATGTGCTCTGAGAACGAGACCGTATACAATTAATTACATGGTTTTCTTAGTTTTGTAAACTATCAGTTTCATAAGTTTCTTAAGTTTGCAGCAATGTTGTAATTTACAAGAGTGAGAAACTTCTAGGTTTGTCGGTAAAACAGGAAGATATGGACTCACTTAAGCCCTACATGACCATTATTTATATAAAAGTCTAATAAAAATATAGTATAATTATCGTGTTTTATAATTAAGTACCTAAGAGGCAAAATTTCAAATAATGCCGGAGTTGAAAGACGACAAAAAGACGTTCGGTACGAAAAAATTCGTTGTCTCAGACATTTGTGTATAATTATGTATTAGGCAGGTAATGAGGAGACGGCAGCTTAGGGAAAGACTGTGTTTATTATACGTCTACGTGGCACGCTGACATACTGACGACTGAGGTTGATCTATAACACTACTGTGTTATGACTTATACATATTTACTTCTAAGTCTATAGTATAGGTTATCACAATTTGAGAGCCAAAAGACACCTTAATGAGATTAATCTTAATTTCGCATTTGTTTTGCAAATGGAAACGTCTCCGAACTGAACTTTTGCTCCCTGAAACTTTGAACCGGGCTTTTAAGGCATCTTGTGTGATGAATTGAGCCACAAACTTCCTGACGAAGAAACGGTTTTTAGACGACTTTAAATGCTTTACACGGTTTCGTGCGGTTAAGCACTAATTGGGGCTACAATAGGGGCCGTACCTAAAAAAGTGAAGGATCTTGATTCCACTTTTGAGTTTGTAAATAAATAAAGAAATTCAAAGTCATCAATGGTTGCCGTATCTTCATCTTTCGTAACAACTTTTCAAAATTCCTAGTTACAACCGTAATGACACACCAGAAAAACTAAATAACCCAATTATTTATCACATCAACAACTAACTCATTTTACCCTTTACAACGAGGCGATTGATAATTATTCGTTAATAATCACGTTTTTATTATTTGTTTTTTTTTTATAGGTTCGCATGTAAATGAAAAATAGTTTTTCTCAAATGTCACAATTACTGAAGAACAGATATTTGTATAAAAAAAGTTTCGTGGCCTGTTTGTGTAACGGTAATGCATTCCTAGTAAGGATGTTACCGAAATTCGTTTAATCATCATCAAGTTGGGTTAACTTTCATTACTGTTATTGAAATGTTCATAAATTGTTAGCCCAATTCAGTCAAAGTTGGTTACTTGTTTCTTCACTTTCCTTCATATTAAAAAATCAAACAATCTTCGATGAATAATACTTACGATTCAACAGGATGCTGTTTTTCTTTTGTCGGATTTAAATATAACATTTTTATCACAGCAATCATGTCCCTTTGGCGCAGAGGATAGCGCGTTGGACTTCTAATCCAAAGGTCGTGGGTTCGATCCCCACAAGGGATGGGTTTTTTTTTGTTTAAATTTTCGCTTTCATTATCATCGTTCTCAGGCTTGTTGTTATGACTCTATACTAGTAATGTAGACAATCAATTAGAAATTTACGGCAATACTTCGTGGGCCGTGAAGGGAATGCATGCGGTGTGCATGATGTTATATGATCAAGCGGCTCTAAAATGTACTTTTTTATGGAAGCAATATCAGCGTGTGGAAACTTTGTGGAGCCGCAGCATTGAGCCAAGGAGTGACTGGACCCTGGCTCGCAATGATCACGATGGCTTTTGCTTCAACTGTAACTCAGGTAAGAATTATAAAACGCCTACCCACGCTGAAAGACATTGGCGTATGCTTGTCGTTGCAGTTCGCGTTTCTGACTCAAATGGTAAGGCAGGTCGGAGAAAACAGTAATGATTCAGAAAAAAGTTGAGAAAATGAATTATAGTAGAGTATTATGAAATGAAATCTTCAACATTTGTTTTACAGTTAGTGAAAGTCACAAAATGGCTCATTATTAATATGTATGTATATGGGGCATTCCATGCCAATTCACCTGGGTTTTACCCTTCACCTCTCAGATTTGTCGCGTGATTTTTTCGACGATTGTATTCATTTTGAAAGGTACTCATTTTTTTCGAATTGAGTTTGAATTTTCTACGATTTTTAGAAACGATTATATCGACCGACCAAAATTGAAAATTTGAAAAAGTTTTGAAAAATCCTGCGTCAGATATTAAAACTTTTAAGCTTGGATCCGAAGTGAGTCGATTTTCCCTCTTTACTATTTTCAAGCATTTTACAATTTGCAATTTTTTTATCAGCAAAATAAAGAGGAAAAAAAAATTTTCAAAAGTCCACTGTGACATATAAAAATATTTCAGCAACCATCCACAGTAAAATGACTTCCCCTTCAAATTTTTTCAACGTTTTTTTTCAGAAAAAGCTTGAGAACAGTAAAAAGGGAAAATCGGCCCACTCCGGGTCCACGCTTAAAAATTTTGTATCTGACACAGGATTTTTCAGAATTTTTGAAAAAATTTTAATTTTGTTCGGTCGATAAAATCGTTTCTAAAAACTGTAGAAAATTCAAATTGAGTCGGAAAAAATAGAGTACCTTTCAAAGTGAGAACAATCACAGAAAAAATCGTGCGCCAAATCTGAGAAGTCAAGGGTAAAACCCAGGTCGAATTGGCTTAGAATACCCCATATAGATTGGCTCAACTTTGCAGGGCGAAGCCGATAGGTTGGCTTTCTGGACAGTAATTTTGGGTAGTTCTCTGGGTGTTTGCGCATCACGGTTGATGGATATTTTCCAAGGTCAGTAATCGACGCTATTCTTGGTCTAAAATTGACTCCTTTAATATTCCGGGTGCCAAATGCCAAAAGGGCGTACATAAAATGATACGCTTAGGTTTGCAGCACCATAAGGCTTATAATTTTTTTTTCCTGACAATCGCTTTGTAAAAATATTCTAAGCCTAAAAATGATAAAGAAATTGATTACTTTTCGAAAAAAAAAAACAATTGTTGAATAAAAAAGTGAAAAAATCTTTTTTTGTGTTTCAGAGCGAAACTTGAATTTTTTTACGCCCTTTTGGCGTTAGTACATCAAAAAAATTTTTACAGATCTTTACGTTTTGAGCAATTCTAAGTTGAATGGCAAAAAAAAAAAAATTTACTACACCCTTTTCGCACAAAAGCCTATCTAACTGCTGTAATACGTCCGTTTGGCATTTGGCACGCGATTTAAGCGATACAATATAACAGAAAACTACTTTAATTTCCGATACTTATCAGGTCACTTGAAGATCGCCATCTTCGGTTTACTTGTTGCATCTTCAGCCATGTTCTTGTGGGTTTTGTTGCTGGAAAAGCGAGTGTTGACCTTCACCAAAGGAGAATTCTACACAGCTGTGGCTCTCGGAGTTTCGTCCAGTTGGGCAACGCCCGCCTTATTTCTGGAATTAGCTTCCGAAATTGCCTATCCGGTTTCCGAAGCTATTGTGGGGGGATACATGATCTTTTTGGTCAATTTCGTCGCCGCAACATTTTACTTCTCTTATTTCGTGCCTGATATGAGTGAGATATTATTAGAAACTATTATTATCACTTTGGGAGTGAATGTTTCGAAATCATCTTTATGAGTTTCAGATTAGATCGAATATTTGTGTTATACAATCCTTCATCTCATTTGACCATCTGCTTAGTTCAAATAGATTGGCATAATATTTTCCACTTGTGCGATATATTCTATCGTTGCATTTCTTTATCTAAATCGAATTACTTTTTACTTTTATAGGTGAACGTTGGTCCAGTTATTGGGTCTTCGGTAGCCTGACAGTCGCTTCGATTTTAGTTTTATACGTGAAGGACGAATATAATCGAACACTAGCTATGCGGTAGGAAATTTTCATACAAAATACAAAATAAAAGACACGTTTTTCAGCCTATCGTTTTATTATTCATTTATTATTTATAACTACAATTGGTGGCTATACTATTGCACTGGGTTAAGCAGATAATTGACCAGATAATACAAAGAATTACGTACGAAAAATTGTAACAAAATTGTACCAAAAGCGAGGTTGTTATATTAACATCACAATTTCTGAATTATAATAATCTTAGAGTATTACCAGCTTATATCTATCTTAGTAGTCGCTTATTTGATTAACAGCATGCAGATACAGGGCTTATTAAAATCATTTGAGACGTTCCTTCTTATAGTTCAGCAGTATATTCTTCACTTCGTTGATGTCTCAACAATTACTTTCTTAATCACAATTCCTCTTCTACGGAATAGCGATATAATCCACGTTTCCGACGACCAACAAGTAACTGCGATGAAATATCGGAGATGACATCGACTTGCCCGGCATGATCTGAATATTGAAAGTTGAAAGGAACACTTGAATCTATTTAGTCCTGGGCAGAAAAGCATGGATGCCACCGATTCAATGAAATTAAATACGCAATCATCACTCGACATACTCATAATTAATGTAGGGGATTATTTGTATATAAATTTTAATCACTTATACCAAAATAAATCACGAGGCTTAATTGAGAATATTCAAAAACGTTGTACAGTGCATATAGAAATCGCATTTCCACTTTGTAATGTATCTACATCAAAAAATTATTAACAATTAGTACTTTACGCGGGATTATATAATTAACGCCAATTTATTTTAATAACACTCTACTAACGGCTGCTTTTCAATCAGGGTGTGAACTTGATATAACATAGACATACCAAAACATTACAGTTTCACACGAAAGTACAACAATTGCGTGAAAACTGCCATTTGCTAACGCGTTTTTAATGTGATTTTTTTATTTCTACGTCAATTTCAAACTTAGTGGAATGTTTTTGTTTCGTATTGCATGTAAGATTATGCTTTTATGCCAATTTTTGCGTTGGAGATACGTCGACTTCGAAATCGACCAGGGCATTCCTTTAATTTAACACATCGAATGAAGATTGGAGATTGCTAAACGACCAGTCACGGGTATTCTTTCAAAGCAAGCAAAAGGGCACGATAGATGCGGGATAATGGCAGTGCTCTACATTTACCGACTCAGTTACGAGACGCCATATTGATTAGTCGGTAACAATAGGAAAGATTTATACTAAATCTTGAAAACGTCCCATTCAGTTAGCTGTCTTTGGCAGACTTTAGTTCAAGTTCAAGCATTGAACAGCCATATTCTATAAAAGAGAGTCATCGTCAGCCCTGTGGAGATTCGTTCGCCACACAAACTGAATGGTAACCTACCGACATAAACGATTATGGCAGACAGATGCGCGGACTGTAGTGTCGGGACGGCTGACTGCTTTATCGATAATGATGTTTTGCCCCTTTCTATTTCATCCGTTTGTTGTGTGTTAGAAAGAGACAGTAAATGCATGGTTATCGACCGGACGCCGCAGTCTCTGCTCATCGAAGTAACTGCGAATCGCGTCAAATACCGACCAATACTTACCTCACTTGGCCCCTGAAGATGCAAAAAATATTGCTCAGAGCTGGCTATCTTTAATAGAATAAGGTTACATCGCTTAACGGGATCTAGCCATCACGGAAAAAGAAGAAGATCGCCGTTGACTGAGGATTCGCTAGTTTATCACTTCATGATCATTTCCTACTACCCAAGTATTCCGATTGGTTGAATAACCGATTCTAACCTTAAATAACCAATCAGAATGCTTGGATGGTAGGAAATGTTGCTACTGCTGCTGCTGTTATAGTTTGCTGGTCATGAAATTCCAGCTTTACCATGCAATTAGTACTGCCCGTTGCCACGACCCGGCATTCGGCGCCACGAGACGATGGATCACAACTCTTGAGAGGTGCAGCATGCGCGTATGCACCAATTTACAGCTGATTTGCCGAGTGGAGGGGGCGACCGGGTGAACTTCAGGCGTGTTATCTGTTATGTTTTCATTGCGGATTGAATTATATCGGTCGCAAAATGAGTGGATATCTTCGAGGGCAGGTAATTTTGGCAAAAGAATCAATTATGATCCATGTCGTTTTCTGGTATCTTGGAATGTTGACGTGCCAATTGTTTTTCTTTCACGAATTGGCTAATAACTATTAGTAGGTTCGACGTTACGGTTGCATGAGGATGAAGTTAGTAACGATACTGTTAGTGTTGCTCGATATTTATCGATATTTATTGATATTGATAATTAGGTACTCGATATTCATTAATATCGATACTTTAAATAAAATATCGATAAGAGTGTATCAAAATCACTCAAAATCCAATGCAAAATCACGGTCTTACGTAGATATAGGCATGGGAGACAAACATACAGATTAACTCACTTGAGGAAAAGAGAGTAAAATCGATTTTTGCATTGTAACATTTCCGAGAGTTATTGTTTCTAAGTACTTTGTTTTTGGAATATTGGCAACTTGTCTTTTGATTGTTCATTTTTCTTACCAGTCATGTGTGCAATTTGTTTTTTGTATGGTTAAATGTCGTGTATAAGTCTACTAGATAAATAACTTAAACCAAAGCAGATTTGCAGTACTTCTTCCAAGTAACATAATTATCGATATTGTGGATATCGATATTTGACTAGCAATATATTCACAATATCGATATTGAAGAGCGCAATACATATTGATATGGCATATCGATATTTCATCGAGTATCGTGCAACACTAGTTACTGTACATTGAACTCCTTTTAAGAAATTGAAAAAAAAGATTTTTGTTAAAGGCTTCAGTTTTGAATGCGTTAATTGTGCATAAATTTGTCAAGAGTCAATTCATTGATTTGAGTGAATATTGGAAGCAAAGAAAAATTTCCCATTTTGGTTGATCTGGCATGGAATATCCTCTTTCTAAGTATACTGCTTTTCAAAATCCTGAAAAAATTAATCTATCATTGTGTCACTTGTTTTATAATTGTAAATGCAAAAACCATTGATTTCAGGTGCTTGGGACATTTAAAAAATTGCATCGAACGCGCATCAACACGTTTCGAGATGACAAATATGCTTTGGAAGGTAATCGGGATTTTTTGAATAAATTTATACTTCCAGAAATTTAAAGAAGTTAAGCCCCAGAAAATACATTTGCTTCTGTAATTTATTCGGTTCGAAAATTTCGAGAAAGCTAAGAAACTTTTGTCAAAGTGACAAAACTTAGATAATATGGCATGATAAATTATTGAAACACCTCAAAGCATTACAAAAAAAACTTCAAAGTGGCATCACACGTGTATTAATATTTATTTTTTATTGTAGCAACAAGAAAGAAAATAAACGACGAGTATAGAAAATGCAAGGATATTACAGATGAGAATAAAATTGCAGATGTGAGTAACTTTCATTATTTGAGTGCATCTTTGGAAGTAGAAAAAAAATAATGCACTCTGATATTTTTGTCGAGAATGAAGTATACTTTCTAGAAATTTCATCGCCAAGATTAGTACAAAATCTGAAACATACATTTAAATATTTCGATTTCCGTCAGCTAAATGAGTTCGCTCTGGCAGTCGAACGAGAGGTGCGAACTACAATTGTCCAGGCTAGAGAAGTGGAGCCTGGAAAGTTTGGTATAATCACTTGATCTTAATGACATAGATCGATTTTACTAGGCATAAAAATCAACAGCAAAAGGTTATCATGATATCTTTTTACATTTTCAGCACTTCGCGTTACTAAGGATACAGAAAAATTAGACAATGCGACACTTGATGCAGCTGGATGTTCCACAAGCACTCAACAAAAATCTAGTTCGAACTTCAAAAAATGTTCCGACGCTACAAATACATCCTGAATCGATCTAGATGGATCGTAATGTAAATTATATTGCCGCATATTGATTTTCAATAATATGTTGCATTCGTGTACAGTATAACGTAGATAGATAGTATAAACGTGTCTTTACTGATGTATAATCAAGAACTGTAGAATTCTATGATGTAAATAGCAATGTAAATCTAATCATTTCACATCACATTTGACTAAAGATAGTTGTATATTGGTCATTTTTTTAAGAATCGCTAAAATCGGTAAAAGTTCATTTTCAAACCTATCTTGAAGTTATTTCAAGTCCGACTTAGTTACACTAAAAGTTAGACCTGTTTTGTAATTGCTTATAGGCAAAAAGTGGTGGCGATAGATTGCTCAGTTGGAAAAATGGAGATGAAGCCAAATGCTAGTAAAAACGATGATATTCGATACAAAAGTCAGACACATCATTATGGATAAATCAACTTTGTGTTGTTTAGTACATAAAGATATGTATGTGAAACGAAATGATGCCAATTTCAGTTGTGATGATACCTACAGTTTGCCAATGAACTCCGATTAGTTTAATTTTCGAACAAGCAGAACTTCCACTTGCAGACTCCATGTTTTTTTTTAGAAACAAGTGGTCGATATACCGATAACTTAATTCCGTATTGGAATACAAAAACAGCTGCTTTTCTACTGTGGCAATAAGTACTGCGTCTGTTCTGTAAAATTATAGGCATAGAAGTTACGATACAAAATTTATGACAATGATTGTGTTGCTGTTTCAATACGGTCGTAAAAACGGACCTTTTTTAGGGAAATTAGGAATTAGGGATGGGTGGTTGGAAAATCAAATTTTCATACTCTTATTAGGAAGTTCCAATTACAGACGATTCAGGTGAAATTTAAGTAAACTTGTCTAACGATTGCATCAGTGAAATTCAAATGCGAGAGAATAAAAGAATCGATTCTGAAAATCGATTAATTATGTTTGGTCCTCCGATTCTGAGAATCGATACATCGGATGAAAATAGCATCGATTCTGAATGATCGACATAATATTTCTAAAACAAATGAGCTAATTGGAAATAATGAACGTTACGTAGTATAACAAGAATTTGTCTTGGCCGCGGTTTAGAATTAGTGTACTTATTATTGCAAGCATTAGTGCTGTACGTTATTCAGTGTACTATCGTTGGCAGCAAATAAGCGGTATTTTGAAGTTTTCTATTACATTTTCCACGTAATCGGATAACAGGAATAGTAAATGACTTTGTTTTATGATTACTTACTTTTATAATCGTAAATTACTGATGAAAGTTTGCAAGTTTTTATGAAAAACTACGCGTATTTGCAATTTTTCAGGAAAAACAATGTTCCTACAAATTTATACGAAGTGTTCCAATTTTTCTAAAAATTCTGAGAAAATTGTAGAAATCATTTTCACCAGGGAAGTTGTAAAACCTCGATTATTATCTCCGTTAAAATCAATTTTCCGGAATACACCTTATTTGTTGTAATTGTTCTTCGAATGTATCTTTCTTTTCACAAAAGACCAGGTCTTATCTATTAAGAGGGTATTCTGGTCTGAAAATTAAAAAAAAATCTATTTTTTTCTCCATGATTTCAACGTTCAGACCTTTAAGAATAAGCCTCTAAGAGGATTTTTAGAAATTCAAATTATTTTCGGAGGTCAGTTATTTTTGTGACGCGCCAATTAAACCGGTCTGGCTAGAACAAATCTTTAAACGCGTTTTTCTCGAAACTACTTTTTTCAATACGGTTCATATGATATCTCAAATTCTAATGGACCGATTTACTTGAAATTTGGTGCAAATATTCTTTATATGTATATATATATCTAACAGTCTTTGCATATATTTTCTTGGAAGCACGGATTGAAAAAAAAAAATTTGCTACCAATTTTAAAAAATTTGGGAAGTTCAAAAAACAGGGGCACAAAAAAAATTTTCTTTCAAATCGTCGGCATTTTGTGAATTTTTTTTTTCCTCGTTCCGTGCTCCGGACAACGGAGACGTCTTTACTAATAAAGAATTTATCCGCATTTTTTGTTTCGGAACACTACAAGAGTTAAAAACATGTCGATTAGGACGGGCTTTTTTCATAGCCCCCATTTTGCCACCCTGCAACTTATTGTATTTTTAATTTCTTTTTTTTGTATTCTTGAAACATCATCAAAGATCTTGTAAAAAGATGGATGTGCAAAAAAATTTTTTATCTCTTTTTCTTATTCCTTTAAAAAATTTCATCATATTTGTTAATCCTATTGAAACATTGAGATCTCGGCGGAAATATTATGGGCGGATATGACCGATGGTTTCGGCAAGTTTTCGAGAAATAGGTATGGTTGGCTCTTGATGATGAATGTTTGCTGCAGCTATTGGGATTGTCACTTTGTAATGCGACATCTGGTGGGGAAAAATCAAACTAATGCAACCAGCCTGATGGCTGACCGTTGACCGTCTTATTTTCGCGTTTGGATAATAGAACAGGCATATTATTGATTATAATTAATTAATTTATATGACATGAGTGATTTGAAAGCCTATGAATTATGATTTGCCTTTATTAAAATTAAAAACTTAGGTTATGTTGTGATAAAATGGCGCCAACAACCAGGCTCTGACGTCACGAAGACATTTTCCAATAAGTTGTCTTCCTTTTCAATCAGTGTGTCCTGTAAACTGTCATAACTGAACGAGTGATCTAAAATGTTATGATCTTGCAGATCTCAGCGATATCTCTGTAGGGTTTTTGTGGAATCTCAGGAATCCACAGGTTTAGAATCTTTGAAATGTGGAGAATTAAGTTTGTAGAAAAAAAAATTGAAATTCTTGGGGATGAGTGAATCTCGTTGAGCTTGACGTGAGAATAACACAATTCCGCATCACCTATTTTATCTCGAGAATCTGTAAAGGTCTCTCCGGAAATCTTGTCTGTATCCTATCCGAACGTATTAGATTGTGTCGGACATTTTTTTTAAGGATGTATACTCAACCTGGAAAGAAAAATGTAACTAAAATAAAATAATAATAAAATAGACGATTGTAGTGGAAGTGGTATAATAATTGACAGTGGTAAGTATTGCTAAATATTTAGTATATTTTTCAATTTATTGAAGAATTTTTAATATATCAACTGTCCATTGCCGCACCAATTATCATACAACCTGTGCACAGTGGGCTATCCTTTAGGCTAATTTCAGAGCACTAGATGTGGATGGCAAATTCTTACACTGACGATTGAAGTTCTTGTTTTGAAAAATTGTATAATTATTACGATTAATTAGCACTGTCGATCCATACCTAATTACTGGAACTCCAGGTTTACCTTATCGTTGGAATCTGATGTTGACAAAACCGGGGTCGCATTCCTGATGGAAAAATTCTGACGATTTTTTAAGAAATTTGGATCACGATCGTAGTTTTCGAGTGAAATTTTTCGAAGAATTTCGTGGTCTATCGTGAATCGTAAAAAAACAACTTTTGTTTGCTTTTTTCTAATAATGTATACGACAGGTTCTCTAAATCTTTCGAGATCATAATAAAAAAATGAGAAGTGTCTTTGAAAGCAGCCCTCCATCTGCTCGAGACTTATCTTGTTGTTTTCTTGTGCTTCACGAGTTAGCATCCCTGGTGAAAATAATTTCGATGCCCAATTAGGAATTTGGTTTTACAAATAAGTATAGAAATTCTAACACTTTCGTAGTTCTGGTATAGAATTTTACTAGGTTATCGGACTTTTTCGTAGATTAGCATCGTATTTTATAAATAATTGTGGAATGGCTCGCATTTATGCGATCGTTTTTCTTACAGCAAATGTTGAAATGGATATCATTTGTCGTAGAATATCGTGAATGGTTTAGAAAAATAATAAATACGAGTTTAAAAATATACTACAGATTCTCAAAATTCATCTAGCTCATACTCAAAAGATGAGAAGATCAGTCTTCCAATGTAGAATTTTAAAGTTCTACGATTTTCGACGATTTTTCACGATGTTTCACGCTTTTGGTCAATTTCCTACAATTTTAAAATATTCCTTATAATTTTCAACGAACTGCATTTTATTGTAGTTTGGCGTGGAAATTATTTTCTCGGGGATACCTGCTCGGAGAGAATCACAACATTAAGAAAAGTCATTTCAAGACATTGGTACTTTTTGTGCGACATTTTATGAACATTGCTTCGTTTTTGAGTTACAGATTTTCTCATTAATACTCGTAAGGACTCGCAGTTTTCTACAATTATCAGCGAAATATTGTTACTGTTCTTAATTACATTGCAGATTTTCGTATAAAATCACGTAATTTTGTTTTCATTCTTACGACCAGTGGATTCAGCTCGTACGAAAATTCACGAATTTTCATTTAAATTTTTTGAATCGATTTTTTATTTCTTTGTGAATAATTATAATTCTATATAATCGTAGTTTTCATGTATTTCTACAAAAAAATTATAAAAAACACAAATGATTTTCTACAACTTTCAGTTTTTTCGTGGTTTTGTAGAATATCGTAAAAATTAATTTCACCAGGGCTTGCTTCCGCCTGTCATTAAGAGGTTATATACAGTTAAAATTTTCAAAAAATCGATTTCGTTTTGATTTTATTTTCGTAATGTACATATATTTAAGTACACACACAGAAAATTTCTAGTCAATCCGGCAAATATTGACAACTTGATGTAAGTTGAAAAAAAAAGTTTTCCCACTACATGTAAAGTGCTTCTGAAAATTTAAACGCATTTTTTCTCAAAACTGTGTTTTTAAAGTCGGTGAGCAAGATTACTCGGAAACGGCTCAACCGATCAGTCTCAAATTTTAATACCAGCTTTTCAAGTATATTTTTTAGTAATTAATCAAAGGTTTTCACTCACCAATAAACATTTTCCATTTTATCAACAATTTAAGGCCTAAATTTTTGTCAAACGTCGATTTTTTTTTTCGAGAAGCAGCCATTTTGTAAAAAATTATTACTTTGCTTTGTCCCCCGATCAATTACAAGATGATACATTACATTAACGAAATATTTTTGTTTTTTTCATATTATATTATTCAGTCCAGTGATACCGTGCTCGCCGCAAGACGCCTTTTTCAGAGGTGTTCCCGAAGATCAGCTACAGCAGCTTTCAAAATAATTATTTTTACAAATGAAAAATGTTAAAATACAGTTAAAAGTTACCATAATATATGTACACATTTTTATTTTAATAAATTAAAAGGTCTTCTCAAGGAAAATTCTTGAAAAATCGATTTTTTTGTGCCTCCTGACCGTACATAACCCCTTAAATATACTCTTGCATAATCATTTAGGTAGGCCGGCACCTTATTGGCGGAAAGTGTTGACGAAGTCAGGATTCCAGTTTATTCTCTACAGCTGTTGTTTGTCATTATTACTTATGTTGAAATCTGGTCTGATCCTGCGACGGACTTATGGACGGCGGCGATTTTGTTTGTTGGTAGTTTATTGTTCAAGAAACCGTCGACGAATTGCTGTACTGAATCTACTGTGATTTCTGCTCCATCCTCCATAACTGCGTAAATGCCTCGGGGAATGTCAACTGCGGTCAAGAGTGGCACGGCATCTTCCAGGCCAACAAACTCTCGCAGAATATCCGAAGTTTCGCACTGAAATTTTAGAACAAGGTTGAAATCAGAATTTTTGGTTCAGAAACGGTAGCTTTGATTATTTTTACGATTTATAATCGCATGTTTCATCTCAAGTTAAAATCGCTATTATACCAACGTAGCAGCGATGAAATTGAAAAATTTTGGACCCCCAAGAATTGAATGTGTAATTTATGATGTTTGGGAAGAATTCAATTTCACGTTGCAATTGCAATTTGTAGCTAAAATCTCTAATTAGTGCAAATTACAATTTTTCCCCTCATTTATGATCTGAAAGAAACTGGAATTCATGGAAAGTTGAATGCGTGCAATTAGTCACCGTTGACTGCACGCGAGTAATTTCATTTCGACTACGCAATTATATTCAGAACTCCCCACTCGTCAAACGTTATTTGACGCCGAGTAAAATCGCAACAAGCAGTTGTTACCAGCACTAGTTGATTATACCTCCGACTTTAAGTTTTAACTCTTTCCGGCACAGCGTCTGATTTATAAGACACCTTTATTGAATCGGTTAATTCAAAATAACGAATCCAATATGGTGGACTCAAAATATTAAAATTGACCCGATTCGCTCGAAATTTATTAACCGGGGGTTTTCGGGGTCGCTGAAAACGAACCTGACGTCAAAATTTCAAAATTCAAGATAACAGATCCAATATGGTGGACTGAAAATATAAAAATTGATCCGATTTGCTTGAAATTGGTTACTCGTGGGCTTTCGAGGTCGCTGAAAACGAACCCGACGTCAAAATTTCAAAATTCAAGATAGCGGATTCAATATGGTGGACTTGAAATATAAAAATTGATCCGATTTGTTTGAAATTGGTTACTCGTGGGCTTTCGAGGTCGCTGAAAACGAACTCGACGTCAAAATTTCAAAATTCAAGATAGCAGATTCAATATGGCGGACTGAAAATATAAAAATTGATCCTATTTGCTTGAAATTGGTTACTCGTGGGCTTTCGAGGTCGCTGAAAACGAACCCGACGTCAAAATTTCAAAATTCAAGATAGCAGATTCAATATGGCGGACTGAAAATATGAGAATTGACCCGATTCGCTCGAAATTTATTACCCGAGGGTTTTCTGGGTCGCTGAAAACGACCCTGACGTAAAAAATTCAAAATAACGGATCCAATATGGCGGACTCAAAAGATAAAAATTGATCCTATTCGCTTGAAATTTTGTTTCCCGGGGGTTTTCGGGGTCGCTGAAATCGAACCTGACGTCAAAATTTCAAAATTAAAGATAACAGATCCAATTCGGCGGACTGAAAACATAAAAATTGATTCCATTCGCTTATTTTGTATCCGCCATTTTGAATATTGAAAATTTCGCAGATATGAGCCCATTTTTGAAATCATCGACGTCAAGATGTCTTATATACCCAGTTTCAAGGAATTTGACTGCAAGGAAAAATGTTTGCTTCAAAGGGTCAAACTTTAAGAATTCAGTAGATAATTCATTGGTTTGACGCTTATTTAGGTAAAAGTCTTTAAAATGGTTTTTCAGATTTCCGTTTCCTTTACAGTAAACGTTTATAATTGGCGTTATTGTTGCATTGTTCGTTTCCCGGATGTAGAAATGTATACATTTAGAATTCCAACATATTTGCTATACGACATACTCTTGGTGTCTACTTCGTGTGAAGTTAGGACTGTATGTTGTGCTATCTGATTGTAAGTGTAATAACTATATTTGAATTATGAACTATTGATTCCAACTCACGTCTAATGCTATGAAGAATTGAAGGTGATCATCCAGGTCGTCATATGTAGGATCGTAATCCGGATGATCACGTCGGTAGGCTTCCGCTGCCGGGAGCAAAACAGTCTCTCCGAATTGTATTTCGCAGTCATCACCCTCTACAAGAAAAGCGACGAAAAAAGAAATTGGAATATTAAAATTCACTTCAAGCGTAACTTTGATCAGAGTTTCATTTTAGACGCGCGTAGTTTGTCTCTTCGGTTTCGTCGCACCAGTCGCAAGGGTTCTTGAGTAATTCAAAACTCTCAATATCAGGCTGAAAATATTGGCATCGTTGCCACCAACCTTGGATTATAAAATTCTGTAACTTTTCCTGGTTTCATTCGCATCTACAGAAATTAAAATAATGAATAAAAAATTTTGATCTATCGCTGTAAATTATATTTCATTTATTTGATAGTTTTTGTACTGCACTCATATCCAAGTTGGACATTTGAAATCACGCATGCATAGGTGTGGTAAATAACTCGCTAAAAAACGTAAAAAAAAACCATATTTGGTGAAATCAATAATTTTTTTTTTGTAGGTAGGTATTAAAATCTGAAGTATCTGATATTAGTTTCTTTCCATTGTCAGTGAAATTCATGTAGGCTGTCGTGTGTTACGAATTTCACAAGAACCGAAACTGGTTGTGTCATCGCTCGGCAGAATAATCGTAATTTGTGTAATTATCATGTGAATTTTGTCATTGAAATAATTAATCTATGTAACCGGTGTCTGGCTGAGGCTTGTGGTTCTGAAGCAGGAACTGCTAACAAACTGCTTAACAAGTCTAACAGACAACTTCAGTTAACTGAGTAATCAAATTGTTCTCATTAGCCTGCAGTTACAAGGCTGGGTATAATGCAGATTGACCCAACAAACGATATGCACAGACTAGCATCGCTACAAATATTTCGCTTCACGAAATGTACCTATACAAATTAGGGTCGCGCAAAAAATCGACCATTTTTTTCTTTTTGAGTCTCGTGTGACAAAATGTTAGTTCTTGATGTTTTAAGAGTCCACTTCAAAGGACAGCTCAAAAAAAAAAAATTTCAAGAAGTCGCTCCAAATTTTTTAAAATGTCAAAACTCATCAAAAAATTAAATTAAAAAAACTGTATTTTCAGTATTTTGTTTGATTTTTAATTCATGTCGTGGTGTATTTTTATCGATTTTACTCGCTACGCAAGAAGTGATTTACATACCTACGAAGAGGATGATTGCTGGAGCGTCGTGAAGAGTCGTCGCGTATTTTTCCGTTAAAATGTTGACTAGTCGGCTCGCCCACGGAAAATTCTAAAAATTAAGAGTACGCTCAGAACTTATTAAATGGATGGTAGGGTAAAAAATCTCTCAAGACAATAAAACGATGAACCAAAGGTTACAAAAATGCAAGTGAAGTACTATTTCAATAATGTGATCTTGTTCAACTACAGTATAGTTAAAATTCGCTGTTTTCGTTTTTTTCTCCGGTTTATGGGACATTAGTTAAAATTCAGTCAATTCGATTACTTTCAGTTGCACTCTTATAATTTGCTTTTCGTATTTCTGTTTCGATATCCTTTATGTCATGGAAGACTATACGTTTGATGCATTTTAAGGTAGTTTTTTCACGACTCATAAGTCAAAATAACAGCCATGTAAGAATTTGGCTTCCAAACGATTTTTTCAGTCAAATAGATATTAAGACAAATTCATGTATTGAAAACTTTCAATTTTCACGTGTATTTCGTAGTAATCTGATAGTTTGTTAGGTTCATTTTAGACCAGTTAGATCAAAGGTATATATGCTACGTACTATAACACTGGTCAACAGTGGATTTGTGTCTCTTGATATTTGAGTGGCCTTAGTAAGATTTGATGCCAATGACCCTCGGAGTAAGCGTAGTTTTTCGACATTGTCTCCAGTTATTTATTTAATCAACATTCTCATACATGACTCAAAAAAGAAATATTTAAACGAGAAGTTCGATTTTTTTTAATATCTAAAATTTAACAAAAAAATGCTACGCAACTTAGCAAAAAGAAATTTTTTTGCCGCCCTGATTTATTTCAGGAATTTTGATATTTGAGAACATAGAATTTACGAATAAAATCATGATTATATTAGAAACCATCCCCCTCCTCAAGCCTTACCAAACCTTCCGGATCTTCGAGCAGCTCGGCCCGACCTTCCAAAGTGATAATGTTGTCACGTTGATCCAGAATCACGAGGGTTGGTATCGCCTGGACGTCAAGAGCGTGGGCGAGTTTCCGCCGTCTTTCTTCTTGTGAAAACGGTATCCTCAACCAGGGCATCGTCTCTGTGTACGTGTTGTAAGATTCTTCGCTCCTGAAGTAAACAAGTTATCAATAATTATGAATTGTTCACGCATTAATTCACCGCCATTTCCCGCCATACTTGGTGGAGTATGGCCTCAGAAGTCTACAGAAGACTTGTGCGGGGCAAGGAAAGGGATGGATCAGTGACCATCATTATGATGCTGCACAGTCGACTTAACGCGATGCAGCAGTCCTACCTTTACCGACCGAGCGACCTCATCCGTTTTCTTCCTATATTAAATTAACAAACGATCGGAATGGGTTGAAATTTTCACGGTGCATAGCTCTTTTGTAGCGGAATCGAGAAAGGTTACTTGTATTCTGAAAATCGTGAAAAAATGTGTGGTTTTTTGACACGCATCGGTATTCCCACATTTCCCGCATTTCAGGGGCAAAAAAGTGAATGTTTGAGGGATCTTCCGCTAGTCTGGAAACAATGAGAAGTAAAATGAGCCATCGTGAGACTGTTTTCATTCAATATTGAGGGCGCTGGAAGAAAACTAGTGATTACTATAATTTTGTAAATAAAAGATGCTGTTGTGATGAGCTGGGCGCACGGCCAGTCGATCGTTTGTTCGGTTGGGTGAGTTCGCTCGGTCGGTAAGGGTAGGGCTGCTACATCTCGTTAAGATGTTCAATAGAAGCACCCGTAGTCGTATGGGGGATAAGGTAAACTGTAGAAAACATTGCCCGTATGTAGCCGGACCGAGTTCAAACCTTAGCCCGCCGATTCAGCGCCTGAACAGCGTGACCAGTCTTACAATTTTTGTGAATTACCGCCGTGGTGTGAGTATACATGGTGTGCCGAGAATTCCAATGAAACGCACCTTTTTTTGAGGTTAAGGTGCTCATAAAGATGCGTTGTACACCTCGCAAACGCGGGGATGCAAAACTCCTATACCACTCAAGCGATCAAAGTGAAACTTGGGCAGTTAATACCTTATTCTGGCAGAAAGTGGAGCGTCTTTTTAGTTTTTCAAAATTTGGAAAAAAGTTTTACGTACTGGTAACCACTCACAGAATGCCATTGTGTATAGTTGTGGTGTGTGTTACTTAAAGTCCCGCTCATTTTTCCCCACGCAGATTTAACGTCACAACAATTAATCACCATCGATCTAGGGAATTTTGGTCCAGTCCAGCGCGAGATAGAAACTTTTCTGGAGAAAGAAGCTGCACTCCTAGGCACACCATGTATACTCAATTACTCACACCATGG
Source organism: Diprion similis (assembly GCF_021155765.1). Lineage (NCBI taxonomy): Eukaryota > Metazoa > Arthropoda > Insecta > Hymenoptera > Diprionidae > Diprion > Diprion similis. The sequence goes on along the minus strand of NC_060105.1, from coordinate 16,742,626 downwards.
TTACCGCTCAGGTCATCCTCGACAGACTGGGCATTTGAGCTCAGGTCCTCCCATTCCGCAGTCTTGCACGCTACGCGCTACACTGTTATGGTCCTTTGCGTGAAACGCTTACGTTAAACGTCCGGCATTTCTCAAGGATGAATGTATCCCACCGTCGAAATAAAAAGTTTGGAAAATTTCCAGCAATGTTATTCGCTTCAATTATCGTCGACACGAACAAAATAATGTTTCTCTTGTGCAATATTAATGAATCCAGGCAATTTCGAATTACACAAGCTAAGACACCAACCATCTAAGAAAATGTTCGTAATTAAAAGTTTCTAATTCATTAAACTCTGGTGTGTTTTATCTGATTCTTACGCTTTTGGGCTCATTTTGTTTACTGGTCAGATCATCAGAAATTGTTTGAAGAGCGTTTAAGAAATCTTACTTTATAATGTAGTCCCAAATCACACCATTTTTGATTTTGTTCAGCAAATTTTATGCAATCCTCCCAACTCTGAAACAGTGCCACAAATTTATTTTAGATTTATCATCCAACTGGTTAATTATTTATAAATATTCAAAGTGATTTTGAGAACGATCATTTTTGGAATTCTCAAAAACTGTATTTTTTATTCGGAACATTTCAAGACCGGGCCCATGTTAGGCCGATTTTTTTTCTTTTTTTTTTTTAGCACTTTCAATTTTGTCAATCAACTATAACATTGCTTAAACGGTCTAAAAATTCGCAAAAACTATCAAAAATTTTATTTTCCAAATCACTCCATGATAGAACCAGTCTAAAAGTGTTCGAAGTGAAAAATCAAAATTGTCAGAATACTTTGGAAATTTTCAGGCTTATTAAACAATGTTTTAGTTGATCAAAAAAGTTATAAAAAAAAAACAGAAAACAATCAGCTTACCATGGGTCCCGTTTTGAAATGTTCGGAAAAGCAAATACAGTATTTGAAAATTTTTTGAGAATTTTATAAGTGGTCGTTTTCAAAATCACTTTGAATATTTATAAATAATTGACCAGTAAAAAAAAAATCTGACAAAATTCGGGGTACCGTTTCAGGGTTAGGAAAATCGCGTAAAAATTTTTGAACAAATCAGAAATGGTGAGGGTTAGACTTTGGTCGGGTTCGCATGGGATTCCCTATAGTTTTATCAACTCTAGAGACGACTACTTGTAAAAAAAAAGCTACGCAACTGGAATAGACGAAGATTCTTAACCAATTCTTTTCTGTTTCTAGCTTTTGATTCAGTCTGTTGGACTCATTCAGTCTTAAAGATGTGTCCACATAAAAATCAGGTCAGGGTGCTTTTATGCCTGCAGATAAAAGAGGAAGAAATTTTTAAGTAGGAATACACCCTCGCTATTCTAGCATTTTGCCTGCTCGGATAATGGAATGCCGCGGGGAGAGAAGGAGAACTTAAACGTTCCTTTGCAGTCGTATCTTTTGACGGTAATGAGTGTGACGTGGGAAGAGAGGAGAGCAGAGAAATATTGATCCTCCGGCAACGTGGCGCAAGGTGTACAAGCGCCATAGTCCACCGTCTACGCATTCGCCGCATTCAAGGCAACGGCGTAGATTTTACGCGCGCAGTGGATGCCGGGCCGGCAGAGAATCTCCCGCCTTTTCTCGTTTACTTTTATGGAAAATCGATCAACTATCATTCGGCTATCGTGCCTCAAACGGAGTTTTCTCACTGACGTAGCTTATCTTTACGGCCTGGCCGCGACTCATAACAAAATATATTTATATAACTCGAGCATGTTTCACGCGTTTTTCTATGCGTGTTTACCGTTTACACAAAGTATGTCTCGTTTCTATTACGCTCGAGAGAGTCTCTGAATGCGCATGCGCTGTCGCGAACCAATCTGACATGATGCGACCCTAACCTTGATTTCGTAGTTCGTGAAAAAACGCGTAATATACTATTTTTATATATAAAATAATGTGCGACAAGGAAGTAATGTTCTTGTCGCCTGGCGTATGTATTTGGAACATTTGTCTTTCTTTTTGTAAATATGTGGCTTTAGATAATGTACTCTAATTGTCATTAGTAAACGGCGTTGTGTCACAATAGCGACACCTAGTAACGGGCACTGATAGTAAATATAGCAAGTAATAATAAAATCATGAAATTTCGAAGTGGTCACAAAAGATATTGGCCGATATACTAAATAATATTTGGGCACGCTTCATGAGTCCATTCTTTACAATTACAGTGAATTTTTTCAGCCAAAACTTTTTCAACGGCTCTTATAATTTCTTTCTTGAAACATTTACCCCCTTTTTAGTACTTACGATCTGTTAGCCATAAAAAAAATCACTAGAATAAATGAGAACAGGTTTTCTATGACAAATATCTGACCAGAGATTCAAAACTATATATAACTGATAAAATTGTTGACAGTTCGAGACTGATTTCAATTTTACCGTGCATTGTTTGAAAACATTGAATCTATCAATAAACATCTCAGATTAGGAATAGCACAATAGAACCACTAGTAATTCAAAATAAGTATACATATGCATGAGAAATAAAGACAAGAATTAGAATGAATAATTTCACTTGTATAAACAAACAATAGTCTGATGTAAATGGGATAGTCCATGCCAATCCAACCTACTGTAAGAATTGATATTTTTGGATTGGTTGAAAGTTGGATATCTTTTTGCATTCTGTGGAAACAGGTTCCTTGATGTGTTCAAGTTTTGTCATCAATGCGTTTAGGAAATATAAATTTTTGTAAATTATAACAGTTTTTTTTTAAATTCTCATAACTTTCTGAAAATACAATCAATTTTTTTCTCCATGTTGTGTGTTTTTAAATGTACTTTTTGAAAGTGCAATGCAACAAAGTAGAAAATGCTTTTATATCAAATTCTGTATTTTGCCAATGAACTGACAGTGTTTTATAATTTCTCTGGTTTTGCTATAAAAATGTTTTTGAAAGCAAAATTAGCGGGAAAAAATGACTCCAAAAACGCAAAGCAATCATGGCAAGAAAAATCTTGGTTCTGCGGCTGCTACCGAGGCTGATCAGGATTCGAGACTGCATTTTACAGTCCAGGAGCTTTTTGAATTACCTAAGTACGACTCATGTGCCGTAAATATTATACCAACATAAAAAAAAAAAAAAAAAAAAAAAAAAAATATCAGGTATTCCTCAGGGTGCAAATTTTATGTTTGGAAGAATTACTGTGCCCTCCACGACTATTTTCTGGGTCTTTTTTCCTCAATTAGATTAGATGATAAAATAGATACTCACCGATCAGAGCTGACAAAAATAACTTCAAAATTGTGCCCCCGTTCTCGAATCCTCTGGTAGGTATCGACCAGTTGTGGGGTGAAGGCTTTGCACGGAGGACACTAGAAATGTGAAAAAGCAACAATGCATTAATTAACTATAGAACTATAACTTATCAAAAACTACAGGACACATCAGAGTGGTCCACACGTTTAGGAAACAAACTTTTTTCTGGTAAATGCCAGGCAAACTGATCGTTTTAAATTACGTTTATTCCGTGAAAATTGATTTTTTAAGGTACAGTTTCTACTTAATTTTGTTTTCACAGGTATTCATCGATTTCTAAGAAACAATAACTAATGTGAAATTTGGATGTTTGTAAATCCTGACAAGTCAAGGATACGTTTCGGGATAAGCTGATTATAGCAATGATAATCTGTGGTTCACACACTCTCCATCAGTTCATTTCAATTGAAACATCTTTTCAACGATTCTTTGTGATCATCCGATCAGCAAACTATATTGAGGAGATTCATAGATTTTTCTAAAGAATGAAGTGATTTTCAGAGAAGTCATAGTCGATCCGATTCGATCAGTCGAAGGTATAGATTCATCTGTACTTGTTGAAAAGTTGTTGAAGTACAGAACCGGCAAGTTTCTGGAAGTCGACTAAATTCTACATGCACGCATATTGGCATTGTTACTTTGCAATGTGACATCTGGTGGGAAAAAATCAAACTAATGCAAGCAGGCTGACCGTTGACTGTCTTTTTTGGCGTATTGATAATAGAGCAGGTATATTATTGATTATGATTAATTAATTTATGTGACATGAATGATTTGAAAGCCCAATAATTACGATTTTTCTCCATTGAAATTAAAAACTTAGGTTATGTGGTGATAAAATGGTGCCGACAACCAGACTCTGACGTCATGAGGACATTTTCCAATAGACTGTGAAATAGTTGAAATACGTTTGGAGGAAACCCAAGGGGTCGAATCGCATAAAGGATTTCACGATTGAATCCGTGCGGGCTGATGAAATTTATTTATTCTTGACCCTATGCCAAGTCCTATCGGCATTCCAATTTTTTTCCACCATACATCTGCTCCCGGGATTAAACGCAGCTGATATTGAGCTAAGCCAAATCACTTCTTGCTCCCCCATCTGTCTACATCGATCAAGCAGATCTCAGATCAGAACGAAATTAATCCTTGCCATTAGATAATACGTTGTGCCCATGAATACCTCGTGAAATAACAGAATCATTTAGATACCTTCTTCATAATTGGTACACGTACTGTAAATATTAAAATTTTTCTCAATAATTCAGATATGCCTTGGCGTTTGTCATTTCATTTTGTACATCCATTATTGTTCTTATATATGATGCAGGCATATCTGTATTTCCGGAACGGCTTGCCAATAAAAAAAAAATTGCAGGGTTTAAGATTCTTCCAGCTAGACATAGCTGATCAACCTCGTTGAAAAGACATTGCACGCACTGGAGTGACACGGCTGTTTATATGAGAAATATCATTACAAACGCTGTCATCTCCCTTTTCAGAGGAGATCATCCCGAAGAGGAAGATGTCAGTTGGACATTTTTCATCTTCAGGAGAAATTCTGTCGATATGTTCATCGCAACACAGTTTAATCCGAGCGTAAGGATCGATTCATTCCTAAATGCACTCTCGTTCGGTTAGCAAATTAAGTAAAGGCCTGCTAATTCTAACACAATCTATTCCGAATGAAAAGCAAATAGTTATGAAATATTGTTTACGGAATATACAAATTTTCTTATTTCATATGTAAAATGAATTCATTGATTTTTTCTGAGTACCTATGAATTTTTTTTTTTAATTTTCTGAGAATCTGAAAAATTTTGTACAATGGATCAAAAGTCCTAACTTTTTGGACAGGTTTTTGTAAATAGTTATACACTAAACTCAAGACGTTTTGGAGGCATGGTACGAATAGGTTCATAAGTAAAGCGTTATAAATTATTCAAAATCGCTAAGAATTGTAAAAAATTCATAGGTATTGAGAAAGATCCACGATTTCATTTTGTACGAATTAAAAAAAAAATTTACTAGAAATTTGTTAAAAAAATTTTTGTATCAACAATTCGTTAGCAATTTTCTGGAATTATTATGATTATTCAAAATGAAGTATCTCATCAACTTGGTTATGATTAATTTTTTTCAGATTCTCATTACACCGCGAAGTGTTCAATATTCTCACCGCGACTCACTTTTCACTGGGAATGTACGCCCCACAACACCTTCAAAATGAAACTATCCTAAGTGTAACTCGGCCCTGCCATCTGCATCAGCGCCACTCCGACTTACCCAATGGGCACTGAAGTACACACCCTTGACGCAGTGCCTGAGCTCCTCGTGGAGCATCGGCTCCTTGTTGTCTCGGCTTCCGCACGGCAAGAGTGGCCCGTCGACGAGGGTGGCTTTGGGATGCGGTGGCCTCCAGGGAAAGTTCGCGCCCGTCGGGTCTGCCAGGGCGCGTTCGACGCCTCCGCGAGTCACGACTGATCCCGTGCGACCCTCGACCAAAATCAGGGTCGGGACACCCGCTTTGATCCGATACCTCCTCGTCAGCCGCGTCTGGAATAAGCCGAAAAAGATCATCAGCAACATTCGGTGTGTGTCACACGAAATAGCTATTTATATGGCATGACCGTAAACCGCCTGTTTTTTTGGCAAGGATAAAGATTTCAGGACACGCTGAAGACGAGCCGGAAGCGAGCCGGAAGCGAGTACTGAAATTATCCGAGCCAAAAAACGGTTTACGGGCATGCCACGTACAATATTTTTTACGGTATGGGCATTGAAAAGCAAAACGAAGAGTGAGGTTATGTCGCGAACTGTTCGACGAAGCTACTTTATTCGGCAGTTTGGGATGCGCACTTCGAACTGCGCATCAAAACTGCGGAATAAAGGCTTTATTCCGCAACTTTGTTCGCTGCCGTATAAAGCGTCACTTTACGGAACGAAAACTGCCACAAAAAGTGAACTTTTCAATGCCTATACCGTAAAATAGAACATTATGTAACAAGGGAATAAAGTCGACTTTTATTTCTGTGTTACATATAGGACTTTATTTCCGACTCAACTCTGGCCACATCTACCGACTCAATAAGTGGAAATCAGTCACGCATAGAAGCTGAGTGTTCTATGTATGTCGACCGCGGCGCAAGCGTGTGGTTCCGTTTTTGGGCAGTCCAATACCGACTTTGACGTACAATTTTGAAGACAGCGCGATTAAATCAGGGTTATTTCTGCAATTTGATGAAAAAAATCTTGGGGTCCAGTTGACCCCAATACCGACTTTAACATAGTTGAAGTCAGGGAGCTTGAATCATGGTTGTGTAACTGAAATATGAATGATAAAAATTTTGGGGTCTCAGAGACCATGTATGTATTGTATATGTTTTTTTCACTTTTTTGTGTTCAAGAATTTCTCCCACATCTCGTTCCTTATCCTCTATCGTTCTTTTGTGAAACTAACATCCGAGTCCATTTTCGGAGTGGGTCCAGGGCCGCAGGCCCTGGTGGGGGTGTAGGGGGGAAAGCACCTACGGGGCGGCTGGGGGGGGGGGGGGGGAGCTCCCTTATTTAAGAATATTCGTTTTTCATCATCATTATCTTCATTGTCATCGTTATCATATTCTATCTTGTAATTATTCTATCATCTTTCCATTTTGCGGGAAATACAAGATTAGCGAGAAAAAAGTCTACTTTTTTCCCGCAAATGCGGGAGATAGATGTTCCTACGCATATTATGTAACTCTTACCATTGATTTGTAATTGTTATTGTCGGATTTGTAAATCGTGTCACAATTGCTGTAGTTTTACTTCCAAAAGAGTGCCGACGATATGGGTCATTCTATGTGAATTCAACGACGTTTTTTGAATGACCACTTCAATTTGAAATTTTTTTTAACATGTGTTTATACATGCAGAAAGAAGTATCCACCGAAATTTTCAACTCCTTATCTCAACTTGTACCGCAGTTATTGATTTTAGAAGAAATATTCTTAAAATATTCATAACTTCTATAAAAATCAAAATATTTTAACTTTTGAGTGGACCATTTTTTTTGTTTTTTATTTACTTTTCGGAAAAAATTGTAATGTCATTTTGGACGTTTTTAGCCGATTTTAGCCAAAGAAGTCGATTTCCATTCAATGGGACACCTTCGATTTCTTTCAAATAAATTTATAAAATTCTGTGTAAAAAAAATTCTGAGATATCAGAAAAGATGGGATCCAAATTACTTGTTGTAAAAAAATTTTTTTGCCATTATTATTTAATTTATTTTATTTTTTTCCATATTCATAATATGATATAGAGGTGCTACTAAAAGTTAGCTAATTAAGATGATACTAATATAATCCTACATAACTGTCAATGTACTTAATAATTTATATAAAATTTCTTGAATATAGCTCAAAAAGTATCCAAATTTTCATTCTTATTATTGAATATTCTATTCTTCAAAACTTCGTAAGACAAAATAAACGTAGACAAAAACATCTCAGAACAAAACATCTCGAGGTGACGGGTCACGGCTGCATTGTATGCAGTTCGTCGGTGTGTGTGGGATCAGTGGGGTTTTTTTTCATCCCTATTTCTTTTGTCGCAAGTTATTTCGTCGACGTTTCATCTGATATTATTGTGACCAGTTATACCAAGACGGTTATTTTGTCGTTGAGATATATTCACATCGGCCGGGCCATCTGAATCGACGGTTAGGAGAAGAAAGGAGACCGTTTAAAAAATTTCCACATCCCCAAAACTATTAACCCTCGGAGAACACACAGAGATTTTACCATTATTTTACGCAAATTTTTTCACATTCTTACCCAAAATATAAAAAGAATCTTAAAAGTAATAATTTTTTCACAAAATTTCCTTTTTTCATGAAAAAAAATTTTTCTTCAATTTTTTTCGGTGATTTAATATTTCTGAAGAGGTATTGGAATTATATAGATTTTACAATATTTGAGGAATAGCAAAAAAAAATTTCGAGTTGATGGGATGAGTGGTTCTGAAATGGTAGACTGTGGAAAAAGCAAAGGGTCTCATAAATCCAGAGAGTACTCATTGTCAGTAATCGAAAAAATAGGTGTGTACTTCGAAGGTAGATCTGTTCATAACGAAATATAGCGTAAAACTTAGTCAGACGTTGTAGCTATGCAAAAAAAGAAAAAGAATCAAAATCGATTCAGTAGTTCTGGAGTTATGAGCGAATATGCATAGAGACAGGCAGAGAGACGTTGAGTTTTAGATGCAGAGTGAATTTCTAACGACTACATAATCCGTCGTGTGCTAAAATTTAATGAGTACGCGCTACAATCTAAAGGCGGGTATTTGTGTACGCGACCAACCGTCATAAATGTAACCTAAAAAATGTTGACAGTTGTCGTTGGCAGTTGTGCTCAACGTCGACGACTGTAAAATTTTTTGAGGTTATGTACATCGCAGCGAATTCTCGTTTGAATTTATGGCGGTTGATCATCCTGGCAAATAGTCGTTCTCGGATTGTAGCGCATGCGCGTTAAATTTTAATAAACGACGAAGAAGAGAAGGTAGAAATTAATCTGAGTAATTTCATATAACAAGCTGAGATATCAGTAATGTGAGAAAAAAATTTCTCCTTCGAATTTTAGAATTGATTCATTTCAAGTGTGTTTTATCCGATGCTGCAATGTTTTTGAGTTTATTCTGCTCGCTGACCAAATGCTCATGAATTATTTGTCGAGAATTCAAGATATCTTACGTGCCAAATAGTTTCGACGACGAGAAGTGAAGTAACATATTTCGCTCATTAAGTTGAAGAAAAAAACTTTGCATTGATTTACTTTGATTTACTATCCTACCACGCTTGCATTGTTTGCTTTATTCACTTTTAGTTCTACCTTATGTATGGAAAGTAAGGTCAAGTCGAAAAAGTGGTTGAAATAAAGACGTAGCAAAACTGTAACTAAGAAAGTCTCACTCAAGTCAATCGGGTTGCACATAATTGAATAAGTTCTCGTGAAATAGGAAAAAATTTTGAAACGCATAATTTTTAATTGAATGCTCTTATAATGGCAACAACTTTAGAAAAATAACATTATTCTATCATTTTTTACCGAAAAATCTACATTGCCTCGCTGATTTAAATTGCCAATCGTTCATTTTATTTGTGAACAATTTCCCATAAATTGTCTGAGTGAAGTTTGGGTTAACAATGATATCATCTGTTAATTATAACGATTGTGCGTATCGGATTTTTTTTACCAACTGATGAGCTCAATAAAAAAATCTGTCTCCGCAGTTTTGTATATTAGTGTTTTTTCTTTGCATTCCTATCGGCATACAATTCTTCAAAATTAAAAATTCTGCCCGAGGAACGCTCCAGCATTCGACTCGCGGTAGCAGTTTTGTTTTTTGCGTACAGATTGTACTTGTTTGCCAATCTTGTCGCCGTAGGCGAAATCGATTCTTCGTCAATGTATGTACGTGTGATTAACGCCACCCCATTTGATCCAGTTCGCTTGAGGAAGCAGCGACGGGGCGCTCGAAGGGTGCGAGGAAAAAATCATGCGAGTAAAGGGGCTTTGACTCGGTGTTGAGTTGGTAACAAAGCGCACGCTTGATCTGAACTAGAGATTAAAGATGCATCGGGCGTACAGTCGGGAAAACAAAATCATGACTAAACAAGGGTCTAAAAACTATAACTTACTTCATCAAGTTAAATATTCTCAAAGAAAAGTCCCTGTGATTCGGCAAAAAGGTTTTATCATTGAATTTCAATTGTAACAACATCAGAAAATTACATCATTCAATTTTTATTTCACCGATGAAATCCATATAATTCGTCCGATTTTGGTAGAAGAGAGCTTATTCTATTAACAAATAAACACATTACTAACCGTTTGAAACAGAGTTTCTCTTGAGTCCGTGCACAAGTGAAAAAATCCGATGTGTATAATCGTTATAAGTAACAAATGATAAACTTGTGATTTAGCAACAAATACAGTATTTTTACCAAAAATCTGCCTTATAATCAGACGACCGATGGAGAATTCATTCACGAATAAGATGAGTTATAATTAATTGGAATTGGACAAGAAGGGTAATTTTTCCAGTGAAAAATTACAGAATAATGGTACTTCTCTGAAGTTGTTAACACAATATGAAGACTTTGCAATTAAAATGTAGCGTTTTAAATTTTTTCCCCGTCCCACGGCAACGTTCTCAGTAATGTGTAACTAGACCAACAACAACTTAAGAGAGACTTTCCAAGTCTTTGTTTTACCTCATTTTTATAACCACCTTTTTGACCTGACTGTAAGCCCCATACGTCCTTAAACTTTGTATCCGTAGTTAAGCTCTTTTTAAGTTCTGGAAACAGTTAGCAATTAGCCTTGTCGCTCACGATATTCCCCTTCCGAAGGGGTTTCGTTATATTTTCTCTCACCTATTCTGCAGTTTAAAAATTATAGCGAATTCTGATGCAAGTAGCTTGCACCAACCATCTAGTTTACGGATTCATACCTCTTGGGACGACTTCTCTTAAGTGGTCATCGAAGTATCAAGAGAATGATCAACCAATAAATCTTTGCAAGTTGTTTAAAAATTGTTTATGATTCTCGTGTATGATAGTAAAATGATAAATGTGGAGTATTTGGTTCAATCAATGTTCTCGAACAATTAAAATTGAAAATAGAGTTGAGAATATTTGATTTGACGTTTAGACAATTAATGATAGACACAAAATGTAGATAAAAAGTATACTTCAAAGGAATCACACGAATATGAAATTTATTGTACATAACAAATGAAATGATGTGTTGGATTGGGTTTTTCAAAGTCTATAAAATTTGTGGTATCCAATCGGACTGTGTTTAGTGATAAGTCTTGTGTTTATTTCATTTTGTGTCCATTGTCCTAGTGTTCGAACAGAATTCCCCTCAATTTTCAAACGTAATGATCAACTATCAAATAAGTCATTGGCAATAAAGTTTGCTCTATATTTAAACATAAATCTTAAAAAGATCATCGCTTTGAAACGGACATTCAAACCATTCTTGAGAAGACTTGGTGATTTTTGATATGATGAATTGGAATCGCATTATTCAATCATTTATTGAATAAAAAAGCGTATCTTTGGACTAATTTTACTAAACCAAGGCTTAATTTTATCCAATAATAAATTCTATACAAACTGCCAAAGGCAGATGTTCTACCACGCACTCAACTAGATAAGAAAAATCAAATTATCAGATAATATCTTAGCGTCATAAAATATCTGGATTCGGCTATTTTAATTGAATTCATTAACAAACCGCTGATTCTTTTAACAAATGATTCAAATTTATATCACCAGTTTGACGGAATTGATAAGTGTGCTGTTGCGGTTGAAACTTGCCGTTCCCTCATTTTTTCGAAGTTCAGCCGGCATCATTTTGTTTAAATTCAACTCGCTTGAATTCATTCCTCAAATTTCTTAACAGACTGAACGATTGATACATGCATAAGCATAAATGATCCAAGCCACGTTGTTTGCCAGTATAAATGAGTTTTTTTCAAATATATAGAGTGATCTTGTTTCTTGCTTCTTGATCTTGATCAATGAGAAACAAGCTGCCGATGGAAAAAGAGAGAGATGCAGGGAAAAGTGGCGTAAGTAGAAAACTCGGTAAAGTAGGATTTGTCTTTATTTACCTGCATTTCTCCGACATCCGAAAAGGCTCTCATCCTCAATTACAAAAAAAAATAAAACTGTCAAATCGTCCCTTGACATGCCTTACTTTGGAGGGTGGTTTCACGCCCTTGGGGTGTTGAATGGCAGATAAAAAAAAATACGTGTCACTCGGTTTTTAGTCTACTATAACATATTACAATAGAAATCAAAACGGAGATATCGACCTGGGATACCACCCTTGTTAGAAGAAGAGCAGAAAAAAAACGTCGACCACATGGAAAGTTTTGGGACGGGGAAACGTTCATACCCGAGGTAAATTACCAGTAACTGAGATTACGGGATACATTTACTTCGGTTCGTTAAATTTTTAGCCCTCCATGAATCTAGCTTCAAGCATAGCGGCGACCTTGTACAGACAATGGAGACGAAAAGAGCATTTCAAACTTGGTCGTTCGCTTTTGCAGTGCATCTGCAGAAATAAAAAAGTCTTTTCCGTATTTCTAGGTTGTTATTTAAATTTGGTTTTCATCAAGCGAAATTAGGAATCAATGTCCATTATACAATAGAGGGAGCTGCATGATCTACATCGCTTTAAAAATACAGTCGCTTTAACTGCCAAACGAATCCTGTCTGTAGACTGATAGCAAAAACCGCCGCTAATGGCGCCAAATTTTGCGATGAGGTATAGGTGAGTCAATTTTTTTACTGCCCGAATTCTGAGCAAACTTGGAAGCACGGGATCGAGATTACTCGAGCCTAGAATAAAGATCGTGCGATAACTTCTACAAGTCAACTCAAAATCTTCTTCGTGTAAGAAGAGGTTAATCACTGTTGTCTTCCGGTGTACATAGTCTAATGTAATCTCATATGTCCTTTGTTATTTTTTTACAATCTCTTTGTAATCCCAAGTAACCTTGACAACCTTTGTAATCTCCAGTAATCTTTGTAATCTCTGTAATCTACATGAGATTTATATATTGTGGTATCATGTTCACTAGAATCAAAACTCAGTTTTCTGCAATGAAAGTGTTGTTGCAAAAAGCTTTTCGCAGAATAGTTGTGGAATTATTTCAAATAATCAGAAGAAAATTGCAACGCAAGAATATTTTCGAAGCCCACCAATCCTTAACCCTTAGAGGATCGGCATACGCCACTTGGTGTAAGGTCATTGACCTACCAACGTTTGACTTCAATTTGGTCCAATGTTCTGGACTTTAGATCACTTTTCTATAGACAAAAATGATTTTTCGAAACTCCGCCGACTCTGATCCTCTAAGTGTTAACTTTATTTCGTTACTATAGTAAGGAACATTACTGAATACGATCAATCCAAGTCTTACTGACGCTTTCCCTTTGCACTGTTCGAGAAACACGTGGACGAACCATGAACTATTGAGTGGACTAGACTTTATCGGGAGAGAAGAGCTGGAAGAGTTATACCTCATGTATACTTTTATCGCTACGGAACCACGATGCAGGGTAGAGTACACGAATGAATTGGATCGATCTTTACATGGGGCGGGGGGGGGGGGGGGGGGGGGGGGGGTTTACCAAACATGGCAGCGAAGTAGGCTACAGAAGAAAAGAAGACGTTTCTTCCGCATGCGGAAGCGGGACGTACTATGGTGCCAATAACCATAAAAACCCTGCGCCCTACTTCGTTATGCGCCCATCACCCCAAAGGGGGGCTCAGATATGCGTGCGGATAATAGGAAAGGAAGGAATAAGAATAAGTAGGAAGTCGGTGGACGCGAAGGACGAGAAGAATGCCCTAAACTTACCCTCGCCTCGTCGAATCATCTCAGGGATTCGGTGAAATTAATTTTCTTGCCTATCGTGCCTACGGACCTAAGGCTTTGGGGTCCTTGCACTCCGCAGGCCATGAGATATACATGAAGCCATATCTTTTCGCACTGCAGGCTATCTCCAGAGTTTATTCTCTTCTCGTCCTTTGACCCAGGGTGAGAGTAATTTTTTTTTTTTCATTTTTACAATTCGAAGTAAGTGCCCATCATGATTAGGCTGATGAAGTATTCCTTTCATTTGAGCAGGTCAATTCACTTAGAAAAATCTGTGTACTTATCGTACTGAACTCCAAGATATGAAATATTTCGATGTGCGGAATACAAAATATTTTATAGACTTTTCCAGACTTTGCGAGGGGAATTATATGGGAATTCAAGAAACACGTAACCTCGTTGGGTTTGAAACGATGCATTCTAGAGGTTCGTAAGAATTCGTGTTATTTGATACAATTTTGAATGTGAATAATTCTAGAGTTTTGAAAACATATCACAAAACTTCACAAGAATTAAAAAAATTCACCAGATTTCATGGGAATTCGTAAGATACGTCATTGGATGTCATGATATTTCGTGTAACGTTACGAGTCGAGATTTTAGAAGGGAATTTGTGAAATTTGAGGTACATCGCCGGATTTTTCATTAAATCTTGTGAAATTTCAGACTTCACCGGGTTCCAAGGCACTTGATGGAACTCCATGAAAAATGAGATTTTACATATTTCATGGGTATTCGGATAGATCGATGTTATAGGTAACCAAGATTTATCAGAATTTCGCGAGAAAAACTAGAAGCACTGCCTTTACGTGTGGTTTACTCTTGAGTGAAATCAAAAATCTAATAGCTATTAGCGTTTTTTAAATCTTGAATGGTATCCATATTTCACGGTGGAAATGGCATATTAAAAAAGTGCTTCGCCTAATGCAAGACACGATGCTTTATGAAATGAGCCATAGCCCCCGATTTTTCCGAATCACTTTCATATTTATATACGAAATATATACGAGTATAAAATGACAACCATGTATGGGGCATTCCACGCCAATTCGACCTGGGTTTTACCCCTGAACTCTCAGATTTGGCGCGCAATTTTTTCAATAATTGTTCTCACTTTGAAAGGTACTCGGTTTTTTTTTTCAACTCAATTTGAATTTTCTATCATTTTTATAGACGATTTTATCGACTGACCAAAATTACAAATTAGAAAAATTTCTGAAAAATCCTGTGTCAGGTATCAAAATTTTTAAGCTCCGAACCGAAGTGGGCCGATTTTCCCTTCGTACTGTTTTCAAGCTTTTTCCGAGAAAAACGTTAAAATAAGTAGAAGCGAAAGTCATTTTAGTATGGATGTTTGCTGAAACATTTTTACATGTCACATTGGGTTTTTTTAAATTTTTTCAGACTTCTCGTAAGACATTTTTTCTTCTCTTCATTTTGTTGATAAAAAAAATTGCAAATTGTAAAATGGTTCCGAAGAATTTGAAAAAATTTTCATAAACCGATGTGACATGTAAAAATTTTTCAACAACCATCCATACTAAAATGACTTTGACTTCTAAGTTTTTTAACGTTTTTTCGGAAAGAGCTTGAAAACAGTAAGAAGGGAAAATCGGTCCATTCCAGTTCGAAGCTTGACAATTTGGATACCTGACACAGGATTTTCAGAATTTTTTCAAATGGATTTTGGTCAGTCGATAAAATCGTTTCTAAACATTGAAGAAAATTCAAATCGAATGGAAAAAAACTGTCAAATTGGTGTGGAATGCCCTGTATCTACATTCATATAAGTACAGAGTCGAAATGATAGCCATAAACAAGCGCAAGTTTTGAGACAACGAAAATAAGTCTCTGAAATGACTTCCTTTCAGAACTGCGGCTCTATCTCACGATGAGTATTCTCATTGCAGCTTCCTGCAGCGTTTTTCCCTGTCTTTTATACATTCTCGGCCGAGAGACGATGAATAAACACGCCTGCACACTGGAACGCTGCCTCACCTTTCTCAGCCATGCATTACAAATCTTCGCCTGGTGAAATTTCAAACAATGATCGGGATTCTCGTTTCCGATTGACACCAGAAAGATCCAGAGTTCGTGAGAAAATATCGATGTGCACGGAAAATTTCAGTAAAACTCTGGCATAAATTTCTTCCATTTCTTTCGATAAAATTATATTTCGATTGAAAATTATAAAAAGAATCACATAAATTCTGCAGCCAAAACTGAAAATATCCCAACCAAAACTAAGGTGGGCAGGCAAATATTAACTATCTATTGAGTTTTCAACCGATTGATAATTTTTTTTTAAGAATTAAAATTTTATTTTCAATTTTCAAGGTTCAATGTATTTTTCCTGATACAACAACTATCTGCAAATTTTTATAGAAATTTGGAAAATAATTAAAAATTCGAGATAATTTTTTTTTTCAAATTTTTTATTCTTGAATTTCAATAAGAATTTCGTGAGAGACGTTATATCAGGAAATATATATTGAACCCTGAAAATTAGTGTAAAATTTAAATATCAGATGAAAAATTATAAATGTTTAAAGAATACCTTAAAAAAATTACCGTTTTGTCTGCTCACTTTGATTTCGGTTGGGATATCTTTGGTTTTGGTTACAGAATTTGTATAATTTTGTTTCTTAATTTTCGAAAATTTCGTAATCACCGTTAAAATATCAGAGGTAGTAAAATCTCAAAAAGAATTTAACTGATTTTTAAAGTTGGAACAACAATGTGCGATATCGCAGACCAAATCCAGGAAGGTGTGGCTAAGGCCCTGGTAAAACCTAAACCTGGAATGCTTCATTCATACTACCGATAATTTTTTTTAAGGCCAAAATTGGAAGACTGCATGAAAGATTGCGATAAATTTGAATCAGTCCAAAAAATTCAGCTGCTTTTCGTTATTAACTTATTGCGGTATCACAGATTATTATTTATCTTTTAATTTAATCCGGTAAAGATGAAATTTAGATAAATTGATTCGTATTTATAAAATTGCTATGACTTTTGAAATGCATATAAAACAGAGATATGAAAACCAGGCACCATTAACGAATATTCAATCCTCCATTGGCCTCCAGTGTAGAATTCCACTTCCAGGAACAAAATTGCGGTCTCGAAAATATTTTTAGTAATATACTAAAAAAGATAAATAATTCAACTTTTCTCGTAAGTAAATTTCTGAATACATTTTTTTTTAAATGCGAGATTGAAATTTTCGGTAAACTAGATTTCATTTTTTTTTTTGTGGTAGCTATGTTATACAATTTATTTTTATCGGGCAAAAACGTGAAAATGAAACAGAGCCGAGAAAGCTCGTTCAGTTCAGATGGAATTTTTTGATACGTTCAAACCATGCATTGGGGGAAGAACGATGTTTGGTAAAAACTGAAATCTATATTCGTACCTTTGGGCGTTGTTTACATTCGCCGTTGATACATTGACGTGAAAAACAGTGCGGGTGGAAACGTTTTATCCTTCACCACGCAGCAATGGTTGAAGAAACGTTCGTAACGTGAAAATGCACAAACGTCCAATATCAGTGGTACAAAGGGAAACTGAGTGCCAATACGTGCGAATATTGGAAAAAATCATTTTTCATCCGCCTCTCACCATGAACATAACGCTCGAATAGTAACCGCTGTATAATTTATCAAACTAACCCAGCCCTCACGATAAATGGCGACGCAAAACCACTTTATTGTTAGAGCCGTGTAGATAGACTATTTCAAACTAGGGACATATTTTCTTCAGTAGAACAAGATCTGAACATTAGTTTGTGCTGTGCAAAAGCTCCTCTCAAAGTATAGAATTTTTGCCTCGAAATCAAGATGTGCTTTCTAAGTATGTCAATTTTTTCATTTTGAGTAACATGTCAAAAGACGTTGTAATTGTTTAAATTTCGTTGCAGAATTTTTACGTTGGGGCAACCAAAATCCAGGTACATAAGCAAATTCAGGACCTTTTATACCTGTTATTTAAAATATCGAATTGAAGCCAACCTCTTAAGGTCGTCAGAAAAGATATGTCATTATCTGTCTTAAAATGATGGGAGTCGTTATCTAAATGAGAAACAGTTACATGGCATGAGGATATGATTAATGAGGATTCTTAGTTCGTCAAAACGAGTGTTTAAAACTCATTCCGACCAGAAGAAAAGTGTTGTCAGGTCTGAAACAGTCTCGTGTATAGGTCTGTATCTGAAGAAAAAAGAGGACAACACGATTGGGCACAAGTGCCTACAACGCCTGTTCGATTTTATAAGGAGTTTCCTGACAAACAAGCAATTTCGTGGACAAATGGCTAATTGACCATGACAAAGATTGATCTACAGTATTGGCTTCCGGATTCGGGGGACCAAGCGTGCGCAGATAGGTTGGAGTCAGGAAAGGAGGGTCATCGGCGTCCTACAAGGAACATCAGTTTGGTGCCCCCCTCTGATTTCGTTGAGACTCATGTATGTTGTAGAATATTGAAAACTAAGAGACACATATTTTTTTTTATCTGCGAAAAAATGGTTTGAAGGGGTGAAAACGACCCCCAAAGATGGGGACATAAATATTTAAATGAAACCAACACTGAAATGTTTTTGTAATGAATAGGAAAACTTCAGCGTTAGTTTTGTTCAAATCCATCAAGCGCATCAAAAAATCTGTTCATTGGATGGCCATCTTTGGGGGTCGTTTTACCCCTCTAAACCGTTTTTCCGCAGATAGAAAAAAGACGTGTCTCTTAGTTTTCAATGTTCTACAGCATACAAGAGACTCATTGAAATCAGAGGTGGGCATCAAACTGATGTTCCTTGTTAGTATAGAAGGTAAGGGCGCTTGTTTGCAATGGCTGATGCAGATTTGTTGTTCAACCAACTCAACACTCGCCGTACACATGGGTATCTAATTAATTTTATCCACTACAGTGCCCTGATTGGCTATTAGAAGTAGAAGGTCATGTAGTACTCCTACCCTTACCACCCGAGCGAACTCACCCGTTTTCTTCCCACATTGAATAAACAAACGAACGGAAAGGGTTCAAATTTCGACATTGTATTGCTATTTTGTAGCGGAAATCCTGAAAGTTACTTGAATTTCGAAAATCGTCAAAAAAATTGTGTGGTTTTTGACACGTGTTGCTATTCCCACATTTTCCAAATTTGGAATCTTACATTACGCGACCCTAACCTCAATTTCGTGCTTCTTGAGTAATGCGTAATGCGTAATATACTTCGCGCATGCGCATTCGCAGACTCACTCTACTGTCATAAAAATAGATACTTTGTGTACGGAAAACATGCATGAAAAAACGCATAAAACATGCTCGCGTTATATAAATGAAATTTTTATCACTATAGATAGATTGCAACGAGTGATTAACGACTCCAGTAAGCCTCTCGTTCCACCTCCGTACAAAGTAACCCATGTTGAATAGATGTGCTCGAGTTTAGGTATATTGAAGGGAAAACGGAATGCCTCCCGTGGTGCCCAGGGGTTACTTCCCATGGCAAGGACTGGAGACTGGATGGAACGAGGGTGAGGATCAACGGGGTGGCTGAGTAAAATCGAAATTGGAATAGGCGTTGCCGTGTAATGGAAGGACATTGTTGTGCGATTTGATTTGGAAAACGGTTTTAAATTTACGTATGTCGAGTTTCGTGCGTCCGAGATTATCATTATCATAGTTGTTGTAACATGAATTTAAAATAGTTATGCTGAGGTCCGATGGACAAGTTAAGCACACATTTGTGCAAGACGTCCATTCTGAATGTTGTTGTTGTCGTCGTCGTCGTCGTCGTCGTCGTCGTCGTCGTCGTCGTCGTCGTCGTCGTCGTCGTCGTCGTCGTCGTCGTCGTCGTCGTCGTCGTCGTCGTCGTCGTCGTCGTCGTCGTCGTCGTCGTCGTCGTCGTCGTCGTCGTCGTCGTCGTCGTCGTCGTCGTCGTCGTCGTCGTCGTCGTCGTTGTTGTTGTTGTTGTTGTTGTTGTTGTTGTTGTTGTTGTTGTTGTTGTTGTTGTTGTTGTTGTTGTTGTTGTTGTTGTTGTTGCACGCACGCACGCTTGTGTATAAAGATGTATTGTTCGGAAGCAAATATTATTTGCTGCTACCAGCTGAATAACTAGGTGTATAAAGCTAAAAACAAAAAAAAGAAAAAAAAACTATTGGATGGTTATCTCGTCCGATTTAAAAAGGCTGCGTTTGGAATTTAAAGTTTTCCCATTTTAATGATCTACGGATGTTGTCATTTGTTAAAAAGAAGATAAAGCATATCGTGGACGAAAGTTTCGGGAAAAAATAGAGAATTTTTCGTACAGTTGGATAATGAAATCTGAAATAATTAACAGGAACTTTTTTCAACTATGTGTTACAAACTAAGGGAAAGAAAGAAAAAAAAAAAAAAAAAAAAACTTCGTAGGATCAACAAAAAAAAGTGGGTGACTTCAAAAATAACATTTAATGTATTACATGAATCATTCAATAAGGAGATGCCCGAGAGGGTAAAAGTTTTACGACTTTGACCTGCGCAGTAAACCTCGGTAAGTAGTTGGGTACCGATTTTGAGCGCGCCACGCGTAACACATTCCGATCAATTTTCACATTCCGGTGTACGAAAAGTTTCCACATTTTTTATTTTACTTGACATAATGCATTCCAAGGATTATTACTGTTTTTTTCAACTCTTACCGCTTTACCGGTGAACAGTTCAGACTCTATCATAATTCGTTGAACCAATCAGATAATCTCTATGAATCTTGTTACGGCAGTCATTTCACAGATATGTGAAAAAAGTCGTTTTCAAAATGCCATGTTCAATGTTCCAACAAAAATCTTTTTTATTTTATTTTCTCACAGAAATCCTACTTCTGACGTCAAATGTTATGACAAAGTGTGGTCTAATGGCATAAGGTCGTATCTACAAAAAATTCGATTCAAGTGGCAAAAGAGCGTATAAATTTTTTTCTTCCTTCGCTCTGAGGATGAACGAAACGTATAATTCAAGAAAAATCAGACGCTTAGAAATACAAAGGCAGAAGGTCGTATGTTAGGCGATTACGACCTTTTTCCATTGATAAGTTTATGAAAAAAAATATCAAAACAGATGGCCGTAACAACCATTTTATTCTGAAATCACTGTAGATATCATTGAAATGCATCTAGATAAATTGAAATCTGCAAGAATTTAGAAATCTAATAGAAAACATTCTCGAAGATAAGAACAGAAGTTCGTAAGTGCCATTTTTTTTTTTTCAATTTGAAAACGCTCTAAGGACTACTGAAACGCATAAAATATTGAAACTAAGAAAGTTATACAGTAAGGATGCAGATTTTTTGAAAGCCGATTATTCAAATCGTCAATTATAAGAAAAATAGGAATGCTTAAAATAATTTGTGGCGGTTACGCTCTTCTGCAATTGCCGTAGTAGATCATTTTTTAAATTTATATCAGGATCAAAAGTTTGTATCTACCAGCACTTACGACCTTTTCCTTCTAGTCGATGAATTTATACTCGAATCTAAAAAAGTAAAAAAAAATATTTTTTGGCAGATACGACCTTATGGAATTAATCGACACGAATTTGTACGGTTGAATCGACAGGAGAAGCTCGAACCTACCAGTATATACGACCTTTTGCTTTTGATTGTTGAACTGTTGTTCAATTTCAACGTTTCTGACCATATTTTCAGGTCTTAAGCATAGATACGATAAAGAAATTACACACCCTCTTGCCTTTTTCAAAAGCGAATGCAAAATGCAAAATCAAGTACAGCCTGTTATTATCAACAATGTCATTCCATCTAGAAATAGAAATATTTTGGAATCTCTCGTCTCCATTACAGTCGACTTACGACAATTATGTGAAAAAAATCAATATAGATTGCTATGGAATACAATTTGGTGTCAATTTAATACTATCCGATGCTACATTTACGAATTGACTACAAAAATTGTTTCTTATACTAGTCTTATAATAATAGTTGTAATAAACATGACATCACATTTCTGACAGGAAAATTATATGACTATGGGATAGCACTGATTACGAATCGCTTATTGGGTTTCAAAACTAAAGGTTTTGCTTTTGTATAGTCGATTTCTTTACCAGTATTACGGACTATTCATTAATTACGTAAGGACGATATAGCCCCCCCCCCCCCCCCCCTGCCACCATGTAAGAACACATAAGATTTCTTGGACGCCTCTCCGATTTGAAAAACTTATTATGAATTAAAATTTTCTCCAATAACAATATATAAATGAAATTATATATTAAATATGAAAAATAGATCTCATAGTTAGTGGAGCGTCTGAATAGAAATTTTTTGTAATTTTTGAAACTGCTCTTTAATTTTCTATGCGATTTTTGCTTCCTGAGACATTGCTGTACGGACATTTTGTCTCAATGGATAAGATCATGTATAGATTTTTTAACCCCCTCTCTCCCTTGGGACCCTGACGTAATTAATGAATGGCCCCTAACAAGCAGCTAGTTTTCGTTATTGTAAAAGATTTGTATCTTCACTCTATGTATTTCCAAGATCTGTCATAAATAAGACTCGTTATTTAAAAATTTACAACCGTTATTATGGCCTGCACAGTTGCATTAAACCTTAGCATATATACATTTTTTTTTTTTAGATAATTTTTTCCAACATTATACAAGTGGTGAATAATTCTGAAATATCTTTATCCATTATCTTTAGACTTGATTCTGCTGCCTCAAAAAATTTCAACGAAATTTCAATGTCACTTCATTACAAATTTAATTAATACCTCCGATTCTCATCCATTCTTCCATAAGAATACGTGTAAAATGAGCGAAGACACTTTGCTCATATCTTATAAATAGTTCCGTGAATCTATACAAAATTTTAATCTCGTGATCGAATGGCATAAATCTATTGAATTGGCAAGTTTTGGCGAAAACTGAATGTTGATTCTCGTATGGTTGGAACTCCCTTAAGGGTGTGTTCTGGTCTAGGAATTTGAAAAAATCGTCTTTTTTCCACCATATTTTCAAAGTTTAGACATTTAAGAATAAGCCTCTAAGAGGATTTTTGCAAATTCAAATTATTTTCGGAGTTACAGTTATTTTTGTGACGTGCCAACTAAACCAGTCCGATCCGAATCTTTAAACGCGTTTTTCTCGAAACTACTTTTTTCGATACGGTTGACAAGATATCTGAAGTTCTGATGAACCGATTTACTTGAAATTTGGTGGAAATGTTCTTTGTATATCCCTCTATGGCTAGAAGCATAGATTAAAATAAAAAAATTTGTTATTATTTTTAAATAATCCAGCAAGGTCAAAAAACAGGGGCACAAGAAAAATTTTCTTTTCAAATCGTCGGCATTTCGTGAAACATTTTTTTTTCTCCTTCCGTGCTCTGGACTATTGAGACGTCTTTACTAATAAAGAATTTCTTTAAATTTTCTGTTTCGGAATACTACAAGAGTTAAAAACATGTCGACCAGGACGCACCTTTTTTTCTATAGTCCCCACTTTACCACCCCGTAACTTTTTGTAATTTTTGATTTTATTTTTTATGAATTTTTCTTGTAGTCTTGAAACATCAACAAAGGTCTTGTAAAAAGATGGATGGTAAAAATGTTTTTCATTTCTTTTTTATCTCACTTAGAAAAATGCCTAAAATTTGGACCTCTAGACCAGAATTAAACCTCTAGACCTTAACCATCGCATTGGTGTCCTAGCCAAGGAGAAGCTGAGAAAACGGAGGAAATAGAAGCGAGGTAAACGGGCGGGGAAAGAGCGTCGGGGGGGGGGGGGGGGGGGATAGGGCTTATTGGGGTTGGACGTCATTGGATTACGGGGGAAATGAAATTGTGTATCAGTAAGTGGAGGGTGCGGTGGATGGGTTCAGAAGATCCGTCCAAAAAATCTAGAAACCATGTACCTATTAATACATACATACATCTTATACAGATATATATGTATAATGTATATAGCTCAGACTCTTCGCCTCCGGATTGATCTATTTGCTACTTACAGAGCAATCGGGGGAGCCAGTTACTTAGATAGGCTTCTGGTTAGCAGAAGAAAATTTTTTCATCGATTTTGTATCCGTGTTATGCAGTGAGGTGGGAGATAATTCAGGCACAGGATGAGGCTGAAGTTAGTAACGTTATTGCAATGACTCACGTTTCGGAAAGCCCGTTGTTTCGCAATTTTAAGAATCTCTGAAATGGAGTAAATCACAATAAGGCAAAGCGATAAGTCATATTTTTAAAACTTAGCCACTTCAAGGTCACTACAAAATTGCAAAGTCAGACAAATTTTGGAAGAAAAAAAAGTTATTCAAACCCGTAGGACTGAACTTGAAGGACGTTTAAAATTAAATTTTACAAAAAAAAAAAAAAAAAAAAAAAGATGAAGTACGGATGAAAAATATTTATTGAAAATAACAGCTTATGCTTTTAGTCACGGTCGGACCCATCTTCATAGTCTTTTTCATCGCAGTCATCAACGGCGCTATGGATTATAGGCAAGTCGCGAAATGTCTGAAAATAGTATTTTGGTAATCTCAGTAGCCATGCAAAGTATTTGAAACAAATTTGAAGCTAATTGCTATGATACAAGTCAGCTAAATTTTATGACGATTTCGAAAATGCGCTTGGGTCAAACGCAAGTTGCGAAATGTCTGAGAACAATGTTTTTGGTAATCAAATAACACAAACTGTGTACATTTTCCAAATCAGACATATTTTGATGATGAAATCTGGCTTTTTTTTGTTTATGCTCATCTAAACTATCGATTATAAATGGTTTCTTGTTGCGATGATACATCGTTTTGGTAACTGGCACTCCCAATTTTCGTCAATATTTATGTAAGACATTAAGTTCTGATGCCTTGATTGAATAAAGTTTAAAAAAATAAAATTTGTTTTAAAAAAAGGTTATAAATGACTTTCCACCGCGGAGTTGCATGTATTGTACACATGTGCTGCACGTGCTGCAGCTTAAGTGACTGAATCGCTCGTGACAACGAATCCGTGCACGGCTGCAACTAAGTACGCGGGTATTCGAGAACACAGAGCTTATTCTATCCCCGGCATGTGTTGCTTGCGGCGGACGAGTCAGTATGCAAATTACTGCACCCATCTCGTTGCGCAGTGCTGGTTAGCAACAGGGACGAAGAGCAGGAAAGAGGCAGCGTTTGAGGGGTGCATCGCGTATATATCTCGCAGGTTACACCCCGCTGATATTCCGGCGTGAGTCAGTCCCCCTCCAAGGGTAGCCATGATCGACGGTTTCGCGCGGGGACTAAATATGCAACCCTCTTTATAACGCCGTGCGCTGCAGGTTGTCGGCTTAGTGGATGAATTCCTTGCACCGCCCGGATCCCGTTGCCGTTGCTTTCGTGCTCGCTTATATCTAACTATGTTTCATATCCAACAAAGTGAATCATTCCTGGGCAAATCGAAGCATTGTCATTTTCTTTTGGGATGTTTCTTTTTACAATTTAAAGGGAGGTTAGAGTATCGATCGAGTGAGGAATAGTATATTGTGTAACAAGCGGATAAACTCGGTCTTTTCAGACCGAGAGTATGTTATGCGTTTTTTCACGAAGCACGAAATTGAGGTTAGGGTCGCGTAATGTCAGTTGTTTTTGCGACAGCGCATGCGCACAGTACAGAAAAGACCACTTTCGACTCCTAGGAGTTAAAAATGGTCTTTTCTGCACTTCGCGCATGCGCATTTACAGATTTACTCTACCGTCATAGAAACGGGTAGTTTGTGTACGGAAAATAGACATGAAAAGATGCTTAAAACACGCTCGCGTTGTGTAAGTAGTATTTTACAGTATTTTTTCGTACTTCTGGGCAATAAAGTCGTTTCACACTTCGTTGTCATTAAGAAAAAATCGGGAAATGGACGGAGACACTTTAGGGAGGTCAGTCGACCATAAATCGATAATTTGTATTAATTTGAATTCAAGATGCGATATGATTGTAAGCTACCGCAGTATCTTTGAGTATACATAGAACCAAATACTGATGTAATAATGAAATGTTTAAGTATTGATGTTTGCTTTTAAATTGCTTCGAAATTCTTACAAATCTGACGGATGGTTTCGATTTCATTCATTACACGAAGCAGCTGACATTACGCGAACCTTACCTAAATTTCGTGCATCGTGAAAAAAGCGTTACACATTCTCGTTGGGTAAAGAATCGTGTGAATTAATTTGTTTCGTAGTTTCCAAAGTGTTGGTTGCCGTCGGATAAAATAGATATGTGTTTGGTATAATATAAATGGGGGGAAATAATTAATGGAGGCTTATTTATCTGCTGGTGAACCTTCCTAGAAGAACATTCCGAGGAAAATGTGAAATCAAGTCTTGACGTCGATGCAGTTAGATTTTATATGCAGTTGAAGGGGAATTGAAATGTCTTTTTCTGTGTATTCTAACCCCTGAATGGCAAGAGATAGTGGAAAACAGGACCGATAGGAATATGATTCACAATCACAGCGACAACGTTCAGCGGGTTGTTGGTTAAGCATCCCATTAGAGATCTATGAAAAAGGTTCGCAGGTCGCTTCACGTGGGTTGGAAAATTCCATTCCAATGGCTGCCATCGGTATTCGCTCAAGTATTTCGTTAAAAAAAAAACCTTCAGTGCGTTATCGGTTCAGCATCACCTATAGAAATGTGTATTTGGAATCGACCCTCCTACCTTGGTGGAGTCAGATAAAAAAACACACTTTTTCAAATGTCTACGAAATTTTGAAACGTTAAACATTATCCCGTTATGTGTAAAACTGGTTTTGGCAATTTCAAATTATCGAAGAGTGAAGAAAATATAGGCATTATTTCTCTTCAAGGAATTTCAGAAATTCATCTTGTTTCAGCTAACCTGTTTTGTTATCGAGCAAAATTCGATTTAAACGTCATACGATTACGTATTTCTGAATAGAAAAAGTAATACTATCGAAGCGAAATATAGTTCGAGAATATAAAAAATAAATGAAAGTTCAATTAACCAGTTGACTGGCATTGTATCATATATTATATGATCCAAAAAAAAGTTGTGCCGATTCTGCTTATGTATCATATATAATCAAATCGAATAACTTTCTTGTCTTTCAACCAACTTGAATGAAACTTGGTGGACACGGGTTTTTGAGGTCTGAATCTGGCGATAAAATCGCAAAATTCAATATGGCGGGTCCAAAATGGCTAACCCAAAATAGTTACAAATGTTCATATGTTACAGAGATTTCAGGAAAACTTTATACAGGAGTTTTTGCCGTCACTGCTTACAGATCTGCAGTCAGAATTTTTAAATCAACCCATAATAACATTTTTTAACTCTTAGGGGATGATAGATAAAAAAAACAATTACTGTGATAAAAGTAAAAGCACGGAAAACCATCAGTACAAAAAATTTGAATACGATAGAGGAGAAATTAAAATTTAGAAGATATTTAATAAATTGAAAAATTCACCCCCATCTCCAATTTTAGGGGTTGAGAGTAGTAGACAAAACTAGAGTATCTGCCGCAATTGCTCCAATTTAAATATTTAAAAACGTTTGCTGATGAATTGGAAAAATTGAAAAATTAACCCCCAACGCCTATTTATAGGGGAAATCTATTTATACGGGGTTTATATGGCAAATCGTATTAATAACCCCCATAATCGATTCAGCGACTCAAATCATTCCTATATTCCAAATATTATGTGATTCGCTTAATTTTTTGACTTTGTCAATTTGAGCATGAATATTGAAAAATGCCGTTTTTTGATTACTCACGAAAATTTGAACAGCACATTTCACATAGTTAGCAAGATTACATGAAATTGTCAACAACTTTGTTCGTTTGCCACTTAATTCGGACTAATGGATACGACATAATTTTTGAAATTATATAGACAGGAAAAGGGAAAAGATGTAAGCTTTCCGTTCACAACGACTTTGTTTTCGTTACGGTGTATATTTAATGCACATTAAAACTTATACACAGCTTTTGCAGGCTCATAATTAAACTTTCCTTTTAGCTGGCAAAGTATACGTATAAGTACGATTTTATTTACGATACAGACAGAAGAGTTTCGGCCCCGCTTTTCTCGGCTTCTTGCAACTTCTTTACACCGCAGATCGTTATAGCTATATATACGTTATAAGTAATTTTCCCCCGCCTCAAGAGAACTTTGCTAGCGGTAATGACGTTGAATTATCTGTTTCTCGACAATTTTTGTCGCCTGCGTAATTATATTCGTCATTCACACTTTAGAACAGGATAACCTATACAGCTTTAAATTTACGGGTGTAATTTTTATTGACGTTTTTTAGTATTTCACAGTTAGAAAAAAATAAATAAATAAAAGAAAGTTCTTTTGTAGAAACAAAAACATTGTTTAATGTTTGATTCAAAATTATTTCAAAAACTACTTTAAAATACGAAACATTTAACTTCTTGTGTGAGATGGCTGGATACTTTGTACTATATAAACGTGCGATAGACATTTGATTTTTTCAGAACCTTGTGCATCTATGAACACCGATTCATTATTCATAAGTTCGTTGACGAGTTCATTTTATTCGCAATAAGAGAAATAAGTGGTTGAATCAACTAATTGTGCGGTCAGAATATATCCATTTGTTTCCATTACTAGTTAGACTATATGAATCAACTAAACATTTTGTTAGACCAGCAGATCTTGAATTGCACATTTAGTTGATGCAATTATTTTTTTATCTCAATGTACTCACATGGAAAAGAAATTTTATAAAAAACAGGATCGTTAATAATCTTACGGTTAATGAGCTTGGAATATTAATAAGATATATTTTGAAAAAACCGCTGTATAGTTTGTGTGAAAAGTTAGGAGATCTTTGGCAAAACGTCAAAATTTCACAGAACATGTAAAATTTTTTTATCCGTTTAGATTGAAATTTATTTAGTAAGTTCGCGGATACTTGTATTTCTCATGAAAATTTCAAATAACACCACACCCCTTCTGCTACAACCTGGAATCTGATGATTAGCCATTAACTATGCGACCTAATTGCAATCAACATTGTTTAAATAAGTTTTGAATAATTTTTTTTGTCATAGCAGAGAGAAAAATTTAATTTAATAAATAGTTTTGATACTAAATTTCAACGATTACACGTTTTTTGATTATTTAAACTATTTCTTGCGATGGTTTATATCAGCTAAAATTAATTTTAAGGGGGTGAACCACCCTCCTAAAATGCTATTTTTGACTTTTCCTATGCATAATAGGGCCTAACGTACAGATTGCTAGGAAACTTGATTTTTACGGGCTACTGACGTTGCTCTTTCCAAATCTGAAATCCAAATTAAAAAGTTGAAAATGGCGGACCTAATATGGCCAACGTCAATAACGAAAAATCGATTGATTCTTACGAAAAGTAGGTGGAAGCTGTTTTCGAGGTCACTGATCATAGATCTGACCACAAAAATTTAAAATTCGAAGCGATAAATTCAAAACGGCGGTAGAAACTCGTCACAATATCCGTTATCCTTACGAAAATTGGTATCCATATCTGTTTCTCGAGGAGGTATTTCAATACCATCGATTCTCATAGTCAGAATTGCCATCGCTATATGATCGTCGAATTAAATATTCATTGTCAGATAATCAAAGTTGGGTAATTCTATTACCAACTTTGTATTCGTGGCGTCAAATTTCGAATTTTCGTGGTCAGATCCATGATCAGCAACCTCGAAAACAGCTTCCACCTATTTTTGGTGAAAATCCATCGATGTTTGGTTATTGACGTCGGCCATGTTGGATCTGTTATTTTTAACTTTTTAATTTGGAAAGAGCAACGTCAAAAACGCTTAAAAATCAAGTTTCCCTGCAATCTGTACATTCGGCCCTATTACGTATAGGAATTGTCAACAATAGCATTTCAGGAGGGTAGTTCATCCCTTGAAAATTAATTTCAACTGATATAAAAAATGTGCATCTCTCATTTTAGCGTACTTAACATTCCTGCCAAATTTCATCAAAATCGGAGACGAACATTTCGCGGATGTTCTTTCAGAGAAAAATGGCGAGGCAAGAAGCTTTTTCAAAGAAGATCAATTTTTCACGTCATTTGACGGTTGTACCAAGTATAACTTCTGAATACACTCGATCCAATTATGAGGCAGGAAACACGCGTTTCATAAAACCCTACCGTGACATTAATCACAATGTTTAATGTAATTCGAAAAACTTTAAAGCTTCATCGATGCAGGTGTCCCCTCGAAGTCTACTCCATCGCTTTTTCGCGAGAGGAATTTCCGCGCGCAACCCTTGCACAACGAGTGACTCCGCGCACCCGAGGAATCCCAGAGCCGATGGGACGCCGTGCAGCGTCTGGCTATAGACTCGTCCGCATCCTGAGAGGTGGCGGGCGGGGGGCGGGGGGGGGGGTCTAAGCGGTAACACGGGGTGCCCCGTTAGAGTGCAGGGGGTGCACCACGCTGCCGTCGCGTAACCCGGTTCGTTCAGCCCGGTCGATACCGCTCTCTTCTCTGGACTCCCTACGCCGGCAACCACCTATTGCTATTTGCCACGAGACGCCTCGCCTCGTCCAGCCCGGCGAAACCCCGAGACGAAGAGAGCGAGAACGAGACAGACAGATAGATGGTGTAACGTGGCATTTTTAACGCAGGTTACAACCGGCTCTCCGAACCCTAGACGGTACCCAAAAGTAGGGATTTCGCGATGATAATCGTGAATAATTTCGAAAAGAGCGCCAGGACAAAGGTCATGTATCCAAAACTCTGAGAGGGGACACGTTGAAGGCTAGCGAATACCGTATTTTTGTTTCGAGTATGTGCGACACCAGGCAGAAAATTGGCGACGAATTCGACAGCGTCTTGAGACAGTATTAGCAGAGAATTTCGATGGAGAAACGACGAGAGCGAGGCTACACCGCGAGCAGAACGCCTCACGCGAGGCTATAGAGAGAGTGCCGACGAGATTTCCGTTGTTGGCCAGCGAGCCGTAGCCTCTCTGCATAACACCAATACCGCAAGCCTCGCGAGGCCGTCAACACGCCACTGCCGAACGATGGAACACCGGCGAGCCCGGCACCCAATCAGCGTCCCGCGACAGCGGAAATCTACTAGAATTTAAGGATTTCGTAGTGCGAAAACTCGACCAGTCAATCTGTGGATTATTTTGTAAAAAATATGGTCATTTAGTTGATCGTGGGATTCGATGAGGTTATATTCTGAGCATAATGCCAGATTTGCGGGGTCCGCGGAGTGTCGGGGGCGCCACTATCGCGAGAAACGCATTTGATCCGATATGTCGAGAACGGTGCATCTTAGACAAAAAAGTATTCCAACCTTTTTTCTTATAAATAAAAATTTCTAACTTTTTTACCCGAAACTTTTTTTTCTTGTATCAATACTTTTCGAGTTATTTCGTCCGAAATGCATAAACTTTCTTGTTTTTCTCCTCTTTTCGCCTTTATCTCCGTAACCATTTACCTTTATGAAATTTATAAGATGATGGACTAAGGAAAATAATAATGAAATTAAAGAAAATAATCATTCCCTCTGACTTTTTTTTCTTGAATTTTAAATATTGAAAATTTTAAATAAATTATTAAAATTTATATATATTATTAAGATTTTAAGCATTTAAAATTCACAACTAGAAGAAAAAGTCAGACGGAATAATTATTTTCCTCGGTTTTTTTTTTAGCTGGCTCATTTTTCCCCCTACTCTACAATCGAATTTCGAGTAAGTGTTAATTAATTGCGTCAAATTATCGAAGCTTATAATGAACCACAAAAAATGTCATATTAGATCGAAAATTTGACATTTTTAAAAATTCATAGCTGGGAAACCAGTTCGATTCCAAACTTGAAATTTTCAGGGTTGTTTAGGGATACAATGAAGTATATTCCGTGAAAATTTCAGAGAATTTCGAATCGATAGAAAAAAGTTGTAGCTATTCTAAAACAGCGATTTTTTTTAAAAAATGGACCTACTTTATGTGGCGAATCTCAGTAAAATAGAAGCGATCGAGCAAAAATAGGGCAGATATCATCAGGATAAAGCTGAACGGAAAACATAAGCCGTCAACCATCCTTCGATTCCCAAAAATGTAGATTTGAGAGCCTTTGAAAAATAAGGAAAATACTATCAAAATAGCAGTCCGGTTAAGCCGGATATGAGTTTTAACTGAGCAACTATTTCTTTCTTGAAAATATAAGTTTGATAGAGAAGGATGCCATTTGGTTGGATTCTCTGGGTTATATAGAAGCTGAGATATAAATTTTTGAGAAGGACTGAAAAATCAACATTTCTCAAATTTTTAAAAATTCTCTAGCGACCGGATTTAAGTGTATCGAGCTCGACTCTGCAGGATCACCTTTGTTTCTGGCCTACTTTCGAGAAAAAAATTGACACCCAATTCGGTGACCCACCCCCGTAACTTTTCGGTGAAAATTAATGGATCTGCCCATATATATATTCCACAGAGAGGTCTGTACTACCGATATTTGTTCTCCTCAGTGGTATGCAACCCAACGTACTGCGTCGTTTACTTGGAAACACCCTACATACCGACACCGACACCGCAGCTCTGCTTGCTCTTTGTTTTCAGGTGATGACTCTACTCCCACTGGCTCTTTTCTGTATAATGTAAGCATTCCACCGAAATACTGCAGCATCCGCGCGTTCAACTCACCCGAATACCACCAGTGGCTCTGTGAAATGCTGCTAGCTCAAAGTGATTCAAGCGATTCAGACTTTTTTCAGAGACATATTGGAGACCAATTTTTTTACTTTTTAACATGTCATAAGGTATTCCTAAGAGGCTGCAGTTCGTAACGTTGATGTAACGATACATTTTTAGAGGAAAGTGTAATTATCTCGAAACTAGGGTTCCCTGGCATTCGGTAAACATTTTTTTTGCTGTTTTGAAAGTAACAGTGTGCGCATCGAAATAACTGGCCAAACTGTTGAAGAAAAAATGATTCTTGGAGAGAAATATATTAGCACATCCAAAATTCCCGGTGCATCAACGCACAAGATCAATTTCGTGCCAAGTATTAAGGTGCTTATCAACGCGTTGTACACCTCGAAAACGCGGGGATGCAAAACTCCTGTACCGCTTAAGCGATCACAGTAAAATTTGGGCAGTTAATGCCTTGTTTTGGCAAAAAGTGGAGCGTCTTTTTACTTTTTCAAAATTTGGAAAAAAATTTTACAGATTGGTTACCACCCACAGAAATTGGTCAAATTTTCACAGTTGCACTGAATGGATCGAATTATCCGGTATGATGCTACTCGGCGGTAATGAAACACACATTTTGAGCCTATAGTTCCATGAGATTTGATGGTGAAATGACGAAATGGCAGCTGATCTGGTTTTCGATTATGAAGAACACTGAAATCTCATTTTGGCGACATTTGTTATCGATCTTTCACGCATGCCGGTAATTTTTTACCGACATTACACGCATACATTACCAGAAGTACAATTACTTTATCGCCTTGAAAGGTATTTTACATGCGGTGATTAATATCACTTTGCTGAGCAGCCTTTGTACGGGATTTTGTATTTGCGTAATTTGCATTCAAACAGAACCAAAATATGCCCGAGGGCACCAAGAGTAGCTTTCTATGTCTTGTCCAAAGTAAACATCCCACTGGTGTGTTCCCGGAAATGGAATACCTACAGATTTTTGTAGTACCGTCAGACAATCAGATGCAAAGAAGGAACAGCTATTCACGGGAAGGTAGGTTATCCTAGTACAGAGAGATTCTCTTTCTCGACGGAGTGTTTGCCCGACTTCATGTACCGGTGAAATGAACACACTCGACGTGGGTCCACATGGAAGTGCGAATCTCCCTTTGCAAGTTCACTGCATGAGTATCTTGACTCATCGTCTCCATAAATAACGTATAGCCAAGAGGCTGAGTGACCAGTGAAAACGGAAAGTTTACGACAATTTGGACTTTCAAGATTCTACGATTTTGAAAGGTTTTACATGATTTCATGTGTTTCCGACAATCCGAACTATTTTATAAGATCTTAAAGGAGTTCAAAGGGTTTCAAAGCATTTCATAGGTCTTCATGGGATTTCAACGATTTCAAATGATTTCAGAGAGATCCCAGGTGATTTCACAGGCTTACAATACTTTCAGAGACTCCAGATGATTTCTGGTGAATTTAAAGATTTCAGTAATTTCAGAGACTTTGAATGATTTCATAAGATTTCAGGTATTCTGGGTGATTTCAATACTTTCAGGTGTTTTTACATGCAAGATATCGACTTTAAAAAATCTTAGCAATTTAATGTGACTTCAAAGACATTCTAAATTTCCGATCATTTCACGGAATTTCAAGGATTCAGTGTCCCCAATAATTTCCAAAGACCTTAAATGCTATTGAAGGGTATCAATAGGTTCTTTACAAGATCCTAGAAAGATTCCATAGTATTTCTGCGTTTCATGTGAGTTCAAAGTCTTGCAACATTTCGAGTGATTTCGAAGGATTTCAAGGATTTCAAAGATTTCACATGATTTCGTAAGAATTCATGAGTGGTCTACACTAGATTTCGAGTACAGTCAACCCCTCACCGGGACTGCATGTTCCAAGCTGCTGCAGCGAAATGACATGTCTACAGTAGGTATACGGTTACGGTGAAACAGTAGTAGAGAGAGCGTCGGGACCCTCTTGAAGTTTCAGCTGGCAATCTATGAGAGTAAGGAAAAGGTGAGTGCAAACACCGAAGCGTCCACATTGTACGACTAAGGGAGAAAATGCGGCACAGTCTTTCATCTCGTTCTAAGATTGATCTTTCGGAGAGCCGAGGCCTTAGGCGTTCTACCTAATTTTCAGTAGCGTGGCTGCGTCCCTTCGTCAACGAAGCGGAGAATCACATCGGACTGGTTTATATCCTCTATCATTCTAAGCAAACAGAATGACTCGCATGCTCTCGACTGATCCGGAGTACCGCCGAGGACGCATTGGTTGGGTTTAGCTAGCTGTGTTATGTTAGGTCAGGTTAGGTTAGGTTTAGGTTAGGTTAGGTTGGGTTGGGTTCACCGCATTGTTTACACCCGCCTTATCCGCGCTCACTTCTATTCTGTGTACACCTCGAGCGATGCCGTGTCCTCAAAACTCGGAGAGGATGGTGCCAATGAAATTTATGGGCTTTACCATTCCTCAACCGCACGGGTTCATGCCAAGAAAAATAAATTTTCGAACTCAAATAATTTAAACGTTTCGTTGCACTCCTCCTGAGCCTCCACGTAAATTCACCGTGATTTCAGTTCAACGCGCTACACGTGTGCAGAGAAAAACTAGAAGAAGAAGAAGAAGAAACGAATGAAAATTGACGGAAATAGGTTAGTTTGGAATTATGGATGTGACTTTTTGAATTTCAGTACGAGCGACACAGGTGATGGTTATAGTTTGAAAGATTTTTCATCTTTAAAAGAAATGCCACAAGGAGATATTGAATATTCTCCCGTGTATTAAAAAAAAATATAAACAATCGGAAAATAATTCGTAGTGAAAAAGAAGTATAAACAACATTGAAATGTAGCGAATATATTTGTGTTAGATATTATTAAAGATTCTTTCACATTCATGAAGTGATGCAGTTGTATAAGGTATGCTCGAAAAAATGAACATGATTTGCAAATTTTCGGATTACTTTTGTAAAAAGCAATAGTATAGAATTTATTAGGTGTAGCTGAACAAAAGCTTCGTGTTTTAAGGTGAATTACTAATTATTCTCGTTAAATTTGCAATTGATTTTTGTAATTTTGATTTTACTGAATTATGTAATAAATGTATTATAGTTGTAAATTTACCATACAGTTGTTATACGGTGTTTGGAATTCACTAAACGTACTACTAAATTTACGTGATAAATTTACGAAAAAATTCGTTTACAGTCTGTTAAAATTAGAAATCTATTGTAGCAAAAGGAATTAATACGCGTCTCTATTAATTTCACTCTTCGAGTTCGAATATCTCATAAGTAGAGTGGTACAAGTATAGTAAGCACCGCCGTGCCTAGATAATTTAGCACCCTGGGCAGTATGAAACTAATGCCCCCCCCCCCCCCCCCCTCCCGTGCACGTGATAAGTGCACGTAAAATCCAATCCAACAGAATATGGTGTCACAAATAATCATTCACCAGTTTTGTTGAATAAGATCATAGTTTACTTTTATTGATCGAATACACAGTACAGAACAGCTAGACCAAGTTGTGGTGCTAGTCATAAAGTAGATATTCTCCTAGCTTTGCGAGATGCAAATTCATGAACTACTTCATCATAGTCTAAAGTCTTGGCTAAATGATTTCCTATAGATAGTGCAGCTAAGTCTCTCAATCTTTCTAGTCATCATTGATCCCAACTAACTGGCATAGTCAATAAAATGGGATAAGCTATCTTTATATTGGGACTGGCTGAGGTCAGTTAAAAATTCCTAATGCCGTGAAGTAATTGTCACGGCGTAGTTTTTTTTTGGATTCGGAAAAACTGATGCTGCCATAAATTTAAAACTTCCTATCTCGCTAAAAAGCTCCGCAAGTTCTATGCCCTTAGCGAACAATAGGCCTAAGTCCATGGCGTATGTTTTTTCATATTGTCGAATCGCTATTTCACTTGCGATAAGAAAGTTTCCAATACATTGAAATGATCAATTTTGAACTGCTGTTCTGGAGAAAGTACTTAATCGGATGCAAGCTCTCCGGACATCTTTCTTATTTTCCTTACTCTTCCCTGACTAAATGGAGCTTCAATTGATGATTTCTCACATATACTTATGGATTGGGAAATGATTTCATCGGTGTTTCCTGATCGCAGGATCTGCAATGCATTTTTAAGTCCAAGGATAATTCTACAACCTTCATCAATCGAAATATTTGCATTTGTGTAAAACGATGTTCGCCCGATACACGTTGTTAAGTAAGTAACGAACAAAATTGAGTGTTATTTGCTTCAGCAAGCCTTTAGCAGCAGCAACTCCATCACCAAATGAAGGATCTTCCGATATTTCTCGTACGGCAGTTACTTCCTCTAATTGGGTACACAACGAATGAACCGAGTTATATTTCGACGTCCTTCTCATACAGGAATGTGTCTTCAACGTGCATCTGAGTGGTTTTTTTAACATTTCTCATCGGCGAGTAGAGACCGCAAGAAAATTGAAGATTTGCTGAACAACACTGAAAAAGTTTACCATTTTAATCGAAACACTAGCTACGTGAATAGAGTCCATTCGATTGGATTTTTGTATGTGAGATTGATACTTTTACGCCATATTGGCCCCATTGTCATTACCGATATCTGAATCATCGTCGATCAGTTCTTGATGGACATCAATAGCCAACTCATGCCCCGTTTTTTTCGAAGTATTTATAAAGTCGATGAAGTTTCCTTCCACGAAGTACTGATCTTTCAAATTTTATCCAGTAATTCAGATTTTACTTTTGTGCTTCGAATATCTATAAATTCATTCTGAAGTTTGTTAGATAAATAAGTCGTTCGTTCGGATTCGGCAATGTGCTTAGCTATTGTTGCATCATAATGACTGACTAGCTCAATCAAACCCAAAAATATTTCGCACTTCGGATCCCCGATCTGATACTGGAGCGTCTGAAAGCTAAATTATTGGTACCGCAAAATAGAAAGCAATCTGCTGCAATTTTTAGAATATGCTTCCTTCTTTGTTTTTCATTCCGTATGGCCTCTTCTGAGCGATCAACGATAGTTTTATTTCCTTTCAGATGTTTCTCAAAAGTTTTCCACGATAAATAATTATCCCGATGGCTGAGGTAGATTGAAATGGAAAATAATGGCTTATTACGGGCATTGGATTCTCAAGAATTTGTGAAATTATGCATTAAGATCAGTATCAAAATGTTGATCTTGCACGGCTTCACCTTCGCTACAATGTGAGCCTAATCATAAAATAATCATTAGAGTCTGATTCAGATTTATATTACATGGATTCAGTCCTTATTCATTCATTCGGAACCAAATTTTATCTGAACTATTGTTGGTTTTTTCGAATTTTTTACTCACTTTGCCCATTGTTCTGCTAACTTTTTGTCATCCTCCTCGGTCTTATGGCATCTGAGGTAACCGCAATGTTTTAACATCTTTAAATTAATTTTACAGATGACGAACATGATTTCGATCCTGGGGAGTACGACTACGAATGAAAAAACTTGGCAGTAAAAATTTTTGCGCTATACTTTATATTTTTGTAATCAAGTAATTGCGAATTTAGAACATAATGAGTTACTATCACACCGAAAATTCGCGCTCTATAAATCGGTCTCCTTCAATTGATTCAGGGTGACCACAAATTTTTGGGAAAAAAATTCCACGACATTTCCAGTTTTTCCAGGACCTGAAACCTAGTTTTCCATGACATTTCCCCAGTTCTAGTAAGTTACTAAAACCTAAATTTTTCAGCTTACCAATTCTATATTCGGTTGAAATTCAATTCGAATTCAGTCAAAATATAACGTAAAAAAAATTGCTGCGTCCAGACCCGCTACTGAAAAGTTGCCACGTGTTCGAATGAATTATTAATGATGCTAAGGCAGACTGTTAAGGTGGCTTTAATCGATCCATAAATGAGACACCTATTTTGCTTGTCAGCTATAGGTCCAATATAATACGGACTACCAAACCCATTGGGTTGTTTGACACAAGGTAGAGATACGGGGGAAATTTGTGAATGCAAACAACGCGGGTTAAAAAGTTTTGAGACCCGAGTGTTTTGCTTTCGTTTGAAACCATGAGGTATCTGTGAGGCCTGAGTTCACCTGGCTGCTACACACAAGCAGGTTTCTCTGTAAACAAGGAGCAGCTTGTGAGCCGACCCTCGCGTGACGGAGACCCGTTTCTACTGCAGGAGCCCCAAACCAGGTAAACTCAGATGAAATTACTTGCATTTCCGAACTTCCCATGCGCACCTTGTTGGCGTAGTACTTATAGCCTTGGTGCCTCCGGCAAACATCTTTATTGAGTCGTGAACCAGCGTGCTGCATGCTTACTATGAACAACATTTGTTGAGACTGAAATAAATAATCACGCGATAAACTATGAACGTAATAACTATTGTCAATTGTCGCAAGCTCGTGGTGTATTCATTACCGTTTCTGATAAAAATGAGACAATGTAAATGGAGAAATTTTGGTGGCACTTTTCCAGCGATTGACATTATGACAGACGCGGAGGGAAAGGAATATTTGAGGCATAATATTCGCATGATTCAACAAAATACTCTTGTCGGACGAAATACTTGTGACAACTTACAAATAGAATTGAATCAAGCCTTTGAATGATCATGCTGATTATCAATTTATTCAAGATAACACAGTGCGAGTTCCTTGTAATAATGTGAATTTCGTATAAAAAGAAATGGGTGATTGTAATTAATAAGAATTTGATTGAACGCCCCTCAATCGTTTTGTTTGGAAAATATGAAATTGTTGTATCAAAACAAATTGATTCTTCTAATTCATGTTTTGTTGAGTCAAAAGTTCAATGTTTGATTCTGATAACGAAATTTGTTGTTACAAAAATCTTTTGCATTTACTGAAAATTAGAGTTATTCAAGCGCACAAAACGTACTTGTTGGATATCATTTATAATTCCGATTACTCAAAATTTTGTACGATTTACCCGATGTTTAATGGGTAAAATCCGAAAACTTATTGTTGTATGTTAGAAGTATAAATTGAACATGTGTCAACAGTTTTGTTTATTAGTAATCGACATTAATTTCGATGACTCGAAACTTGGTATTATGCTTTCTTCTTATACCTATAATAGGTCTGATGACAAATTTGACCTACGTTAGCCGTATCTGACTTCCTAACCGACTACCCGGATTTATAACTATCTCTGAAGCTATTTCGGTATCGAGAGAGTTTACCGCCTAGTGGCCGTTTATAGTACTAGTATACCGACGTTTATGATAAATATATTCTGTACACACTTGTTTTAAAGTATGTGCTGTTTCTTTCAGAGTGTAAACAAATTAGTGTAACTGATTCAACCAGTTACACCAAACAAGTTTCGGTTAGATCAACAAAGTGTAGCATTCAATCCATGTCAATTTTTCGTTGGCTAGATTCATGTACTTATTTTATTTAAAGTACCTAATTGTTTCTGTCAATGAACATACGACTTGGAGGAAAAGTACATTAACTTCAAATGAAATTGTACTTAGTTGACTCATTTTCGGAAAAACATAAAAAGGTTCACTCGAATCAATTCTTCACTCGATCGCGACAAGAAAGGCTTTCGTTGCGCCAATGAATTCGCTTGACTAAATCATTTTGCCAAAATAAGTAAATTGGAATTTTTGTTACGAAATTATCGTATTTGGTCAGATCTCCAGAAGGAGATCAATAATTTTCAATGCCAACCTCACAAGTATGTCTCAAACACTTCTGATCGTGACGTTACGAGCATCGTAGGGGTCAGATTCCCCTTCACTATGCCAAGGGATACCGAAACCGTAAAAACAATTTACCCAAGAGGGCTAGGTTTACTCTGATTTTTGATCTGTTTCCTGGTTTACGTCAAGGAATGCGATCCTTATTAGGTTAAATAGAGAATATTCTCGATACATCAAAATTACAAAAAACACAATTTTCCGACTTTCAAAAACCCATCACTCGTCAAAAAGTTGACTCTTGACGTTTTTTTTAAAAAGACCTTTCGAAGCTAATAAATAACTGCCAGCTGCATATCGACCATTCGCTATTTGTAAATTAATTGTGACAGAATAATGAGTTAATTTTCTTATTTCACCGATGACATAATATGTAATAAATACAACTAACACCTAGGAAAGAGAAATTCGCGCAAATCGACCTTGTGCATAATATACCTACCTAGTGAAGGAAATCTCAAACCGGATGTTCACTTCATTTTTCACAATTACAGTCAAACCGGTATCGCTTCGCTCACGGTACATCTATAAAAAATTTAAAGTTCAGTTGAAATTTTTCCGCGGAATGAGCATCGGCCGAGCTAAGCGGTGACTTTGTTTTTTTAAATCCATGCTGGCACGGCTCCAAATTCCGAGGGTGCCGCACGTCGGAAAACATAACCTCAAGTTAAGTCGGAGCTGCAAA
Source organism: Diprion similis (assembly GCF_021155765.1). Classification (NCBI taxonomy): domain Eukaryota; kingdom Metazoa; phylum Arthropoda; class Insecta; order Hymenoptera; family Diprionidae; genus Diprion; species Diprion similis. The sequence continues at coordinate 16,701,742 of NC_060105.1, read as the reverse complement.
GTGCAGAGACGTCGAGGGTCCTGCGCAGACGGAGCAAGCCGTGAACAGAAGCGCAGATAATGTCGGAGTGAGTCAGACATGTGATCCCGAGTTGGGCACTGCCTGATAAAATTCTACACGAAAACACGCGGTGTAGTTTAAGGGGCATACCCAACTGACGAGCCAAAAGAAGGGTTTTTTCAAGATTTTTTTTTAGTAAGTTTTAACTGTAAATATTGACGTAGGCTATGTTGGGCTTGATAAATAAACTCTTGAATTGCATACAAAAACATTTTTATTGATTTTAATTACAACCTACAAAAGGCAGGTCTGCGGTGTTGATGCAAAGCGTTGATGAAAAAAAACGTTCTCTTTCAACTTTTTCAAAAAATGGCCTCCTTTTTGTTAATTTTGCAAATATCAAGAATCGTATGATTAATTCCACGTCCATTAATATACTGAATCTAAAACCGTTCGATCTTTTGGTTTCAGGTTAACCATCTCCGAGAAATCATCAACACGGCAATTAACCTACCTTTTTTCAGACTGATTTTCAACTACGATTTTCGTGTATAAAAATTGATTAAATTCAATAAAAAGTTTTTTTTTATGTGATTCGAGAGTGTGTTTAATAATCTCAACAAAGCCTATATCAATATTTACAGTTAAAACGTATTAAAATTTTTTTTGAAAAAACCCTTTCCTTTTTGCTCGTCAGTTGGGTAGACCCCTTAAGAAGCCCCGGCGGAAATTGTCATTGAAGACACGGACTGCACTTTCGAGGAGCGTTTGTACGAAACAGTGTGCAGGCTAATTCTGTGCTGTATTGAGACAATTGGGTAGCCCGCATTGTACAATTCTTACTGTTTGAAGTTATTTGTTCGAGTTAAGCGTATGCATTGCGGCTTACATGTCACTTGGTGAGAAAAGATAAAAAGATTAACAGAATCAATTAACAATATGAAATAAAGGTTTCAGATGACGCGACTGAAGTTAGTCATGTTCATCTCGATTATTGATCAATTACATTTCAATTATAAAATATTATTTATTATATAATTACGTGCAGTTTTTCTCTCTTCCTTCATAAACTGCATAACAATTACGTGTTTTTCCATGAATTTTAAACATGATTGTTGAATTATGCAAACTGTTAGGCACAATTACTGCTTTATTCACTAATCAAACTTCTGGTAGGTACCTAATTTCCCTTAATTATGAAATACAACCGATGGAAAGTGCCGATTTGTAATCATATAGACTGATGTAATTGGACTGTGTTTTTTACAACGAACTACAACAATCTATTCCAATCTTACAGGTTAGAAATAGTTGAACTAAAATAGCAGAATCTTGAACAAAACAAGCGATCTTTTCCAACTTTGAAATAACTTTCAAGGTGTTCTGCTACGAATATCACATAACCCCAAACTTGCAAAACAGTGTGTGTTCCTCAAAATGCATCGTTGCTCTATTTTAAACATTCTCTAACTTTGCCAGGATTTCCAAGTCGGTGGTAACTTGAATTCATGCCGTTGCAACGTAATATGCAGAGTTAAAGCCACTTTACTTGCGATGGCTGGTGGCTCCCAAAAAACCCCAAACTAATTAGGCGTGTATGCGAGATGGCGTGCAGGGGGCACTGCGTGACGAGTGTCCATTGAGGAGGGGGGGGAGCGTATGTTTTTATTTATTCTTCCTGTTACAGCGGTGTTTTAAGGCCGGTTAATTTACGTTCTAATGAATTAAACAGCCGGCATATATAAAGTCCCCGCATGTTTGCGGGCATTCTTCGTTGACTCATTATATCTGACCGCAAGTTGTGTTGGCTCTACACACGTGTCACGTGGTCACGAATCGTTTCGGGAATTTATGTTTTTGGGAAGTATCGAGCTTGAGACTAGCGCTCGCAGTTACGTTTCACTTAGTACACAGACATTCGATTCTTTCAAAGTAACCGTTTCTCGGATCGATTTTCAATCGATTTCTTTAGAAATATTTTCTATGGAATCAATCTATTAAATCGTTGAAATTTAAATCGTAGTTATAATTGACGTGCAAGCGAGGGGCCATTCACTACTGAAATCATCTAATCACCTCAAATGAAATCACGAGCGAAATCATAAGAAATCTCTCGAAATCATCCGTCATCGTCGATTTCAAAATATCCTGAAGAATGTTTGAAATCTTCTTGAAATTATATGAAATCACATGAAATCACATGAAATCATGATTCGAATCATATGGTTTTTAATGAAATCACTAGAAATCGGAAACGATTCTTTGAAATCATGTACAGATTAAATTATAGAAATCATACACGAAATCACATGAAATCAACTATTCATTGAAATCATTGGTGCACATAAATAAAGAGTGAATGGCCCCTCGCGTGCAAGTATAACATCAAAAACGCGGATGCGGGTTAAAGTTCGAAATGGTCAAAACTTCGAGATTATGAATCTTATACATGTATGCGCATAGTGCTTGAAGGCAATGAAGGTTTTTAACCTTCAGGGTTTTCGCCATTCGACATTTCGACTATTCAGTGTTTTGACCGTTCGAAATTTTGACTATTCGGTGTTCTCTGTTACTGTTTAGAATTTTGACTATCCGGTATCTCGATCATTCGGAATTTTGACTGTTCAGTATTTTAACCTTCGAAATTTTGACTACTCGGTGTCCCCACCATCCGAAAGTCCAACTATTCAGTGTTTTGACCATTCAGAATTTGAACTATTTGGTATTCTAATCATCCGAAATTTCGACTGTTCAGTGTTTCGCTTGTTCAGCATTTACACTGTTCGGTGTTTTGGCCATTCGAAATTTTGACTATTCGGTGTGTCGACTGGTCCGAATTTAAATTATCCGGTGTTTTGAACATTCGAAGTTTTGACTATTCGGTGTTATTAGGAATTTCGATTATTCAGCGTGTTCCCCATTACGAATTGCAACCGGCGCCCGAACCCTTGCCTAGATAAAGGCAGAATTGATTAAAGATCGACGAGCCCTACCTTCCTCTCGTAGTCGTCGTTGGGCACCGCGAGCCACGGAAGCTCGGCCACGTGCCCCTGGAAGCTCTCCTGGAAGTCGATGACGTCGGCCACGTTGCTCCAAAGGACCACATGGACGACCTCGAACCGCTTCTTGGTGGCGTTGGGAGCGGCGTTTACGGAACCGTAAAGCTCGCTCAGCTGTCTGGTGAAGTCGTCACACGTCGCGCCCGGGTTTATGAAACTGAAGTACACACCGATCGTCTCGCAGGCGGCCTCGCCTCCCTCGTTCGCGAGCACCTTCCCCACGTCGCAGAGGGCCGACTCCGCCTGGCTGCATCGCACCAGCTGCCGGCCGAACACCCTTTGCTGCCAGTTCGTCGCCCCCGCGTTCGTCTCGCTAACGGCGCTGCCTGCGCACGTGGCCATCAAAAGCTATGTCGACCGTACGGCGATCCGCACACTACTGCCACGGAGCTCCCGGTGATCGCGAGGCGTCGCGACGCCCGCGTCGTCTTGAGGGGTGGAACGCGCCGGAAGCTCGAAGGGAAAGGGACGCGGCGTCGCGCTGACTCCCGTCGGGACGCCCGTCTACGCTGCCCTCGCGTTATTAAGTGTATCACGTTTTTCCACCTTATTTTTGGCATTTCTTGAAAAACCTCCCCGTTCACGATTCCCGCCCCCCTCTCTTCACTTGCCGTAGCTTATCTACCGTCGCCATCAATTCTTACCCCGCATTTTCAACCACACCTATTCAAATGTTCCTGAAACTATGCCCTTGGACTCGAATTGTTTTCAGCGGTTTCATTTTCTTTAAAAAACATTTCTAAAAGTTACAAATTCTAAGATTTGAAAAAAAAAAACAAATTATATCACGTGATATATACGTGATGGCATAAAATGGAAAGCTAATCTGGATTTGCCACTTCAATACCTTTATTTCTAGCATATTTTTGTTTCAAGGAGAATTTCGTTGCAGAACAGTGTAATCAAAGGTTTTTTTTCTCACCGATAAATATTTTCCATTATATAAATTATTTAAGGCTGAAATATTTGTGAAAATACGTTTTTCTTTTTTTTTTCGAGAAGCCGCTATTTTTTCAATCATTATTATTTTGCTTATTCCTTCGAGCAATTACAAAATAATACATTATATTAATGATATATTTTTGGTTTTTTTATTTCATAGACGAGACGCCTTTTTTTAGAGGTGCTCCCAAATATGAGCTATAACAGCTTTCAAAATAATTATCTTTACCGATAAAAAATGTAAAATACAGTTAAAAGTTACCGTAATATATGTACAAATTTGTATTTTAATAAATTAAAAGGTTTTCTGAATGAACATTTTTGAAAAATCCATTTTTTTGGGCATTCTGATAATATACAACCCCTTAAAACAAATTCTATGTTTGCCAACACTTGTCGCGTAATTTCTTCAGTGCTATCATGTGTTTTCAAGTGATTCCTAACGATTTCAGTAATCTTGATTAGCTCTTGTTATTTTATTCAATATTTTGACAATTCGATTCTCTTAAGGGGAGGACTACAATGAAATTTTGATAATATCAAGTTTATGATTTTTGAAACGACTAAAAAAAATGTGATCAAAAATTCCTTCCAACAAAATTTAGATTAAGGTAGAACGTTCTCAGAAAAAAAATTTCAATCTTCTGCGATGAAAGTGCATGGGCAAGGAACTTTTGACAGAAACTTTTCAGCATATCGCTTGCAAAAGTTTGAAAGCACATTAAAAATTATTTTCAGTACACAAGCGCAGCGCAACCTATATCTAACAGGAAGAAATTTATGATGACACTCCCTTTGTTCATTCCATAAATGAAAACATCGATTCTATCAAAATTTTACCGATTCCTCCCTCAAGGGGAGATCCGTTGATCAGCAATCGATACTTCCCACTAATTTTGTTTCAGTGTAGTCATATATTGCGTACCTGCGTGCCCCAATTGTTATATTCATAAGTTGCCAAGTTCTCTCTGATGACAGAAAAAAAAGAAAAAAAAATGGAGAATTTTGAAATTATGAATCAAAGCTTAGATAGTGCTGCTTTGATTCAAACCACTTTTTAAAATGATTTAGAAAGTAATCAATTTTCTTATTAATAAATTACTTTACTAAAGGTCATTTTCTTCTTGAAACTGTTTTCTACAAATTTACTGAAGCGCTTTTTTCTATTACGATAGCATCGTTAATCGATTGACTGGCACAGCATTTTTCACTGTCAATGCTCAAACTGGCAAAGTTAAAAAATGAAGCGAATCACATAATATTTGGAATGTAGGGATGTTTGGAGTCGCTGAATCTATTTTGGGGGTTGTTCATACGATTTGCCAACTCCCAACGCCTATTTATAGGGGTTGGGGGTTAATTTTTCAATTTTTCCAATTCATCAGAAAACCTTTTAAAAATATTTTAATTGGGGCAATTGCAGCAGATACTCTAGTTTTGTCTGCTACTCTGAACACCTAAGCTTGGGGATGGGGGTGAATTTTTGCAATTTATTCAATGCCTTCTAAATTCCAATTTCTCCTCTATCGTATTCAAATTTTTTGTACTGATAGTTTTTCGTGCTTTCAATTTTATCACAGTAATTGTTTTTTTTATCGATCATCCTTAAAAGTTAAAAACTGTTATTAGGGGTTGATTTCAAAATTCTAACTTTAGGTCTGTAATCAGTGACGGCAAAAACCCCTGTATAAAGTTTTTCTGAAATCTCTGTAACATATGAACATTTGTAACTATTTTGGGTCAGCCATTTTGGATCCTCCACATTGAATTTTGCGATTCTATCGCCAGATTCAGATTCAGTGACTTCAAAAACCATTGTACATCAAGTTTCATTCAAATTGGTTGAAAAACAATAAAGTTTTTCGATTTGATCATATATGATACATAAGCAGAATTGGCACAACTTTTTTTCGATCATATATGGTACAATGCCAGTCAATCGGTTAAGTATTCGACGTTAAAAAATTGCACAGATATCAATCATAATCAACAAATGGCAATATTAAAATATTGAATTGACTACTGAGAAAAAGAGAATATATTTTAGTGACTTTATAGAAAAAATACGGTCTTCTGCATAAAAAATAAGCAATCGTTGAGTGAAATCGAGATAACTTACTTGATTAACAACCAATTTGAAGGGATTTGAAACGAAACATCGGCGTCAAATCTTTTGTTCATTATTCCAGTAGATATATTAAAAAATAATAATATATATTTTCATCGAGATTTTCGCAGCTCACGAATATAATAATTTAGTCAATTGTTTACGTACGACTATCTGTAGTGATTTTTTGCCAACCAACCTTCTCAATTTACGCAGATCACAAAGCCCAAGAAGATGCGGACGAATCCTTAAATAGCTGTGCGTATGGCGATTCTCCATCCCAGTTCGCCCCACGTGTTCCGTCTGGTGCATAAAATATGCTGAATAAATAAACACGAGTAAATCGTCGCTACTTTCTCGCACATGTTTCCTCTGGATGTGGTAATAATCCGGGACGAACGCAATGGCTTGTGATTCTCCGTCTTTTGTTAGGTACTGCGTTATTAAGAGGTTTACCCAACTGACGAGCAGCATAAAAGGTTTTTTGCAAGAATTTTTTTAATAAGTTTTAACTGCAAATATTGATATAAGCTTTGTTAGGCTTCATAAATACACTCTCGGATGACACAAACAAATTTTTTTTATTGATCTTAATCACTTTTTATATTATACACGAAAATCGTAGTTGAAAATCAGTCTAAAAAAAAAGTTAGGTTAATTACGGTGTCGATGATTTTTCGGAGATGGTTAACCTGAAAGCAAAAAATCGAACGGTTTTAGATTCAGCATGTTAATGGCCTTGGAATGAATCATACGAGTTTTGATGTTTACAATATCAACAAAATGGCGGCCAGTTCTCGAAAAATTTGAAAAAAATCGCTGTTTTTGACATTTATCCAAAAAAATATAGTTCAAATCAGAATTTCAAAATACTTATGATTCATTCCAAGGCCATTAACATACTGAATATAAAACTGTTCGATTTTTTGGTTTCAGGTTAACCATCTCCAAGAAATCATCAAAACCACGGACCTACCTTTTTTCAGACGGATTTTCAACTACGATTTTCGTGAATAAAAAGTGATTAAAATCAATAAAAAAATGTTTTTCACATAATTCTAGAGTGTATCTATTAAGCCTAACAAAGCCTATATCAAGATTTACAGTTAAAACTAATTGAAAAAAATCTTGGCAAAAACCCTTTTGGTTTGCTTGTCAGTTGGGTAGACCCAGCATCTGTCTTGACGATCATAATTCGCATCTAAGGCAGGAAAGGAGGCCGCAGAAGATGTCGGATTGAAGGAACTTCGGGGTTGGACTGGCTGTTGACCAGCCCCGCGGATCGTCAGGGCTTCACGAGTCAGCAGCGACGATAATCTCTTTACGAACCCACAGGAGCTCGTGGCGCAGATAGAGGTGACCGGTAAGCCCCTTTGACTTAAGTTTCGAAATCCTCTGGAAGTAGCGTGGCTCGGCGACTCTTGATTGGAACTTTTCCTCGCGACTGCTTTTACCCCCGGCCTTATTATATAGCGGTTATAGCTAATTTGAAAGGCAGCTAAGTATATGCGTATGGATCAATGTGCAAGGTTATAAAAGATAAATAAACTTTATTTGCATGATTTTTCAACTTTACAAATTATCGAGGTGTGTGCTGTGTTTGTTCGTCAGCGGGATATCGTTACTCACAGTTGGCTACGAACTTATTTCTTACAATATACAATTTTATGTAGGTATCTACTTACTTCTTTTGAAGCTGGAAAAAATTAGTTATCAATAAGTTTTGTTTTAGTTTACTTTTTACATTGAAGTACATATGCACACCGAGGTAAAGGAATTCTTGAACCAACAAAATAGACTTTGTTGGAGTCCATTAACTTCAATCTAGTATCCCTTATTTGTTCCGAATACGATGACTTCAATACAACTATTCCAGTTTAGTTATTTTGGTAAAATGATTTAGTCAAGCGGATTCATTGACTCAACAAAAACCTTTCGTGTCGCGATCGAGTGAAGTATGGATTCGAGTGAACTTTTTTATGTTTTTCCGAAAATGAGTCAACTAAGTACAATTTCATTTGAAGTTTATGTACTGTTCCTCCAAGTCGTATGTTCATTGACAGAAACAATTAGGTACTTATATACTAATATTCTCTATTTAACCTAATAAGGATCGCATTCCTTGACGTAAACCAGGAAACAGATCAAAAATCAGAGTAAACCTAGCCCTCTTGGGTAAATTGTTTTTACGGTTTCGGTATCCCTTGGCATAGTGAAGGGGAATCTGACCCCTACGATGCTCGTAACGTCACGATCAGAAGTGTTTGAGACATACTTGTGAGGTTGGCATTGAAAATTATTGATCTCCTTCTGGATATCTGACCAAATACGATAACTTCGTAACAAAAATTCCAATTTACTTATTTTGGCAAAATGATTTAGTCAAGCGAATTCATTGGCGCAACGAAAGCCTTTCTTGTCGCGATCGAGTGAAGAATTGATTCGAGTGAACCTTTTTATGTTTTTCCGAAAATGAGTCAACTAAGTACAATTTCATTTGAAGTTAATGTACTTTTCCTCCAAGTCGTATGTTCATTGACAGAAACAATTAGGTACTTTAAATAAAATAAGTACATGAATCTAGCCAACGAAAAATTTACATGGATTGAATGCCATACTTTGTTGATCTAACCGAAACTTGTTTGGTGTAACTGGTTGAATCAGTTACACTAATTTGTTTACACTCTGAAAGAAACAGCATATGCTTTAAAACAAGTGGGTACAGAATATACTTATCATAAACGTTGGTATACTAGTACTATAAATGGTCACTAGGCGGTGAACTCTCTCGCTACCACAATAGCTTCAGAGGTATTTATAAATTCGGATAGTCGGTTAGGAAGTCAGGTACGGATAACGTAAGTCACATTTGTCATCAGACCTATTATAGGTATAAGAAGAAAACATAATACCAAGTTTCGGGTCATCGAAGTTAACGTCGATTACTAATAATCAAAACTATTGACACATGTTCAATTTATACTTCTAGCATACAACGACAAGTTTTCGGGTTTTACCCATTAAACATCGGGTAAATCGGACAAAATTTTGAGTCATTGGAATTATAAATGATATCCAACGAATACGTTTTGTGCGCTTGAATAACTCTAATTTTCAGTCAATGCAAAAGATCTTTGTAACAGCAAATTTCGTTATCAGAATCAACCATTGAACTTCTGACTCAAACAAAACATGAATAAGAAGAAGCAATTTGTTTTGATACAACAATTTCATATTTTCCAAACAAAACGATCGAAGGACGTTCAATAAAATTCTTAGTAAATATAATCACACATTTTTTTTATACGAAATTCGAATTATTGCAAGGAACTCGCACTGTGTTATCTTGAATAAATTAATAATCAGCATCATCATTCAAAGGCTTGATTCAATTCTATTTGTAAGTTGTCATAAGTATTTCGTCCGACAAAAGTATTTTATTGAATTGAGTAAGTATTTATTATTATGTTCGTCGCATTTCACTACAGCATTTAGTTCACTACAGCATCAAACGAATATTACTTGACTCAAATAATTCTTTCCTTCCGTGTGGATACCTTAATGAAGTTCTTGGGTGATACATTAATTATATTGTGGAAGTTGAAAAGTTTCGATGTGTGTCATACTATATTACAATTTCGTCAAGGACGCCAAGCTTTTCAAAAAATTTCGTTCATTAATTTTAAGGAGAGCCGGTTGATGTTGAATTTTCATGAGTTTTAGGTAGCTGGTTCATTGCGAGTGGATCCAATTAAGAACTCATTGTCCCGCAACCGTGCAATTTTATCTGCCATTAAAATGCACGCAGTACTTCAAAGTTTTCTTTTCAGTATCTTCATAATTTCATTATATTCATCATACTTGCTGTGATTTTCGTAAGAATTGTATCAACGTTTTTAATCAATACATTTTTCTTTACTCAAGCTCATCAGTTGAATTGATTTTCTTGACTAAGAATATTGACTCCATAGTGAGAATCATCTTCTGGCCAGCTTAGATTAATTTTTAACATATTTTTACTTTTATATTCAGCTCGATATTCGAGAATCTCATATTGTTTTGCGAGCAATTTCGAACAAAAATATCTAATGCGGCATATTTGAGGAACTTGGCAAGATTTTAGACGTGCTAATGAATAACATAATACAGGTATTACAGCATCATTTTCACTCAATACTTACGCTAGCTAAAATAAACCAAGTACAGTTGCGTGCAAAAGTTTCGGCCCAAATTAATTTTCACCGATAGTTTTTATATAAATAGAGATAAAAAAAAATCAAGTATTGTCATATAAACTTAATCAAGTATGTATTCGAAGGACATAAATAGTAAATTTTTACAATGAAAGAATATAATATAAAATTCCATCTTTCATAATTTTCAGGCCAAGCAATTAAAACTACGATTTGCTTGTGTATATTTACGTTTTTGATTTCAAATTTCGGTAATAGTAGGAATTCGAGTTTGTTCACACCTGTGTGTCTGTACTATGAAGTCGAGATGCCGAAACGAAATTGTTATCAAATTACCCCAAGAAAACAAATTTTCTCGTGTTATAGTTGATTAGAAAAACGACTGTTAATAATAGTATCAAAAAGTGGAAAGAAACAAACACTTTGGTAGACAAACAAGTACCTGAAAGGCCCAAAAAAAAAAAACGATTAGGTGCGTTGATAGAGTTATTAAAAGGCAGTCATGGATCCAAAGAAGAATGATAAACTTGGCTGATGATAACCGCAATACCGTTTCACGTCGATTAAACGAAGTTGGACTTTTTGTATGCTATACTAAGAAAGCGTTGGTTAGTGCAAAGAACAAGAAGTCGAGATTAGAATCTGCAAAGGCGCATAAAAATTGGACAGTAGCAGATTGGAAATGAGTATTTTTTCTAAACGAAACAAAAATTAATCGTTTTGGAAATGACGTAAGAGGTATCGACGGCCAAAAAATGCCAGATGTGGTTGTATATATCAAATATTGACTGTATGGTAAAAAAAAATTCGTTTCCTCTAGTGGCTAAGTAATCTCCTGACGTACATCTTATTGAAAATTCATGGGAAGAGTTAAAAATAGAAGTAGAAGCTATTGATTGTTTTAATAAAAACAATTTGTGGGAAGAAGTCCGAAAAGTATGGCAAAAAATTGATTATACAAGGATTCAAACGTTAATGAAATCCATGCCTAGGCAACGTGCCTCTGTGATTAATATTATTAATGTTATTTGACCTTATGACGTATCAGACATAATTTTTTTTGCTATTTTCAAATTTTATTTTTCATAAGTTTGTTTGGCCGAAACTTTTAATCACATGAATTTAATATTTTTTGTTATAATTGTAATGTTTTTCTTATAATAAGTGTATGTAAATTTAGTTTAAAAATAGTTCAACCGAATTTAGGGTTGCGGCAAACTATAGACTCAAAACCGAATCATGACCTTTCTTACCCTGCACACCCTGTAATTTTTGACAGCGTAAAACAGCTGGATGCTGTTGCCATCTAGTGAGGGGTTGCGATAAGCTCTGAAACCTTAAAATTGCGTTATCAGTTTACCGTTGGCTGTAACACAGCATTTATCTTACTTCTTTATCAAGACAGTATGAATCTTAAATTGTATTTTAAGTATATTCTAAGGCATGATTAACGGGGATTCGTTTTGCCAAACTCATCCGCTTGGGAGCAGCATATTAGCAAGTTTTTTATTTCTTTTTAAAAATTATCTTATTAGATTATCTTTATATTATTAGATAACTATCTAGTCTTTGGAATATTATTATTATAATTAAAAGTAAGTTTTTAAATAATCTCAAAGTGAACTAACATAAATCAGTTAAGCAATCTTTAAACGAATAACACAAGAATCATTTCTTATTTTCCAAATGAATAAAATAAAATTAATACGCTGGAAGAATTCACTATAATATAATTATTATTTATGACATTTAAAACGGATGAAAATGAACATATTTAAGATTTAAAAATTTTAATAAACAATAAAAATTTGTAAGATAAGATGTAAATCGAAGTGCACATTATGGAATGAAGAAAATCATTCGGCATCCGAAATACAAATAGATTTTTAATAATAAATTTCGACTTGTAAAATATTACGTTAAAATGGGTTTTACCCCCCCTTCCCCCAAGATAAGGGCATGCATAGATTTTCTTAACCCCCCCTCCCTCTGGGGACCCTTACGTAATCAATGAATGGCCCTTTGAGTCATCCTTTTTCACTTAATGATTGTAAAAAGTAAATAAAATCGTTCATTTATTCTTATCCATGTTGTTCGATAACTCAGGTATTATTTCTAATATTGAATATTTTCGCGACATAGAATGATCTATGATGCTGCCCTCTGGGCAGAGTCTGACAAAAACGGATTCCCATCATCGTGACATGAGTTCAAGTACCCGTGCCTACGTTATCATCAGACAAGAGACTGAACCAGAAGGTAAGAGCGGTATTGACTTATCACCTACGTGCATGTGTATGTAGGAATACTGACCAAGATCTTGTAACTCATGATAATCGTCAGAGTTAAAAATAAATAGATCGCCAAATACTCATCGTATTATAGGTACGTGAATTGATGCTGAATGGATTCAGTGTTGTAGAAATGTTTTCTTCTCAAATCAAGGCAGTACATCGTGTTCATGGTAATATAAGCGACTTGAGCGCCACCGCATCGTTCATCGTCGGCCGTCACGTTAGTACGCAGCTTCAAAACCAAAAAAAATTATAAAAGTGGACTGACAATTCACGCTTTACGATCTAATGACGCTCCAGTAGCAGATGACATTCGCGTCGATCTAGTTAAGTCTAATATGGTGACGATAAATTTCAACAGACCGTGTGGCCTAATGGATAAGGCGTCGGACTTCGGATCCGAAGATTGCAGGTTCGAGTCCTGTCACGGTCGAACGATAGTTTTTTTATTTTTGTTTTTGCAACCACTATTATTTCACAAACTGAAAGTCCGTTACTCCGCGAGTCGATGATAAATGTCGGCATGAAAAATAGCCACTAACGAAAATAAGTAATTGACCATTTATGGCGCAGCGTCGCAGCTAGAAGCATCGCGAAAAAGGATCATTTGTCTGCGCCTGTGGCAAATGATGTCGTAAATCACAACGAGTCTCCGTATCACCTTCGGGTTTTTACAAGCCACAGCGGTTGTTATATAAAAAAATGTCTGCATGCATGGTAGTTTTCTCTAACTTATTTCTGTTTAATTTTCCAATTCTTTTTTTTTTTTTTTCCAAGTTTCTAACCAAACTATTTATCCTAGTTGATGTCATTTGCTCGAATTTCCTTAGCAGTTCCATGTGCGCATGCAACATTCAAGATCTCGGATTGTAAGGGTTATACCTTCGAGTTCGAATCGATTTATCCGGGTGTCGAGGAGCCGGTAGATGATCTTTTGAACGTTGCCCTGCCTCCGAGACACCCGATAGAAATATTCGTGCGTGCTTACATGCGGCGTGGCGTGACGCGTGATGCGTGGCGCCAGCTATATCTAACTTAGTAATCCCCCTCCGGCGCAGCTCGGCGTAGATAAGTGTTGTTAGGGCTTTGCCAATTGTTGCGGGGGAACCTGGATCGGGTTAATAATGTAGTACCCACGCAGCGAGGGCCTTCGAGCCAAGTTGATTCGATATTCTTATTCTGCGAACGGAACATGACAGGGAGTTTCATTAGCCGTGAAACTCGAACCGATCGTCTGAATAAAATATGGCCAACTTCCGACCGCCAACTCTGGGACGCGTAATGTGCATTCTTGGTTTTGTACACATCTGTGCAATGTGCATATTGCATTGCATGCCGTTATGTGTAGACGGAGTTTGAACAGCGGCTATTATTAATTCAACGACTCGGAAATAGCATATTACGCACCTAGGGAGGGAAAGTAGGCTATTCCAAACTGCGTTCTTCCCACCCTCACCTTCGGCTCAGGTGTCAATCTTACGCACAGTTTGGAATAGCCTTTTTCACTTCCATCTGACGTATACTAATTTCCACCATCCCCTGCATAGCGAAGTACAACTTTCCGTTCATGCGAGGGGCCGAAAGTTGTACTTTCCGCGCAGCTGTGGTGCAAAAATAAATTTCATTAACGATCTATCACTCGGTAGTTTGCTGTTGCCGTTTTTAAGCAATAATTTGTTCGAACGTAAAATCCTGTTGACTTCAAACAAATAAACTCTCGTTTATGCAGTTGTTCAGTAAATAAACTTTAATGCAATATTAATCCAGAATTCAGAGTATGAGGGGGGGGGGGGGGGGGGGGCAAAACGGGGTACTTAATTCAGCGCGGGAAACGTGTAATTTCACTACCTCCGTCGGCAAAGTGGATCTTTCAGGGCCAGTCAAGGCTTTAAATCCTTCGTAGCGCTACTAAAAATTTGAAAAAACTCACGTTTGCTCTCGAGGATCTTTAGAACCTATATCTGTGGTTCGAAAGGTCTGATTCTTTTTTTGTTCATTTTATGACCTAAAATTTGAGCGAAAATGTTGAAAATACGTTCGCGTGATAAAAAATTCATAACATCTGAGTATGGCATGAGCAAAAAAATCATTTTAGGCTTATATAGTTGAGACTGCATACTTTTCGAAAAAAAAAAAATATTTGGAATGCGTCAGCGTTAGCAAATAGTTATATTATTCGAGCAATTGAAAATGGACAATTTCGATGATGTGAAAATCGGGTAAATTTCAAGAAAAAGTCTACGGAAAAGTACTTTACACGACAAAAAGCCCTTTATTACCTATTAAAATGACGAAAAAATGCGTCTTATATTTAGAAAAAAAAGAAAATCATAGAATACATCGAAAAACTTACCCTGATTATTTACGAAAAGTACTAACACCGCGGCAACCTGGGTCGTTGAAGACCCATGCGCATGTTGTATTGTCTGTCACTCACACATTGACGCTCGAGTGTTAACGTCCATGCTCACGTAGGAAGCTACTACTACTAACTTTTGTTAGGGTGGGAAGCCAAATCTCTCGCGACCGCTGTTTCGGTAAAATACGCAATTGTGATATCGACTGTGCCTTAAAAGACCCACGTTGCTGGCGCAGGGTTAAGAAAATACTTAATTTCCGAGGACTCAAATACGCTAAACTTTTTTTCCCTAATTGTAACCAAGGAGAATAAAAATGATTTTCACACGTCAGGGAAAAAAAAAATTTCGACAATTCAAAATAATGCTCAATAATGTTTACAGAAGTCATTTTTGACTACTTAAAAACCATTTTGCAAAACAAGACTTTTTTATAAAATTTTAAGGGTACCCTGTTTTGCCCGCCCTTTCCCTACAGAAAGTACTATGTACTAAAACAATGCTTCAGAACTTAACTTAACACCAAATCAAATGCATTTTACAAAATTAGTATATTATATTTCTTACGTTTACGGTTGTTCGGTATGACATTAAAACATTCAGAATAAAATTCTAAAAAAATTTCTCCTTCGAGCCGGATTTGAACCAGCGACCTATGGATGTCTTTTGAATTTGGGAATCTTGGCCAACTACAGTCCACCGCTCTACCAACTGAGCTATCGAAGGTGGTACCAATCCTACCTTAAAGAAATTATATGACCACTGCCATCCTCTTCGTACCAAGCGTAACGTAACTGATCAGCTTTGATTAAACATCAGCTGTTATGCTAATCGTTGTACAGTTTCGTTGCAGCGTGCGTGTGATGTAACAAATGGCGGAGGTCGTGGCCGCGATTTGGAATCGTAATTTCGTAATCCGAGTTCCTGGTGAATGGAATCTGCGGTACGACGATCGGGTCTGACCACAGACTATGCGTTGAGGTCACTCCGAGACGGATTTTCCTTCCTCCTTAGTACCGGCCTCGATTTCGAAGAGGGGAAATCAGGGAAGGTTTCTGTCTCGAAGCCAGAGCTTCACGGGACATCCTTATCCGGCGAAATACGTCGAGGAGAGTCTGTGACCTTTACGTGCCGATAAGAGTAAGCCGCGACGTCACCTGATTTATTAAATGCCAAGCCCACCATTTCAGGGTTCGGGTATACGGGGATGAGGAACGGTAAGACAGTGGCTGCTTTTGCCGGCAGCGTAAGTATAATAAGCAATACGCTGCGTAGCATAGATTACAGGAGAGAGATCCTTTTCACCAGTAATTTTTTGCGGCCTCAAGATTTCCAAGCAAGAGCTTAGTAACCCAGACAGCACAAAACTCAAAGGCGTAGAAAAGACGTCTAAAGGTTGTCTTGTGCGCCATTTTCTGGCGCCCAAGAGATGTCCTTGGTGCCTCATAGACGTCAGAAAATGGTGCATAAGACATCCTGTAGACGTCTAAGTCTGGGAACCTAGGACTGCGAATTCTTTCAACTCATTTCAGCCTACCCTCCTTTTACTCTCTCCCTCTCTCCCTGCAGTAGAGAACAAAACGGTCATCGACTGAAACTACCCGGCAGCAGCCGTAGGTGTGGTAATGAATCGATTTCAAGGTTTTGATTAATGGCAAGGGGGATGGATTGAAATACTTTTTACGAATGATGAATTCTCTTATTTTGAGATCAAATTACTTAATACACAATGATACAATGGTAATTAACTTACATATATTGCCATTAGATTCTTCGCAATAATAAACGTTATCATAATTCACATTGAGTCGCAATTTGATCTCCAACTCATTAATCAAAAGTTCCAGATGATAACTATTTTTAAAAACGTTGAACTGATCTTCACGATCGAAAAATTTCCATACTGGGCGTATCAAAAAATTATGACAGTGATCGTTGAAAGAACGTTTCGAGATTTCAGTCAGATCAGTCGAGTGATTAAAGACTCCATTTCGACGATCCACCGGGAAATCAATTTAATTGTTCAAAAGTCAGATTAGGTATATAGATTTCGACATGCTAAGTAATGCTACCAACAGTCGATACCAGTTCGAATTGTTCAGAGACATGAGCAATCGTTTAATAAGGATTTCAAGTTCATCGTAACCTGTAAAATGCACAATAGGAACCTAGATGTTAGCCGGGGGGACATTTCAAGTGCATTATAAGGCTTCGGTCAAAGGCCTAAGAGGGGGATTACCAGGATTTAGGGGGTAAAAAGGCTTACTCTTCTCGGTGACCACATGCACGTAACATGCGAGGGTAAGCATATTATCACATCGTTCACCGGTGAGTTACAGAACTGATTCGTGTCTGTCCCTCGAAAGATAAAATTCCTCTGTCGAGAGGTTGTTCACAGCAGTGATGGTTATACCCATGCATTATACATATATACCTACTCGATTTTAATGGGGTTTATAAGTAAATAAGGTGATTACAGAGAGAACTGATTGGAGTGATTGGTATGAGGACTCCGACGGAACGATTTATCACCCGTTATATTCGGCAATGTATAACTCATGGCGATAACGATCGTATTCGCTTACCCCGCGGGGTGCCGCGACGTAGGCTTGCCGCGCCTTCACTTTCGCACCGAATAATTTTATTGTAGATACACGCGCTCGTTTCGGAATGCCTTATATATTCGCACAGGCAACTCCAGAGACACGAGAGCTCTCGACTTGCCAACTGTCGATTCCGTTGTCCGGCACGTCATTAGATGACTCACAGTTAGGTACTGCCAGCGGAAAGGATGAGGGTGCGTTGCTTACAGCATACTACACAGTCGCAGAGCTTTCGATAGCTTCTGACGATATTTTCATGGTTGTGAGAATGAATGTTTTTACTTTGATTTGCACCGTTTTGTAACACACAGCAATAATACAGTCGAAGAATATGCTTCAGACATACCGCTAGTGTTCAGGTGGCTTTAGTCAAAGTCGGAGTCATTGTTTAACAACACACTTGGCAGGCATCACTCACAGAAATAGTTTAAAGGCGTGCTCGTACCTGAATATTTTGCAATGGCATAATCTTTGTCAAACTTAACAGTCATTGGCATTAGCAGGCTCTTATGCTACATGTCTTGTGCGATATTTGCCAAAATCTTGTAAAGACAAATATGATTTCAGTTATTAAAAATTGCATTGCCGTTGAATTATTGGTTTTATCCAAAAGCACATGATCGTAGATATCTATGTGTCTGTAATAATAAGTTTGTATGGAAAATTTTTATGGAATACGTAAAGGCTCCTCTACGCCGGGTGAATTCATCATGAAATTATCGTAAATAAAATTATTCCATACGCAATTGATTCTGCCCCAGATTTCCATACGGAATCAAGTATTCCCTGTGCATAAAATGATTTCTCGCATGAAATTATCATGTACGCACTGACTTGTAATATTTCCAATATTATGTACAATTGTTGCAACAAATATTCCAATGTGAATGTATTACACGTCAATTATCTATGTATAATACCAAAATTTACTCTAATAGTTGTAACCGACAAAAATTATTTACAACAGCAGAAAAGATAAGAAGATAAGAACGGTGTAAATATTGTCTGTACATTGTAACGCGAAGAGCAACTTGAAGATTATCAAGTCCGCGTACCCGTGATCGAAAGAGCAACAAAAAATGTATTGAAGAGGTTACCAATCGATCGGGATTTTCTGAGTACGAGATTTTTGGGAAAACGCAAGATATCCAAGTATCCATCAGATAACTAGGAAATCATGTGAATCTATCCATGAATGCTGTGCAGACTTCTATCAAATGCATTTTGAGAGTTCTTGAAACTCATTGTGGGCTGAATTAAGGATCGTTCGAAGCCATCATGAGTGAAAACAGTTTCAAGAAAACGAAGTCCACAAAAAGTTCAAAACAGCCGTAGTATCATCCTTCTGTATCAGTTTTGGATTACAAGTACAAAAAATAATTTGACTGTACTACCCCACAATTTTAGCTTCATTTTTTTCGAGACAATGATTTTTTGTAGTATGCCATCTTGTTTTAGCAATCGCCTAAATTAATTGTTGCTTAACTTCGACCAGATTTTTGGACCTTTGTTAGTCAACATAAGCAATCGACTGCACCCTTCTTGTCACTTTTATGAAGCCATCGATCACAATTTCCAAATTATACCCCAATTAATGAAATATTGATCTTAGGAAATCTGCTTTATCCACTCAGTTCATCCGCAACAACATCAAATCACACCTGATCATCGACCAAGACATTAAGATTCAACAGAGCGAATTCTTCAATCATCATCAATCCATCGTTTTTGAAGACCGTCCTGTTGTGGTGGCCATATAACAAGAGCCGGTAACTAATCACGGGATTCAATATACACTAATCCGATGCTTTTTCCAATATTTTGAAGAGCTACTTGCGCTATTGGTAATTGAGAATTAAAGAACCATTACGACTGTACGTTCCTTACTTCGAAACAAAAACAGGACCACGCCCTGAACCTGAGGATCCGCAGGATTACACAGAAATAATAGGTATGCAGGGTACGACATGACACGGGTAAGGGTACAACGTTCGTGACAAAAAACCGAGACAGAGCCAAAAACGGAGAAACTACCGCAAGCTCGACCGCGATAACACAATACCCAGAGTTTGCGTGCGCGTTTCTTCGTCTACCCTAATTGCCTCGGTCATCACAATTTTGGATCATGTTACAGTCTAGTGATTGGTCGGAAATATATTTGGAATATTTGTGTGATGGTTATTCAAAGAATTTCTGAATACTTTTACTTGACAGACTTGGAAGACCTCCGAATCGTTCGTTTGCCTTCATTGCCTTGTCGATCCATGGTTGAGTTTTGAAGCGTGTGGGCCAGTAACTTATTTTATTGGTGAAAAGGTTTTGAGTTCATGGAGCGGGTACAACAAGTTTTTGAACAGGGTTGTTATAGTTTCATTACTGTTTGAATTGTGATTTCAAACATTCTTTACCGGTTACAGAGCCCCATTTATAACGGATTGCATTGAAATATTATTCTAAAGGTTCTCAGTGAGATTGAATACTAATCGTGATTAGAAATAGAATAATTTTAAATTATTCAAGTGATGATTTTTGGATAACACACAGGGGGAATGTAAAAATAACGAAAACTGTTAGTTGGATCAAATGCAAAGAGTTGAAGCATCTCGTCATGATTAAAAATTTACACCTAGGTATCTATTTTTAATACAATATATTGGAAGGACTGTTATTTTTGAAGCAACAGAAAGTTAAACATCAATAATTTCAAATTTTGAAGGTTGTTGCCATTGGTTAATTACGTAATCAGTAGTGTCCGTAAAATTTTCAGCATCTGGTTCCTAAGTTCTCTTCTGAGTTTTCTCGGTTGACCGAAAATTTGTAATCATGTTATTTGATAAGAAAATTTGGTTCTCTGATCCTTTGTACTCAATTCGTCATATCAATTCTGTAGAATTGCAAATGTTTCCCGCAGGCTGTAAGTAACCTTCAACTCCGTTAATGGCAAATGTGATTGGTTTTCTTAAGTTTTGCAGTAAGTGAAGTTTCTAAGTCTTTCAAATGGGTTGTATAACCCTGTATAGTGTAATATTATGGCAGGCATTACCGAGATCGGGCAATATTTTTCGGAATTAGTTTGGTACGAACTATTATTTAGAGCTATATTTGCTGTTTTCTTGCAATTTTATTGTCACCAACGTCAGCCTTTGCCATTGGTAAGAAAATTAAAAAAATTATCGGCAGATTCTGAGCAGCTGGGAAAAAATTACCAATTTTTTAAGAATCGCCTATACTTAGAATTGAAACAAAGCAATTTTTCTTAAATGCAGTGCTATAGTGCAAGTAAGCATGCGCAGGAAACACTCTCGATACCATTGTCAACGGGGTGTATTACCCTCATAATTAGATATGCATACAATTTTTAAGGAAAATCAAGATTAAATACAATCCTCAAGGGGACAACAAAATAATTAAAATAATTCATTAAAATGGTTGGCCTTATTTTCTTTTTCACTGAAATAATGCTTAAAAATTTTGTTGAACTATTTCCTCGTAACCTCACGGAACAGTTGGAATACGATTGAAATGTATAAATGGAACTCCACTGCGCACCACGGATAGCTGCAATATGCGACTCAAGTGATCATTTTGTTAAAAAAAAAATACTGACCATGAAGTAGTAAGAAAAGCGACTGTCTACTCCGTTTTGATTATCGGTTGGGGCGGAGGAAGGGGGGAGAGATAGCACAGCCATTGACTAACTCTCTTGGTCACTGCAGTGAAAATGAGGCGCTGTTCGTGGCTGCGGGGGTGGCGCTGGGGCGGCTGGGACGCGCGTCGTGACACTCGGTGCCCTAACGCAGACGCACAGCGACGTCGGTCTTCGGGGAGTTCGCAGTCTAGCGTCGCTGGTCGACGTCAACGGATCGCAGGGTTTCCGGTTAAATCGGGGGTGCGGTTGTCGTTTGTTTGCTTTTCGCCAGATCCCGGAAGTGAACGCGTTCAACACTGCGCAACTATGGCGGCCAAATGGTGTGCGTGGAACGAAGCTTGACGACAGGTTTGTTCAAAGCGGCCGTGCGACGATATCGACGATTATCGGTCTGCCGCTCCCCGCGCTTTCGACGTTACTATCAAAACGTTGCGATAGCGACGGAAGTCGAAAAGACTTTCGAAAACCGCCGCCGGCCCGAACCTCCGGAATCCCATCACCCTCGGCTCGATATTACCACACGTATGCCTGAAAAATTGACCTCAGCGAATTTTTCCTTCCGTACAATAATATCGATCCTTGACACTTATAGTCAACTAGAAACAAGTTTAACACCAATAACAAGAAGAGTGAAGGTTGTGCCGACTCGTTGCTGCGGCACACATAAGTACAATGTGTACAAGGATTATCGAGTGTGACAAAATCCGGGGTTTCCCGGATTCCTGAATATCGAATCAGTCCCTTTCGTGCCGGCAATCGCTGTTACCATTCTCGCCAATCACGAGCTAGACCTAACGACCTTCGGTTATCGCGAAGCAATGCCAAGGCTCCAAAGTCTCTACCACCGTAATTACATCAGTGCACAATCTCCGCGTATCCGAATCCCGTCTCGACAGACAATATATCGTTAAGCCTCCTCCAGGTTGGTCTAGACGAGCTTTACGACGATCCCGTGAATCAAATTAACCGCCAATTGGGCCCTGCGTGATGGGGCAAATGGCTTCAGGCATGCCTTGCAATTGGAGGGAATTCCCGACGCGGGGGCTCAGGGCCTGAAGTCCGAGGGCTGCTGTTGCGCGGTTAGTCATAACT
This sequence comes from Diprion similis, assembly GCF_021155765.1. NCBI lineage: Eukaryota > Metazoa > Arthropoda > Insecta > Hymenoptera > Diprionidae > Diprion > Diprion similis. Next base: position 16,679,446 of record NC_060105.1, on the reverse strand, counting down.
CGCGACAGTCGACCGGAATATTCGCTGAACGGGCACGTGGGACGAGGCTGATTAGCGGGACACCTGGGACATCTGGACACCGGGTCGGCGGGTCGCGGTACGCGGCGTGGGGCAGGGGCAATGGCGCGATGTGGGGGGGGGGGGGGGGGGGGGGGGGCTGGCTGTGCGGCAGGCCGAGGCATCGCTCGGTCGATACGGGAGCCGTGCGGCGCAGCGCATAGAGCGGTAGAGCCCCTGCCGTCGGCGACACGACGGCTCCCCTGAAAACTGCATGCATGTAGAACGCACCGCGTAACATTCCTAATATCTAGCACGAGGAAGGAGACACCTATGTCTCAATCTCGATGGTGATAATGAAATTGCAGTGGTCGTTTTCTCTTTATGTAACCAACCCCCCCCCCCCCCCCCCCCCCCCTTCAACCTTTTCTTCTGTACACTCTACCGGCTAAATCCTGAATATTTGACCGCCTCTTGACGGTTGCGGACTTGGATAAATATGGCCTCGAAGCACGCGAATCGATCTCTCGAATATTCTCCGACTGAATTAAGCGGCTTAATTTTCCCGCACGACCGATCATCCCCTTAGGCTTTATGGCGCACCTTCGTACACTCGAATCCCCGACAAAGAGGCGAATCATCTTTCACTTAGGTGGTGATACGTGAGCTATGAATTTTTCAGGGCATTCGGTCTTCTTTGCCTTATCGAACTCTTTCAATTAAGCGCTATTCAGGGTGTATTACGCGGGTATTATAATTTATCGAAATAAGGGTAATGCGATATTCTAGCAGCGCTTTCATATTTGCAGAGGAAAAATAATATGTTTTTGATTCAGAAGAGAAATGAAGTACCGATTTCTTTTAGTCACGAAAATGAAAGAGCTTTTCTTTGATAATGTATCGGTATCAGTAGTTGGACTGCAAGCTTGGATTTCTTATTAATGTTGCGCGTCATCCCCGGGCAATCCGTTCTTTTTCATGCGGAATTTACCATATGACATACGCCACATACATACAAGTGAACTTTGCGAGATAAATTTTTAGTTTCTAGGATTTAGTTGGCTGTGAAATTTTACTTTAGTTACTTCCACGGATAATCCTGGTTTGAGCTAAATACTCCTTCGTAGTTACCGATTTTCCGAAAATGATCGTCGAACTGAAATAAAGTTACAAATCTTTATTTTATGTGAGCATTTAAATTCATCTTTCAAATACTTTGGGAAAATCTTGAAAACGTTAATTACGGCCTGATACCCGTATGTTGGAAGTAATTTCTCTGCCAACGAATCTCAAAATACATACTCTACGATTTTCGAGAATCTACATCGCAAAATTCTCTTTTACGTGAGCACATGAATTGGTAACGAGTCAAAAAAATATGATCGCTATTATGGTTTACTATAATAATAAGTTATGTCACTTCTTTCGCCTTACGTACATTCAAATCCCATTCACGCGGGACAATTTCATCCCTATGCAGTTTATTTGGCGGGAAAAAGTGACGATTTTATTTATGCAAGCGCAAATTGACACAAATATTTACACACGTGCCGTTAAATTAGTTTTGGCTATGGATTCGAATTCCAATCAGGTGGATATAAACATTAGTTTGGTTTGAATTAGAGAACAGACCACCTATCTAATCGCGAAAACAAAGCAACATATTCGTCCAATGATCGATATAACGACGCAATATATTATTAGATATTTTTCACTTTTCGTTTAAACGGGCTTTTCGTTTACTATGGTGTTTCGTTTGGACGCAAATTTTTTTCACTCTGATGTGAAAACCTTCTTCTGCATAAAAAAAAAAAATAGTCCTGGCTCACGCCGATCACCTCCTATTGTTAAATCCAATTCTGAAACATGACTCGCGGAGATCGATGATTTTCGATATGAATAATACGAAGACGATGTAATTTTTTGAAAAATTGTTTCCATTCCAACACATTTAATGATACATAGATCGTGGATGTTTTTCGTAAAGAATCACGTTCCCTGCAAGGTGAAATCCGTAGCTCATACGTCTTTAAGGTTGTAACTAACCTTCGAAGGTCACTTTTATATGAAAGTTCATCCCTAAGTGTTTTTAGTGGCAAAACTAATGACTTGCAAGAAAAAAAAAAAAAAAAAATGCCAACTATAAATTTCCCGACAGTTCAATTCTCTATGAAAATTTCGGAATAGCAAAGTCTGCAGCTTTAGCGATTCACAAATTTCTATTCTTGAAAATGATTTTTTCGGGGAAAACTTATCTTTAATCCTCTTTGTGGCTAAAATATTAACTGCAGAGTAGATATCGAAATTACACTTTTGTAGAGATTTTAATCCTCTACAAAATCCTTCAAGGATAAAGTCCTATCATTAAATGCGGCTCAGTGACAAAGATTAAAATTACAAAAAAAAAAAGAAGCAGAAGCGTTCGTACTTCGACTAACGAACCAAAGGTCGCGTGATTTCTGGGAGACTTAAAGGGCTCGGGAAAGCATTGTAAACTGAAGGCTAATATTGGCTGTAAATAGGTGCTCCCATGGGGAAAACAGGGGAGCGTAAAGGTGGTGATTAAAAATTGGGGGTGGATGGTTTTTGCCCCGCCGCGGCGGAGGGTCGTGAATTGGGAATACGATAGGCGGGAATTTTACCGTAGAACAATCCCATCCAATTATATATAATGTATTTGGCATTAGTTTTTAGTTTCGTTTTTTCTATCCAAAGGGGACAAAAATCGAAAACTTGTACCGTGCAAGGAACGCCGCAAGCAGAGAGTTACACAGCGACTGAGGATGGCAATAACTATAACGATAATACGGAAGACCGATGATCCTCGAGGAATATTCTTCGGCGTGATTTTAGTGCCATCGTGAGTGACGCAACGTGTTCCAGCGGGTTATGACTAATTAGCAAGAACCGCAGCCGGCAGCAGCAGCAGCAGCAGCAGCAGCTCATTGTCAGTTATTAGAGGCGCTTTGCACTCCCTGCACTTCAACTCTAACTAGAAAGTAAGCTGTTCTATGTATTATTACTCTCATTTGTTCTTAATAAAAGAGGGACTCGCGACGTTAACGTCGTTGCACTCGTTATACAGAGATCGTTGACAAAAGTTATAATGAGACTCTCAATTTGAGCATATTTTATTTTTTAAGCGATGTTAATTAGAACACGTTTTTTCTCTTCGTCCAATGAAAACATCCAATTTTAAACAGCTATACAGCCCTGGTCGTTAAATGCCATTGTATGGCATTCATATCTCTGTACGCAATAAGCCTGAGTATCAACCACTATAAGTATTGTACCGCTGATTTTGAACAAAGCGTAAAAATGCGCAGTGCAAAAGTCAGAATACGGTTGTCAAGGAATTGGAATTGTATATTGCTTAACAAGACTGCAAACTCGGTCTTTTCACAAACAATGTGAGTTGTAGGTGAGCCTAAAGCAAATATTTCAAATTTGCGAGGCGAAAAGACCGTTGCCTTCTTGTTGCACACGATTCTTCATGCACCAAGAGTATGTTACGCGTTTTTTCACCAAGCACGAAATTGAGGTTAGGGTCGCGTAATGTTTGCGACAGCGCATGCGCGCAGTACAGAAAAAACACCTTTGACTCCCAGGAACTTAAAATCTTCTTTTCCGTACACCGTACATGCGCATTTGCAGACGCACTCTACCGTATCAGAAAGGGCTCCCTTGGGCCGTGAAAACTACCCCAAAAAGACGCCTCAAACATGCTCGCGTTATATAAATAATTAATATTTGTGAATGTGCATGCATGTTTAACAAATTATAACTGCGAACATAGATGAAGAAATAAGTAAAAAATTTCACGGCATGTGCCTAGAAGATAAAAACAGATTTTTTTCCGTAGGGTGATTGCATTTACTGATAGTCAAACAATATCTCAGTTTGTGCAAGTCTTGTAGTTCTTTTTAACCCTAGAACGGTAACGAGGGGTGAAAAACACCCCACGCGAATTTCAATTTCTTGCCGCAAGAAAACAGCTTACGTTTTCGACTGACAATTTTTTTGGAACGCACGCAAAAAGTATTTTAGTCCACGTGATGCTTGTTTAAAAACGAAGAAAATGAGACCCTGTGGGACTCTTAAAGATATGATGTACTCGAGAGATGGAATTTACAAAATTGGGGCACTATCCCCCCCCCCCCCCCCCCCGTTACAGGAATATGTAAAAAAAAAATAACGTCACCGTTCTAAGGTTAAACCAAAATGGAGACTTTCACAGTGAATGTAAAAAGGTCAAAATGACGTTTTTCTTACATGTTCACGTATTGCTGCCTTACTTACAAGGCAAAGGTAAACAAGGGTAAGAAATTATTGTTTTACGTCAAAGATTTTCTTGAATTTCGGTTAGCTGGCCCCTGCGATTTTGATGTAGTTCATATATGTTGTAACGCATCGAAAACTAAGGGATACTTTTTTTTTATCGGCAGAAAAACGGTTTAAAAGAGGGAAAATGACCGCCAAAGATGAGCACCCAACGGTGCGGTTTCTTGATACCCTTGATGTATTTGAATGAAACCAACGCTGAAACGTTTCTCTTGATGAATAAAACATTTCAGCGTTCGTTTCATTCAAATACATCAAGCGTTTCTATCCGAAATTGGGAAACCATTCTGTTTGGTGCCCATCTTTGGGAGTCGTTCTCACCCCTTTAAACTATTTATTATTCAATTTAAAAAAACCCGCCTCTCGGTTTTCGATATACAAAAAAATGTATGAAATATATGAAAATTGGACGGGTCGACCTAACCAGAGTTCCTTGTTAGTCACAAAATTTAAACAAATTATCAATCAAAGAGCTGTTTATGTCTTCGGCAGCCCGGAAAACCACAATTTTTTGGTTCACCTCTTTTGTGAGATAATGAATTTTGGAAAGTGGAAAAAAGTAGAGGGGTAGATTATGGGAAAGCAAAAAAAAAAAATTTGAAATAGTAAATCATACAACTAGTGCGTTAAACGTAACCACGTGCTTCGTACGATATTTTTTTCAATATTGTGCGGAACATTCAGAACAGAGGTCAATAATGAAAAAATCAAATTCAAAACCCATATACTATGAATATATGGGTGTAGTTTGCTGGAACTTGCGGTGCGGGAGCGGGTTCAGGGGTGCAACCCCTGTTGGGGGTTTAAGGGATGAATACTACACTTTTTTGAAGTATTTACTGACATTGTGCATATTGTAATACTTGTTAATTTCTCACCTCGTTGTCACCCGGAACCCCTAGCTTTTTCTGGCTATTTTACAAAAACTCTCTGTGGTGTATATATGATGCATTCCACGTCAAATCAATGGGTCATCGATCTGACCACTTGGGATTTGATGACCAATGAATCTGTTTGTTTGTTTCGGTCAAAAATAATACCTCTAATTTTTCGACATTTTTCTGCCATTTTGTTGAATTGTGGCGACTCATGAAGTGATGGAATATCTTTGAAATAAAGATGAACGTTTTTAAAATCGATTAAACTTATTTGTAAAATCATCTTGAAAACAAATTTTTATATTATGGTTCTAAAATAGGATGCAACGTTTTTTTTTCTTGGAGTTTGTTTTTAATAATAGTTTCTTGTAAAAAATGAAACAAGAAGAAACTCAGTTTTGTTAGAATTCGATTTTCTTTTTTTGTTTCAAGAGTAAAACTACGGAAACGATACTTAATTCGGAAGAAAAATAATAGAAACTCGATCAACAGGAATCTTGAATAAAATACACCCTTTATTTAGAGAAATTATGTAATTGGTTTGAAATTTTTCTAGTTTAATGACGTATTTCTACTTTATTATAAACAAAAATTAGTAAATTGTAAAATACCTGGGTTCGTGCAAGTAAAATTTTTGAAATAAAGCGATTGCAAGAAAATTATCCGTTCGACATGGAACTAAATATTACGTAACAGGCGTTGAACATTCTATATTAATTGCAAGTACGAAAAGTCAATTTATAAGAACTCGAATGGTAAAAATTTCCAAAGAAAATCGTAAAGAGGTTAATGCGCAAAAAGAAACCTTCCCCACATAATGAACCATAACTTTGTCATTTTTTTATATTTGCAACAAAAATCCGAAGGTTATAATCCATAGATGTGATACTTTTGGAAGAAATAGTAGTACGTATAGTATTTCGGCAGAAAATTGACCGACGAGTCGATTCTACGAACTGTGGTTGTGCGAAGGGTGAACTCCAACACTCGAAACAGAACTTGGTATAGTTCTATGGTCGTTATATTTGTTTTCAAACGGTATCAAAGTTTTGAATCGGTGAAAAAATAGCCAATTTCAATCTCCAAACGCTTGTCATTTTCGATATTCTGTATTGACACTGTAATATTCACTCTGTGCACGAGGACAAGTGGCATCGACCGTACAGGGCATTACATGAGTATATTCGACTTGTTAGATGATACACACGTATTGAAAAGGGTTATAGGTTTTAGGTAATCTTCATAAAATATAATCTAATATAGTTTTGAGTTTCGTATTCGACAAAGTTCTTTCGATCAACAGACAAATCAATTGTGAAGCATACAATTTCATTAACAGGTTCTGCTTAGTGAAACTGCTGTCGTTGAATTGTGCGTCCTATAACAGAAAAACAGTTACATTCCGAAATATTGATTTCTGCTGGAAAACTCAGAATCTCTGCTAGTTATGAAGCACACGCTATCAAAGTTCGAAGTGGGAAGAGTGTAGGTTCTCTCCTCAAAGATTTTTTCAATCCCTTTGATTTAAAGAGAGCAGCTAAGAAAGCTGTTGACTATGGCACCAAAAATGAAATGATAGCTATTTCAGAGTATGAAAAGAGTTTCTACATGAGAGTTGGACGCTTAGGTCTTTTCGTTCTGCATTTACAACCATGGCCTTGCGCCAGTCCAGATGGCGTAGTTGTCGAGGATGGATGCATAATAAAATTATTGGAAGTGAAATGTCCCAGCTCTTGCTCTAAACTTTCCGTAGTGGACTTCGTATCTAATAAAAGTAATGTTCCATACCTGACTGTGAATAATGGCAAGTCTGGTCAAGAATATTTCACGTAAGGTCAAATACAGATGTACGTAACAGACTTACAATGTGTGATTTCTATGTCTGGTCTAAAAACTTGTAGAACGTTTTATTCAACTTTGAAGTAAAAAATTTTAGTCAAATTGAAATGGTTTGTAGTCCAAAAAAATTCAGAGCAACAATTTATGTGCAGTATTATTAAGTTGACAGCAATAAAGATATTTGAGTGCCAAAGACAGAACATTTGTTCCGAATCACTGTATTTTATGATGGTGGTTGTAAATTGACTAAAACACAGCACATGAACATAATGTTATCGGAGGAGGTAGCATGCTCGAAGGTGTATTTACATTCAAGAGGATACTTGCGTTGCAGAATTCAAAACTTGTTTACATGAAAATCGAAGGATATTAATTAGTACGAAAAGGACTACTGCGGAAAAGAAATATGGCAACGATACTATTTATGTGAACCGAGCTGCTGGGCTAGATATGTGTGACGTCAACTTCAATGGTTTTCTAAAATGCACGTCTGGATTCCATGGAGTTTTCTATATAATGAACTAATATGAAATGCTCGACTTGGCTTCTGTCACTACATCCATTTTAATTGTTATTGAAAATTCTTTAGATTGCTAAAAGAACGAAGTTATCAAAAGAAAATGCACTTTTGATATCCTTAATCGAAATAAAGTGTGGACTTATGTATTCAGTGTTACGCGTGATGTCTGGTGTCCATAGGACAACTATCTCGAGAATATTCATTTCGGATCTCCAATACTTAGCAGCTGCCTGCAAAGAATTTATAGTATGGCCTAGTAAAGAAGTTGTAACAGCCACTATGCCACAGGCTTTTAAAGAAACATGCACAGACTGTCGGGTTATCATCGATTGTTCAGAGATGAAAGTAGAACAGCCGTAAACCGTGGAACAACGCGTGCGCCTGCACTCTCATTACAAGAAAGCGTTTACCCTCAAAATTCTCGTTGGGTGTACTCCAGGAGGCCTTATTTCATTTATTTCCAAACGCTATGGTGGAAGAACAAGCCATTCTCAAATAACTAATAGCTCTGGTATCCTCGATTTGATAGGACCTGGCGATATCATTCTTGCAGATAAGGGGGTTCCTGGCATTAAGGCCGCACTTGATGAAAGTGGACGAGGCGTTGTCATCGTGATGCCGCCATTTTTGCACGACCCTTATTTTTCGAAAGAGGATGCCGACGAGACGTACAAAATTACCAGCGTCTGAATTCATAACAAGCGTATCACGCAAAGGATCAGAATTTATCGTGTATTGACAAAGCTGTACAAGCAACTTGCTATCCTCAGGATTATTACCTGGCTCCGGAAAGTTGACTCGAGTTTCTTGGCCAACTTTTTTGCGACATCCTGCTGATTTAATACGTCTTCTAAAATAATCGCAGCCTGTTCTGACTGATTGGTATCGACAGTTAGAATTTTTCATGGATTTTGTTGGTTTGATCGGTTCTTTATCTTCATACTCCTCTCATGTCTATTGGGTTAAGAGCAGTTAAGATTGAATCAGACAGATATATGTATAAATCAATGAAAAGATAACCGATACCTTGAGAGAAGAGAAATGTTTGCATCCACAGACGATTTCCGGTACACCGCAGGGAAGATGGTTGGGTTGTAGCTAGAGTTGAATCGCTTTTCAGACTTCTCATTTGAACGAAGCGTTGACTACAAATCCAAGAGTACGGTGTAGGTTCCCATGTCGAACCCTTTGAACTGAACATGTAATAACATATCAATTACTGATTTCATCACATGACTTCCACCTTTACACAGAAAAAACGAAATTCCTTTAGATAGGACGTTGCTTCTACATGCGAACAGCGTTGTGTCGCGTCTACCTTTACCCTTGTCTTTAATCATATGACAATAGTGATTTATAAACTTTTACAAGTATATTTTAGGTCTTAGTTGCGTCAAAATAAAGTTTAGTTGATTTTATAGTAAAAGAAAATAAAACTTAGTAATTTTTCTTTACGGCAATTATCCACTGTCTTCTGCGTTCGGATGTGAACTTAGCCGAAGGGAACGTATAAAAATGCGTTTCTAGGGTCGTATTACAAAAACTATTGTGGCAATTCACGACACAATAGTTAACGTTGCCTTTCCTTACTTCGGAAGGCATGATTATCTCACGAAATGTAAATATTGTTCAAAAACAACAGAAAATGCCTAATAACTGGCGACGATCACAAACGGTCAGCTGTTTATAGGTATAGATCAGCTGGGTCGAGGGAGAGGCGACACACTCAAGTAGTTTCGGGTTGTTCGGTTCACTGAATATGGTCACCGGTAGTTAAGTGTGGAGTATTGACATCCACAAGTGGAATATCGGTGTCCCGCAGTGCCCGGGTGAGCACTACTTATGCCCAGTGCTTGAATAGTGCAGGACTAATTATCAGTATTGCCAACTAGCGCATCCGGTACTCCACATGGTGGCGAAAACAACATTCAAGGTAAACACAGGTCATCCATGAAGCTGAAGCTATTGACGTTATTGTGGTGATTCAAGCTTCGGAAAAGTCGTTACTTCGCAATTTTAGGAATGTCTGAAATTTGGTAAATTGAAGTAAGACAAGATGTATTCGTATTTTGAAAATTTGACTACTTCAAACTCACTGTAAAATTGGAAAATAATGATTTTTTCTTCCCAATATTTCATTATTACGACCACGTTACTAACTTCAGCCCAATGGTTATCCGACCTGTCCAGGAATCAAAGTAACTAATATTTTTGTGCAATAATTACAAATCTTGAGTGAAATGAAGAGACGCTTTCAATGTACTCGGACAAAGCTTAATTTTTCTGCGATGAGACTCTTCAAGTTTAGACGTGGACTTATGTTATTGCACGTTAGACATACGATATTACAAATTTTTGGACGAGGCTTTGATGAGTAAACCTGAGTCCGCAAAATGATCTCTACTCTCTATTACCTTGAGCCATCTGCATCTATTTTTCCCTTTAAAGTGATTAAATTTTTAAAATATGAAAATGTCTTGGCTTATTATGATTTACTTCATTTCAAACAATCCTGAAACTGTGGAATCATTGACGTTTTTTCGGAACGTGAATCATTGCAATAAACTTTCGTTACTTACTTCAGCCTCTTGAAAATTTAGCCACTGCAACCATCTAATGTTTAATAAATAACAAAAAATAAGAGCATGCGAAATTTTACTTGAAGCATGATTCGATTCTTTCGTAACTGATCATTATACCTTCAATAATAACAATAACTAAGTTGCACCAGACTCCTTGGAAATTTAAAGAAAATATGTAGATATTCAGCGAGCGAATAATTCATTACGTGTAAAGCTACAGATTTTCAAAAGTTTCTCGAGGATAAAAAAAAATAATGATAAATAACTGTATTATTTGTAATTCAGTTTCTGAAGGTCGAATCATTTTATTCGCGTAATCGATAAATACACTAGACGCATTATTACCAAGAATCTTAATTGTAATAGTATTATTGTAAAAATGATGAGACAAGTTGGAGTTTCGAAAGGAACGAATGAGAATGAATTCAATATTTCAGCATTTATTGAATAAAAATACGATATCTCTTTACGTGATTTTTCCCGCTTATTAGTACAAAAGTGAATGCTCTCTGACCTAACACGTAATGCCTCATTATATACAAGGAAATGCCGAGAAAGCAATCCAATGTATAATTGGGGACTTCAAATTGCACACATAAGTTGACTAACTCTTTACATACAGTTACGTAAAACTTGACTTTGGTCATCCTTATTATTAACGTACATTGAAAGCTTGCTCCGAGCTTTCAGATTGCTTATAGAATTCTCATATAACATCACCTTAGGTCACGTTGTGTCATTGAAACGATGTCAAAGACCTTTTCATGCACGTTGCACATTGCGAGCATGCGAAGCTTGTGACATGAACTCCTTGTGATGATCAGAAAATTTGGAATCGTCCATGGTTGTAGCCCTGAATAAGTATGAACTTTTTAGACCCATCTAATAAATCATAATGTGTGTAGATATAAAGGCCATTCAGAAAAGGGCCTTTTTTAGATTTCGTCACGCGAGAATTTTTTTTTTTCACCCCAGTCCTTTCGTGTGGGTTATTTTTTAGTGTAAAAGTGCAAGAATCTCGAAGACGAGCTAAAAAAAGGTCCTTTTCTGAACCGGCTTAGTGTATACATACATATATCGCTGGGATTACCGAAGTGGTTTTGACTAAAAAAATTTATTTGGAAAGAAAAAATTCACCGCCTCCTTTCGTATCTTAATCGAAAAATATCGATCATAGGGAAAAATTTATAAGGATCAAAATTGTAAGAAATTTAATTCCAAACGACTTTGGTATTTACCATTTTTCGGGTGAAATTGAATATAAACGAGTTGTTCAGTAAATTCAAGATGGCGGTTGAAGTAGTAGTGCGAATCCTGAAGCCCAAAATTTCTGATGGAAAATCATTACAAAATTTTTCCGGGTCACTCCTTTTTTTGGTCTAATTCGACTGGACTATATCCGGTCGGGAAGTTGAAGTTATCTTCCGATGTCAACAACATCGAATAATTAATTAATACAAACCAGCATCATAAAAAATGACATAAAAAATTCTTAATAAATTTTTTTTTTTCGTTTTTGAAAATTTTGTGAGAAAACGGTTATTTCGTGTTCCAGATATTGTTTTTCGAAAACTGTCCGCGGTGAGGAAAAATTTTATAACCTGTCAAACGGTGATTCTTCGGGGTTTTGATCTACGTTTGAGGCTCGGCTATAAAGCTATTTGAGACCGCAATTAAAAACTGATCTTTGTAAACGATGTTTTAATGTTAATGGCCTTGGAATGAATCATAGGATTTTTGATATTTGTAAAATTAACAAAATGGCGGCCATTTTTTTAAAAAGTTGAAAGAGATCGCTTTTCTTGCCGTTTCTTGCAAAAAAAATATAGTTAAAATCAAAATTTAAAAAAACGTATGATTCATTCCAAGGCCATTAAAATGCTGAATCTAAAACCGTTTGATTTTAGGTTAACCACTGCCAAGAAATCATTAACACCGCAATTAACATACCATTTTTTCAGACTGATTTTCAACTACGATTTTCGTGTTTAAAAAGTGATTAACATCAATAAAAAAAGTTTTTTCATGTAATTTGAGAGTGTATTTATTAAGCCTAAGAAAGCCTACATCACTATTTACAGTTGAAACTCATTAAAAAAATTCGTGAGAAAACCTTTTTTTTTGCTCGTCAGTTGGCTAGACTCCGTATAAGATCTTGCGATCAGTGAAACCAAAAACATAAAACGTAAGACATCTGATTATCGGGCGAAAGTCTGTTTTTCTTCTTTTTTTTTGTATATTTTAATATAATTAGTGACACTGTTTTTTTCACCATCTGCCAGACAATGAAATTACATTTTAAATGACATTTATTGTCATGCACTGCAGTTGTGAAAATATATTTTTGTAACGCATGCACGATGTCTGCGTTTTTTTGACCCATAAAGCGGGGCTAAACTGCCTGCTTTCAGTCTCGCGGGTAAAACCAAATTAAAAGTGGCTACAACGCTGAGCAGCCGGATTTAAAAAAAAAATTTTTTAGCCCGCTATTCAAGTACCAGGCGTTTTCAGTTTTCAATATTTTCAATTTTCGATTCAATTTCAATTTTGTAAGAAAAAAAAAAAAAAAAACAAACTGGAAAAATAGCCCGCTAAAATATTTTTCAATATTTTCAAGAAAATCAAATAAAAATCAAATGTGAACTGTAAATATATTTTTTTTATTTTTCAAATAAGACTGCTTAACAAACATATAGTCACACTTTTTTCCTTCTAATAAGCGAAATTATTTCAAATAATCTAATCACTACGTAGTTGCTGTATCAGAAAACGGTTGCATCAGCCCTGCTTAATAATAAGGGCTAAGCGGGCTTTATGGCTTATGTCCTTTATGTCCTTGGTACACAATATACTATTGAAATATCGAACAACGCTTCTGTTCCCTTCTTAGAACAGGGGCTGTTTCTTTGAATATTTTTTCTAATGCGTGAAACCGAATACCGCAGCACCGAAACCTGTTATACATGAACCTGTCGTTTTCGTTTCATCATATCATCATATCGTCACACTTTTTCAAACACAGCAATCGCTCAGCCAGCATTAGTGGGCACCGGTTAGCACTGGACCTCTTAGGTAACGCAAAAGTCGTTATTATAGCACATGATCAGCCCTGATTGAATTCATTGAATTTCAGTGCAATTATTTGTTGATTTTATAGCGTTTTCAAAACAATATTTCCGCAATTCTAGGTCTGACGTTTTCACCACGCGGTGTTTGCCGAAATATCAAATTTTAAGTACATATTGCGCAACTTAATTATATAGAGTTAAAAGAAAGAACCTGATTGTGTGTTGTGATATGTAGTTTGTATTTAGATTTCTCGTAGTCTGTTGCCAACTACGTACTACTCACACTAATATTAATTAGAGATTATTTTATTTCTGGTGTTCAGATAGTGTGAATCGTGGCATAGCAATATGAAACACCGGTCTTAAGCACGTATTGTATATACATACAGCCAGGTTAAAACAGTGGTTAAAGCAAAAATGTGATGGAATAAAGGCTTAAGGTGCATATAAAGACTCGTTCTACACCTCGAAAACGCAGGGATGCAAAACTCCTATACCGCTCAAGCGATCAGAGTGAAACTTGGGCAATTAATGCCTTATTTTGGCAAAAAGTGGATCTTCTTTCTATTTTTTCAAAATTTTGAAAAAAAATTTACAGATTAGTTACCATGCACAGAAATTGGCCAAATTTTTACAGTTGCACTGAATTGATCGAACTATTCGGTATGATGCCACTCGGCGGTGATGAAACACACATTTTGAGCCCAGTCCCATGAGATTTGATGGCGAATTGACGAAATGGCAGCTGATCTGGTTTTTGATTACGAAGTACACCGAAATCTCATTTTGGCGACATTTGTTACCGATATTACGCGCATGCCGGTAATGTATGCGTGTAATGTCGGTAAGATATTTACTGACATGCATGAAAGGTCGGTAACAAATGTCGCCAAAATGAAATTTTGGTGTTCTTCGTAATCGAAAACCAGATTAACTGCCATTTCGTCAATTCGCCATCAAATCTCATGGGACTGGGCTCAAAATGTGTGTTTCATCACCGCCGAGTGGCATCATACCGGATAGTTCGATCAATTCAGTGTAACTGTGAAAATTTTGCCAATTTCTGTGGGTGGTAACTAATCTGTAAATTTTTTTTCAAAATTTTGAAAAATTAAAAAGACGCTCCACTTTTTGCCAAAATGAGGCATTAATTGCCCAAGTTTTACTCTGATCGCTTGAGCAGTATAGGAGTTTTGCATCCCCGCGTTTTCGAGGTGTACAACGGGTCTTTATATGCACCCTAAGGACATGTAGCCTACCGATTCCTGTTCTTACCGATTGAGCAAACTCACCCGTTTTCTTCCCATATTAAATTAACAAGTGAATGGAAAGGGTTCAACGGCATTGGCCGGTTAGCCATAAGAGTTTTGCACACGACGTGTATTTGAATGAAAAAATTTGAACTCATAGCGGAGACCTTCTACTTTGATGAAAATATTTTTTTGGATTTCTTCCACCCCTTTCTTTTTTGTAAAAAATTGGAAAACACATTCTTGGAACCAAGACAGCGGCACACACCAAATTTTTACTGGAGGTGACTTTCCTCGAAAGAAATCTACCCTCATTTGCGCAAACTATAAAACCCACGGGGACGTACTCAAATATCTAAGAAACCTCCTCTAAGGGGACACGTCAGTGAAACTTTAAACTTTTTCGATTTACTTGAAACTTGAACTCCTAATAAAGCTTCATAAATCAAGTGGTTTTCAGTCGGTTCCAATCAGTTACGTTTTACGTGTGTCCAGTTATTATTTAGAATTACCTCAAAAAGTGGTGTTCGAAAAGCTCCTTGCGTTACAATTGTCATCGTAAAAATTTTTAAAAATTCCACAGCCATTAGAGGAGCGTAGAGAAGAAAAGTTACCATGAAAATTGCAATCCGACAAGTCACCACCTAATTGTCTCAATTGATAATTGACAGTTTTTTTGACAATTGTCAATTGCCAATTATTAGACCAATGTTGTGGTGATTTGCAGGATTGCAATTTCCATAGTAACTTTTTTTTCCTACGCTTCTCTCATGGCTGTGGAGTTTTTAAGATTTTTACGATAAGAATTAGAACGCAAGGAGCTTTTCGGAAAACACCACTTTTTGAGGTGATTCTAAATAATAACTGGACACAAGTGAAACGTAACTGATTGGAATCGAGGAAAAACCACTTGATTTATGAAGCTTTATTATGAGTTTAAGTTTCAAGTAAATCGAAACAGTTTAGAATTTCACCGACGTGTCCCCTTAGTGGAGGTTTTTTAGATATTTGAATACGTGCTCGTGGGTTTTATAGTTTGCACAAACAAGGGTAGGTTTCTTTCGAGGAAAGTCACCTCCAGTAAAAATTTTGTGTGTGCCGCTGTCTTGGTTCCAAGAATCTGTTTTCCAATTTTTTACAAAAAACAAGGTGGTGAAAAAAATCCAAAAAAATATATTTATCAAAGTAGGAAGTCTCCGCTATGAGCTCAAATTTTTTCATTCAAATACACGTCGTGGGCAAAACCTTATGGCTAATCGGCCAATTCCTTTCGACGGTGCGTCGATCTTTAGTAGTGGAACTCAGGAAAGTTACATGTAACCAAAAAAAGCTCCTGTGTCACAGGAAAATATAAACATTGACTTGCATATGTAAGACCTCGTGATATTAATAATAACTACCCAGATAAATAACATTATTTCAATATTTTTAAACCAAAAATCAACATTACTTGCCAGATTCTGGTTACAAATGGCGCATTTTATTACCAGATGGTTCATTTTTATTCGTTAATGAATTCTCCGTAGATCGTCTGACAGGTAAGAATTTAGGGTGCGCTGTTAAAAGTTCTCGAACATTTTCGAGTAGGAGAAAAAAAATTGACCAATATTTTTCAAATTGTAACTTATGTACATTTTTATTTTCTCCTAACTAATCCTCAATAATTACTCAGAACATTGAGTTTCCATACAAATTTGAAAATTTTCAAACTCACAATAATTAATACGTTACAAAAAAAATACTGCCAATCTCGGTCGCGGGTCATAAAATTATAAATCGAGGATCCTGCCTCTATGAATATCGTCACTCGATGGCACGTACAATGACATTGATACATTTATTATTACACTTGCTTGCGATCGAAATTACTTATTTGAGTCCCTATTAGTTTGTTAATTTAATTAACGTTCATTTGATGGCAAATCCGAATGCGCAGTGCGCGCGCCAAAATTTGTGTTGGCCCAGTGCGTTAAGGGCCCTGAATCATATTGCTACGCTCCTGAATAGAAAGAGACGAGGTTGAACTCCACCGATCACTATCTCTTTCTACCGGCCATATTCTACTGGCTTAAGCGTAGTCCATACTATCGGGATTGTCACTTTGGAATGCGTCAAGTGATGGAAAAAAATCAAACTAATGCAACCACGCTGACAGCTGACCATTGACCGTGTTTTTTACGTTTGGATAGTAAAAGACGTATATTATTGATTATGTGTCATTAATTTATGTGACCTGAGTAATTTGAAAACTTAAGAATTACCATTTGCCTCCATTAAAATCGAAAACTTAGGTTATGTGGTGATAAAATGGCGCCGACAACCAGGCTCTGACGTCATGAGGACATTTTCCAACGTGTCGGTGGTATGCATATAAGATTTTGAGAAGGCTCACTTTTTCGACAAGACAATTACGTCGGTAATGCAGATTCACTCCGTAGCGGCCGACCGACAGTGGTACTGCAGAATCTTGCTGAATCTCCATTGCCAGCGTAACTGACTCGCGAAAAAGTTAGCCGCTCAGAATCCATATCCCCAAGTGTATGTACTTACACAGCGATACTATGTATGTATACGGCATTTTGTTTTCTCGACATTCAAAACACCTTTCACATTCGCAGGCGAACTGATTAAATATTGCGGTGAAAAAATAGTAGAATAATGCCGTTTCTCTGATCGTGTTAACCGTAAAACGACAAACTTTTTTTGAACCCCATACTACAAACTGGGGTAAGTATTTACCCCACGCGTTTCTTGATTGTAAAATCATTCCCAGAGCAATAATGGGACGGGTAAGTAGATTAATCCTTTCGTTTTTTTTTTATCAGGAAGAGAATGGCGAAATCAGCTTCATCCAAGTTTCATTGGTGAAAAGTCGATTCGAAGACATACAAAATGATGAAAATCAGCGAAAACCTCATTTTTCAAGGTTCACTTGGGGTGGATATCCACCCCAGTTTTTCGTTCTAGGGTTAATAACAGTTTCCTTACAATTGAAATTCAGTGTCCGTACATCTTTCATTATCACAGGGAGGTGCAATTGAATTTTTTAAACCTTTGCTTAGCCGTGTTTTTGTTTTGAAATCTTTTTCAGCTAACTGTTCGTCCCGTACATCCTGAAACAGTTTTTCCAATCATTTTATAAAACTAAATCATGGAATACGTGAATGTCTTATGCTGCCTTCTCTCTCACTCGTAGTACATCTATGTGATTCACAGCGTTCGTGTTCTTTGTAGTCTGAAAATGTGTAGAATAGAATGGTATACTCGTATAATTGAATTGAGCCTTGTACGGCCGCAGGTATGTCGGCAAGTCGGATTCCTACAAAGTTTAGCTGTATATACAAGTCGCCACGTTCTAATGTAGTGCGACAAATGCTGTGCAGTAACGAATTCGTGTTAGTGTACGTGCTTAATGATGACGTGTTGATGAATTTGAATTGTGATCTGCACTGAAGAGTCAAATTACGTACAATATAATTACATTCTTAGTATACCTAATACAAAATATATGTACAGGGTGACGCATTTAAGTTGGCGAACGCGAATAACTTGAAGATGGAGTAATTTCGAGAAAAAATTTTCACAATCGTACAAAAGTCTTATCATCTTTGAAGCGGGCTCTGATAGCTACAATTATTTTCATGTCAGTGGAGGACTTCAAAGACATAAGAAGCTCAACTTCGTTTTTTCAAATCGATACCCATATTTTCTTCTTTTTTTTTTTAGCTTTTTACCGATTCATATTGTGCGGTTTCACACCACTCTGTTCAACCAATACTCAGTATAACACGAGACCTCGCCAGATTTTTTTCTGTTGGGATATCTCAAAAACAAAAAAGATCATAAAAATGTGCCAACTACACAGGAAAATATGAAAGAATGGATAAAAAATGCTTGCCGAAATATTGAGAGAGATCTTCTGCTACAAAATGCAACAAAAATGGCTTATTCTCTCACATAAAATAGAGGTATCCGTTTGAAAAAACGAATTCGACCTTCAAATGTCCTTGAATTTTCCCACTGACCTGAAAAAAATTACACCCATTAGATCCCGCTACAAAGATGATAAAATTTTTGTCTGAAATATTTTTCTCGGAAACACTTCGGTTTCAAGTTATTCGCGTTTGTCAACTTAAATGCCTCACCCTGTATAAAGAATATATAATAAATTCATCGAATCTTACTCCTGCAGTTTGTTAATTATGACCTGTGTAGAGAAAAGTTCGATAAGGAATTGAAACAATCAACTGCTGTGTGCAAGGAGGTAATAAAATATTCAACAATGCTCATAACTAAGTACCTATGTAACCTATATATATTGAAAACATGCTACGACAATTGGCCTCAACACGTGTGTACTAGAGACGAAAGGGGGGGGGGGGGGGGTACAGCTGTGAGGTCTAAAGTTATACCTCTATTTAGGAGATTTTTATTTTTTATTTAAGGAAAATAAAACACTTTAGAGCAATTTGAGTTCGAAGGCTTTATTATTTCTAGTTTGAAGAACACTTTAGCATTTTTTCACTGAAATTAATAACAAAGTAGTGACATGGTGCATATAAGTAGCGAACGACTCCGGACTCGAGGGCTTTTGCGTTGGCGCATCTTCCGACATCACTGTTTAATTTGTAGCAGGTAAAAGAAATTTTTAGCGTTAAAAACACCTTTTCGGATTCAATCTTATAGCCCAAATGTTAAGAGAACAAAAATTTTCTGTTAAGATTAGATTAGAAGAAGATAAGATTGTAGAAATAATTATACGTAAAAAAAAAATGAGATTGAAAATCAAAAATCCAGTCGTGAGGTTAAATCAATAAACAAGTTTTGAAGATTGTGTCACAATTTCAAGTCAATCAGATAAAAATTGACCGAGGAATTTACGTCACCGGATTGAAAACGTGATCCTTTGCTACATATACGCACCATACTGCCATTTTGTGATTGATTCCAATGAAAAACTTCTGAAATGTTCTTGAAACTATGAATAATAAAACTCTCACACGCTGATTGCTCAATTTCAAGAATTTTTATGTAAAAAAATATCTATTCGATTCCATCAGTTTTTTTTCTCTTCAAAGCTTGTACGTTAAGGTATATTCAGAAATTTTTTTATCAAAATTTATCCACTCCTGGCTTTGTTACAGTGGCCGGTGTAAAACATGTTCCGTACATGTTGGACAGTCGGTTGATCTAAAATAAAAAAATTCCAACGGGATCTTGAAATATAATGTAATGAGCCGTTCGCTACGTACAGTTTTTTTTCTTTATTTTAACGAAACGGTGAAGGTTTTGACTTTAACGTTCGTTTTCCGGACTAAATTTAACACCTTTTTTGTACCACAAAAAAAAAAAAAAAATAATTTAACTAAAAAAAAAAAAAAAAAAACCATACGCAGCGAACGAGACAAAATGTACCAAAACATTGTGTCCAAATTTGGTAAAAATTGGTCGTGTCGTTTTCGAGACATCCTAAACACGGACTCTGAAAACGTAGTTCCGAGATAATCGAGTTTAAAATTCGGTGAATCGGCGACGACTTCGATAATTCTTCGAATTTCATCATGCAATTTATACGCAATATTCTTCATACTTCAAACTTTCAGAAACTAAAATAAAAAAGTACCGAATTTTAACATATCCCACTCGGATATGCCCCCTTAGGGGCAATTCATTGATTACGTAAGGGTCCCAAGGGGGAGGGGAGGGGGGTTAAAGAATCTATACATGACCTTATCTCGGAGTAGGGGGGGGGGGGGGGGGGGGCAAAAGTCATTCTTAAGTAATATTTTACAAATTGGAATGTGCATAATAGAAATTTTCCATTGAGACAAAATGTCCGTACACTGATGTCTCAGGAAACAAAAATCGCATAGAAAATTAGAGGGCAGTTTCAAAAAGTATAAAAAATTCCTATTTAGACATTCCATTACCTATGAGATCTATTTTTTCATTTTCAATATACAATTTCATTTATATATTGTTATTGTGGAAATTTTGATTTCAGAATAATTTTTTTCAATCGTAAATGTGTTCATATTTATACACTTTGAAGCTTATAAATGAAAACTATAGGTGAAGTCTTACGTAAGAAGTGAGAGAGGGAGTCCAAGAAATCTTGTGACTTGACTTTTTTCAGCGGACATCGGGCTGTAAAATGGAAAGTTAGGGACGAAAAAAAAATCCTAGTACCTGCGAGAGCTATTGATGAGTAGAATAACATATCCAAATTTAAGCCCAATCGGTTGGGTAGAAATTTTTTTATTACCCGGACCGACCGTTATTTCGAGAAAAACGCGTTTAAAATTTCAAGAACACATTTAAAAAAATCTTACTTACATAGTTCGATATTTCGAAATTCGTCTAAATTTTTTGCAATTTACTCTCAATATATTTTACTTTCGAAATAAGTAAGCAAAAAATAATCGATTCTTCCAACCCAAGTTATCAGACTACTACCTTGAAGTTTCGAGTGGGGTTTTGCTATTGTTGTAAAGATAAAGAGTAGATGAAAATTTTCAAATTTACTTTTAGTCATTAACTCCATGGCCCTCTTCAGTAATGGCAATTTCGTAATAGTACGAGAGCCAGTTACCAAAACCATGTCTCATCCCAACAAGGATGAAACCACATATAATCGAAAGTTTAGATGAGCCTAAACGCGTCTAGGGAGCAGTAACCTTCAGAACCCTTGCACAGTTGCGGGGGGTGATTTCTGCTGTGAAAAAAAGCCAGATGTCATCATCACAATATGTCTGATTTTGAAACTGTACATAGTTTTTGTTATTTGATTACCAAAAATATTGTTCTCAGACATTTCGCAACTTGCGTTTGACCTGAGCGCATTTTCGAAAACGTCATAAAATTTAGCCGACTTGTATCATAGCAATTAGCTTCAAATTTGTTGCAAATCCTTTGCATGGCTACTGAGATTACCAAAATACTATTTTCAGACATAAAATTCTTTGAAAGAGTGTTTAAACCGAGCATAGAATGCATATGAGGCATTCAAGCCAAACCATTGACTGCTGGACCTTGTATTTTTAAATTTGCTAATATTTTTTTCTCATTTTGAGCTCATGACAAGGAGCTCACCTGATTTTTATCAAATTCTCTTTTAAAAAAATGCACCCGTAAGGATTGTTTGGAAAAAGGTTCAATTTTTTTTTCGTTTATCTATAACTTTCTGAAAAATAAAGCGATTCGAAAAAATGAGGGGGTCAAAATTTTTGTTTTGAAATACTCTTTCGTTTAAGGTTATTTTTTAAATAATTCATGTTTCAATTCAATCAGTTTTTTCAATTTTAAGCATAAGATCACATTTTTTTTATCGATTGTCTCCTTCGATCTTTTTTTTTTTTTCTCTTATGTCAAACTGTTATTTATTTGAAGAATTTCAATCCTAGTTTTATAGTGGGCAATTCTCTAAATCTATAACAGTGAAAAAAATCAAAAAAAATTTTCGAGACAACTTTTTTGGCATGCTCCAGAAAGCTCACATTGGCCTCAAAATAAGTAAATACATAAAATTTACGATAATTTGGAAAAAAACAACAACAGCATTTTTTGGCCAAATTTTTTAGGGAAGCCGTCTTGCCCCACCCTCCCCTATATGATCTTTCTTTTACTTCATTTCGGGTTGAAGTTTCTTGGAAATTAAACTTGATTTAAAATTTCACATTTCGTTAACGTTATTGTAGTTGAGAATCGTTGGTCTAATTTAAGTGAAAATATTCCAGTATCTTATTTCTCGCTCAAAGGGTTTGAAGGGTAAAATTAGCATTTAATCTTATCAGTCAAGATTTCTATGTAAAATTTTCAATGTGACAGGCATATATGTCGTTCTAAGGAGGGCCATTATTTGGGGCAAAACGTTAACAAAACTTGATATTTTAAACCGACTCTATTTTCAAAAACTCTTGAACCTTATACAAAAGTTTTGTTTTGCTTTGAATTCAGATGAACGCAAGTTTTTTTCAGATAATTTTGCCAGTTTTGAATATTTTGCTATTATTTTTTTTCTAATTCTTCAACTGCAATGAAAAAAGGCTTATAAACATAAATATTATGCATTTCTGCGAAGGAATCCCAAGATACACTTGTTTCAACCCCAGTACCAACTTATGCCCATAACGATAAACCAAAATTCGAAAAAAAGTCCGATTTGAAGATAATAAATCCGCATTAAATTCGAAAGTCTTACACTCAATGGTTTCGTGACAGCTATGCCATCAAGCACCGGGACTAAAAAATGTCTGTATGAGCTGTACAATTAGTGGAACAGAGCTATAGACGGACCAAATTTCAACCCGCTCTTAAATCTTGCTCTTACAATAAAGTCCCTTGAGAAATAAAACTCCGTGTATGCGATACTGACAGCGAAAGGATAGATTAAATTTCATCAGGTACAACCCAGACAGCATAAAACTTGAACTCGTCGAAAAGATGTCTAAAGGATGTCTTACGCGTCATTTTCTGGCGCCTAAAAGAAATCTTTGTGTCCGAAAGTTATCTTCATTCCTAAAAGATGTGCTTGGTGCCTCATAGACAACAGAAAATTGTGCATAAGACATCCTTTATACATCTTTTTGACGACTTCAAGTTTTGTGCTGTCTGGGAAACGATTGGAAGAATCCTTCATAACAAGATGGAGTCCAAATGTAATAGTAATTTATTTAAAAAAAAAATAAACGTTTCAGAAGTTTCACGGCAAAAGTAATCAGGGACTAGATCCCATCTAGATCCGCTTGAGGAAAATAGTCAGAAAAGCACGCAAATTGCGTACGTTAACGAAACAGAAAGTGAGTGTAAATGAAGCACCGGCGGTCGTTTAACCGCTGGAAATCAACACGCGGTGCAAGTTGACGGGAAATTTATCCAATATCAGCAGACTCATTTGTAGCATACTTCGGTACCTCGAGTAGTCTAGTTCGTCTACAGCTATAGCTCTGCTTTTCAGTTGCTTTCTTTCCTTATTTTTGCATCATGATTAAAATATTTTTCGTTTCGTTGTTGCAGACGTCGACACAAAGGTCAAGCTGAGGATGGGATCCTTCGGGGTGTACATGTCTCAGCTACGGGCAATGCTCGTGCGGAATCTCCTCTTGAAGAAACGAGATAAGCGAAAAACAACGGCGGTACGTATCACATCTGATACCGATTTAAACTTTATTTTGTTTGGGTTTCAAACGCACCATTTTCTCATTGTCCAATCATTAGTCTATGTAATGATTTGCTTTATTTTTTATGAAACAGAGTTACCTAGCGGATAGCCTGCAAATGCGTCTCATTGTATAGAGAGGAAGAAACCATTTAAAAATTGTGGTAAATTTTTACGCCCCATAAATAATTTTCACATAAAGTAGTCGTTGCAGGCGTCACGAAACTATATTATCAAACCATCGGACTTTCATTTGTACCACTGTCTGGTACAATCGGTCATCGTTAGCATATGAATATTGGCTTCTTTTTATACATACAAAGTGAAACATACTGTGTAGAGGCATCTAACGTTGATGTTCCTCAAACGCGGGATCGATACTCCACCTACGTTCACGAGAGGTCGTTATACGATTCGTAAACTGACGGTAATCATTTTGCCGATTATCAATATTAGAAGAGTAATGCTAATGTGCAGTGAAAAGTATTGATCCTGGTAGGTAGAATAGCAATTGTATCGTTCCAGACACTGTTAATGGACGTCTATTTATCGATCAGGATTACCATGATGAGTATATTTTTTTTGGTTCACATAAAGCAGCAACAGAGCTACAGGCGCTCTTCAAGCCTACAAAAAACATTCCACAAGAAAAGTATGAAACTCGTATAGTTAGATAGTGAGACAACTCGCATTAGTTAGATAGTGAGACTAATCACATTGTAATGCCGCTAACTGTATTTCATGTATTTCATTTTTTACTTCGTACGTAACGAAATATGTTCCTGTAATCCATTTTTTAGGAAAGCTTTTCTGCTATGAATACCATAGCCACTTAAAATAACACAACACCTTTAAAAGTGGATAAGAAGTGTGAATTTCCATCAAGAATCCAAGCAGTTGTTACGTATCTAGTGAGAGCTCTAAATAAACGAGAAGCTGCAATAAAGATGACCGTGCATTTCTACGCTTTGACCATTTAAAAACCAGAATTTATCCGTCAAAATTGAATTCCAGATAAGTATCATACAAACCGGAATCCGCAATTCCATCCCAGTGAGAGAAGCAACAAGATTGTATATTTCTACTCGAGGATATTTCTCTCTGTGAACCAAGGTGCCAAGTCAGCGCGTGTCCATAGTTTGCCAATTTATTGAGAAAGTTTTTCCACCAAGTCTCGTGCCAATTAGGCCAAGGAATTCTGTCAGAAAAGAAATATCGAAAGACCGCATCGGCGACTGCACGCCACCCAAGGCCCTACCTTTGTCCAATTTCAATGGGAATAGAAACCGACAGGCAAGTGTACAAACGCGGATGCGGGGGTTGAAAAAAGTGAGAAAAAGGGATCAGAGACAACACAGAGAGAGTCAGTCTCGTCGATGACGCTCAACTTTATTCGGAAGGACGAGGAAGGTCGACTACTTCTTTCGGGCGTTCCGCTGCTTGCTCTCCTTGCTCTTAAATATCGCGGGGTCGATTGCGTTGGACGAACCCTCGTTCCACAGCGTTCGCGAGACGGACTGGGAAGGCTTGACGGTAGTTGGCAGGAGATTCGGCCCGACGAGAAGATATATCTGCTCCACCCAGGTGGGCATGGGCAGACCCGTTGCACAGTACTGCCAGAGCGGAAGACCTAGGTGGATCAGGAGCATTCGGAAGTACTTGGTGAAACCGTCGGCGAGGCGAAGCCAGCGCGAAGACTCTTCGTGGTGGAGCCAGATCCCCGGATCTTCTTCTGGGTTGACATAGGCGAGGTACACTTTGCTGTTCCCACAGTGGCCTAGCTCAAAGAGTCTGCAACGCGGGCTCAACGACGGAAGATCGGGGTTTTCGGCGAGGCTGGCTTCCGCTTCGGATTGCTGCTCTTTCGTGCCCACGAACCGCTTCAGCTCTCCTAAGCTTCCGACTTCTAGGCGTCCCAGGGGGAATTCTTCCCCTGCAGTCAATAAACGGAAGTTAAAGATAATGAGATCAGACCTGACGTCTAGTCTGTGCTGACGAATAATTATTCAGACTACATATTCTGACTACAGTAACAGATAGTGTATATGTGTAAATATTGAGGAGGTTAGGTCATCAGAAATCGATTCTTTTCAATGATTTTGTTACGAAACAGTATTACATTGAGTATTCGTCAAGTTATCATATTCGTAAACTAAGACTATTTAAAAAAAAATGCTAAATCAGAGAATACTATAACTTTGAAGAAAAGCTTAGGTACCAATGCTTGATCAAAAACGTTAAGGTCCGTTGGAGTTCAGTGGATTACCCTATATCTTCAAAATTTATTCAGTTGCGGCGAGGGTTAATCTGACCAATGATTAGAACTGACAATGAATACTCAAAAACTTCATAAAAAATATTTCAGGAACAAAAAACCATTATTTTGTTCAAAATAACATCGAGTCCGTTCCTCTTATCTGTACCCGTCCTATACTTACATACTTAGGTCTAAGCTCATTCTGTAGCTAAAGCTGTATTGGCGTATGCTCACCGCCTTCCTCTCCCTGTGGTTTGGTTGTGAATTTTACATGCGACTAAGTCGATCAGAATTAACTCAACGAAATAATTAAACGTGCACCATGCTGAAGATACAACGCCTGCAGCACCAACAAACGCGGTACGAAGCAAAGAGTCGTGCAGGCAATCTTAATATTTTGCACACGTGTACCACGTAAATGAATTTGAATCATTTACTTCTCGAAATAAATAGTTGAAATTAGGGACGTCATATGTAATCCGGAGATGGGTTGGGAAACGTTTTACTCTTTATTCAGCTGCAATCGCTCTTTCAGGGAATTTGGATATTCTACAGTCTTTTGGATGGATATCGAATGACTCAAAGGTCGATCGCGGTTTATTCGTGATTGGCAACCCCCGACCTTTTCTCCTCCTTTTCATCGAATAAAGAAGTGGCTGCAATTACTTATCACCCGAGATCCAGCACTCTTGGCGCAGTCAATTGATCACATCAAAGAGCGAAGGTCTCACCTGATATTTCGAGAGACCAAGTGAGCAGGAACCCGTCAATGGACGCGTAAAAGTTTCTCAGGTCGTCGGGCATAACGCAGCAATGCCTCTGTTCCCAGCTCACCAGAGCATTCCTATCGCACCCTGGCCGCCTGTCGACCTGGACATTCTTCACGCACGGGGTGCCCTCCAAAATCTTGACGATCCCCAGTGTTAGGTTCTCGTAGAACGAGTCCTCCGTCACGATGTCTACAAAGAACGACATCACTCCCTCCGCCCTTCGCGCCGTCACACCATTGCACAAATGTGATCCGAGAGCTTAAACTCTCCGCAAAGCCGGGGCTTCTTCGGTGCGAAGCGTCAAACTGGGGAGCGGAAAATCGGAGTGAAGAGAGCCGGATGCCGCTTGTTGACTACCATAGCAACCTCAACGCTTCGTGACAACGAAGCCCCGCTTTGCCACAGAGAGCTTTGCCGTTGAAGGATAATACTATAATACCAATTTTCTCTCGTTCCTCATGTCAGCTTGCACCGAAGCTCGCAGACTTGCGATTTCAGCACATTTTTCTTCGGATTTCTGTCGTATTTCATCCATTTTCTATACATATACACTTTTCATTTACAGGAGATCATTCTGCCGCTCTACACCCTTGGAATACTGATTATCGTCAAGGTCTTGATACCCAACCCAAATTATCCAGCAATGACTACGCCGCGAGTGAATGGTGGCGTGTTCGACGACTTCAGCCAAACGCAAAACCACACGATCGCAGTGGTTCCCAACACTACCGAGACCCTTGTAAGTTATCAGCGAAAGGATCAATAGCGACTTGCGACTCCACTGTCGCTCAAGATTTTTCACCCTCCGCCCTTAGTTATTCAAAGTAGTTTTTCTAAGCTCAGCCAAACTTCGGTCTCTTCACTCGCGACATGCTTTCGCATAATATTTCCCATCCTACACTCACCGCTCACGCGAGGTCAACATCAGGCACTGAGGTCGAACATCTATTTTCCAGACTTTTCTCAACTCCATGAACACTTTGTGGATGTCCATGTGGGATACTCCGGTGAAGATCCCTCTGAACTTCATGATCTTCGACACGGAAGACGACCTCCAGGCTGCCTATTGGCGTGACCCTTCTAGCGTACCATTGGCCGTCATTTTCGAAAACCCTTTGCCGGTGTCGGACCGCCTGGAGTAAGTTTAATCGAGCCAAATTTTGCCTATCACAGTTCACTGTAAAGCTAACAACAAAGGCAACCATCTGCAACAATGTCTGACAGGGTGAGGCCGAATAAAAAAAAAGAATTTGTACACGTTTTTGCGCGGAAATAAAGAGACTCGTATTCCGGCGATTCACTTTAACGGGCATTCTTTAGCGAGAACAAAATATTGAAAGTCTATTTTCAATATCTTTTGGAAAGGTTCCATTTTCCTGAGAATCTGCTCAAAACGTACTCTCAGATTTCATTGAATATTTATGTTTCATAGGTATTGATGAGAAAAAAATTAAAATCATCTTTTGTTCGAATTCCCAGAAAAACAGATTGTTCTTCAGAAGATGTCGATAATAGATTTTCAATATCTTTGTTACCACTCTAACATCAAAATCACGACTTCGTCGAAATGTCTTTGCTCTCGTGATAAAAATTACGGGTCGAAACTCGTACGGTTAAGGTTTTTTAACTCACGTGTTACATACGTAAACCTCGCGCCTCGTCAAAAAACGGTATCCATACCCGTTACGAAATGTGCTATTGTATAGGCACACGTTTCTATGATGCTAGAGTGAGTCTGCGAATGCGCATACGCGGGATGCAAAAAAGACTACTTTTAACGACAACCCTTTAAGTCTGCTAGGCGGCGCTGGTAGACCGACTCACTCTGCTTGCTTGGTGAGTTCCAGTTGATCTGTAAAACAACCGCACTTCGTAAGGATCGTAAGAATGGTAAGGATTAAAAGGTAAGGATGAGATCCCCCACCGCCCGAGGAATCAGCAGATTTCCAACGCTCCTAGCGGAATCATGTTCCGCTGCGTCACTTTAGGTGCCAATTGGCTTACAGGCATTTAGATAGGACGTGGAGGGCTGTGCTTCTAACTACTAGGAGTTAAGAGCAGTCTTTTCTGTACTGCGCGCATACGCTATCGCAAACAAAACTGACATTACGCGACCCTAACCTCAATTTCATGCTTCGTGAGAAAACGCAATAACCTACTCTTGTTATAGAAAGATTCATGTGCAACAAGGAGGCAACGGTCTTTTCGTCTGTACTATATTACTGTATTAATATGCTATGCGTCTCTAAAGGCTAGGTTACACAGCGCGTGGATCGGCGAGCTTTGCTCGTGATCAAGAATGCGAAACTGTTAATTTAAAAATAATGCATTATTCAATATCAAAATAATATGTGATACATCGAAATCAGGATTTTTAATTACTTGAATAATTGACAATGGATTATAATACAATTGATAATTACCCAAATGTTCAATAATTGATTCGAATTGCACTAACCATCACTAAAGTAATGAATCATTGATTTAAATTGCACTAACTATTCACCAAAGTAACGAGTAACTGATTCGAATTGCATTAACCATTACCAAAGTAATGAGTAATGGATTCGGATCGCATTGAGGGTGTGCCCTGGTCGATTTCGATATTGACGTATAACCTTTGCATTTCGGAGTCCACGTATCACAAATACAAAAAGGGGCTAACAGCCCCATTCCAAAAGCAATCCTGAACAAAAACACTTCAATGCATTTTTGTTTGACGCAGAAATGAAGAAATGGCATGAATTCGACGAATTTACTATTGCAATTTCGTAGAATCTATACTATTTCTTTATTTCTGCGACAAATCAAAATGCATTCGAGTGTTTTTGTTCGGCTTTTAGGCGGCTTTGAGGCCTCTTATCTTGTTTGAGATACGTCGACTTCGATATTTGGAGATATATAAGTCAAGGTCGACATCGACCAGGGCACTCCCTTAACCGTCACCAAACTAATGAGTCATGGATTCGAATTGCAATAATCATTACCAAAATAATGGGCTATAATTATTGTGACAGTATATTTATGGATTCCCCTTGCAATAATCATCACTGCAGTAATAGGTTTGAGTAAACGATAGTCGTATTTTTCTATTATTTTTTTAAATAATTTAGTAAGCATGTCATTACGGCAAGTATCTTTTATTTTACTCGGTTTTTTATCAAAAATTTATAAACGAAATGGCATTTTGTGGCTACACAGCAGAAGGGCCCAACTTTTATTTTATTTGAAAAATCATAAATAGTTTGCTAATGAATCGAATTAATTTATTTCTACTTAGAATATATAAAATATCATGGATTAATTGACTACATCGACAGATTAAGAAATATAAAATTTTCAAAAGACAATATCGAAGATTACTACTTATAATTCATTTTAATCTGCCTCTTATTAGGCAAGGTCTTATTATTTCCTTAAAAGTACCTATATAACTGTGGACGTCAGAGTAACGACTGGAACATCCCAAATAAATCATACTGAGTATGCTCAGCTTTGCAGTTAAATAATTTTCAAATAACCGTATTATTGATAACTATGATTCATCAATTATTCAAATTATGCCACATTTTATCACTATATTAACTATCAAAGTAATGTATAATGGGGAAAATTACATTACTCATTGAATGTGTAATGAGTAATGCAGTGATGTCCATTATTAATTACTGAAATAGTGCACAATAGGGAGAATTTGCATTATTCATTGAATGTGTAAAGAATAATGCAGCGACGTCCCAATATAAATAGGCAAAAAAATGCACAGTGACCAAGGAATAGACTAATCATTGAAAAATTAGCGAATAATTAAATGGATAATGCATTAATGAAACAGTGCATTTTTCACAACTCTTTGTTGAGCCAAGCTCGTCGAACCACGTGCCGTGTAATCCGGTCTTAATGCGGTGTAGCAGTGCCACCCTTACCGACCGAGCGAACTCATCCGTTTTCTTCCTATATTAAATAAACAAACGAACGGAATGGGTTGAAATTTTGACAGTACACAGCTCTTTTTTTAGCGAAATCAAAGAAGGTTACTCATATCCAGAAAATCGTCAAAAAAATGTGTGGTTTTTTTTACACGTGTCGCTAGTCCCACATCTCCCGCATTTCAGGGGCAAAAAGTGCATATTTCAGGGACTTTCTGCCAGAGCGAAAAGAATGAGAAGTTCAATGAGCCATCGTGAGACTGTTTTGATGCAATATGGACGAAAACCAGTGATTACAATAATTTATTAAATAAAAGGTTCTCTCGCGATCAGAACGGCGCACGGCCGAAGGTTCCGACCAAGGAATGTAATCATTTCAACCCATTCCGTTCGTTTGTCCATTCAATATAGGAAGAAAACGGATGAGTTCGCTCGGTCGGTAAGGGTAGGACTGCTACATCGCGTTAACGAATGCTCATTTCAGCGAATCGCCGATATACGGGTCTCTTTATTTCGGCCCAAGAGTGTGTCAAATTCTATTTCGATAAAATTTCTCTATCCTATTGCACGGCCACTCCTTGTGAGAAGCAAAAGCTGATGAAAAATTAACGAATCCTAGCGTGGAAAGAAAGGATCGAGGCGCATGGATGGAAGGCAAGGTCAAGGCTTTGCGGCGCCTGCCAACAACTCGTCTACCTACCTACCTATGTAGTTCCCGCAATGTTAACGCGTGCGACGACATTGCGGTCTATTCTCGTTTTTGCCCCACGTGCTTAGCGCATACCGCGTCGCCACATCTACATATGTTAAAATAGCAGTAATGAACTCGCGAGGTATTCAGATTCCCTTGACGTATAAATAACCGAGCTTGTAATTTCGCGGGTGTAACGTATCTCCGGTTATATTGACGCAATAATAATAACATCCCTCTGCATTCCTGATCGAACTCTATTCAACTATCGGTGCGCCGTTTGATTAACTTTACGTCGCCCTACAAAGCGATTCCTGTTATTCATTACAGCTATAGAAAGCACTCCTGGTGCACCCTGGAATGCCCTGTAACTTAATAGCTCGGCTAGTCATTTCGCCTCGATATCTCGATCAGGGTCAAATTGCTCGACGTGTCGCTAGACTCGAGTAGAATTTTATTTACAAATATTGGGATTAAAATTAAGAAGAACCCCAACGCAGCGCAGATCCCACTGCATTGATTTTGTTGAAACTTCACGGGAGATTGCAGAGGTTAAAAGTAACTCCCCCCCCCACCCTCCCTAACGTGGGGTAAACGGTCAACGGTTCACGGTTCACGAGTAATACGGGGTGTCTATTTGTAATTAATCCACTGTGATGTGTACCGAAAAATTGAATCAAACAACTATTTCACTGATTTCACAAGGAGCATCAGGTGCAGAACTGTCTGAGATATTTCTACGATTTTGTTTCTTGAGAGTTCTCCGAGAGCTGTAAGATTGATTGCGAGTATACAAAATAATGGCAAGCATTTTCGTTACCTTATTCCTCGGTTATAGTATTTTCTATTTTACTACAAATTTATCAACCAGTTGAAATGAAGCCTTTTTTTATGTCTTTAAACAAAAAAGTACTCTTTTACGGTAAGTAACTCGTTCTTCGTTCTCAATAAAAGACTAAATTGAATAAAATCAAACTAACCACTGGCAAATTACCGAAGCCTTTCACTGCGATTTATTTTAGAGTCCCCGAAAACGAGAATCAGGACAGTCGATGCTTCGGTTACACGACAAATACGGGCGGATTTTCAAATGATGAAATTGTTCAATTCACGATGAATATCAACATATTTACAGTATTCAATCAACATTATCGAAAACATAAAATTGTAAGGTATATTGTTCAAGAGTCTGAGGGTAATAGAATCAGTCTGAAATATGTACTTTATTTCAATTTACATGTATTCAATAATAAATGAAAACATAACTTACAATTATACCATTGTGACTACATTGAATAAGACCGCTTTTTACCGCTAAATGGCATCCATGTATCCTCACTGATCTTCTTTATTCGATCAATGATTCGGTGGATTCAAATAAAATGTAATAAAATTTATTACGAATACCAAAAAGAAAAACCAGTTTAGTGTCCCCCTCGAATTCGTCGCAACTAGCGTATGTTGCAGAACATTAAAAACTACAGGGGAGGGTGGGGCAAAGTGGGCCCCTTAAGAAAATAATTCCTAAAATCAGAATAAAACGTTTAGTTTTCATATGATTTCCGAATAATTCATATTTAATAAAAAGTTGAGGTGTTTATTTTCAGCCCTTGTTATTTCGAAAATTTCAGAGAGCCCACTTTGTCCCCAAATTTTTTGAGGTATCAAAAAAGGAGCCCACTTTGCCCCCCCCCCCCCCCCCCCCCAGGCGCGTAATTTTTTTATTCGCCGGAAAATGGTTTAACCCTAATGGTGATGCAACGCAAAATAGGGCGTAATTTCAACTAGTTGATATATTTGTGGTAGAATATAAAATACTGTAACCATTGATAACGGCAACGATAAGGCTTACCATTATATTGTATACGGGGTATTCCATGCCAACTCGACCAGTGTTAAACCCCGACTATCTCAAAATCATTCTATATTTTTTTCTAACATTCAACTCGGTAAAAAACGTGACCTGATTTTTTTTCAAATTTTTTTATTGAACCATTCATTTTTTATAAATATTTGAAGTCGATTGCGAAAGCCCATTTTTTTAAATCTGAAAAAATTCTCAAAAATCCAGTGAGTGACACAAAACACCCCGCGTTATGGAAAGCATGGGTCGGATTTTTTTTTCTATTTTTTTTTTATCACCTATTTGGGAATTTGGAAATTTTTAAGCCCAAAATTAACACAGGATCAAATCGTATGCGTCAAATAAGGGTCAATTTGCTTGGGAATGTTCGATTTTACCAATTCGATGATGCGCCACTCTAGTTAGTAAAGATAATTTTGGGTTTAAAAATTTTTGAATTCCGAATGAGGTGATAAAAACTAGAAAAAAACTCGGCCCATATTTTCCTTAACGGTGGTATGTTGTGTCATTCACTGGTTTTTTGAGAATATTTCAGATTTTTAAAATTCGGCTTCAAATATTTATAAACAATAAATGCTTAAATAAAAAAATTCGAAAAAAAAGCAAAGATTTTTAGATGGTCAGGGCTTACCACTGGTCGAGTTGGCGTGGAATACCCCATACTCACAATCAATCTTACAGCTCTCGGAGAACTCTCGAGAAACAAAATGGGAGAAGTATTTTAGAGGTGACTGATCCGCCTGAGGTGGAACGGCCGTTTCATACTTTTGAGTTTGTGCCAAATTTGCGTCCGCGTGTTGCAGATGCGCAACTTTTGTAATGCCTTAAAATAAACTTCGGGAAAAGGAAGAATAAACTTCCTTTTCCTACCGCAATTCTTCGCACCGTACTCCGTCAGCAAATTCGATTCCGTACATCGCAGGAGCTGTTTTATTCTTATATTTTACGCATATGACGTTTTGACCGTTAAGTAATTAATCGATCGATTGCTCAGGTAATTTACCACACAAAGTAAAGTTTTTATAACCTACAGTCGTCGGTACGCTAAAATGTTATCCTGGAATATGGATGTTACTTATCGTGATTAGTGAAATGAAACACGAACAACCGGTAAATTAATTCGCACCCGAATATTCAATAATAATATTTTTGGTCAAAAAATGATGAACAATAGGATTTATCTAGTGGGGTTCACAGAATCCTAATTAATCCCACAGGAAAAAAGCTTTCATGAACTTAGTTGGTCACTGACGGTGAAAACTTTTTGGAACTGTTAGGAGAATTTTATCCCTAATAAACAAACTTCCAAGAATGTAAATCTTGCAAGTTGCTAAAAGAGTGCAGACTAGGGTAGTTCATTTTGAACTTGCATTTTTTTCGCCTCCCGCCTGAAAATTACGTGCTTAATTCAGAAAAAAAATCTTAAACCGCAGAGCATAGAAAAATATTTAGAGGTGGTTAGCGAAGGTCAAGAGAGAGAAAAATGTTAATAATTGCTGTAAATGAGTCAATCGTCGTGTAATAAATTTTTTTGTTTTGTCTTCCAGGCTACAAAACGATGCCTAATAGTCAGATCGAAATTCTTCTGAAAAACCATGCTATAAACAGCTTAATTGAAATATCAATAGGGATAAATTGATTTTAGCGATTTCTTATTTTTTGTGTAGAAATTGAATTTTATTCTTGTTCCCCATCAAAGTAAGTGCTGCAAAATACTTAAAAAAAGATTTTCCTGAAAGATGGGTACTTACAAAAAATATTTAGAGTTCGCTACCAATTAGTGAAACATTTTTTATTTATTTTTATGTGTCCACCTTACGGACTTATAGGTATGTACATAGTATAAAAAGTTTTTCTTACCGAAAGAGAAGTATCACATCACCTTAATGTCCCCATTTCGTTTTCAGTATTGATTTTTATGAACAATGATTAATTGAACCACAATACGGAAAAATTGAAGTAATATAATAAATTGTACAATTTTATTTCTTTCATATCGTGGTTCAATTAATCATTGTTGATAAAAATCAGAGTTGAAAACAAAATGGGCACACTTTTTTGGCAACAAAAAATTGAACAAAAACGAGAACAACATTCGAATACAAAACTTGAAATTTTCTTTGCACAATTAAAGATAAAAACATGACGTTTTGACTTGAGGCGGTGTATCAAGGTTTGAAAGAGTTTTTTTTCTTAAAGTAAAGATTATTATTTTTGCTACAGAATTACATTCATTTAGTTGTGAAGTTGGAAAATTGAGAAAAAAAATTCTGTTACGACGAAAACTCACAATGAGCAGTTGAAATTTACAAGGTCTTCACACAAATTGCATATTTCAAAACGAAATTAAGTGAAAATAGTATCAGACTAATATAAAGCTCAAAATGTATCGAAATAATCCGATTTTTATGCAAGACCTATCAAAGTTAGAAGTTCACTTACATTTTTCAGGGAATTGGTTAATACATGAGTCGAAAGTCATGCTTAATATCTCATTTCTAAAGGGTCTTTCCTCGTGACTAGCTGAAATCAGTATGCAATTATCATTTGCAAAATTCAATTACTTATGTTTCGGCGATTTTATTCATTTTGAATATTCTGAATGGCAATTTTGGTGCCATAACTCAACAAAATGCGGTTTTTTCTTGCTTCTCTTTTCGTTGCGTTTCAAACGTTTATTTACCTGAATGTTTGAAAATTTGTTGAATATAGTAATGCTATTTCAGTCTTAATACAAAATTGAATGTGAATCGTAGTAAAATTTCATTTCTGAGATACTTGCAAGCAGTAATAGAACAAGCTAAGAGCGATAACAAAAATCTTTTTATCCTGAGAGTAATAAAAAACGCCATATGAGACAATCGATCACGCAGGAAAAAGTACAATTTTAAATATTCATCGTATGAATGATACGTCAGATGAAGCTCAGGGTTGGTTTGATCTTTATGAGGCCAGCTTTGTCAAAGGTTAAATACTTTCCAGCAATAAAATCTGAATTCTAAGCCTCACAGGAAGGTTCTCTACCAATTTATGCTCCCGGTCCTTTATCCGGGGTTTGAATCAACATCTAAAGTCGTTAAACTTATTTACGACATGTAATTGACCGGCGAGTAATTAACTATCCGTAGTAACTCGCTAGTTACTTTTAACATCACTAGCAAGTAAAAGCTGCCGACAATGGGAACTGAAACGATCAGTTTCGTGATCATTTTATGCCTCAAATTAATGGGACCGCGAAAAACGTGTTCGACTGTCTGCTATCCAATGTTCCGCAACCCTCCTCTACTTAATTCTCGTCATTAAATTTACGACAAGAGTTGTAACGCACTGTAACTATCTATTTATTTGGCTAATTTGAAGCTAATATAGGAGGACAAATGACTATATTTGAAATTGCGATATGGTTGAAGTAATGAAAATTTAACGCACAAATTTATCAGAACTGGATCAGTTGCATTTATTAAAAAGGTCAAGAAAATAAGCTTCGCTGAATATTTATCACCAAAATGCGGAAATGACAACACGCAACACATTCATTCACTCATTCACACTTCTAAAATACTCCTACCGGCCTACAACTTGAAGGAGATAAAATTTTTACTCTAAAACAAGGATGAAATCTTATGAAAGTGACTCTAAATTGTTACAAAAACGAGTTGACGCTAAATTGATAATATTTCATCAGAAAAACAGCGAAAAGCATTATAAGTTACATGTGGTTCCACACTTTACGACACTTATCTTATTTTATGAAACTAATTTACGAATTGTGACACAGTCAGACTACAATTCGTTACTTTCCGATGTCGGTTTTCACTAATTTTCCCAATATCCGAAGATGGTAGGTCGATGTTTCCAGTATTATACAGTTGTTTCCCACAGGATTCGACGAGAGGAACTTATGAAGGTGATCAAACTTCAGGAATTGACAAAAGATAACAATTATACTGCTATTACATTGAAAATTACTGTTCGAAATTAGATGACAAATTTTATAAAGAATAAAAACAAAAACGTTGGCCGATTCTACGAACTATTATTAAAGCCACCGATCGCCAAAGCGTCTTCTAGCAGAGTGGCACTTGACTTTGGCTGTACATTTTTCTAAATATCCCCACAAGCTGTTCGTAATACAGGACCAGGTATCCTTCAATGACCTCATATGTGTCATTCTATGTACCATGATACAGCACTGAACCAAAAATTTCCATCCAATTTTATTTTCAGATGAAAAATGGTAACTTTAGGACGCGCTCTAGCTCTATTAGAACCTGTTCAAAACCTAAAGTGACGACCTAAAATCAACTGCCTCGTTGTCCATTTTTGCAGACTACCGAGTCTCAACGAAATCGTAAAACCTTAGAAGAGCTATTTTAAATTTGATGTGAAACTGGTTTGTTCTAGATACGAGATACGAACAAATCCTTCGTATCAGTCGACACCCTCACCGACGGAAATGTACTCGTCACCTGTGACCTGTCGAAAAGACACCAGCCACTGGATGGGCGGAATCCTATCCATGGAAACTGGAGGCTCGTGCCCAGTAAAAAATTATTATGACTCCGGCTTTATAGCCGTACAACTTTTGCTGGACGTAACAAAAATAAGAGTAAGGGTCGCAGAAACCTTGCGTAGATTCACAGTATTCACTCCACGATCTCTTCAATTCACAGAAATGGTTTCACCTTGAAATTTGACCACCTGACTTGTACCACACTTTGTACAATTTTCATTCTAATTTCATATAATTCATTACTAATTGTACGTCAACGTACGTAGAATTAGTAATTGGTTAAGTAATTGAACTCGAAATTTCAGCTCAAGACAGAAAAGAATATCACAGTGCCTATGATCAAGTTAGAGATGTTTCCAAAAGAAGCATATACGGCGAGTGAGTCAATTTTTTTTCGAGTACCTGACGTAGTTTAGATTTTCAATGGGTATCACGTGACCACTGACATTCGTTGAATCGATTTCAGATTGGATTCTCTACTTCAGAGTCGTAATTCCACTTTATATGGTCCTGGCACTATCGCAATTCATTACTTATTTATTGATATTAATCGTCGGCGAGAAAGAAAACAAAATTAAAGAAGGAATGAAAATTATGGGTCTTAAGGATTCTGTGTTTTGGTAAGCTTTTTCGCGTCAAGTCAGTACAAAAGTTTGGGGTTAATTGAATTTCGGGAAAAACAGATGTTTCTACTTTGTTCCAGGATGTCGTGGTTCATTATATACGCTGTTTTCGTCCTGCTACTCTCCGCGGTTGCGGTAGTCCTCTTATTTACTCTCCAAATGTTTCAACACACTCATTTTCTGCCCATATTTCTTTTGGTGGTGTTATACAGCTTTTCGGTCATAATGTTTGGATTTATGATCACACCCTTCTTCGACAAGTCACGGGTAAGTCGCGTTGCGATTTCGTTATTATTGCGTATTGACGTTTTCACATGTTCATCCGGATGCTTTTCACCTCTGTTTAAATTTATCTATAGTTTGTGAACTTCATCTTTACCAAAGCATCCAGCATAACAGAAGTTTCCTTAAACTTTCAGACTGCTGGAGTCTTGGGAAATTTCGCAGTCACTATTCTAAGCTTGATGTACTTTATCCAAGTTTTTGTGGATGATTCAAGCTCAATTGCATTCTGGGTAGCTTCCTTGATCAGTCCTTCGGGTGTTGCTCTGGCTATGGACAAGGTGAGTGACATTCTTTGGCGAGTTTCTTAATTCGAATCACATCTGTATCATCTCTAATCTTTGTTCTAACTTCAGGCCCTAGTCCTGGATTTGCAAGGGCAAGGTGTGAATTTCGATAATCTATGGTCTGGCCCAGGGATTCCCTTTGGTGGAAGTCTCATCATGATGACGTTGGACATTTTCCTATACAGCCTGTTAGCCTATTATCTCGATTCAGTCGTTCCTAGTGCGTGGAGATTTTTACAAAACTAACCTAACCAAATCTACAATACCTCTTATGCCCACAAACTTCTCCATTACTCATGGTTATTCCTTCATCCCACAGGTGAATATGGCGTCAAGCGATCGCCTTTCTTTTGTTTTACTCCTGGATTTTGGTGCAGAAGAAAAGTTCCACTGGTAAGTGAACGATAATTCACGGACGACGAGACTAACAGTATAAGCCATTGTTTCTTTCATTGTCAAAGGTGCCATCGTCAAACGGGGAATCTAACTCTTTTATCCCCGGCGAGGAGACAAACCGGGACGTTGAGCCAGTTGTCCGTGAGATGAAGGGAAGAGAAGCCATCAGGATCGTCGATCTTTACAAGTCGTACCAGAAGTGCCGGAAGCCTGAAGTGAAGGCCGTTAATGGGATCAATCTGACAATCTACGAAGGCCAGATCACCGCGATTTTAGGCCACAACGGTGCAGGCAAGACGACGCTTTTTAACATTCTGACCGGTCTGACAGCACCGTCTGGTGGTACAGCATTGATCTTTGGCTATGACGTGAGGGATCACAACGACATGCAGATGATTCGAAGTATGACTGGCGTCTGCCCGCAGCATGACATTCTCTTCGACCTCCTTACGCCAAGGGAACACCTGGAGTTTTTCGCAGCGGTTAGAGGAATACCGAGGACAATGATCGAGATGGAGGTAGGGAGGCAGTGGATCCAATGGCGGAATAGCGTTGAGGTTAAACTGTGCGTGAATCCATTTCAGACGATGAATTGTTGGTTTTTAGGTGAAAAAAACGTTGAAAGATATTGACCTAACTGAAAAGGCGGACGCGTTTGCAAAGTACCTGAGTGGCGGGCAGAAGCGCAAGCTGTCTGTCGGTATCGCGATAATTGGTGACCCTAAGATAATCATTCTGGACGAACCGACGGCCGGCGTTGACCCTTATTCAAGACGACAGATGTGGTCTTTCCTTCAATCCAGACGACACGGTAAAGTGATTCTTTTAACGACGCACTTTATGGACGAAGCGGACATACTCGCGGACCGAAAGGCCGTTATTAGCAAAGGGAAACTTCGATGTTGTGGAAGTTCTCTTTTTCTCAAGAACAAGTTCGGAATTGGATACCACTTGACGTGAGTTTCCTAATTGGCATTTCTAGCACTTCTTTCGAAGATGACTCTCATTTCAATTTCAATTAACGTCAGGCTGGTGCTGGAAGGCAATCCTCGAGAACACGCGATAACTCGACTCGTGTCTTCGCATGTGTCGAAGGCCGAAAAAGCGAGGCGACACGGCCGTGAGCTTAGCTTCATTCTGCCTCACAATTCGGTCGAAAATTTTGCTCCATTATTTTCGGCAATCGAACAGGAAATCAAAACAAAGAACTACAGGCTTGGAATTAGCAGCTACGGTGTGTCTATGACAACACTTGAGGAGGTTTTCTTGCACTTGGAAAGGGACGAGGAAACTGAGTGTACGATGGACAATCTGTCGAAAAAAATGGTGAGAAATCGAGCTTTGAGCAGATCTTTATCCTTGCAGTCGAAAAGCACTTCTTATCAGAGTTTGCAGAACGAAGGTGCAGCTGTTCAAGCTGACGGACAAGTTAAAGGTGATCAGCCATTATCTTTCGGCTCGTTCGAAACGTTTCTTTCTCTGTGCAATCTCGTTGACCGCCATTTGTTTCAGCTGCTGGCGATGTGCCAGACGGAGTGCATAACGAGAAGAACCCTGTTGTTTTGGGATTGGGACTGGATCCCGTCAAAACCCGGCCTAACTTTTGCCAGATTCTCAAGGCCATGTTACGATTGAGGGTACTGAGATTATTTAGGAACATTCAGCTACTTTATTTCACCATAGTTGCTCCCTTGGCTCTCGTTGCTCTCAGCCTTTACATCAATAGCATTCAAACGGTGGACATCAGAATGCAGTCCCTGGACCTTAATCATGGTAAGTGGGATTCTCTGATCCGGCCACTCGATCGTCTCCACGATTTCCACGGATAAACAAAAATCTTTGGTGGTTTTGGTTCTCAGATACTTACGGCAAAGAAACTAGAATTCTTTACACGAACAATACGGATAAGAATATTACCCCGTTGATGAATTACATCCTCAAAGATATCAAAGAGGTTGATGAATATGACGGCAGTTTTGTTGACCTACTCCATGTAGCACCTCGCATGGCGGCCTTTAACATCAATGATTACGACATTGCAAGTTTGAATTTGACGATGATGTACAACGATACGATGCAGCACTCTCTTCCTATTCTGGTCAACATCATTTCAAAGGCGATGTACAGGTAATATAGTATTGGAAGATATGGGGTATGAGTTGAGGTGATGGCGGGAGTTATCAAGAGAAGGAATAATTTTACCGATACTATAATTTAGAATAATTTTAACAATATTTAACCCTCAGTTTTTTGCAAATGTTTGATTTTCTCATTCCAAGTAAGAACGACACTGAAAACTTGATGAATAAATTCAATTAGAATTTGTCACAGAGACACAATCGTATTTAATGTCGTATTACTCTCAGTCAGTCTTGATTATTATTCAAACTTAATTTGAATTGTGTATTAAAGATTATTAACAGGCGACACAGCAGACCCTCGGCCTATACAAGTCAAAACGCATCCATTCCAGCAAACTTCTCAACCGCAAGAGTTCAATATAGGAATTGGAAGCTCAGCACTCTTCATTGGAATGATATTTGTACTCATTCCCATAATACTCGCAGTAGATATGGTATATGATAGAGAGGTAAGCTGGAATTACAGGCTTTAGCCATCGAAAAGCAGTGTTGTGTAAGCTACACTCTAAAAAAATATTTATTCCTATTTTCTCTTGTGAATGTTCAATATCTGCACACGTACATTTTACGTCACTTGTGATTGGCTTGCAATTCCACTATATTAACATCGAGTACGAATATGATGTATTCTGTAATGTCACTCTTATGAGTTTTAAGTATTTAATTATGCGCTTTTGTTGTTGCCCTTCTGCTTACGCGTTCGATGAAGCAAGATTTTGCGTTGAAAATGTATAAATCATTTCGTGTTGATGATGAGAAACGTATTAGAAATAATGGGAAATACAATAAATACTTACTGGGTGAACTCATTTTTCATACCCTGATGCACAATTCAAGTGTCATCACAAGTGTGTTCGATACTATCTTGAATTGAATTTCGGAATTTCAATTTGATACGAAGAGTTTCATGTACTCAATTTTGTTGATTCGCTTTGATAATTAAACGATGTAGCAAATTAAAAATCTGCTGATCAGAGGAATCTTTGAATTGACTTGCTGCCCAACTGATTTCTGGTTCGTAAAATAATAGTCGCAT
This sequence comes from Diprion similis, assembly GCF_021155765.1. Taxonomy (NCBI): domain Eukaryota; kingdom Metazoa; phylum Arthropoda; class Insecta; order Hymenoptera; family Diprionidae; genus Diprion; species Diprion similis. The sequence continues at coordinate 16,637,025 of NC_060105.1, read as the reverse complement.
TCACGACATTTTTTAGATAAGCCTCTTATATATAGCTGGTGGAATATTCTATGTATATTTTTATGGTAAAAATAGATAAGCTTGCGCTTGTAACGAGAGGTTTGATTATGGCCATCAAGACGTATCTATCACAACACTGCTGACGAATAATCATGGAATTACGTCGAAAGAACGTGCTTTTTCCTTTTCTAGATAAAAGCTAAAAATCAACTTCGAGTGAACGGCTTATCGTTCTCAATGTATTTTTTGACTTACTTCATCGTATTGGCTGGACTTATGGCTGTCATCAGCCTGTGCATCCTTGGAATAATATTTATATTCAACGTTCCGTCCCTGCAAGAGCCACCCGCGCTCATAACGTTGGCTGTCTTGCTAATGCTCTATTGTCCCTCGTCCATTCTTTTCTCCTCATGTCTCAGCTACATCTTTGACAAGATGGACTCGGCGCAAAGTATTCTGCCAAACATAGTGACAATCGTTGGGATGGTTCCCTTTCTTCTGGTCATGGGACTTGACATGTTAGGCCTGGGTAAGTGCTAACTCTATTCACGATAAACTTTAAAGCTGCCAGCAACTCGTGTATTCCTTGCCATTCTTCATTCGCCTTTACTAATACCCTACACTTTGGTGTAACCTTTTGGATGATTCCCGGTAACAAAGGTGGAACTGCGGCCTTTGCTCTTCATGTGGTCCTTTCGCTACTGAACACCATGTACGTTCCGTATGCGGCCGTCTATTACGTGGACCGCGTCCACTTAATGTGCTCAATAAACGCGGCATGCCATCACTTGACCATGTCGGACTACCTGACCACGGAAATCATATTAATGGCTGTCGGTGTGATATTGCACATTCCGATTTGGTTCATCATTCTCGTCATGTTGGACATCAAGAAAACCGGCGGGAACATTAGCGACGCCCTGAAGTACTTCCTGGTAAGTTTGCTTGCTGAATTACTAATAATATTAATACTTCCAACTGAGCAACTCTGTCAGGGTAAATGTGTCCTCGTGATTTCATTCTTGAATCGTTCGCACTGAAACATAAATCTATGTACGGATTGTTATCCAGCGCAACGGAGGATCGATAGGCGAAGAAATCATGGAGAACTCGGACGTTGGCGAACACGAAGATAGCGACGTGAAGGCCGAGAGGCAAAGAGTATTCAATTTGATGGCCGCTTCCGTTCAAGAACCACCGGTCGTGATGGTCCAGGTAAGCGATTCACGAGCCGTAACCAAACAAGACCATACTAGATTGAAGAGATACGGATCCACACTTTTTATTCTCTGACGCTCAGTTTCAAGATGAAAATTATGAAATTAGTTTGGGATTGTTGACTGAACCGTAGGTCAACGGTTCTACCTTAGTTACCACAGTGTAGCTGATCGTTTGTCACTAAACCCACGAGACCACGATGGTTACAATTTACTGATGGTCTTTACTTTCTTGTACTCCGTTATCAGAACTTGCGCAAGGAGTATCGAAACAGAGAAATCACGCCGTGTAGCTGCTGCACGAAACGGGACGACGAACCCGTGCCCAAGCGGAAAGTCGCTGTGCGAAATCTTTCGCTTGCCGTTGAACCGGGCGAGGTATTTGGTCTCTTGGGACACAATGGCGCCGGGAAAACTACCACGATGAAGATCATAATTGCCGAGGAGGCTGCGACCCGGGGGCGAGTCCAAATCGGGGGAAATAACATAACGTCGCAGATAACCGAGGCCTTTCGACAAATGGGCTACTGCCCGCAGCACGACGCTCAGTGGAAGAACATTACTGTTAGAGAACATCTCGAGTGTTACGCTGCGATACGAGGTGTGCCCTCAAGTGACATTGGCAGGTGAGAAACTTTTTCAATATTTTCTGAATAACCAACGTTTCATTAACTTTCAATAAAACACTATAAGAATCTAGTCACATATCTTATACCAATGGCACGTCACATTATGTGAACAATGATTAACGGAGCTGTTCACTTAGATATACGGTACAACGTTATATATAGACGTTAAACGATGAGTCTTTGTTTTGGTAATCGGCGTAAAGGTGATTAATTTTGAAATTGTTATACGGTTTCATTTGTAATTGCTAGTCAAATCAATCCCTCAAGGGGTTATCTTGCATCACGAGCTAGTAGGTGCTGCATTGTTTTGGGATTCTACTTCTAGAATCTGTTAGGCTGCAAACGACTTTTTTATTTTGTATGTTGATATTAGATCCCGAGTTGAATATTTCTGCCATACAATCTTTCAGGTTGATAATATTTGAATGATAGTTTAAAAAAAAAAATATATAAAAATTGGTTGGCAATCATTTTTAATTGTTTATTGGAATGCTAGTTGTTACACTTCTTGAACCCCAGATCGATAAAACTGAACTGTACTCCGGCAGTTAAGCGAACAACACCACGTTTGCTGCTGAAAATTCCAACTTATCACTCCTACTATAAGCTAAATTAAAGTTTGGGGTCTAAACCAATCCATATGTTTGATAGGCCCGAGCCAGCAGGTGTTCTTCATGAATATATTGTGAATGATTACAAGTCGAAAAACCTGCTAAGATGTAGATAAACCATTGCAACAGTACTTAAACGTTACTTAAAGTAATCGACTTTACATTTCGCTTGAGAATTTACTTTATTACTGAATCAATATTCAAGATGTAAATGCAAAGACATGTGATTAATGTAACGATTCAACTCCGTGCTAGATGGATTCACTTGATAAATAAGACGTGAGATTTGAATGTGTTCATGCATTAAACAGTCGACAGTAACGATAGCTAAGATTTTTTGGATATATCAATCTGCTTACTAGCATCCGTTTTCTCCAGTCATATGTTTAGTTTCAATTCCGTCACTTGACATGTAAACTTTAAAGAAGCCTAAGTACGTTATCAATGAAATTAGTAATGTATTACTGTGTACGAGAATGGGACACCAATTGGGCAAATTTCTTTGATGGATTATTTCGTACAAAGGCCTCAAATGAAATTGTTTGACACAAAACTAGCACTCCTGGGTAAAAATCTGATTGTGAGCGAGCAAAATGAGCTTCAGTGGGCCTGGGAACATGAACAGTGTCTGACTTTATCGACTGAGAGTGGAAGTGGCGCCACGTTGCGGTAGATAAGGATACGTACCATGGGGATTCCCATTTTTAGCAGTACATCTGACAATGAGATCAGACTTTGCGTTGAGGACTATCTACTAAGGTCATTAGTCGATTTTTTTGTAGGTGTACGTGATTGTGGAAGCTAGCCTCGAGGTGAGCATATTATTTGGTATTGTGTGACATGCATACAAAGTTTTTAGAGAGTAAAATTTTCAGTATGTCTGGATTTCGTGCAGTCCAGCTGTGCGAGTCAATTCTAAAAAATGTATTTCTGCGGACGATCCGGATGCTGGGTGTAGTATAATAGATAGTAATTTTTTTTAGATGTCTGATAGAAAAACTAAGCGGTTGTGTGGGGCGCAACACAGAAAACGGAAATTAATTCAGGAAATGGCGGTAAAAAAAGATAGCGGAGCTAAAAAAATATTTCTTCTCGCCGAGAACTTAGTAAAGGTCACGATTGACCAGAAGGCAACCGATACACAAAATAAACACGAGACATGTATGAAGAAATGATCTGAAAATACGAGTTCAGAAACAATGGAAAATAAATACGACACGTCTCAAGACGAAGAAAATGCAGAAATTTTGAAAGGAAGTAATGAAAAAGTAGCGATTGAGAACCTGAATGATAACAAGTGGATCTAGTCAATGAGGTCAGGGCGGAAACAGGAAACGAAACAAACAAGAAAGGAGAAACCGGAAAATCTGGAAGTGAAGAACGAAGCAAAGAAAAAAGAACTAATGGAAACCGGGACGCATCTGACACTGAATTTGATATCAGTTTGAGCGATGACCCAGCTGACTGACCTCTTCGACTGAATAATTTGCAAGTGTAATTATTAGTACAAAATGAGTCTGCGGTTAAGAAAAGACAAAATTATCCTCTCGACACATCGGAAAAAGCATTTTCTAATGCATACCATAGAAAAGAAGAGAAGCTGGCTACTTTATTCGGTTTCGCAAAACCTCATTCTTTGGTTTTCTTGTAAAATCTTCGCTAACCAAGAGATTCCAATGACGATGGCCGGCTTTTCGGATTGTCATCTGTCACGACATGAGAAAAGTTCATGTCATATTACCAGTTTTGAAAAATGGTCAGACCTTGCAATTTCCTTGAGAACCTGAAGGACTATAGATAAACAAGAGCAACAAATATTGGATGCAGAGAAACGCCATTGATTTTGGGTTATCGAACAAATCTTATGAATGTAGTGAGAGTCTCATCGCAGCAGAATTTAGCTTTCCGTGGTTCATAGTCAATTCGAACATCATAATGGCAATTTCTTTAAAATCATTGAAATGATATCCAAATTTGACCCAGTGATGTCCGAACATGTTAGACGAGTAAAAAACAGAGTCAGTATCTTCCTACGTATTTGGGGAATACAATTGAGAATGAAATTATAAATATCCTGACAGATGTTATGAAAAGTATCATTTTAGAAAACGTGACGAAAGCAAAATATTATTCGATAATTTTGGATTGTACTCCAGACGTGAGTCACGTGGAGCAAATCATACTGATAATCCGTTTGGCCGACGTAAGTACCATCGAAAAATCTTTCGAAGTTTGCAAGCACTTCCTAGGATTTTCTCCGATTACAGGTTCTAGTGGTGAAGGCATAACTCAGTTTGTCCTCGAGAAATCAAAAGAATTTGACATAAATATGGTAGACCTGCAGGGTCAAAGTTATGATAATGGTGCCAATATGCGTAAAATAGATAGATGGATACAGACGAGAATTTTGGACGTTGATTTGAGAGCATAATTCGTCCCTTGTACCACCCACAGCTTAAATTTTGTCGTCAACGATGCTGTTAAAGTCACTTTTGAAACTGTTGAATTTTTTAATATTGTGGAAGAACTGTATGTTTTCTTCTCGGCCTCGACGCAAAGGGGGCCGTTTTGAAGAACTATATTTCTGGAGGAACACTGGACGCAGTATCAGACATATGATGGAAATGCAGAATCAACGCGATCAAACCACTGAGATATCAACTAGGTGAAGACTATGGAAGTTTAATTGAACTATCCGAGAGGGAAAACAAAGATATGAGCACTCGACATCAAGCATAATGTCTGACTGTTGAAATCAAAAACTTCAAGTTCTTGTGTTCAGTTGTCGTATGCATTTCGAATGTAGTAAGTAAAATGCTGCAACCGCCAAATTTAAATTTTCCTACTCCTACTGATCTTATGGAAAATTTGATGAATTACCTAAAGGAACAGCGAAAGGACGAAGGATTTGAAATATTTATAAAGAAAGCTGAAGACTTGGCAGAATCTATTGCAGTGGAAAAAAAATGTCCGACATACAAACCGTACGACGAAGCAGAGTAGCAACGCTCCTTGACTACAAACACTATGATGAACCTATCATTGATCCTAAGATTCAATTCAAAATAAGTTTGCATTTCGTAATCATGGACACAACACTTACTTCTATGAATGAAAGATTCCAATTATGCAAACAGCATGATGAATTTTTTAATTTTCTCTATCGCAGTGGATGGTTTAAAGATTTAGGCAGAGAAGAACGTTTGCAATGATGTAAAAGTGTGCAGTCTATAATGACTGACTCTCAAACAAGAGATTCCGATACTATCACCATTGATTTAAGCGATGAAATCACGATTTTCGAGATATGCTTGCATCGGAAATGCCTGAGTGAAATACTAAGTTTCCTCATCAAAAATTATTTGCAAGTAGTATTTCCAAATCTTTTTATTGTTTCGCGGATTTTGCTAACACTACCTGTATCAGTTGCAGCGGGTGAAAGATCATTTTCGAAATTAAAAATGATCAAATACTACCTTCGATCAACTATGACGCAGGACGCTTAACGAACTTGGCAATAATATCCATAAAGCATAGACTTGCAGGGTAACTTGATACTAGCGATGTCATCAAACAGTTTACGGAACTGAAAGCTGGGCGCATGTCTTTCATATAAAGAGACAACAGCGTGTCAATTTTCATGATTTACTTACGTACAATAATACCAAATTAACGATTGCAAGAAATATAAATACAAACCCTACAGTGACTATTCATTTTTAACGTAAAATGGTGGGTCGTCTGCGTAGAAACGGCGCTGTTTCGATGGAATGACCCGATATGTCCTTACATTTCAGATAGTATTTTTGTCTACTCACTCCCTTCCTTAGACGCCTGGGAACCTACCAATGCAGCATTTTCTGTAATCGTTATGGTTGATTTCGTATATCCTCTTGAGTTAGATTCGGTTCGATCGAGGGTTCACATCACTTAAATCCCTCGAAAAAAGTTTTTCAGGTTATATCTTTATTTTTCAACCGACGTGGTGTTCCCATTGTTTTCTTATACGGTCCGTTGAGGAACCCACAGCCCAAAACCAATTTCCGATAGTAGTATTCTGCATCATCATGTTTACCATCAGACATATTATCGAGTGCTTGATTTCCGAGCGACGTCTGAGCCTTCTCCAAAAACAATGCAGCCCAAACTTCTTGTAATCCACACTTCCGTTATCTCCGACAGGATCGTCGATCTGTACTTGTCGGGTCTTCAAATTCACGAGCACGCTGACAAACAGTCCCAAGAGTGCTCAGGGGGTACCAGAAGGAAATTGAGCTTCGCCATGGCGATGGTTGGTGGTCCGAAAGTCGTGCTTATGGACGAGCCCAGCACCGGTATGGATCCCCGCTCGAAGAGGTTTCTCTGGGACACAATCCTCGCCAGCTTCCAGGTAGGTAGACGAGTGGAGTTCACTACGTTAACTGTCCAAAGACACACGAAGCGTACAATGGGATTGTGGGTTTCGGTTGCACAGGGGGGCAGAGGGGCGATCCTGACCACCCACTCGATGGAGGAGGCCGACGCCTTGTGCTCCAGAGTGGGTATCATGGTCAAGGGCGAGCTGAGATGCATAGGCTCGACCCAGCACCTCAAGAACCTCTACGGAGCCGGGTACACCCTGGAGATGAAGCTGTTGGGGGGCGATTGCACCCCAACGACACCGTCCGGGGACCGGATATCCGGACTGAAGGAATTTGTCGCGGGTCTTTTCCCAGACGCTACTCTCGAGGAAAGTTTTGCCGACAGGCTGGTCTTCGGTGTTCCGCAGCATGCGGTGCAGTCACTGGCTGAGTGCTTCACGCAGCTTGAAAAGGGTGAGGAAATGCCAGAAAAAAATTAAGAAATTACGGTTACTAGTAGGATTCAATTAATCGTAAGTGGTAAGGATGAAAATGTAGAGAGAAAATTGTTTTAAATTTTATACTGTGATCTTGCTGTTTTCCAATCCTTCTCCGATAGTACCGATATCGTCACTGGCTTCTACGATTATTCAACCTTGATTAAAACTTCTCAAATTATTACGATCCAACGTATGGAAATTTTGAACACACAAAAAACTGTTTTCAAAAGAATATTGGCAATAAACTAATACTATTTACGTTGCACCAAAAAACATAAATTCACTAAAAAAAAGAACACAAACAAATCAGTTACACGACCATTATCTTAAGAAATTAGAGTGCCTAGGTTTGAAATCCGTTTACTTGATGAGAAGAAATGTGAAACATTCGAGGAAAAGTGCATTGGAAGGATTACTTACTGCATCCAAGCGGCCTTTTTTGTGTCATGAAATTTGGAATCAAAGTACCCGGCTATTATATCAAACAAATGTAGTTTCAGCGGAATTTTTTCCCGTAACACATCTTCAACGCGCTACAATTCGTCTAGTATGCATGCTTGAAAAGAAAACCAGTTTAACGTCTTCGAAAAATGCAAGTAATTCTGAGGTAATCTTTGAGATTTCTTGATGTGAGCACGTCTATGTGTAAGAAATTGAGATACGTTGAAAATTGCAACAACTGTTGCATATGAAGGAGCGATTTCGCTCAATTGCGTCATTCGTAGAGCAATTTAAAAACCAGCATTGAAGATACTGACAGCAATGCTGGTTTCTGTATCTTTCACTTGTTATCCAGCAGTCGATATTACTTGTTTTTACAGCTAATCAGTATCCAGAAAAGCCAAACGAAAAATTGTCGCCTCTTCAAGTTACTCCCGCTGCTGTAGTTCACAATTTTACTGGTAGCCGAAAAAACGTTGGGATAGTTGACTATGGTTGACACGTATGGTATCTGATGTGATAACCTCATTGAAAAGGGTCTAGCCGAACAAGAATGGTGAATCCGCTCCCACCGGCTTTTGTGGTGCCGATTTTTTCGAAAGTTTCCAACCTAAAACAAAAAATTCATGAAATTTTGTCGATTATATTTTTTTTTCAATGTAGCGCGGGTTCAATTTTAAAACTTTTCTTTTTGGAATCTGTAGGGAACGAAGAGTAGAATCGTGTCAATATTTTTTTTATAATATCAGAAAAATTAATACACTCCAAAATAAATTTTTCAAAGAAAGCTTCGATGATTAAAAATAAAGTTCAGCATTTAAAAATTGGAGAAAATTTTTCCATTAACGTCAAGATATTTCTGATTTTTTAGAATTTTTAGAATTTTTTCCAGATGTTTGGTCGCCTCTTGGTATTTAAAAACAGCAAAAATCGAAAAAGCACGTTCTTTCAGCACAAAGACCCCTCGGTATCGACGAAGAAGGCTGTAATTTGGCATAAATTTTATTTTCCAGGTTTGAATCTTTCGAAAAAATCGGCACCACAAAATTCGGCGAGGGCAGATTCACAATTTTTATTCGGCTAGACCCCTTCTTAGAAAAATTCGTTGAAAATGCATAAACTTGAATTATCAATCACAGGGCTTGGCTGATCGCGCGTATATTAGCTGCCCAATTTCGTAAGAAACTAGGATTTCTAGTATCACCTTTTTGTCTCTAGAAATCCTCTAAATTCAGAATTACGATAAACTGAGAATTACTCAATTGAACTAACGAGTTGACTTCGTGTTGAATTTCAGCAAAATTGGAATTGGACATCGAAGAATACAGCTTCAGCCAGACGACCCTCGAGCAAGTGTTTCTTAAATTTTCTCACTACGACGAAGTGAACGGGGGCGAATAATGATGTGAGTGAAAGATAAATATTTCGAGTGAAAATGATCAAAGGGAACTGATCGACTCGCCGACGCGACGACGTATACAGTGACACAATAACGTCGATCCGGATTGACGAGAAAATTAAACGAGCAGAGCCTGGGACCATAGAGGGTGAATAGTGTTCGAACATGTATAAAAAGAGAAAATAATAATAATGATTTATCTGTACAGATAATAATGGTAGTCATAATAATAGTGAGATTAACTATTATTATTACTGTTATTATTGATTGTTATTAGGGAGAATTATCTAGTTTATCAATATTATTATATACAGGTCCGTACGTCGGTAGTAACATTGCACTGTCACAAAACTCGTACTACTCGTACTACTAAATACTTAGATGTTAAAAACAAATCGTCTTAAGTAAATTAGGAAACCGAAACATATTGAGGTCGTTGATGTTCGTCGCAAATTGTAACGATCGTCGTCATTTACATGTTTAATTATTTTTATTTTTTTTATAGAAACGGTAAAAGTTGTCAATTTTACTTTAAAAAACAACAACAACAACAGCAAAAAAAAAAAAAACAAACAACAACCAGCAAACAGTTTTACCGTATTACGATTATGTAAATAGTTACAAAATACATATACAGTTAAATGCAGCGTTATCAAAGTAAAAGAAAAAAAAACTTACACTCGAGATCTCACTTATAGAACTTTCGGCTAATGAGCATAACTGTAGACTCTGAAACTTAAATTCGACTGTAACTAACATTTTGGAAATGGTAAGTGAAAATGTTATATAGTATGTACGGCTGACAAAAGTAGCGGAAATTCTTCTTCTAGTTTATACAAACATACATAAGCTTAGTAGATAAGCTACTCCACTGCACCCTGAATGTACACGCTAAGTTTACTGTAAAACTTTTCATTATTTTGTTTTCTTTCTCCGTATTGCAAACGAATTGTTCAGAATTGATGGCACGTTGATTGAAAAAAAAAAAAAAAAAAAAAAAAAACCGGGGCTGTTATACTAGTTACTTTTTTATTTTTTCTCCGAAAGTTTTTACCTTCTTGTTATTATCACAACGAAGATTAGAATATTGTATTATTACAAGCATTCCATAGCGTAACGACCACAGTCCAAAAAATTTTTCATTCGTCATTGGCAGCTTAGGTTGAAAATAATAATTCATCGTCAGTGATGTTGATAAATGTAATTCACTTTATAGCTTTTAGTGAAGATTTAGAGCGATAATGTTAGAATCGATGCATGAAATAATGTGAGGGGTGTCGTAGTCGTACGTTTGTGTGCGTGCGCGTGTGTCAGAGGTGAACAGGCGATGGGTTATGGATCCATACAAATATTTATAGACGTACTCCTATACAAGAGGCAGTCCACCCCAAACCGACCAACGTCTGACCCTGACCTTTCCGATTAGTCATGATTTTTTGTGTTGTTAAAAACATCTTAAAAAAAAAAAAACGCTCTGGATTTTTTCAGATTTTTTGCAAATCATCTCATTTACTTGTGATTTTTGAAAATGAGCAAATCGATAGCCCCAATTGAAAAATCTGAACAAATTTTGAAAAATCCTGTTTCATTTATCAAGATTTTCAAGCCCTTAGCCAAAGCGGGCAGACGTTTGCTTCTCATATTATTCAACGTTGTTCTCGAAAAAAAAAAATGATACAAAACTAGACACAAATGTCTGCTCACTCTGGGTCAAGGCTTAAAAATTTTAGTAAGTAAAGCAGGATTTTTCAGAAATTTTTCCGATTTTTCAATTGAGACTATCGATTGGCAGAATGAGATAATTTTTTAAAAATCTGAAAAAAATCCGGAGTGTTTTTTTTAAGGTGGAACAACATGCAAAATCATGACTCGAATCGGAAGGAATAAGGGTCAGACGTTGGTCGGTTTGGGGTGGACTGCCTCACATACATATATGTATAACGTTGCGATGATTGAATCACCGCTCGACTTGTAGATATAACAATGCTTTTTATATTCTATAAATTGTAACACGTAATTTATAACCTTCAAACGGTCGATTGCGAATTTTTTTCAAATGTTCCGGAAACATAATTTAGCAAAGTCGAAATTAGAAAAAAAAAAATCATATTTTTCAGTCACACAAATCTTGATGTTAAAAATTACTGAAAGCTGTATGACTTCGCACTGGCCGCGACAGGGTTGAAATATTCATTTTTGATGAAATTTTAAACGAGATGAATTAATCGACACTTAAAATTATTATAAAAATTCTTGGGATGTTATATTAAAGCTTTACGTTACGGGTGACACAAAACTAACGGGACAGTTGAATCATTACTCGGGTAAGACATTTTTCAAAAAGCTCAAGGTCATTCTTGTTGTAAATTTCAACGAGGAATTCAATGGTGACCTTGATTTTGACCTTGACGATGGCCCTCGAGGTGATTTCAAGGTTAACTTTTTTCATCGAAGCCTTTTTTTTGACATCGGCAATCCATGGAGCGCAAAATTTTACTTTCAAATATGTACTTGAGTCATAAGTGCAGTTTGACCATGAAGGTCACGCTAGGATCAATTAAACTTAAACAAGGTGTGAATACCTCTGGGAATAGAAGCTTTTCAAATTCTTTCGTCACGACCGAAATTATTAATTACTTTGTAATAACCTTGAAAAAAGTGAAAATCAAGATCAACATTGAATTCCTCGTTGTAAATTACTGAAAAAATGACCTTGACGTTTCTGAACAATATCTTACCTGAGGAAATATTTAGCCGTCTCGTTACTTTTGTAACACCGTTTATGTATTAAAAATACAGGTTAATTTCAATTATATAAATTATGCCGTAGGCATTGTTGTCGAATGAGCATATTTTATTTCAATTTGTATTGAAAAATGTTTAGAATTAAATTGAGAAGAATTGAATTTGTTATTTTTGCCTAATTAGAGATGTTAAAAGAATGTCTCATTATTATTGTTTGTCAAAGTGACAAGATGGAGTTAAGTAATCGTGTAGTGAATTGAAAAAGCATGTCGTGTTGGATTCTACTGATAGAACTGCACTTGCAGGACTGACGGAGATTTTCTGGAAAAAGTTTATCGTAGTGGAATCAATTGGAAATTGTCAAATAGACAATTTTTGTAAATATAATACTCTATGCAAAAATCGGATACATATAGATTTTTAGGGATTATATACATATACAGATGTAAGTCTCTTCAATGAATGACATAACGTTAGTCAATTATGAAATTATGAAACTGCAAAAAATTTTATGACATTATATATAAATTGCCATGTGCTCCACTGTTTCGGTAATGACTCTTTAAAAACATGTCATGTCATCAGATCTTTGCATAACTTTTTTCTCTCATTGATTCCACTTCAAAAGAAGCCTGATTGTTTCAAAGAATTTTCTCGCTGCTCCTTCAGGTGGCGCGACCATCGTTTTTGTGTAAAAAAGGGATAACTAAAAACACACCATTTTTAAAATTCTGCAATTTTTTCCACAGATTCTGGATAAAAAATAAGTAATATCTATCATAATTAGAAAGTGGGCTGCGGCGACCGCATATATTTTTTTACATTTTTTTTAGTTGACAAAATGAAGAAAAAATAAAAAAAATAAAAAAAAATCAAATCCTAATAGTCCTTACAGAAGCGGAAAAAAAAAATAAAAATAAAACATGTCTTGGAAAATTTTCATATTTTGCATATTTTTCAAAATAAATGAGAAAAATCTTTTTTTCAGTAAAAAAGATCAAAAGATAAAAATATTTTTCCCATTTATTTTGAAAAATATGCAAAATATCAAAATTTTCCAAGACATGTTTTATTTTTTATTTCTTTCCACTTCTGTAAGGACTATTAGGATTTGATTTTTTCATTTATTTATTTTTTTTCATTTTGGCAACTAAAAAAAATGTAAAAAAAATATGCGGTAGCCACAGCCCACTTTCTAATTATGATAGATATTACTTATTTTTTATCCAGAATCTGTGGAAAAAATTGCAGAATCTAAAAAATGGTGTTTTTTGAGTTATCCCTTTTTAACACAAAAACGATCGTCGAGCCACCTGGAGGAGTAGCGAGGAACTTCTGAAAAAAAATTAAGCTTCTTTTGAAGTGAAATCGATGCGAAAAAAAAAGTTATGCAAGGATTTGATGACACGAGGCAATTGACTCCTTGATTTCACTTGTAAGCAGCTATTACCGAAACAGCAGAGAACATAGCAATTGCGTAAGGTATTTGAAATTTGAATTCTAGTAGCAGTTTGTGCTTGAATAAAGAAAAAAAAATTATTTTTTTCGATTACATGTTTGTGATTTAGATAAATTTCACTGTAATTCGGTTAAAGTATACCAGGGCTTCAATGCTTTTGTTAATGTTGATTGGTTTTTATACTTATTTTTATATCGCGCAACGAATAAATATATGAACGTTTTCCTGTGTTTTTGTGTTTCATCTTGCAATAATTTGCGTCGTTAGTACGATATAGAACGGGCAATCGTAAAATTACATAAATTACACTTATTAGAAATAGGTGTCATGAAATTGATATACGATAATATATTACTTTAATTTCTGTAACGATAATAAACTGAATGTAAGAAATTGTTTCATCAATGCTTTTTCACTAATAAAAGTTAGTTAAAATATTCCTAAATAATGTCCCTAATCATGGGTCACTTCACGCACGTCATATACCAACACCGTATAGTATACATATACATGCAAAGTGAGTCTTATCGGAGACGAGTTCAACCCTTAGCGGCATAGTGGCATTCCATAATGCTACCTGTTTTAAAACACGTTTTTACGATTTTAGAGTAGTTTTATTCGATTTAACCGTTTTTTTTTTTGTAGTTCTATGATCTTGATATGTTAGAGGATGAAAGTTTATGTTCAAATTGTTTTTATGTTTCGTTAATTTGTTTATATAAATTAACAAATTCTGAAAAATATCACTTTTTTTTAGAAAAAATGTATTATTGAAGATAGTTTTAAGAGTATCCTTACGATTTTTGGTAGGCGGGGGTTTTTAGGGTCGCTGATTACGAATCCGTTTTTAGATTTTGCAAAATTCAAAATGGCGGACACAATATGGCGGCTGTACACTTTTAATAACGGATTTTATGACCGCAAAACGATTGCAATTGATTTGAAAATATGGAAAAGATCTTGGGTTTTTTGATTTGCGAAGGTCAAACGATAGAAGAAAAAACTAAAAAAGAGAACCCGAAAACCCCCGAGTACCAACTTTTGCTCTCATCAAACGACTTCTGCGTTTTGGTGGTTTTGGTCCGCTATATTGGATCCGCCATCTTGAATTTCTAACTTTTGAGTGCAGATTTGTAATTAGCGACCCCAAAAACCCTCGAGTACAAAATTTCAAGTCGATAGTAAGTAAGGAAAAATGTGTGCCGCTAAGGATTAAAACATCCACGAAGCCTGTTTATTACATCTCCGCGTTAATATAACTAGATCATACATTTTCACCAACAGCAATAATAAAATCAATATAGACGCATACAAGAAGATGAGGATACAAGGGTCCAGGTATGTATGTACATGATATACAATAACAATAAATCAACAAGAGGTAAAACTCTGTCCGACGTCGGTTTTAATTAGACCGCAACCGGCCGCGGCGGCGGGGCGTTTTCAGCTCCCAGGTAAAACTCCCGGGTAGCCTGTTCGCGGCCGAAGCCGGACACGTGACGTTAAGCCGCATATACAGTTCCGGTCGGTAATTCAGGGTGCTCGATTGTTCTAGATGGTCCAACCGCAGCGCCGCCCTGACGGCCAGCGGCGCAAGCTCCGGAGAGCAGCGCAACTCCACGACGACGACGAGGTCGAAGCACGGCGGGGGGTCCTCGTGTTCCTCAGGGGCGTCGGGGTCCTCGGGGTTCTCGGGGTTCTCGGGGTCCTCCCAGTCGCCTGTCGGTGCCGCCTTGAACTTGCTCTCGAAGGCGTACTTGTTCATGTTCCCGTAGTAGAAGAACTGCCCGCCGTACTCGCCGTACCCTGAGTATGTCGAGGCGGGCGGGGCACGCGGCGACGGCAACGCGGGAGAGCGGAGCAGCCGTTCCCTGTCGTAGTGCGACTTCTCGAAGAGGTGCTCGTTCACGCTGCCGACGAGCCGGCGCAGCCTGAGATACATGAACCGCTGCTCGTCGCGCCAGCTGTTCTCGTCGGGGGCCGGCGGCACCTCCAGGCAGGTGAACCAGGCACGCCGCATCACGTAACGCAGCCGCATGCTGACGGCCCCGTTTCCGCCCCCGCCCCCGCCGCGCTCCGAGGCGACGCGGAAGGCCAGCACGTGGCGGCCCTCCGCAAGGCAGTCCAGCACGTCGACCGCCTTGCAGCCCGAGACCAGCGCCGACTTGTTCACCCGCCGTTCCGATACCTTCTCGAAGTAGTTCATGAACCGCTTGCACAGCACGACGAAACGCGCGACCCCGCTGTCCGGGCAGTGGCTTGTTCCGCCCAGCGCCGGGGGCCGCGACCTCGCCAGCCGCAGCAGACGGTTCAGCTCGTCGAGGAGGGTGCCCGCGTAGAAGCAGAGCTCGGGGGGATTCCCGCGTCGCGGCGGATGGGTGTAGCGCCACGTGACCGCCCGCAGCATCCGGTATTGGGCCCGCAGGAGCTCCAGGGCGTTAAAGGCGCGGCTGCACGATCGGAGTTCCGACTCCGTCGCGACGCGCGGCATGCTGGCTTCGACGAAGCTCATCGCACTCTCGAGGCGAACGCCGGCTGCGAGGAATCCCGCGTTGAGAACCGAGATGGAGACCGTTGAACAGCGCCGCGAGACCAACCTGACCGAGTAGGCGACGTCGCAAAAAGGTAGCAGGCGCAGAATCATCTCGAGAACTTCCGGCGGCAGTGTGTCCAGCGTTTGCCTTGTCGAGAAATTCGAGTGACGGTGATGGTAATGGCTTGCCGACGGAGATACGCGCGCGCGCTTCGCTCCACTCATCCTACTTTTCGCGCTATGTGAGTTTCTTTACACCTCTAGATATGATCCGAATCCTCGTTGCGGTGCTTGGTCCTTTGCTTTTTAACCCTTCGTTTCGTGTCTCTTTGTGAACGCCAATACGCGCGTTGATCAGATGTCCAAAAGATGTTGGCACCCTGACGTCACCGGTGCGCCATCGTAACACAAGTCTTACAACAACTAGTAACCCCTCCCATCGCGAGAGAATTATTATTTTCCCAGATAAAAATTTAATAAAAGATAAAATGTCTGGTATATCCGACGACGAAACAAATGCGTCACTTTGATGTGAAACGAGCTGCTGCGTGTACTTAGCGCCCTTCGCGTGTTTAACCCTTCAGCATAATATTGGTTCTGAAATCGGGCGGGAAAGGATCGAGATTCGCGGTGGCGAATCGCCGCCAATAAAGTTTATACCCTAGAGGCGAGGGCTAGCCAAGGATTTTAAGCCTGGAATTATATTTCAATATCTATTAATCATTCAGAATCTACTGATATATTCTGTATTTGAAATGGAATTTCTTGAAATATTTTGAACCATTTGTAAACTTGCAAAATCATCTGAAATCTTGGTATCGTTTGAAAACATTTTAAACCTTTGAAATCATTATAAATCATTCAACTACTTGTACAATCGTGTCACATTTAATTTATTCAAGATGTTTAAATCATTTGAGGTTTCAAATATTATTTGTAAACCAGTAATATCTTCTAAAAAAGTATGTTGAAGTGTTGTAAAATCAATTTGAAAATCCTGAAAAAACTTAGAGTGTTACATAATCTTTTAAGATCTATGAAATCAGCCGAATCACTTGATATCTTGTGAAATCTGGTCAAATCGGCTGATACCTTGCGAAATATGCTATCCATCACATTATTGAAATAACGTACGCTAGAATTAATATGTCATTGACCAATTTCTTTGAAAGCTCCACACTCGCCTGCATCTTTATGTAACAACTTTTGATGTAGATTCAACTACGACCTGTTTGTAAACCCAGAGTCCAGATCACCGACCAGCAACTCAACGCCTGAACGGCGTGACCCGTCTTACATTTTTGCGAGTTGCCATCTAGAGCCTCATTGACAGTAGACTTGAACCCAAGTCCTGTGACTTAAACTAAAGTGTTAGCAGCTGATGAAGAAGAAGTTGGCAGAAAATTCCCAACAGAAAATAGGCCCGCACTTTTCTGAGTTTGGAGCACACAGTGGTTCTCACGCGCTAGGAAAATTCCGGGTCATACGATCATGGAATTACGTTGGAATAGTTTGTTACTATTTTTAATATTTTATACGAGAGAAATTGAACTATCCGGCTGATACACATTGAACATTACTATTCTCCTACATCCTCAAAACCGTGATACATTCAGAATACTTAGGTATTTAAGGGTTTGTTATTGGTTTTGATATTTTATGCGAGCGAAAAAAAACTAATTGGCTAATATTCTGTAGTCCAATGATAAAATGAGTAATATGAAATTTTATCGTTTCTTCACTGCCTTAAAAAAAGCTACCGTCGAATTACGGTCTAGCAGAAGATTCGCGCTCACAAGTAATGTAGCCGATGATGATTGTTTGATTGAGGGAAACAATTAATTGTTACCCAACTTACGTAATTTTCATGATAATAATGAGAAGCATGAGGTTTCATCGTTTGCTCACCCTTCAAAAACCTATTCCAACGTAATTCAACCACCGTCTGACCCGAAATCTCACCAGCGCGTGAGAACCACTGTGCGCACCAAACTCAGAAAAGCGCTGGCCTGTTTTCTGCTGGGAATTTCCTGCCAACTTCTGCTTCACTAGCACCTGAGGTACTACGGTCGATCGACATCAACGAATTCAAGGGTACGTGGGGGTCAAAACTTGAAAGGGTCAATATTTCGAATGGCCGACATGTTGAAATTTCAAACATGTGAAAATAAAATAGCGAAAAATGAATTGTTCGAATCTTGATGTTTGAAAGTGTCACTGATTAGCAGTCATTCTAATCAGTGTCACTTTAAAAAATAAAAATTTCAACCAATTCATCACTCGTCGTTTCATTTTCGCATGTTTGAAATTTCGATATATCGGCCATTCGAAATATTGATCCTTCGAAATTTTGACCCCCACCCGAATTCAAATTACATGTCATTCCTTTTCATCGTAGTATGTTGACCAATAGTGCTTATTTAAGTCAATCTAGTGGTTATCCTAATTTAACGGTTTCAATGCGATGTTGAATACGTTACAACTGTGTGACACGTGTCTGATTAATTACTAGTAAATTATTACATATATTTACCCATCACAAACAATGCTGTATATGAATGCCATGTCAATTTGAATGCAGTCCTGGTATATACAGAAATTATCCACATGCAGGGTACAGCTCGAGAATAGCTATTTAAGGGAAATAACACTGAAAACTCTGTGATTGGATGCGATGGTATTTGTTTCAGGAACATCATGCAATTACATTTTGTCTAATTTTCGTAGCGATTGGCCTAAATTTCTGATCCACTAGCAGTGTGATCATAAATCGATGAAGTTTATAAGCATCTCATGAATAATTGAACTTTAATCACTTTTGTTTACTGCTCCTTTTGATTTATTTATAAGTATGCATCTTACACCTAAAACCAAACTATAATATCTCAAACAAATTTTATTTCAGAAAAGTCAACATGATATTGAATTTACTGTACCTTTTACTTTCAAGTATACGCAAATTCTCTGATATAATATATTTCAAGATCCTGCAACGTAGTTCTGAGCTTGCTTCATGAATTATTAATTGGTAATTTAGTGTTAAGGTGCTTACAAAGTCGCGTTCTACTCCTCGAAAACGCGACGAGCCAAAACTCCTATATCACTCAAGCGATCAGGATGAAACTTGGGTAATTGATGCTTTATTTTGGCAAAAAGTGGAGCGATGTTTTACATTTAGAAAATTTGGGAAAAAAATTTACAGATCGATTATCACTCACCGAAATTGGGAAAATTTTCACAGTTGCATCAAAAGGATCGAACTATCCGGCATGATGCCACTCGACGATGATGTAACACACAGTTTGAGGCCAGTCCCATGAGATTTGATGGTAAAATGACGTATTGGCAGCTGATCTGGTTTTCACCTATGTGAAGCTGGCCTGCAACTTAAGATTTTTGAAATAATTAATATACCAAAAAATTGCTCCCGATTTGCTCTTAATTGCTCCGTACTTTTTATTAATTGCTCCCGCATGGATCCAGAGAATAACTAAAAAAAAGAAAACCGAAAAAAAACTAAAATCTAGGGATATTCTTTGAACGCGGTTTTTGGCTAAACGGAAGGGATTTGAAGGATCTTCTGTGCGGCAAAAAATTGCTCCCCGTATACACTTAATTGCTCCACCATCAGATTTAATGAATTCGCACTCTTTATCGAAAAGAAAAAGGAAAAATGTAATGTGACCATAAAGTAGTGGGGGGTGGGCCAACTTCACAACCAACTTGAAACAAGTCTGACAAACGAAAATTAAAAAATAATAATACTAATTAATTGCTCCTGATTTGCTCCTAATTGCTCCGTAGTTTCCATTATTTGCTCCCGCATAGAGCCGGAGAAAAACTAAAAACAAAAAACCGAAAAGAACAAGAATCTAGGGAAAATGGCTTGAACGGAGTAGGAAATAGATATTTGCATCTATATGAATGAAATACATCAGAAAACAATTGCATTTGTATTGCTTTAATTTGCTCTACCTTTATTTCTAATTGCTCCCTCGTAATTGCAGAGTTATGAAATGATTAAGCAAGCTAGATGACGACATAACCCTACTTTTGATCGGACTCCGTTATACGGAATAAAAAAGGGACAATTGGGCATATATGCATAAAATGAATCGAAAACGATTGCTTTGCTATTGCTTCAATTTGCTCTATCTTTATTTGTAATTGCTCCCTCGTATTCACAGAGTTATAAGATGATTAACAAGCTCCATGACGACATAACCCTACTTTTGATTGGACTCCGTTATACGGAATAAAAGAGGGATAAGTGGGCATATATGGATGAAATAAATTGGCAAACGATAGTTTTTCTGTTGCTTCAATTTGCTCCATCTTTATTTTTAATTGCTCCCCTCGTATTCGCGGCGTTACAAGATGATTAACAAGCTTGATGACAACATAACCTCCTTTTGATCGGAATCCATCATACGGAGTAGGAAATGAATAATTGAGCCTTCATGGATAAAATAAATCAGAAAACGATTGCTTTTCTGTTGCTTCAATTTGCTCCACCTTGATTTTTAATTGCTCCCTCGTAATCGCAGAGTTTTAATATGATAAACAGGCTCGATGACAACATAACCCTACTTTTTGATCAGCCTTCGTCATTAGGAGTAGGAAATAGATATTTGCATCTATATATAGATGAAATAAATCAGGAAACGACCGAATTCGTGTAGCTTTAATTTACTCCACTTTTATATATAACTGCTCCCTCATAATCGCGGAGTTTGAAGATGATTCTCAAGCACGATGACAACATAACCCTACTTTTGATTGTGCGCTCCGTTATACTGAATAAAAGAGGGATAATTGATAATGGAATGCACGAAGCCGATATAGTTTATATTGTCCCGCATGGGCACGCTTTTATACAGCTCTTATTACAATCGCCTAAAATATTGATAATTATTTAGCAATGAAAGTCTTTGGTAGCTCGAATATATAATTGTGGAGCTAAACTATAGCTTCAAATAGAATTCCAAAATTATTTTCTTTATGCATGTACACTATTCGTTGAACAATGTACTTTACTGAAAATAAAGTCGTCATAACCTCCTTTGTTAATCTGTTTTAGATACGCGGTTAGAATGAAAGCAGCTATAACAAACACAGTTATAAATAAAGGTGCCATGTGTGATTTGAAGGGGTAGCGTTAAAGGGGGAAAACCCCTAGTATTGTGGGCCCAATGGTGTGAACCAATAGTGTGCGTCTAGTGATACCAAACGCGCTGAGACCATAGAGTTTATAAACCTGGAGAGAGCACGATTCGCAATCCCAAAATGGTTTCGCGCCTCTGACGGTCTCAAGCTAAAGTTTTACTAGCATCATACACATTGACACCGGTGTTAAGTTAACCGCTCAATTTTAACTTTTTCAATTATTTCACTTCTCAATAATTTGACGGTAAATTGGCGGTAATGAACGTAGCCTAATTAAAAATTTGGCTATAAAACACTTTTTTTCTAAATGAAGTGAAATTTTACCGTTAAGTTAGCCCCACGGAAGTCCTATTCATGACCTCATCCAGCTCAACAGGGGATTTGTAATCGAGAAAACAATTAAAAATGAAGGTGGAGCAAATTAAAACGACAAATATGCAATAGTTTTCTAATTTATTTTATCCATATATATCCAAATATCCCTTCTTCGTATTACGGGGACCGATCAACGATAAGGTTATGATGTCATCGAGCGTTTGTCCTTCATCTTATAACTCCGCGAATACAAGCTATCAATTAAAATTAAGGGTTGAGCAAATTGAAGCAACAGAAAAGCAATCGTTTTCTGATTTATTTTACGCATATATACCTAAATATCCATCACCGTCATCGTTTAACGGAGTCTGATCAAAAGGAGGTTATGTTGTCATCAAACTTGTTAATCATCTTGTAACTCCGCGAATAGGGGGGAGCAATTAAAAATAAAGATGGAGCAAATTGAAGCAAC
The DNA here is from genome assembly GCF_021155765.1 of Diprion similis. NCBI lineage: Eukaryota > Metazoa > Arthropoda > Insecta > Hymenoptera > Diprionidae > Diprion > Diprion similis. Next base: position 16,615,198 of record NC_060105.1, on the reverse strand, counting down.
AGAAAAGCAATCGTTTGCAAAATTATTTCATCCATATATGCCCAATTATCCCTCTTTTACTCCGCATAACAGAGTCGATCAAAAGTAGGGTTATGTTGTCATCGCGCTCGAGAATCATCTTAAAACTCCGCGATTACGAGGGAGCAATTAGAAATAAAGGTGGAGCAAATTAAAGCGACACAAATTCAGTCGTTTCCTGATTTATTTCATCTATATATAGACGCAAATATCTATTTCCTACTCCTAACGACGAAGGCTTATCAAAAAGTAGGGTTATGTTGTCATCGAGCCTGTTTATATCATCTTAAAACTCCGCGATTACGAGGAAGCAATTAAAAATAGAAGTGGAGCAAATTGAAGCAACAGAAGAGCAATCGTTTTCAATTCATTCCATCCATATATATGCCCAATTATCCCTTTCTTACTCCGTATAACGGGGTCCGATCAAACGTAAGGTTATGTCGTCATCTAGCTTGCTTAATCGTCTCATAACTGTGCAATTACGAGGGAGCAATTAGAAATAAAGGTGGAGCAAATTAAAGCATCACAAATGCAATTGTTTTCTGAATTATTTCATTCATATATAGACGCAAATATCTATTTCCTACTCCGTTCCAGCCATTTTCCCCTAGATTCTTCTTCTTTTCGGTTTTTTGTTTTTAGTTTTTCTCCGGCTCTATGCGGGAGCAAATAATGGAAACTACGGAGCAATTAGGAGCAAATCAGGAGCAATTAATTAGTATAATTATTTTTTAATTTTTGTTCGTCAGGCTTGTTTCAAGCCGGTTGTGAAGTTAGCCCACCCCCCACTACTTTATGGTCACATTGCATTTTTCCTTTTTTTTTCGATAACGAATGCGAATTCATTAAATCTGACGGTGGAGCAATTAAGTGCATACGGGGAGCAATTTTTTGCCGCACAGAAGATCCTTTAAATCCCTTCCGTTTAGCCAAAAACCGCGTTTAAAGAATTTCCCTAGATTTCAGTTTTTTTTTCGGTTTTCATTTTTTTAGTTTTTCTCTGGATCCATGCGGGAGCAATTAATAAAAAGTACGGGGCAATTAAGAGCAAATCGGGAGCAATTTTTTGGTGTATTAATTATTTCAAAAATCTTAAGTTGCAGGCCAGCTTCACATAGGTCTGGTTTTCGATTAGGAAGAACACCGACATCTCAGTTTGGCGACATTTTTTACCGACACGACACGACTGCCGGTAATTCATGCGACGTTTCTTACCGACATTACATGACTGCCGGTAATTCATGCAACATTTCTTACCGACATTACATGACTGCCGGTAATTCAACCCCCTGACACTGGTCCCTTTTCCCATACGATAAATGGGATAAATGCAAACGCGTTTTGTCTCGGAATCTAAAGTTCTCGAAATCGCCACCAGCAGCGCTGGCTGTTCTGTAAGAATCTTCGATATAAAGCATATAAAGCGAGACATCAAGCGTTGACTGAGGATTCTCAGTCAACGCATCAAGTCTTTGTGTGAAATTTATTGTTTAAATCGAGTGAAAATTGTAAAATATATAAAATCGTTTTATCTACGAGGTGTTTAAGTTTTATTGGCGACATGCCAACGTGCTCAGTCCCGGGCTGTACTTCCGGGTACCCTTCAAACTTGGAAAAAGTACATTTCTTCACAATTCCCAAAGATCTCGTAATTGCTGAAAAATTGAGAATTGCTATGAAACGCACAGACGCGTGTATTACAACAAGACTAGCAGTTTGTGCAAAACATTTCGTCAAAAATGAAATTCTTTGGCAGCGAGAGTTGCTCGGTCCTGATAGTAAAGTGCTCGGAGTGGTAAGTTCACTTAGAAAATTCAATCTTTCATGTTTTGCAGGAGGTCAAAACTATTTGTTTAATTTTTTTTAGTCTCGCGGTAGCAATAAAAATGTTCAATTGACGAATTTCAGTCTCAGTATAAAGTCCCCAGACTGCGAAAAGGTACAGTGCCTTCGAAGTTTTCTTGGGACGATTGGACGAATCCAGTGGAACCTGATCAGGTGCAGATAAAACCTCCAGTTATCGATAAAAAGGATAATGCATCTGATGATTCTGTCCATGTACTACCGTCCAACAATAACGACGGTAGAATCTCTGCTCCCGATTCAATCGTTTTTCAAGAACCAGGTTTTCCATCCATTGAATCTACCTCGCTTATTCAAATGGAACAACAATCTGTAGAAACTCGCGAGCTGAATTTCCAAGATATCGTGAGAGCAGATCTGGACCAGCCACCTGGATGGATAAAACAAATTATTAGCTGTATCAAAAAGCAGCTTACAGGATTTTACATCCTCAAAACTGTGGAAACTGAGGGGATTTGTAAAACTGGCGTATTCAAAGAAGTGATTGTAGCGGAAGATTTATCGATTCAAGTTAACGTTCTTGGCGAACAACTCGACCTTCGTCGGTTAAATATATCTTGTCCCATCACGGATGTACACGAAGTGCAGAATTTGTTGTTTGCAATTCATCGGCTGAATGTGTGTCGTGGTTGTTGGGAACCACCAGTAAAGCCCGAAATTGAGCAGCTCAGTTGCGAAAAACTAAAAAAAGATTTTTCCTCCACTTGGCGACACGTTGAATGTCCTCTGCTACTTTCCGATAAGAAAGTTTGCGTACATTGTAGCAAGACTAAACACGCTATCGACACAAATCTTCGCCGATACATCCAGGGAAAGGTACAAGTACGAAGAAAAAAAAAAGTCGATTTAAGGGAACAGAAAAAACAATTGCTGAAAATGCAGGCGAAGTATCGCTCAGCAATGAGAATCAAACGTCTTGCGAGGCAAAAAATTAAAAGTCTGAAGCAAGAGGTATTTGAAATGCGTCAGAAAATGGCAAATGGCAATACATTGAGAGCGGAAAAATCCTCAAAAATCAAATCCACGTCCTAAACCACATAATCGAAGCAGCGAAGCATAAAAATTCAAAAGAACGTTATTATTCAGATGAATGGATGCTGCTATGTATGCTGTTGCATATGAGATCTGCAGCTGGGTACGAATTTCTACGGTCCAATGAAATTTTGCCTTTCCCGTCTGTGAGAACGGTTCGAAGGTATGTTATTGTTATTGACGATATTATTTTATATGACAAACATTTTTGTGATAAGTACATGTGCGATTTTTTGCAGTACATATTATTTAGAATTGCCATGTATGAGTTATTCGTAGTTAATGTCTTTTTGAGTATTTTAATTCGATTCACGATTTCTTATTTTTAACTATTTACTACTCATCATACACAGATACTCATCGAAAATAAAAACTAGTTGCGGTTTCGATTCAGAATTTTTTGAAGTTCTCAAAGTTTCTCTGGCAAACATAGAAGAATCGCAGCGACCTGGAATTCTTCTTCTAGATGAAATGTCAACTCGGGAGAGTGTCAGCGTGAATACAAAGGAACTGACGTACAAGGGGTTGATCGATTTCGGAAATGAAGGCCTCAAATCGTCAAATTTTTCAGAGAAAGCTAATCACGCTTTAGTTTGAATGCTGGCCAAACACAAACAATTGCGGTTTTCGCCATCTCGTCGAATACTCGACACAACACTGTGGTTTCGAGTACGTGTTAACGGGTCGAGTGAATCAAGATCCTCTCAAATTCGTATAAATTTTCCTGAAAGTCATAAACTGAATTAAAATTTTCTGAATTATTAATAAAAAACTGTAAAAATTTGCAACCATTGGAGTTTGACGATGAATATCTTTGAAACGCTTAATTTAATCGACAAATCATAAGAGACTATTTTTGTAGAACAGTTAATTTCCTACAAAACTATGGACCGCGCAATTCATAAATTTTTTTCTTTGAACGAGTTATAAAATTCATAAGCAAAACAGAAATTTGTCTTAAAATAATCAAACTTAAACCTTTGATATCTTTCAGACGGTGAGGTTTACGGAAAAATTATATGAGACCTTTTTTGTAGAGCGTTCAATTTCCTACAATAATATGAAAAGAGATATTTTTTAACTAACATTTAATAGAGAGATATAAATTTTCGTTTCTAATACTGAGGAACAAATGGAAAACTATAAAACGGAGAACCTTCCTATCAAAATTAAGAGCTCATATTTGGTGAGTATTTTTTACAGGTGTATAGCAACCGATTTTTCAGAGTATAAAGTGAAAAAAAAAATAGTCGGTTTTTCTGACCCACCCTAATATATAATCTATAGGTTGCATGTGGTTGGGTGTCAATACGGTAACTGAAATGTGTAATTAACGATATCCATTAATTTATTAATTAATCTATAATTAATCTATCTATTTATTATGTAATTCGAGCCACCTATTTCCAGAGTATCCCATTTTCGTCCATTCACCCTAGGAAGTTCTGCAACCGTTCCTTTGAGAGGCCATTAACCGTAAAAAAAAACCAAAAAAGGAACCAAGGTTGCTTTACGCATTTTTTCAACCGTCCCGAGGAACCGTGAGGAACTGATTTGACCGAACTAGCAGTATTGTCCGATATAGTACCGTGCAATTGTCGTTGATAAAAACTCATGTATTTTAGAAAATGAACTTTAATTTTTGTACTTTTGCACCGGTGACAATACCCTGGCAGAGCCTTTGGTGACACTCGGGGATCTTAAAACAATATACGCCAATCCCGATACTTCCATTGAACTTGCAAATTCTGTTAAACAACAGTTGCAGAAAATTATTAAACACGAAGATTGGGTTTTCACAGAAACCACTGAGCATGATTATGCCATGCCAGAGGTAGCCAGTTGCATAAATTATTGTTTGACTGCCGACTTAGTTAAACGAGTCTGCAATAACGTCAAGTGCATCAAATGTAAACATGCTTTATTAAATCCAAAGAACACGGCAATCCTTCCCGAAGCTGTATTGAATAATTGGCAACGAAGAGATGGGTTGGCACATCCAAACGGCCAATTATACCGTTTCATTCAATAATTGGAAGAAAAATTTCAAATTCATTGCCAATCCCCTTACGTGTTTGAGGACATTTTTACTGACGTATGCAATCACGGTGGCTTGGCATTCCCGTGCAAAGACCATGCGCATGAAATAATATATCAATTAACCCAATTGTATGTACGTGTCTGAAAGGATGCAGCAGTACTGCACACGCATGAATGCAGAGCAAAAAAAAAGAAAATCAATTGCACAAAAAGAAAGCTAAATTCTGCAAAACATAAACGTACACATGTAACATATATGTACATTTTGTATCATATTCATATATTCATTATTATGCGAAAATTATATTCATTATGCATTATATTCATGCGAAAATAAATGAATATTTTCACTTTTACATACGGATGTTTTTTTTCACGTCTATGTGAGTACCTTATTACATACCTAGTACCTATTTCCTAAGTCAACTTAGAATGTTTTCATCTGTTGAAGGACTATTGCTGAATATTTAAAATTGATAATGCTAAGCTGAACAATTCAAATTGCAATTAAAATTCATTATGCGCGCGAATAATGGTTTTCATAAAGTTATCTACAATAGCCTTATATATATACGTCATTTTACCATCAAATCTTATGGGACTGGGCTCAAACTGTGTGTTACATCATCGTCGAGTGGCATCATGCCGGATAGTTCGATACTTTTGATGCAACTGTGAAAATTTTCCCAATCTCGGTGAGTGATAACCGATCTGTAAATTTTTTTTCGAAATTTCCCAAAAGTAAAACGTCGCACTTTTTGCCAAAATAAGGCATCAATTGCCCAAGTTTCATGCTGATCGCTTGAGCGGTACGGGTTCCGGAGATATTACCTGAAAAATTTACTATAAACACAATTTTTTTCTTCTTTTCTTCCTCTTCTCCGCCTTCGCCACTCCATTTTTGCATAGAGAGTAGCTTGGGGCCTCGTTATCTATCGAATGGTCAGCCGGATCGGTTTCAAATTAAAAATATAACTTCATGCAATAGGAATCTACTATTCCCACTAATTTTAAGGAGAATTCAAACCGGTATTCAGACTGTACAAGATAATGAAGGTTCGCAAAACAGCTTCTTGCAGCCTTAAAACGAATCGAACGGTTTCAACGGATTGATTTGAAATTTAAAACATGGCGTTATGTCACCGGAATTTCAGCTACTATCGATTTTGAAATGAACCTGAACACTTACTCAGGTGACATCTAAATCTAGGGAGTTGAGAAAAATGAAGGGGGGGGGCAGCTATCGATGCTTTTGAACGCGGGCGACCATTCGCCTAAAAACGGCCCTAGCAAGACACAATATCCGCATCAAATGGCTTCGGTAGGATATGACATACATACATTTGCAATAGACGATTCGAAACTCTTACAATCAAAAGTCAGTAGTGTTAAAAAATATTTTGACAATACGAAATTCGTTGTTATTTTGATTCGTCCGGAATATTATTGCTTTTTGTATTTTATGTTTGTTCGTAACTGAGCCAATAACTATCTTTGTCAAAATACTTTATAACTGATTGTGTAGCATATGATTATATGCCGATATTTTTGGAAAAATCTGAACAAACTTGAGGTTCCAGTTTAAAGATTTTACTGTAAGATTCAAGTTTGTTCTAGTCGGAAAAATTATTTAACAATTCTTCCTTCTTTCTGCTATATTCGGAGAAAAACGTAAACGATACATTGAACAGACGTAACACCTAGGTAAAAATGACCAAATATGCAGTTCTATGGAGTTAACGTAGGAAATTAAGGCAACGTAGCAAATTACAACAAAGCAATTTATTACCATGTAAGTATTACGTTAATTTATATACTTTAAAACATATAACGTTTTTCGTCTCACTTATAGATTACTATAATTACTCATTTTTTAATGTTTTATTGTAGTGTGAAACCCATCTACCTATTTGTATGTAATAATAATAATTTTTAATTTTCTATGAATTGACTGAGCAACGACTATACGTAAAGAAATAAGGTCCATCGCTTTATAATACATAATCTATACTGAACAGTCAAGGGGGTTCCCAGTCTGGAAATTCCCAACCCTAATTTTTTTTTTTTACTGTATATTTTTAAAGTGGAATCCTTCACGCGTGTTCTGAGCCAATATGATCGAAAGAATCCAAGACTACACGACGTTAGAGCCATTCAAAAGAGACGGGATCTGGAAATTTGTTTCTATATTATTTCCAGCGACAGAAGACGGAGAAAGAGAGGCTTTTCAACTCTGTACGGCGTGGAAACTCTTATCGGCTATTATTCTAAGGTGCTTAATATTATTACCAAATCTTCTTACTGCAAGGCTTACACTAGCTGGAAAAACAAAGCCGACAGAGAATACAAGCAGAGTGTTAGTTCATTCATAAAAAGAATCATGATTCTGACCGTCAAAGTGCGGTTTCCAGACTGGGATACCCCCATTCGTAACAAATACTTTCGAGAATACAAGTCTTTTATAATTTTGTAAAAAGTGCACTAGACGACAGTCGACACTTCCTTGTTATTATTAACGTCACTTGCCACTTATGCGCATTGTTTTCACCAATCAACACGATAGAATTTATCTCTGGTGATGAAACAACACAATCACTCATCTCTTGATGTTATAAAGTGACTGTAACTCTTAGTCGGCATTAGGAATCAGTACCTGTCTCGCTCTGTGAGAACAAGTATCTCGTTTTATATCGAAAACCCTTAACAGATTACTATATGAATTATCAAATATATGTATACAGTGAAACACACAATCGAACAATACACCAGACAATTGCCAAAAGTGCCAAAACCTTCGGTGAAACACCAAAAGCCATGCTTCATAATCAATCCGCATATACCTGAGATCTTTTTAATTACTGTATTTAAGTAATTCTACAATAAACGACGTTTTTGGTTTACATGGGTATAAATTGCACCCATAATACATTTTCTACACTGTGAAAATAACTGACTTATAACAACAACAGCATTGATCATACATTCTTCTGTCGTTAGAAATTTTCTGCAGTATGGTTATGTACAAAATCTTGACACGTGATATATTATAAAGAACTAGCGTGTCCTAAAGGCATTTTTCGATTACAGTTTCATAGGTTTATAATATTCCATTGTTATTTTAAATAGTAAAATATGATACTCTTGTTCATTGAAATTTCCTTTGTTGAAAATAATTGTTGAGTAGATAACTTTAGATCAAACTAGCATATGATTTTATTTCTTGGATTTCTCCATACTTTGTTGACTAACAACAATAACAGGCAAGATCTGTAAGGTGATCGTTCATCGAAAGAATGTGCAACTACACCGAAGTGAAAGCCATTGATTAAAAAAAATCCTAAAGGCACGTCAGTTCGTTTTAAATATTTTTTCCAATATGTATTGTTATGCATAAAGTAAAGTAATGGCGTCGGGAAGTAATCGGTTAAAGTGGACAGAAACAACATTGAATTACTGTGTAGATAGGTACTGCAATGAGTGTATTGAAATTATTATTTACTATAACATCTACCATATCTAGTTATGACGAGGACGATTTACAAAATCGTGACCACGGAGGTGAAAAAAAAAAGGTATTACAACTTGTCCAGATACTGTTTTGTACTTATTAATATTACTTCAAAACCTGATTAGAAAGTTCAATTTTCGAAGCCTGTAGAGCGTGCGTAAAGTGCCCCATTCTCGAACAATGCGGAAAAATAGTTCTGGCGGAGCAGTTTTTGCGCATTTACGAATGTGTCTTGAGCGTAAGTTACTTAACCTCAATTTTACTTTACGCGCTGTGAGTTACGCCTCTACCGCTTCGCAAATGTAACTTTCCTTCACGAAAATTGCAGAAAATAGCGTGTGTGGGTAGACGATATTTGACTAGTGTGATTGCTGCAGCGCTCACCTTGGCTCACGCTGCAAACTTCAAACTCACCGAAAATTGCCTACTTTCCGCATTTGAACCAGTATATACTGTTCATCGTCCTATTAACAAAAAATTAATGGTACCGCATCACCACGTACCGAAGTCTGAACAATGACATCAACAATTAGTGTTGACATAAGTATTTCTCTACACTGTACGGCAATCTTTCGGCAAACGCAAGGTGTAACGAGACTGCAGGACTCATGGATTGAACTCGACAGGAACGAGAAGAGTGAACTTGGGTTGGTCGATCGAGGACTCCTCGGAAACGCAAGCGCTGATGCTATCCAAGAGATTTTGGACGGCATTCCGAGTCCCAGGATGCTTCCTCTTGATGTGCTCCCTGCGGTGCTTCGCCTGCTTGAAGGTGCTTCCGCATATCTCGCAGGCGTACGGTCGTGCGGCTTCGTGTGACCGTCTGTGACCCTCGAAGTGACTCTTCCGGACGAACCTTTTGCCGCATTGATCGCAATCAAATTGGAATCTGCCCTCGTGGGCAGCGACATGCGAGTTCAGCGTCCATTTTGACTTGAACGTCTTCCAGCAGTAGTCGCAACGGATTTTGTCAGACGCGTTGTTATTCGCGTTTTTGTCAACGTCTGCGACGGTGGGCTGCTCCGAAGCCGCGAACATCTTCCCAGGAACCTTGTCGAGGTTTTCCTCATTTGTGAAAAATTCCTCCTCCGTATTCTCGATCTGAGGTAAGGACCTGATGCCTTGTAAGGAAGTCTCTGCCCCAAGGAGGCCGCAACTTGTGTGCTCCTTCATATGCGTCTGCAATTCACCGTCGTCTTCAAACCTCAGGCCGCATAGTGCGCACATCGTGGAAATTGATTTCTAGAATCAAAGCACAATCATTTCTTACCTATAAGACACGCAAAGGTCATCATTGATGTTCTTGTTACTTAAATCACAAACGATTCATTACTTTCATTATAAGTTCTTTGTCAAGATTAAAAGTTTGAATATAGCCTGAAAAGTCTTTGACAATATCATATCCTGATAGAAACAAGTATTGCTCAACTGATCTTAAATTCATAAAACATTTCACCACCGTTTCCGGTCACCAAAAAATGCAAAATGAAGCGTAAAAATCACTATTTTGCAAGTTTATAGTGACTTTGAAGTAGTCAAATATGAATATGTTTTGAGTTAATATAATTTACTGCATTTTATACATTCCTCCAATTGCGAATTACAATAACGTTGCTAACTTTAACTCCACAAAATGGTTTACATGTCAACGGGATTCCATATTTTCGCTGTATGATAAAAATTTGCCGCATCAAAAAAGACGATCTTAAGGGTATTCGCACCACTTCGCGAGTTTAATTCTCAGATATTGCGCTTTTAAGTGAGAGAAATGACGAAATATGGCGATGAAATGTGACGAAATATTTTTTATTTGAAACAATGTTCCTTGTCACAATATAAACAGTGATCAGTTCAATAATCTACATCACTATTCACTCTTTTTATTGCAACAAGGAAAGTTGTTTCACATTAAAAACATTCTTCACATTTCTTCGCCATATTTGATTATTTCTCACTCGTCTTTTCAAAAATCCATAAAATCCATTTTTGTGGGCAATCACCCCATTTTGGGTGTATAAAGTTTCGTATTAAAAGCGGATCGCACATAAGGTTCACGATATTTATAAAAGCCTATGGACGTTTGAAATGTTTGCACCAATATACAAGTTTCAAAACACACATCCAATCGTATTAAGCGAGTCGTGAATGAAATTAATAATACAATTTGATTGTAATCACTTTATGGAAATTATCAAGCCTAAATTTCTCGTTAATGTCGACACCATATGTACAGATATTAAATCGGCCGTCAATCATCTTCCTGTGAGCTTGCGTGTTTAAATTCAACAAATTAAACGTAATTTTCATTTCAATTTCTTGTGCCTTTGTATATTCAGTGCAAAATACAGAAGTTGACCATCCGGGGTGAAAAATGTTCTAACCACTAATGTAGGTGCTTCACATTTTGAACACAAATGTTTTGAATTATTTGCAACAGGTTTCGGGTACGTCGCGATAAAAAAATGTCTAATTAGAAAATCAAGACCACGCTGATGTTGCTAGAGATTATTTTCATCCATGACGTAATGACATCTATGACGTAATGACATCCATGCAAACATGAAGCATTCGGATTGATTAAGGTTCCATCATGACTGTCGACAGTTTAACAGCACATGAAGAACGTTTCTTGAAATTGAATACAGCCCAATTCCAAAATACAATCCTGCCCGTTTTCGTTCCCAATCAAAAGACTCACAATCAGTTGAGCCTCATGCCAGGTATATTGAAAGGAGAAAAAAGGTTTTTTTGCCATAAGTATGCGAAAACGGGATTTTACGCACCATTTTGCGAGTGTAAAATCCCGTTTTCGCACTGGTATGTGTAAAATAAAAAAAGCACTTAAATTCCTCAAATCGTTGTTTTCCGCACTCATAGTTGAGGTCAGATTGATTCTGAGAATTGTCACTTCGAAAGCAGTGCCCTCCCCCCGCAGGAGCTTCGCCCCTGGACCCCTTCCGTGTCCATATACACGACCCTCTTCTACCCTGCTTTTAAGCATGTTTTCTAAGTTTACAGCACGTTATTAACGATTTACACCTTGAAGCGATCTTGCTGAGCACTCAGGGCGTAAAACCGTGTTTTACGCACTAGATACGAAAAGTACTATTTCAATCCAGAATGTACACTTAATTGCAATACCTTATCATGCGTTGCCAGATGAACCTTGAGTTTCTTTTCGTGGCCATATCTCTTTTTGCAAATATGACAGAGAAAATTCTGTGTTTCCTCCTCGCGTTGATTCGTCCTGTCGTGGATCTGTGAGTGTTTCTGCAGTACAGCGTCACTGAGAAAATGTTCGCCGCAGGTTGAACAACGATGAACGCGGACGTTGACGGTGTCCGAAAGCCTCTCTTTCTTCGCCTCGTGCCGAGCTATGTGGCGCTTGAGGTCGTGTGCCCTGGAGAAGGCTCTGCCGTAACGACTGCATGTGGGGAAAGGGCATCCCTTCGAGTTGTCGGCTGGTCGGGATCGTCCTGGGGCAGCTGCGGTGGCCGGAAAATCCTTGCCACAATCGTTGCAGGCACTAGCACGCGCCTCGTCCGTTGTCACTTGGCTGGCCAACGTTGAGACTTGAGCCGACAGCGGAATCACGATCGAGATCGTCTCGTTGGATCCACTCGTCACGATCGGACCTACATGGATGGCGGAAGAGCCACCGAGTTTTATCTTCTCCGAATCCGTTGCGCTCATCGTCATCTTCTTTTTTTTCAACTGTAAAATAAATAGGAAAGATAAGTTGAAGGGGGGCCACAATTTTTCCTGACACAATTAAAATATTGTAGAAATTCTCGTATCAGTTCTTATCGACTTTATTCATTATCTACATGTAATACGAAAACCCGTATTAATAAGTACCAATTCGTGCTCGTCGCATAAAATGATTTGAAACAATTAATATAGGTATGTGGTTTATAAAATCGCCGATTTCGGTCTAATTCTATTCGATATTCAGCCAAATACACATTCCTTAAAGAGGTATGGGGTATGAGAATAAATTTAGTGATGAAAACTACTCATATTTGTGTCAGAAATGAAAGAACCAAAAAAACTTCCTAAAAGAAAAACCTGGGTTATTGGGTCTTATGCTACCCTAATTGGATTAAGTTTTTATAATTTTCTAAATTCTCCCTATTTCCCTGGTCGAAATTAAGCTTATCCCCTGACTTCGTCCTTCAACATATCGCGCATTTCATAACACTTTTTTTACATCTTTAAAAACGTTGAATATTTAGTTATATTGTTATTTTTATAATCAAGTAACAGAAGATCGTCAATACTAGTAAATATAAAATTCAGGTCTTATGGTTAGGCATACATATTCACTTTGTGATTGATATCACGATAATCATATTTATAAATGAACTAGTTGCCTCCGTCGCGGCTTCGCCCGCATCCAAATTTAATGACCTAACCTAGAATCGAACTTAGCATAACCCCCGGCATGCAACTATATGAAATACGGTAATTTGTTGAAACGATTCGCGCGCCACCTATTGTAAAATGCTGGTGCCAATTCAGAACCTCGGGCGTGCGGACAAAAACTTCCCCAAGTTTCATCGCAATCGAATGAATGGTGTACGAATGCATACGGGACAAACAGAGAGACAGACATACAGACCAAGGATCGGACTGTATTTTTCTGGTGTATTATTTCCCGCTGAATACGAATCTGAAGTCAGAATTGGGGGTCGATGTGAAAAATCTTGAAAAAAAAACACAAAAATCCATAAAAATCATGTAAAAAAACATACACAAACATGTTTTTAACCATGCATGACCTCCGGAACAGCCCCGAATGATGGAAAAATACATATTTGTAGCGCGCTGGTGCATGTTACAGAGAGAAACGAACGAAAAATATTTAGATGCAAGAACCATAAGAAATAGTGACTAAAACATGGTTTTTATGGGTTTTTGTGGTTTTCTTCAAGATTTTTCACATCTAACCCCAATTCTGACTTTAGAATCGTGTTCAGCGGGAAAAAATACACAATAAAAATATAGTCCAACCCCCAGCATCCAAAACTTTTTTATTTTTGTGGACCCATGTTATTAGTGTTAGTTGAAAAATTTAAAGATCGCATTGAATACGATATTTCGGGGAATTGCCAATTACAACTGCGAGTATTCGCTAAAATTCCCGGACATTCTTTGTACTTTCCCATACTAAACGTAATCTCTTGACATTTTCCAGATTTCCAATTTTTCTAGGCGAGTGGCCGTTCTGTTCCAGTAATTTTTGAACCACGCATGATGTCCGCATTATCCTGAATCGAGTTTCTTAAGGTTCGCGTTAACTGATCGGCGAAAAAAGCTTACCCACAGCTTGTAGAATTAGATTCGTTAGAAAGAAACTCATGTCTACACCTTTCGAAAGCGTGTGTGGTTACCCAATGCAATTTGTTGATAAAAACGAAAGTAGGTAGTGAAAATATATAACAAGGTAAACATTACGAACAGGAAGTACATTAGAGGAGAAAATCTTTACTTCTTTTCTGCAACTCGATTCCCAATCATGACTTTCCATTGACGTGACGACCTGTATGACCTCTAATTATTAAATCTAACTTTCAGTTGTACATGAATTATCCATGGCGAAATTTGTTTCTGTCCAGGTAAGAATCATACAGGTCGCATTCAAATATATTTGATGGACATGGATTACAGATTCAACCTATATTAAGAGGATGCTACAGTCAGTCTTTACTGACCGAGTAAAATTCCACTAATTGTGACCGTATTAGTCACGCTTACGCATCGCTGAAGTAAAAAAGCTGCAAATGATGCCATTGCAATGCACTGCCGTTTACAAACATAAAAAAAAAAAAATGTTTTACACAACAATAAAGCCAAGAAATGTTTTTCTGTAATTGAATACCATTTGTGACATTATTCCTGGGTGAAAAAAAAGTTTTTGGATATTTTTATTCGGCATTGCATATGGAATGGTGCTACGTACAGCTGTTTGCTTCAGAGATGCGTAAGCATGTATAAAAGACAAAATAAGTGTAATTTTAATTGGTTGGTAAGGACTGACTACAGCAACCTTTGCAGAAACGACCTAGTATAATGTGAAACGGTATGATAAATAGTGATCATTGAATTACCTGAGGAACTGCATCATTCAAAACTTGACTAGAAATTATCGGGAATAATAATTGGAATAACGTAACTGATAGTTTTATCGCGGTAATCTGGACATATTCTATTGAACTCCAATTTGAACTATCATAGTTCCAAACAATATGAAACAATTGAAAGTGTAATCGCTCTAAAGATGATTTAGTATTTATTTACTTGACGGACGTTGAATGGTTAGAATATTTTTAAAACATCCGTTTCATCGATAGAATATAATTTTCATACAACATCGATGAGTTGGTTTTGTTAGCATACACATATTCATACACGTGAAGAGATGAATGGAGCAAGTTGCCGAATTTATTTTGAAAAGCTACGTAACGCCATCTATATACAACTGCAGCTGGTATCAAGATACTGCTTAGGTCATACAAAAATACTATTGAGATTATAAGAATAAAGAAACTTCACGAAAAAACTTTTACCCAAGATTATATCGTAAATAGAAAATATTTGGAAGGGATCAGCAAACGATGAATTATACTTTGACATATTAATTGTGATTGTCAATCTTGCTGGTTGTTATCACATGACATTGATAATAAAACTCATAGCAATATTACTTTAGTACTGCGCAGATAATCTCAGGATTCTACAAACGGTGAAGTTATGATAATAATCCTGTCAATTATATATATGCTGTTATATTTCAATTTCAAATGGAAGATGATGCAACTAAGTGTCTATGTAGTGGAGCAAGAGTTCAATAACGAGTTTTATTTAACGCGAAAGAAAGAATTGCCAATTAAAATCTGAATATATTGTCTGATGATTATTTGGTATGAGTTTCTATGGAATATCGATGGAGTTCTGTCGACACCGGATTTTACTGTATAAAACCGGAGACAGAATTGCAGTGAAAATATAGCATCACAAGTACAAAAACCATACTAAAGTTTCGTCAATATCGCACTCCAAGACAGACTCCAATGGACAAGGAAGCGGCCGATCAGTTGTTCTAAATACGTACAACTGCCTCCGTAGCGATGAAATAGTGCTCGGCGTCGGTTCGATAAAGCAAACAGCTTATGCTCAGCAAAAATAGCTATGAAAACTATGTGTCTGTCTAGATTTACGAGAAGGATAACCAATCGCAACGGTGTTACACAAGAACGCAAACCATCACAAAAGTCGCCTCTGAAGTCTGAATACTAGATTTAAAGTGCGACGAAGACGTAGGCGACATAAAATGGAAGAGCAAGGTTTGAAAGCAGGGCGCTCCAAATCAAGGAAAGGCTTATGGCCACCATGTTTTAGTCACACGTGCATCACGGTGGCAAATCAACAATCCTTGTTAGCATCAGCGAGTCATCGAAAGGCATGAGGCGTCGCAGGAGTCCTTGAAATCTTAATAGGTATGCATGTGTGTACCATATGTATGTATGAGTGTATGTATGTATGTACATACATGGAGCAGCCGGCGAGGCACGTCACACTTGGACGACTCTGACAACGAGTGCAGAAGTTGATTATCGGTGCCGCGGTAAGGCAGCGAGAAGTAGGAGAAACTCGCAACCTCTCTACATAGGCCGCAAGAGCCGTGGTCAACGGTCTAACGCATCCTTCAGACGCGTGCCTAATGCCTATAGTATAGATCTACGTGACTCACCGTTATTCTCTCGCCGCTCCCGCTGCCAGCTACGATGGTGCCGCTCTGGCCGAGAGGAGCAGTCCGCCCCGGGTGCAAACGAGGAGTATGAGCTTCGCGACAGGACGGTTCCGGGGATTGTTAAACGGCCACGGGTGAACACTACGGAGACCTCGGGATGCGGCGGCGAGGGAGAGAGTCTTCAGTTATCGCTTGCCTACTACCCGTCACTCGCTTTCTGCCGCCCGAAGAAAGTGTGCTACTGCGCTGTGCGCTGCGCCGTGCACGACGCGGTCGCGCTAGATATCCAACACCAGTCAACTCACCGTCGGCGATCATCCGAACCGAAAGGCTACTCAGGGCCGTGAGCACTCGCCACTGAACCCCGACTAACCCTAGAAATCCCCTATCGCTGACTTCGTTGGAAAGGAGAACTGGCAAGGGTGATCGAGAAAACTTGGGGCTTCACGGTCCCCTCACATTTTCCGTAGGTCTTGAGGAATTTGAGTCCATTCTGTGTCTCCAATACTTTATCATCGGAATCGGACGTGAATCGTTGACTGTGCACGGAGGGGATGTTTCTAGAGCTTGAAGATTTTTATTTTAACATTTATATAACGTCATTTCTTCACCACCTTATGTGACCGTTTATATATGGATAGATAGAGACCATTGAGTAAACTGCCTACTGGTGGTGAAAATTCGAAGTAAAAAGAGCGATGTATGAAAGGGAGAGAATTTTGGACAATTATCACCGTTGCTTGTATGCAGTTTACTGTTTTCTTATATTCGTCGGAATTGAGGATCACTACCAGCTGCTGTTTCGTTTTTGGAAGCCATATTACTTGACATTTCCACTCCTGTTTATACAGCCCAAATTTGATGAATAACAATATGGATGAATGAAAGAACAGGCTATTTGTTTTTCCTACCCGATAGCTTGTCATCAGTTAACGGTGATCATTTGAAAGCTTATAGACTGAAATCTAGATTGAAAACTGTGAAATTTCTGCACCATGAACTCGTACACTGTTACAAAATCGATATGGTGACCGTTGACACACGCTTAGTATCATGTTTCTGCTTTCCAATGGCTTCATAGCTCTCATCCCTTATCCAGCGGTATTCCACGTTTAACAAACGTGGATTAGTTAGAATTTCATATTTAACAACAGCCGGATCACTGAGAATTTGGAAACAAAAATATATCGTCAGTAAAGGATGTCTGAAATGGCCTTCATTAGTCCTTAATGTAGAATGAAAGAGTTGCTTGAACAATATCTCGAACAAATATTGTTTGATTTTGAATAATTATCAGCTGGAGTTAATAAATGGAAACAATATCAACATATTCTGTAACTCCCAATTAATTGAAACTCAGGGTCCCACGTGCAAAGAACCAAATAATTGTACGCCCTTTCGCGTTCAATGCGCAAGTCCAGCGGCACTAGGGCGCCCTACAAAGCGATGGCCAAATGGCGAACAACTCTCGTCGGGAGGCGTGCTCATATGTGCTTCGCTTGGGCCTACCTATAACGCGTGTTAATTAGATGAGAACGGCGGATAATAGATGCGTTGGAAGGGTGAAACACCCTTACAACATGTATACTATTGCCACGCACTGCTACTAACAATAACATAACAAATATTTCATTGTTCAACTCACGCAATTGATACGATGCGAAAACAGATAGTTAATTATTAGAAAATTGTTATATGAATACGAAAATGTTTTCGTTTCTGTACCTTGCGGATTTCCTTGATAATTGTGCCAGTTATTTCACATACAATTAATATGTTGCGGTGTGCACACTTCTCGTCATATTTTCAGCTCTATTCTATGGCACATGTATTTGGTCGTTATTATATCTAGCGAGAACCCTGAGGCCACTGTTCAGCGTGCGGTTTTGAAGTTTGACAGTGCAACGATGGAATCGTACTTCAGCTGTTTAGCTGTAATTTCGTTTGGCGTAAAATAGTATCTGATTGCCAACAAATGTCAAAGAATGATTGTAAAATTAGAAATGTGAGGATAATCACGTTGATTCTGCGCCAGAGTTCGAAACAGCTTTAGAAATACGTACAATATCTGGAAAACAATATTTTCCTCGATATCGGCGAATTCACAAATCTCTCAACGTTATTTCACGATAAATATTTTCACTTATTAGGGCTAATTTCTGCAGTAAGATGTCAAATCCAGTATAACTACAACACCAAATCTTATTCGATTTTAATGATTTTTTTTAGGGTAAGGAATATGTATATTTTTTCAGGGCCGTAAGTGCTTTTTATTACATAATTAAAGCTTTCAAAACATTTTTTTTTTTCCTTAAAAAAATTGAAATATGGCGGTGTACACTCCAGCACCTTAGGATTATCTAAAACAATCTGCGCAAAAAAATTGACTGGTGTATACACGTGATCACTTGATGAAAAGCCTTGATCGGTCAAACAGTTTTTGAGTAATCGTGTACACCGATTTTCATCTCATTGAAAATAAAAGTTTCGAGATAATCGCTTTTAAAGTTTTGGCAAGGGCACGTTTTGGTACGTATGATTCTGTGACTTACCGAAAAGTCAGCTATTTCAGCACAATATAATAATCCTTCAGCTTCCTCGTAATATTCATTTTGCCCATCCATCGCTTTTGCGTGATTTACGGGCCTCTTTTGTTGACAAGGTGCTGCGCTTTTTTGCCGCTCGATTCGTTGCCGATCGGAGTTAAAAGGCGCTCGGGACGTCACTTTTTATTTCTTTATTACTTTAAAAAAAGGAAAACAATAATTTTTTACCGTTATAATGATGAGCATGTCTATCATTATCCATCCATGTTATTTTATTTATATTATGTAAATTTAAGGAGAACTCTGATCCCACGTGTTAACGAATGCTTTTAAAGTCAGTCAATTTGCATTGTGTTTTTTTTTCTGCAATTGTTCTTATGCCGCCAGCAAGTTGTTAGATTTGGTTTTTCCGTTATCAGAATAAATTAAACCGTCCTGAGAATGACCCAAAACTAGGGTCGAAAGGTTGACGCAAAAACAAAAAATGTTGCTTTGATGATCTACACATCCAAGATCCTTCATACATTTCAAATTATAACTTTAAGCACTAAAAAAGTGCATATCTTGAAGCTTCTATAGGGAGTGTCCCTTAAGTGTTCAATAAAAAAAGAATTCGCTTGAGATTCGCACTTACTTAAATGAAGTAAGTGATGCCAAACACGTCATTATTGGAATTGAAAAACATGAACACAAATGTAGTGATATACATTTTGAATACGCAACTAGCGAGGGATCCTCCCTCCGGGCTTCAAGCTCCATGCATGTATGAGTGGTCTGCTCAATTTCTCGGAGCTGGTTGAGTTCTTCAATCAAGTAATGGTGAGGATTACACACCGAATACTAGCCGAGAGCTTAAAATAAAATACGGCCGTACTGCCGGAGTGCTAATTAAATTGAAATGCACGGTACGCAACGTCCGAACCAATATAATTCTTGCGAGATCAGCCGCATTGCATGCAATAACTACGGCAACTACGTGAGATTGATTTCATGAAACTGCGAAATACAATTCTTCAGATATTAGCATACACAGTATAAAGGCAAAGTACTTATGAAACTATTTTAAAAATTGTTGCAAGTATATTTTTCAAACTACTGTACGAGGCGATAAAAATTTCCTTCAGCTTCGTCTTGTAGACAGCATATCGATGCAAAATTCTGCCCTATTTTTGTATCTCCAAAATTTTTATGCGGAGATGATGACGATGCATAGTTGAGGCATCAAAAATTGTTACAATTGTAATACTGAACTGATTAATAGTGTCATAGTAAGAATAAACCCTAATATGCCGTTTAGTGAGATGAAATACGTATTTCACAATATTTTACCATTGCATTACACTATACTATTTAGGGCTGGATGCCTGTGCGCGGCTATCTTTTTTGAGATCAGCTGTTAAACAGTGAATTTATGCGACAAAGAGGTTGCAGGAGTTAATTTCCTGAGCGCAAAATAATTTTGAATTTCGGGCGAACTTTTGTCAGACCACTTTGTGAATGAAAAATTATTTTTACTATTTTAAGCTCTTTCGAAAATTTGTTTACAAACAAGTAAAACGTCAAGAAAACCCTTTTTGATAATAGGTAATTACATGGAGTTCTTGTTTCGAAAATTTCGTACAACTTTTAAACCGACATAATGTTTCAACTTTTTTTCCCGCTACGTTTTACATCAAACTGGCAAAACGTATACTTTGAAATGAATTCCTGATTGTAATGACTCCGATATTTATGATTCTTGGCAAGGATTTCCCACCGCAAATCTGTAGATGGCGGGAAGTTTAAAAAGGAACCTCAAGATGCAGTGCGAGGCATAAATAAACATCTAAGGAACATTGAGATTGCATTATTAAACAGTGTTAATATGTTATTGTTGATGAAATGAACATCATATGGTGGCTTCGACAATTTTAATTTACATCAGCTTCACTGCTGTCTTTAATAGCTGTTCCTTTATTGCCCCACTTATTTACAATTTCAATTCTACTTTAATTCTTTAATGAGTCTCATTCCATTTCCTTGAAATGTGAAACTTTTTTCCGGCCTCATGCAAGACGTCCCCACACACGTCTTGTCCATTTGAAGGGTGCATACCCTGCAGGAATTTAGTACACGGTCAAAAATTTTTATACATTTTATCACACCATTTAGTACCTTGAACTCTGCATTACTCTGATATAAAAATTCGAATAATTGGCAATGTCACGGCCCAAACTGCGTTTTCAAACTCTAGATAATACTAACATTTGTGTATCTACTCGCACCCATTGTGTTTGTACGGCGAGATCCATTTCCTCACATAACAAACATAACGGTTAAATGAACCTGAAACGAATTATCATCCACTCAACCAACGAAGCGAGATTAAAACAGCCCGGCACATGCAAGCAGCTAATCTGCGTCCTATTTTGTGTCCACAAGTGTAAGCTGTACCCTATTTGTACTAGCTGTTGTTGATATCCAAGCGAGCTCCTAGTTGGTAACAGGTGTGTGATATCATGATGCAAACTACTCGTATAATGTAATTAGTAATCAGAAGTTGGCATGGAACCGGAGAGAGAAAGAGAGAGCGAGAGAGAGAGAACCTGTGGTCACTTGTGTTGAATATTTTGATAATTAAATTATTTCTGCTAATCACCTACATCCTGCTTGAATTTTCCAATTTAGGTTGTTTATTAGATTTCCAACGTCTGTGCTACGCCGTTCTACTGTCGCTTTAGTAATATTACGTTCATACATTCCCTTACATATTTATATGCATGTAAATGTGCTGCATGAAATTTTTCGTTTTCATTAAAAATAGTTCGGACACCCCTTTGTTTCGAACATTTGTACATACATAACAAATTCACTAAAGAAATAATTACAATAAGCATGTGATTTTGATATAGAATGCATTTATAATTGAAGTTTGAAGGCGAAAATTTCGGATGTCCGGATGTCTAAACGTTGAACTTCAACGTTGGCGAAAATTTTTTTCTCTTCTGACGTCATCGATCGACAATTTTCGGCGACGAACATCAGTTAGCCGCAAATTTCAAGCACCAGGTCCTCGACCTCTTTCATCCTGCGTTGTAGATCCTCTACCTGGTAAATCTCGACTTTCAGGACTTTCTACCTACTGAATCTCGACTTCCAGGACTCGCGCTCCAGGTCCTCTACCTGCTGGGTATCCATTTCCAGGACTCGTGCTCCATAGTTCCTGCGCTTCAGGTCCTTTACCTGTTGGATCTCAACTTCCAGGACTCGCGCTCCATAGTTCTGGTTGTCCAGATCCGCTACCTGGAGGATCGTGACTTCCAGGACTAGCATTTCAGGTTCTCTGCGTCCTGGATCTCTACGTGGTGGGTCCTGACGTCCAGGATTAGCTCTATGTAGGTTCGGCACTGTAGGTCCTTTACGTGGTGGATTTTGGCGGAACCGCCAAAAATTATTTTTGTTATTCCTTTCATTTCGATAATTGACGATTCGGAGAATCGACGTTCAGAAAATCGACATCCTCACCGTATAACTTTGTTAGTTTCAATTCTTTATGCGTTTTAGTAGTCTTTAAAGCGTTTCCAAAAAAAAAAAAAAAAAAAAAATACGACGATACATACATCCAAGCACAATTATCAGGTAGTCAAAAATCAGGAGCAGTAGCTCTCATGATTGTTTATTGTTTTTTATCATGAAAATTGTCTTCGTCTTTGTGAATACTGATTTTTGCGCAACACTTTCTCAATAGTCTCTCAATGTGGTTCTGAACGCAATGATTTTTGACTATCGAAACAGAATCTTAATCAATCTTGTTCCACTTTACATAATTATCTACAATTCACTTTTGAAATAATCAGCGCCCCAGTAAAAATATGTTAAATTCATTTTCACGACCACCTAATCTGTATTTCATGTATGCTAATCTGCTTACGCGTTTAGTAGTAGTTCAGCAGTTACCTTTCCGTCAGCATGAAGTAATAGACCGGGAGCCCCCAACAAAAAGCACGTATGATCGGCTCATGGCTAAAACTTTTTGAGAAGCTAGCCAGTGTTATAAGTAACAGGAAAACGCAAGTATGGCGGCCTGTCGGTGTCATCGTTGCGGTGCGCAATTTTTTGAATATGTCGGAAAAAACCATGCCCTTGGGTGATGAGGTCACAGTCAATTCTTGTTTTATATTGCTCATTAGAAACGTGTCATTTTTTTTTGCCTTTTTGAAATACTTGCTCAGAGCTAATTTTTGGAACAGTGATAGAAAATGATGTTTCATCAACGAATATGACCATGCCAGCCTGATCCGGCGTCATTAAGTACCCGCCATACCGGTTCAAAGATGTCAAGTTCTTCACTTGCCCATGTATCTATGATCTATGATATTTATGATCTATATCTATGATCTATGATATGATAACCATGATCTATATCTATGATCTATGATATCTCTTCTTCCAACACTTGATATGATTTGGCAAATATGTTATCACTGGGTAGCATTTTGTCAAGTCATTGTTTCGTTTCTATATCAAATTCTGAATTATTCTGCAATTAATGATCGAAAGCTTCTTGTTTGTCTATGACGAAATGTTGACCGTAACTTTGGTTTTCGTTGCCGATTGGATGAAATGATGTATTTATTCGTTAATACATCTGTACCTATATTTAAAAACAATACCGTCCATTGATCACCCGAATTTTGATTACTCGCGGGAATTTTGTTGTTTGATAATAAGTACAATGATTGCATAGAATCAATGGCCGTAAAACAAATTTTTCCGTCACAACACGACATCACAAATATATCTCCAGAATGAGAATCAAGAATCTAAAATCCATTATCAAGTTCGCTTGCTGCTGCTAATATTTCGTTAATCCTTAGTATACCTTAAGTAAA
This sequence comes from Diprion similis, assembly GCF_021155765.1. NCBI lineage: Eukaryota > Metazoa > Arthropoda > Insecta > Hymenoptera > Diprionidae > Diprion > Diprion similis. The sequence goes on along the minus strand of NC_060105.1, from coordinate 16,591,564 downwards.
ATTGTTTAATATAGTCACTAAAGCGATATTATTGTCGAGTCAATGACTAAATATTATATCTGCAGATTTGAACTCATGACTCGTCGAATTAATCACAATATTTCTGGACTACAGCTCAGATGCAGTAAAATAGTCTTGATTCATTTTATTAGGGTAAGCTGCATTGCGTGCAATTTTTCTGATGATGTTAAATTTTCTCCCAGTCTTGAAAGGATCGTTGAAAATTTCACTTGTCCAAAATAGTAGATTCGTTGCAGTTGAAATTACCGCAATTGTAGCAACATTAGCTGTGCATTAATATTTATCTCGGGGCAACTGAAGGTAAAATTATAAGGATATCAGTTCTATGCTTAATTTAGAAATTGTATAGTAGAATTGCTGAAAGTTTATGACTGTAATACGAATAGTGAAGCTTAATTTTCCTCGCTTCACTGGTCCAGTTTTACTAAAACTGTCTTCACTTCTCCCCCGAGCGATAATATTCAGATCAATGAGACCCAACGGCGAAGAGCAAAACTGAACCTATACTTACATTCGTACATATACGTGTGTAAATATCATCATCTTGCAGAAAGAGCCGCTATTAGGATTTTGCAAGAAGTCTTGTGAGACTATCAGATGAGAAATTAGAAAGTCCTTTTACACCGCATTTCATCACCCAAAACTTTTTTCAGCACTTTCAGTGTAAATCGGGAGGTTCTTATTGACGCAAAAAACCCTCAGTAGCCATAGTACGAGTTAGATGCACGTGCTCTAATGTGTTATACAGTGCGTGCAGGTGTCGCGGGTAAAAGCGAGAGGCGGCAGAGTCTCCTGCCTAAGTGATCTGACTATACTGCGTCTATTACTGCATGGTGTAAACATAGAGAATACATCTGTAGGCTCTCAACGAGGCGACGTATTAATAACATAGTTCATTGGAGCTTGCGAGGCAATGACGCGACGTGGCGTGTCGTGCGCGTGCCAATTGCAGCGAGAAATCGATATCTCTATATAATTTCACCACATGTCAGGTAAAGGGATCCACGAACACTGGATACATCTATAACAAGCTCATATTTACCGGCGCATGCATCGCGCCACATCCACCCTTGGAGTATATATGAGAGCCTCGGCACGTGCATCGTTGCGTAACGGCGAGAAAAGCAAGTTGGGTAGGAGAATGGAGCATGTTATGCAAATGCAGACATGCAGATGTTCAGATTTGTACAATGATACGAGTTGAGATAGGCTTTGAAATTGATTCTGATAGAGCGCCGTGAGACAGCCGTTATACCCATAGTCAGACCGAAGGTGCTTCAGGAAATGGGCTTTCTTTCAAAGTTACGTCGCGCGTCGCATTTTCATGAATAAGCAATCGGAGACAACCTCGCCTCGCCCCCAGGAGTTGATAGCGTCCTTTCTCGCCGTCCGTACCGGGGCGATTGGCAGTTTGACAACACCTGAAACTCAGGGCGCTAAAATTTGAGCGAGAGCCTTTTACCACCGAGTCTCCACACAGCCTTGTAAGACGAAGCCTCAAAGTCTGAAATGGACGGAACTTTGTTACTCGAATAACATGCCGTCGAACACGGACCAGAGTTTTTCAAATAACAGACCGAAGCTGAGCTCGATTTCGAATATCTGGTTACCGGATAGAAATATTTCACACTCCGAGCACCATGAACTACAAACATATCTGCCCTGGTCAAAAGGCAGAAGTCTACGATTTACCTTTGATCGAATCGGGCCAATCTTCCGACGAATTCACTGCCAAAAGCAAATCACTTCTCTTTATCGGTTCGTATTGTTTACCCACATATTTTCTCACTTGTGGATTCTGGCCACGTGGCTGTTTGCACAGAAATACAATGTCGGGGGTAAGTAATGAGTAGATACACAATAATGTGGAGAGATTCACCCCCCTCACTGAGTCAACATATGCGTTTTCATTTCCGCCATCAAAATTAATTGCGATTTGCGTGTAAGGACAAATCAATTGAAATTATCATATAAATAGACTTCTGTGTTCATTGTCGCATTGACAAATTTCAAGTGGTTTTTATTTTTCAGTCACCTCCAGGTAACGATGAACTAGTAAAGGGTTAAATTGTGATTAAGAAAATACGATCACATTTTGCATTGACGGAGGTAATATACTTTCACGACTTCCATAGTCACCTTTTTCAGTATATGAATTTGAGAACATCCCAAATTCACAACTTGATCATTTAACACAAAGTACATTGACAATGAGATAAATAAATATCCAACAATATAATTAACATCAATTTCGAAGAACACCGTCGTCGTGGCTTTTTACTCATTTTATTTCACTATAAAAACTTTACAACACTAGTTAATAGACAATGCATGCTTCTTACATCTACAAGGAACCATTTATCACAATGAGCACCTCGATAATTTCACCCGATAAATCTATTTGTGCAGGTTTCACCTGCAACTTATAAAAACGTCGTTGATTTCAAGCTTTAATTTAAATCAAAATAGAATAGCAATCACTAAATCTCAAGCGTCTATTCAAGACAGATCCATTGAAATAGTTTTGTGCATCCAAAATTCACTCGCATTATCGCTTAGGCAAATATTTCGGTAGTAATGTATTTAAATCTAATTGGAGGGTGTTCTTGCATTCAGGTACTCAAATATCATCAACTTACTGATTCTTATTTTTCTTCTTGGCAAGAGGATCGACCAATCCTCGAACCTCATTGACTTTACTTAACTGGACTGGACTAAGTGCCGAATCAAACCATCCGAAGAATAATCAGGAACTGAACCATTGGATTCCCTCAATTGACACCGCACTCCACTCTAATGCCACAAAACATCTCTAACAACGAGTTTGGCGTAAGGAAGTGCGGGCGTTTGAGTTGACAAATCTATCGACAGTACCTATTTGTGATCTCAGGAGTTTTTGTCGGCTCGAATGGTGTCTCTGATCCATGTTACATAGTGCTTTACACGGGTATAGACATCCGGGTAACCAGGCTGCGCACACCCCGAGCCAAATGACGTGACACCAGCCAATTCCCAGTCGCCGTTTGCACGTCTACATTGCAGTGGACCTCCTGAATCACCCTGAAAAATTGCAAGTAAATTTATTGTTAGATTTTTACAGGTTTTTGAGATACTGCGAGTGATCATCGCGTGAATTTGTGGTAACATTATTTATCGTCAATTTACAATTTACATTCATAAATTAACTATGACTAAGATGTTTTCAAAGCCTAATAGTGCCATTTCAAGTTCTGCGAGAGCTACTTGGAGTGCAGTTGACGAAAAGAAGTCTTTGATGTTGAAGTTACACAGTCAAATATTCAATTACTTGGTTCGCGTGTAGCTTCGGATACCAAAAGCGCAAAAGCGAGAGAATCCAAATTAAATATGAATTCATATTTTTTTAAATTTATATTCAATACGATTTTTCTCACTTTGCGATTACTTGCTACGCCTGTAGCTTCTAGCAAAAAACTGGTTCAAAAAAATCAACAATTTTTTATTTCTCAAGTTGAAAATTGATTGAATAACATATTTTGTGATAAGTTCAGTATTTTCGTTGTTAATCTCTAAGAAAGTGATTTTTCCATGATTTCAACTTTAACCTTGAATAACTTTTGAAAGAGTTTAGTTATCAAAAAGTTATAAAATACTTTTTTGTAGAGCATTCAATTCCCTACAAAAATATCTATTGGATATGTATATTGCCTAGTTACTGAGCTACAACATTCCGAAATAACTAACATTTTTTTCCAATGTTAATCACCAACCAAAAAAATGGAAAATTGCGTTCAGGAACCACTGAATATTAATATAAATTCATCAAATTAAAAAGGGTATCTTATTTCCTTTTCCTACAATTATTGAACATGTGAGTTTAAAAAAAGGCTGATTTTTCTGGACACGTCTAATGCCCACTCTCATTTTGGTTTCAAAAATTTTCGTTTATCAACAAAGGATTCATGAAAAAAATTTAAAGCCAATCAATTAAGGCTATTCATTCAAAAACTGGGTTTCTGTGTTTTTGGGAGCAGTGAAAATCAAACCCTCGGTCCAAAAAAATCTAAAGCTCAGTAAAAGTAATAATTTTTTTGTACACTCTACACCACGCTTAAAAATGTAAGAAGTCGCTAATGGTGAGGGTCATGCATAGATCGGTTTGCCATGGAATGCCTCATATATGCCAGCGATTTATGTATGCTATTTATACTGGACAATCATAGTAAGTAGTGGAAATCGCGTTGCCGATTAGTACTTGCTCAGAACATATTTATTGTCGGTTGTAACGTAGCGTACATAAACGTCCGAGTGAAAACACAAGAGGCCGTGAAGAAAGGAAATCTCTTCTGATCCGATTAGCCACGTCTGACGTGTAATTGATCAATGCTAGTGGAAAGAATTAATTCGACATAGCTTTCCCCTTCAGTGCAGCGATGGAAGTGCAGTCACGAGTGTAAAGGCAATGCCTAGCCTCTCGCGTAGTAATGAATCTAGGAATGAATCGATCACTGCACACAAATGATTTGTGATCCTGGTGAAGGATTGACTGTTGATGATGTATCAGGTGTAGAATTCAGTAAAATAAAAATTTTAATACAAATTCAAGTGGATACAGTCGAGATTTGAAATAAAAAATTGAACAAATTTCTGAGAAGTTGACCAGAAAATTATTCCTTTGGTACGGGAAAAAATTGAAAATCGTAATCGTATAGAGTAAACTATCGATATCCATTTTTTAGTGCCAAATTCGTAGAGATTACTCAATTTCAATTAATTATCGCTCATTGTATTTGTAAATTAATTTAGTTCGCATCACGTGGTATGGATTTTTGACATTATGAACGTCATATATTTTGAAATCGAAGCATTAGTTTATTACATCTCATCTGTATTGGTTTCAAACTTGAGTCGTTTTACTCAATTAAAGAGCTAAGAATAAATTTGAAAAAATCGAATCACCGCTATGGTTGATGATGTTCGAACGATTGTTCAAAAGCATTAAAAGTTATTGATTACTGAGCTCTTGCGTGTAAGCTTGCAATTTTTTAAATTTGTTTCTACGTATTGAGAAGACATTGCCTTGACCTCATTCACATGGATGAAACTCACAGTCAGTTGCACTTGTTCCGTCTTCGTTTCGTTATTCTTTTGTTAGAAATTCTCACGGCTCGACTGTACACCTCACACTTCTTTGAGGATCCGAATATTGCGAAGGATACTTCAGCCACACTTATTTTGTTAGAATGTCAGTTTACGCTGGATGATGCGAACCGAACTCTCAATCAGTCCAGCTCATATACCTACGTTGCATGGGCTATACGCTTAGTTTGTTTAACTCTTAAGGTGCATATGAAGACCCGTTGTACACCTCCAAAACGCGGGGATGCAAAACTCCTGTACCGCTCAAGCGATCCGAGTGAAACTTGGGCAGTTAATGCCTTACTTTGGCAAAAAGTGGAGCATCTTTTTACTTTTTCAAAATTTTGAAAAAAAATTTACAGATTAGTTACCACCCACAGAAATTGGCCAAATTTTCACAGTTACACTGAATTGATCGAACTATCCGGTATGATGCCATTCGGTGGTGATGAAACACACATTTTGAGCCCAGTCCCATGAGATTTGATGATGAATTGACGAAATGGCAGCTGATCTGGTTTTCGATTACGAAGAACACCGAAATCTCATTTTGGCGATATTTTTTACCGACCTTTCATGCGTTCCGGTAATGTCTTACCGACATTACACGCATACATTACCGGCATGCGCGTAATATCGGTAACAAATGTCGCCAAAATGAGATTTCAAATTCGTGAAGATCTTGTTCATTTTAGGTGGGCAAGTCTTTACAGCTCAACTAATTGTAAGTAAAAACTCCATTACCACGCAACTTCCAGTAGATCCATCGGTGTGTCCAGCGCAGAGATGCCCACCACGGATTGGCACAGTCTGTCCGTAAGCTATTTCGCAGTCTTCAAGCTCTAGCAGAGGGACGCTGGCCTCCAGAAGAGCTGTAGAAAGAGCTGGTGACGGACCGGATCGACCCCAGCCCGATGCAACGCAGTGAACTTGCTCCTGTAGCCTCACGTCCTTGTCAGGCAGACAGATTGTCCTCACCATGGATGACAGTGGAGCTGGTCTGACCAATTTTAGGAGAGCTGTGCAACCAACGTTGACTTACATAGATTACACAAAATGTACAGTTGTTATAACTACGATAAAATTATTGGTATCGCGTTATAGTGACGGTTTAAATACTGCTGGAATCACATGAAAATGTGGAACATGTGGTACAGTCATATGGTGAGATTATACTTGTTACTATGTATCACATTTTCTTATTTTTTCGCAATATTGAATCTGTTATGTTTGAGTTTACTACACCTGTTCAGTCCAATGAGGCCTTAACATCAATTGATTGGTGCAACAGTATCAAATCATCGCAATATTTACGAGAAAATCAACCACGAGCGAGCAGAACCAACAAAAATAGTAACACACAAACTAGACAAAACTTATATTCATTTAGTGCCCACGATTAATGGTTAAAAATGAAAATAGTCGAGGACTGTAGAGTAACCATGACCAGAAATTTCTTTCACTGTGCATACGGATGAAGTAATTATAGATGATGATGGCTAATTAGAGTAATGATTCACCCACCTATGTCGTGAACGTAGTTGTTGAAACGCTCGTGTTGTATGACTCGTTCCACCGGAAGCCGAGCAGATCCTCGACGCCCAGAATCCAGCTCCCATTCGCCAACCACCGCCGTCCACAAGGCTCCAACGGGCAAATTAAAAAGTTCACTGGAATCCAAAGAAATTGCTCTTTGACTGATGGTCGATGAATCAGTATTACAAGACCTTAAGGACTGTCGTAATTCAGAACAGTAAGGGTTATAGGATTCTTTGTCAAAGTACTTTTCTAAAAAACTGTAACACTTTACAACGAAACTTCTCAATGCATGGACCCTAATAGAATTCTCAGAAAAAAAGTAATCTATGCTTCCGGGTACACTAGATTTTAACATTCCAATCAAGATAGGTAAATTCGAAAAATATATGTTGACATTTTCTAGCACTTATTGTCTGATGTTTTTATAATCTCACAATTTTTACTGAATTCAGCATTTCTTTTTGAATCACGTAATCAGGATAGGTTCACATGTTTTGCTGAACATATAGGTATAGAATTTTCATCGATGATCTGTCGTGATTTTAATTTTTTTCCACAAAAAATGAATGACTATCAGAAGCATTGACACGGTGTTTTTTGTTCAGATGAAATGTTTCCATTAACGTAACGAAATATGAGCGTAAGTTTTAGTCACTCTCACTACTAGAGCTTAATATTGTAGAATGGCAAAAAATATCAATTTATTCACACAAGTGACAGACTTTATGATCGGATTTTTTTTGTTTGTTTACCCATGAGCCTCTAATGGTTACAATGGTCTATATATACACTCAGCAACAAAATTAACGGCACACCCTGCACTCTGCGAAATAATACCGATTTTCAAAATGCTGTAATTCGATGAAAAATTGTCGAAAACAATCATTTGGGGGAGCATTTTGAAGCTCGAAAATTCTTTCTACAGTCATTTTTGACCTCGTGGCGTAAGTTTGGGTGGCGTTTTCTGGCGTTTCGCAACCTGGTACTCAGACTGACGCCACAAAGTCAAAAACGACCGTAGGAACAATTTTCAAAAACAATTTTGAAGTTGAAGTTACAACCTTCAAAATGCTTTTCCAAATAATTTTTTTCGACAATTTTTCATTGCGTGCTGGATCAATGATCCAGCCAACTTGCGAGTCAGTTTATCAGGTATCTACTCGTAGTGAAAATGTGAGAACGTTATTGTGGAAAATCGTGGGTAACTTGCAAATTTCCGTGGTCGATAAAGATCATCGATTTATTCTGCTTTTTCAACCTTTTGCCAGCTCATCCGTAAATCGACTGCAGCATTTTCTGGAGCGAATAAATTCAGATTATTAGAAATCTGCCCAACAAGTGAATCACGTAGAGCTGTTCTTAGTTTGTGGTAAAAGTGTTGCCCCAGTTATCACTGATTGCTGTGAGTTAACGGACGGTTGAGCGAACTATTTACGCGTAGCGAGGATGAAATATCACTTCATTTCATTTTCATTCGAACGAGAACGAGTGGGAAGAAAAAGAGACGGTAACGCGAGGAGAGAGTAACGGGCGGAGGGAGAGGGATCGAAGGACACGAAGAGTTCTCTGTGGCTAATTAACAGATAGCGAGTGCACGAACAGCATAGAAAATGTCCTATAATCCTCCGATGTCATGCGTCGGTGTGCCTTTGCGTATCCGATTCCGATCTGCGAGGGAAGAACTTATGTGCATGTGTGTACATTATTTATACTCGTTGCCAAACTTAGTTTCGCGTTTGTTATCGCGTTGAAGCGCGAAGAGCGAATACCAAAGTCGCGGAAACTTTTCACTCCTCTATGTGCTGTTTCCAATCCCTTGGGAGGGATTATAGGGCAGGGAAATAGCTGTCGACGCGATAAACGAGGCGGCAACTAAAGCCTGCAAAGCATTTCGTAAATTAATTGAAATTTCGCACCGAATTGACCCTTTCACCAATTCGCGAATTCAACGTGAATTTCTCCAGCAGACAAAGCGCTTCAAGGTGACCCGGAAGAAATTCTCTGTCTCGAACAATGTATACGGAAAGTTTATAGCGATTCTTGAAAATCGCTTATACGTTCCTAAATCAACTGTCTACATAAGTTTGAAGGTAAATTTGATAGTCGTTGTAGTGTGTCGGAGATGGTTTTTTCACCAATCCAATCCATTATTCATAACTTTGATCAATTTCGTAGAATTCAGTCAGTTCATGAAAAACCTCACAATATTACATAGCACCTTTCAAGAATTCGTTTTGACCTATTACGTTACACGTTGTCAGAGACATTAAATATGGAGATGTGTTTTCAGATCAATAATGAAGATAAAATCAAGATTATCGCCCTGTAATATCCTTGAGTTTTTGAGATGACGAAGATTCAAAACTCATTCCTCCTATCAGATGATCATAACGACCAAAGTCACTGTCAATATGATCTTGCAAATCATTCGGTCAACGGTTATACAGAACCGACAAGCATTTCACACATGTTACTCAAACCGAACTGGGCTCATATTCATCTTACTTGTGGATGCAATGGGCTGCGGTGAGCACCCACATCGGATCGACGAGAACTCCACCACACCAGTGTCCGATGAAGCCCATCTTCGGGTGAAGAAGCTGCAGCGAAACTTGCCAAGGCCAAGCGCCCCTCTTGCTCGGCTTCCCGTTGAAGATCCTCCCCGTGGTGGAGGGCGTAGCAGTTGCCGACGTCGAGTCGTTCGCAGCCCGTGACTGCCTCTGCGTAGGAGCGACGCGCCCGCATTCTAAGCAACTCAAAGAGTTTCGATTAATCCTTGGATGAATTGGCAATTCGCTAATCCCTCATTCCAGTCTGGCGCAGACAAGAGGAATTCAGAATAGAGTGGATGTACCAGTTCTGGCCATACCCACGACGGTACGTGTGATCGAAAGTTGTACCCACAAGTGGTACAGAAGTGCTTCGATCTCTCTCGACGTACAATAATTTTTCAAACAATCAAGGGTGCCAAGTATGCAAATGCTTGTGCGGAATGTCAAAGGCATTGGAATCTGGTCACGAACTGCGTGATTGCAGAGCGTCAAAATCGAATCAAGAGACGCAGAATTTTACGTAAAAGTGGACAGAGATGGTGCATCTGTAAAGCCTATGTACTCACTTTCGTGCTCGTGCTTATCCAGCTTCATCATGCCCAGTCCATTCTGCAAGAGGGCGACGAGATGAGCGGCCGCTACAAAAGCGCGTAAATTCATTGCCCTTGATGGAGTTCGATAGCCACCTTTTGGAGACAGAGCCAATCTCACAGAGTGGAAGCTTTGTTTCTGGACTCACGCATGCTAGAATGAGCACTGGTTTGTTGGCGGGAGATAATTTTCAGACCAATCGCGTCCTTCACAAGAAAACCTGGAACTGACAGCAGGCTTCACAGGCCAATCACACTTCCGATTTTCGGTGTAACGGCTCTCGAGAGACGCGAGCGTCGAGACCAATTGCTTGCAGAAAATCCGCGGACGCTGTCAACGACGCTTTGGCGCTAGCGATCGGCAACGAACTAGACCAGGTCTGATCTCGTCTGCTCGTATTCCTCGTCGTTGGTATCTTTGGTCTATGAGGCCTGCACTCCGCGAGGAAAGTGCTTCGCTGACAATGAGCAGGCACCGCTGAGGAAGGAGGGGACTCATCTTGAGCTGTAGCCTGCGAGAATGGAAACGGGCCGCTGTCTGGGAAATCTCGCCCCCGAGAATGCGGGAACTTCGTTCGTTGGACTTACTTTTTTACCTGGCAAAATTTTTATAACGTCATGAGACTAACTTTCACTCCCGCTCGGGCATATACATGTGCATCAGGAAAGGTTTGATGCATGACATTTTTTATCTTCAGCAAGGATTTATCCTGTCGCGGTACACAACTCCTGTAAACAGTCCGCAGAATTTTTTTTTCACCACACGTTTCCAGTCTGCGATTTCTTAAATCGATCTCAAAAACAAAAAAAAAAAATTTTCATTAGAGAACTCTCGCTCAAATTTCAGAATAGACGTGTTATTTTAGGCATGAATGTACGTTGCTATCATTAATCTGTTATAAGGATCATATAAGTTCCGAATAAAAGTATTTGGTCATGTATCGGCATATTTTGTAGAAGTATGTCATAAGCTTTTGAACTTAAGGTAGGTAAATCGGTCTGAATTTATACGATATAGGTTACAGTTTACCGATCGCCACATGCCTCGTGGTTCATTGCTTCACCCGCCATCTTGAATTTACTGAATAACTCGTTTAGTTTCATATGATTTCACACGAAAAATGGAAATCACCAAAATTGTTTGCAATTAAATTTCCTACAATTTTGGTCCTTATCAATTTTTCCCTACGATCGATATTTTTCGATTAAGGCCCGAAAAGAGAGGGTGAAATTGTATTATTGCATTATCACGTTTATTTTCCATTTTACATGAAGATTGGTTATTATCGAAGTGGTTTGGAATAAAAAAATTCATTTGGAAAAAAAAAAATTCACCCCTTCCTTCCTTCCGGCTCTTAATCGAAAAACATCGCTCCTAAGGAAAAATTGGTAAGAACCAAAATTGTAGAGAATTTAATTCCAAACAACTTTAGTAATTATTATTTTTCACGTAAAATTGGAAATAAACGAGTTAGTCAGTAAATTCAAGATGGCAGCTGAATCGATGGGGTGCGATTCCGAAAACTGAAATGTGGACTGCCAGTGAACCCCCCAATGATTTTCGAAGGATAATCGTTAGTTACAAATTTTTCCGGATCAGTAAACAGCCAGACAAATGACGATCGGTAAAACGTACTTTCGATTCGTCGTGTAAAATATTTTTGATAATGCGAATTTTTTTTTTTTTTTTTTTTGCATTGAAACTTTAATGATTAACGCGAAAGTTGTTAGTAGGATTCATATTGACAATGGAAACATATTTTTGATGGCACTAACAGAAATCACGTTACTTATGAGGATAACTTTTCGACCCTCGTTTTGTTAGTTACTACGATTTTACTACTATTAGTTAAATTTAATTTGACGGCGAATAAAGAAAGATTCATACGTGATGTTTCACTTTAACGTATACTTTATTTGAAAAAATGATAATTCTCAATATTCATTGTATCTGCTATTCTTGTAGCAGTCAATAACCAGCTAGTGTTGATTTTTTATCTGGAGGTCCTAAATGTCGTTACTTGATGAGCGTTTTTAATTTCGGGCGTCTGTTTCACAATTTTTTGAAGACTATTGAAGATTTTCTGAAAAAATGCTTTACTTCAGAACCTTTTAGCTCTCTTGAAAACTATTCCGGTAAAAATGATCGGTTGCAATTCCAGTGAAAAAAGCGATATCCAAAGCCTTACCAATTTTATTACACGATTAATTTGCTCAAAGTTTCGAATCAATTTTATTACCCCGTCAAAATTTGGAATTTTAATATTCAAATCTACAATTGATTCAATTTATATTCAATTTGAAATCTAGTTACCTCCGAAAATTTATTTATTATAATTATTAGCACTCGTTAATGACAGTAAAATAAACATCGTCGATTCGGTTTATCTTAAGACAGCCTTCAACTGGTGAAACCGCGAAGATAAGCATGAGTAATTGGTGATTACCGTGCGGTATGAAAAAAATCCAACTCTCCACGGTAATGAAATAATCAGACTGTGCTACAGCCATCCAGGCTCTCAATTTCCTATTTACTGTTGTTTGACGCTATTTTTTGCTGACGTCATTTCCCACCAAGCAGCCAACCGAGGGTGTAATTTCCTTCTTTTAAAAATTCAATTTCCAACCTTACCAACTTTCCAAATTCAAATACTCAGATGACGAAAACAGGATTGACGATAACTAGAAATTTATGCTATTAATTACTGCATGTTTTTACGACTATTTACGCAAGTGTCATGATACACCGGCTGTAACGTAAAGATAAGATTCACTTGAGTGAATGATATTTATATACTTTTAATTTTCCCTCGTTACACGCGCTATTGGAGAGTGAACTGAAGAATTTTCACCGCGTTGCTGCGCAGCCTAGTTTGATCGGTAACTTTTACGTCTTTTAGTACCGGATCATGGTAATTTGCGTTGCTCCTGTTTTTTCATCGCGCTCAGAGAGTAGGTGAGCCGGTATATTTTTATAACAAATCCAATATCGCTGTTGATGAGATAAATTATTTTTCCCACGTTTTGTAAAAGTGCAAATAATTAATATACGTCAACGTCAAAGCATTTCGAACAACACCAACTGAACACTATCGAAATTGCGGGACAAATTGTGTTGTTAAACCGGAGATGACTCGGAACACAACGAAAATCATTTCAGTGGAATCAATGATGGAATTGAGGCTTCTTCCTCCTTAAAATTCAACCTACGTCCATAATGGATTGTGGATGAGATGCGCACTCGGAGAGACTGGGGAAAGGTTCCAGGATCGTGTTAGCGCAAAGATAAATCGACCTTGTACCCAGGAGAAAGCCCTCCTTGTGCAATTCAGAGGTTCATAGCGGCTATGCATGCCCCCTATGAGTGTGTTTAAATTCTCTCGATCAGCGACGGGAATAAAGTGAGTAGCAGTTTAAGGTACCGTTTGGTCTGGGAAACTGTTTGAAGTCCAGCATGCATAATTACATCGATTATGCTTATTACTCCGAGGATGCTTTCTTCTGTGGCGGAATTGACTCGATGGTGTGACGCTGGCTCACTATGACATTGAAAAGTGAGGAAAGTACCTACGAGGGCTGGAAAAATGGGTCAGGCACGGTGGATTTTAGAGCCGCGTAATTCGACATGTGAAATTCTGATTAATTTCGAGCATTTCCCAGCCTGATTCATACTTTTTATAGAACTGTTAGACGCTGCGGACAAAATGCGTCGTGAACTGCGACGGTCATAGTTTACGCGATAGCATTAGACCAGACCAAAAAAGGGGCTGACCAGGAAAAAATGGTAAGTGGCGACTTTCCTTCAGAAATCATCCGGGGGGGGGGGGGGGAGGGGGGGGGCCACTGGTAGTCTACATTTCGGTTTTTGGGATTCGCACCCCATTGCTTCAGCCGCCATATTGAATTTACTAAATAACTTGTTTATTTTCAATTTCACATGGAATATGGAAATTTCCAAAGTTGTTTAGAATTCAATTTCCTACAATTTTGGTCCTCGTCAATTTTTCGCTCCTCAAAAGTCCCGAAAAGAGAGGGTAAAATTTTATTACTGCATTATCACGTTTATTTTCCATTTTACATGAAAATTGGTTATTTCGAAGTGATTTGGAATAAAAAAATTCACCCTCTCTTTTCGGGCCTTAATCGACAAATATCGACCCTAGCGAAAAATTGATAACGACCAAAATTCTGTGAAATTTAATTCCAAGCAACTTTGGTGATTATCATTTTTCGTGTGAAATCGTAATCCGATTGGGCTACATTGCCAGTGGCGGATTAACCAGCAGGCTGAGTCGGCTGGAGCCAAGGGCGGCAAATTTTGGGCGAATATTTGTTTTATATCTTAGAGAAATCAAAATATTCATATTTATGTGCTTAAATGTTATCAGGTCTACACAAATAATTTAGCATATAATATGTTTCACCATTTAGAGAAATTTTATAAGTAGTATTAGGACATACCTTACTCCGCCTTATTAGTATACGGAAAAAAATAAATGACAGTTTTTACTATTTCAAATAGTAACGCGGAACCCAGGGTGCCTAATTGGTAAAATAGTACAATGACTTAGTAATTTTTACTGTTTGAAACGGTAAAGTTTTACGTTCAAATATTACTTTTCTACGTGTAAATTTAAAATTTTAGCATTTGTATGATAAATATTTTCAATTAAATATTAAATCCACAATTTTGCTATTTGAAGCAATAATGTTTAATAGTCGCACTATTATTTATTTGCGATAATTTTTTTCCGTGTAGATCATGATCGAGCTTTTATTAGCTCAGAAATATAGCCAAAAACGATTACTTGTGCAGTCTTAACTAAATATTTAGGTTGGAAAAATAATCTAGGAACTGATACATCGATCCCCTAGTTAAAAATCATACTAATTACGGGAAAAAGGTGGTGTAATTAGAACGATAATACACAAATCATAAAATTACAGTTTTATTGACACAAAATTGTAATTATTATGTTTGTCAACTAGGGTATCGAATTGTAGCGGTCGGTAGGGCGGCAAAATTTGAATAGCCTACTGGCGGGAGAATTTGAATAGCCTACTGGCGGGAGAATTTGAATAGCCTACTGGCGGTAGAATTTGAATAGCCTACTGGCGGGAGAATTTGAATAGCCTACTGGCGGCAAGTGTGTGAATCCGTCACTGGATAGCATCACGTATTGAATCCGGAGCAACGGCTGACTTATATGCCTGCCAAGAAAGTAAAACCACGTTTGTCTCGTGCAGCAAGAATCTGCAGAAGGAAGAGCGACGTGGTTGATCTCTTTCAGAGTGTCTCCAAGAAACGTTAACATGGAATCATTCTAGTGTTAGGGGTCAATAAATAGCTGATTTTCGCGATTTTTTTTCGATTGTTAAAATACGGTCTACACTCTCAACGAAAGAACTTGCAAGCCGTCTGTCTCAAATTTGGACACAGCAGTCTCACGCGATTCTTTATTCATTACCATGGAAGCTTTTTTTTTGAAATCTTCGTATTTATTTTTATAAAAAACTGTCGAAAAAATAGGCTGAATTCGATACTTTATTCAAACCGCCGCCATGCTGTCAATTTTGTTAAAAAAAAACCTTTATAGCAAGATAGCGGCTTTAATACTGGTTAATAATCCTTTTAAAAATTCCGTTTCAGAAAATACTTGCGGCCATGACCGAGTCCACCGTGGTGACTCCTTTTTTTGAAGTCATTTCCAGCCTTATAAAATAAATTGAAAAAAAAGTTAAAATAAAAGTTCTTGTCTCTTAATTCGTTACGACCTGTAATTTATGAAATGTATTAGACCTGTTTTTTATCTCGAATTCTCTCCAAATAATCTGAACACAATTCGACACGTGTTGTTTTTCTGTTTCTTGTGGTATTGTTTAAAATGTTAAAAATTTTATCATCGACTGTATAATTGCAGCAGATTTAAAAATAACTTACTCTGATCTTATCTCTGATCATATATGTAGTGTCTCACTAATTTGTTTATTATCCAGTATTTTCAAACCCTCATTATATGTGACCATTGCTGAAGTTTTCACGCTCTCAGGCACTGTGTTCGAGTTCGAACTGTTTTAAAATATTGAAAATCGGTAATGAACTAATATTTTATGCGTAACTTTAACCAAAATACAAATTTTGTAGCCAGTCTAATTTCAACAAAAAATTTCTCCTCAAATTGTCAGTAAAGTTACGATTAGGACAATTGAAACAATAACCCAGCACGTATTTTATTATTTTGAAAGCAACATTTTTCTCTCTTTCCTAATAGACTTTTCTCGCAATTCTAAATTTTCCTATGTAAATAATACGCGGAACGCATGAACATTTTTTTTTTTATCGTATTTTGTGGAGAATTAAATTCTCTAAGAAAAGGAATCATAAGCCTTGGTTCAAAAGTCAATTTCATGTAGAAATTCATCTCTAAATATCTTCTAAAGACTTCGAATCCCAAGAACAAACTTATCAAAATCTACTTTAACAGATTGTTCAGATTAAAACGATAAAAAATTTGCTTCAGAACGAAACACCCTTATGATTAAGATGTTATTTTCAGTAAGAAAAAATTAAAGATTACGGGGATACGTCGACGATATTTAAAAAATCGCCACTAGAAGACGAATGTAAAAATCCTTACACAAAATTTTAGATTATTATGTTATAGAAAAAAACTTTAAGCCACTTGCGATGCAAGTATATGCGGAAGGAGTTTTTTACAGCGGCGGGCAAAATCTACTCCGAGAGGTTCCCGATACATACATTTTCATCGCAGGAGGTTGACATTTTTTTTTGTGTAATATCCCGTTTTTCAATTTTTCGAGTTGAAAAAGTGACCATTTCGACCATATCAAAAATATACGAAAATAATTTTCTTTGGTCGGTATGTCAGTTTCGACTTATACAAACAAATTTCAGAAAATACTCTGAAATGTGTACAATCAACACGTATTTTTTTAGATGCCTCGATTAGTCGTTCCAAAGCTATGCTTTGTTTAATTACTGTGATTTTTTTTCGAAAAATTAATTCTTATGGAAAATTATAATCATGCTTCGGAATAACTAATCAAGCCATCTAAAAAATATGTGCCTATTATACACACTTCAGAGTATTTTCTGGAATTTTTTTTTTTAGATAAATGGAAACTGACAGACCGACCGAGAAAAATTATTTTCATATATTTTTTATGAAAATGTTCATTTTTTCAACTCGAATAATTACAAAATAAAATTATTCACAAAGCTCATATAAAACTGCAATTTTTTTGTCTGAAACATTTTTCTGTTTAGTCGTATACTTTCAAGATATAACGGTACTTGGAAAATTTTAAATATTGGATAATTCAAAAAAATGCGATCCAAAAAATTTTAAAAAATTTACCCTACTCTTTTTCATATAATTAAATATATTGACGAAATTTCAATTTTTTTGATAGTGGACAACCTTTTACCGTTCGAAACGGCATGGAATATCCCATGTATAATAAATACAATACAATCATACAGCTAGAAAATTCTGAGACAAGTTGGCAAACGGTAAAACTAATATAACTCAACACAACCGAGTGTACCATTTGAATAATTTTGGGTTAGGTTTGATCCGTGTACTATATAAGCTTCGTGCTTTGACAAAAGAGCGATCGCCAGGTGCACCAACAGTGTATTCTTTCAATTGCGAAACATTGATGGCTTTGCCGATCTGATCTGACCGTCTAATGAACGACTCAGCGCCACTGCAGCTGTATCAGCTTCCTGTCAGATCTCGTAACGTCTCACTGATATATACCGTGACCCTCACCCTCTCCGATTTTTTTGATTTTTTTTTTCATATGATCACATTGAGTCTAAACGACATCCTCATACTTTTTTTAGATTTTTCCAAACATCCCTTATTTAAAAATAAATAAAAAAATTTCAATAAAAAACGCCGTTTTTTTTAAATCTGAAAAAATTCTCAAAATATCGTGATAACATATAAAAATTTTCAAGCTATCACCCGTAGTGGGCAGATTATTAACCTTCACAAGATTCCAAAAAAATTCTCAAATAGCTCACCTTGAGCAGATATTGAATTATTTCGGTACTCAAAATGAATATAAAATTCATAATTGATAATATAAAATTCATTTTGAGTACCGAAATAATTTAATATCTGCTCAAGGTGAGCTATTCGAGAATTTTTTGGAATTTTGTGAACGTTAATAGCTTGTAAAACACATTTAAAAAAATCTGCCCACTACGGGTGATAGCTTGAAAATTTTTATTTGTTATTACAGTTTTTTTGAGAATTTTTTCAGATTTAAAAAAAATGGCGTTTTTTTTTTTCAATTTTTTTCAATAAGGGATGTTTGAAAAAATCTAAAAAAATATGAGGGTGTCTTTTAGACTCAATGCGATGATATGAAAAAAAAAAAAAAAAAAAATCCGAGAGGGTGAGGGTCACGGGCTTACACACTTGGGATGGAATACCTCATATATATCAGTGGTAACGTCTAGTTAATCGATCAGATGACTATCGGCAACAGTGGTCACCTAATCATCTGTGATCTCTAGCAACTTCCTGCTTGGAAAATAAAACATTTTTTGATAAATTTCTGAATTTCATGTCTAACACTAATTTCTGTTAATCTTCATATGAATTTGTGCCATAGTTCCTTACAATTTTCGCCACAAATGCAGACCATTTTTAAATAGAATTCGGCGACTCAGGAATGACTTTTAAAAATTCTTAAATGTAGAGAAAGAATAATAGATTATTTCTATATATCATATATGACAACATCCACATGTTCGAATAACCTCTAAACTACAGCAGGTTAAAATGTATTTAGGTTTTTTTCTCAGATTCTAATGGACTTCAAATTAACATACATGGTGTATATTCCTTGGAAGGGTTGATCAACAAACGCAGTTAAGGGGATAAACCAGTTTAGGAGGGCGAAATTTTGATGTTTTTCGTGATTTTTTTCAACAGTGAAGGAATAATCAGAATTTGTTTAAACTTGGAAAATAGTTTATTCATGTTTTGAAGTACACTTTGTAATTTTTGCAAGTCATTTCCGCCAGAAATAGTAGAGGTAGCAGTTGCTGTCCATGGACGACGGATCACCATCCGAGATTTTTGCTGGTGGGCATTCCTGAAGCTACAATTTTTATCTGAAATCATTACAATTTTTTTTTTTTTGCGTTAACAGCATATTTCCTAAGAATATGAACTTGACTCTGGGATGATATTATTAGTAAAAACATTATTCTTAATGCAAAAAAGGTGAAAAAACATGGTATAAAAATATGTCATTGTGTTCAAACATCTCAAAAACATGCAACTTTCAACTGTTTTGATCACAATCAGGTTCATATTCTTGGGAAATATGTTTTGAACGTAAAAAAAAAAAAATTGTAATGATTACAGATAAAAATTGTGACTTCAGGAATGTCCACCAGCAAAAAATTCGGATGGTGATTCGTCGTCCATGGATATCAGCTTTTAGCTCCACTATTTCCAGCGAAAATGACTTGAAAAAATTACAAAGTGTACTTCAAAACATGAGTAAAATATCCTCCAAGTTTAAACAAATTCTGATTATTCCTTCCCTGTTAAAATAAATTACGAAAAACACGAAAAATTTTGGCCTCCTGAACTGGTTTCCTCCCTTGAATGAATTGTTTCAAAATTAGTTAAGTATCTTCTTCAACTTGCTTAAGCATCAACTTTTATCAACTCATGTCTCAATTTTTAATTTTTAATTTGAAGTACCTCTCTTAGCAGACTTCTTTGTCGCTCTTCGAACACTGCAGCTACCTATTGGTAAGTTTTTTTCATTCTGCGAGGAGGTCGATTTGTCCTTGGCCAATCCTGTAATTGTTCAAACGGACATAATGCCTCGTGATTGGCTAAGAGTTGTGTTTGCATGCAAAAATTTGTCGCAAAATTTGTCAAAACTATCTCTACATACTCATGTAGGAATCATGTGCTTCTCGTTTATCTGTTTTCTATACTAGGCGTTTGAAACACTCAAGTTCAGTTATCAGACAGATTTCAGTTTAGTTTCTTTAGATCTTTGTAACTTGCAAAGTAATCGGAGAGAATGTTCGATCAAAACGTATGAATTTAGTCTTCTAGTTGCTTTTGACGGGTTCTTTGGGTTACTTTTACTTATTCCAGGGATAATTATTCCTGCTTTTCTCGGCCAATCACAGTTTAGAAACCAGTGGCAATAACCAATGAAAATGCGACTCTTTTACAGTGGCGTCGAGACTCCGAAAATTCATGCGTGCTGCGACACGTGACTTGAATCATAAAATTATTCCTACTTTTCTGGGCCAATCACAGTTTAGGAAACAGAGGCAATAACCAATGAAAATGCGACTCTTTTACAGTGGCGTCGAGACCCCGAAAATGCATGCGTGCTGGGACACGTGACTCGAATCAGCTGTTCCGACAGATTGCTGTCAAAACTGGTCAAAACCAAACGCAAACTCGAGATTGCTTGAGAATTGAGATCACTTCAGACATCCTCTCGGACTTGAGACGTTGTTTAGGACTAGACGTGTACTGATTCAAGTTAATAGGCTGTATAGAAGAAGAAAACCTGACAGTTACAATGAATATAACCAAAAGATAACCACGGCTGAGCTTAGTCGATCGGTAAAATGAATAAAAATATGAATTCCCCGTCAAAATTGACGGAATTTGCTCCACTGAGTCCGGAAGAGAGTCCGCCAGTTGTTGCATCTCTCTTTTCTAAATTTTTCAACTTTACAAAAGGTAAGTCACGCCTTGAACGTTCGAAGCTAGTTCACAATCATCGAAGAATGATTAATATCAACATCGCATCACGTAACTTTATCCTAAACTTTTATTAATAGCTAGATTTGTAATATGAGGCGATGCCTCCCCCAAGAGATTACCGTTTCGTAATTGCAAATGAAAGTTTGTGAGTGATAAACTCTCTTGTTTGCGAAGATAATATCTGGCCTCTTACATTAAGGGAAAAATATTTCCTCTTACTCATACTTTCAATCTGATTGATTATTTACATTTTGACTAAAGAACATTGCGAAATTCTCAGAATATTGTATTGATGAAATATAAGTAATATTAGCAATTACGAAATATGATGTACAATATTCAACTCCGTTTTATTTTTTAGGATCATCGCCCAACGACGGCTCGGCAACCACTCCTAACAATGACGAACAAAGCTCTTCCGGAGAATCAGAATCATGGAAACAATCTGATAGTGTGGAAAAAACTCCGGACGAAGATACCTCGAGTATTATGAATTTACCGTTGGACACTATCGAGGGACGTAGCCTGCCTAATGTTCTAAAGCGTATCAGTAACATTGTGGCGCTAAAAAGCAGTGTATGAAATTTGTTTACAAGTAATGTTTTTTTTCGTTCTTCAGATATCAACTTTGTGCATTTCTATAGAAAGTTCAAAATAAGTCATTTATTCATTCATTCAAAATAAGTTTATTAAACTTTTGCTTATTTGTCTTCAACGAAAATCAGTGTACGAGCAATTTCGTACTTTGATATATATATATAGGGGTGGTCGTTAAGTGGAAGATCACGTTGGATAGTCATGAATCGGCTCCAAATGTAGAAAAAATTGCCACCAATTTTTTCAGATTTTTATTCTCAGCACTTTGCTCAGTTTTCTTGTCATAAGATTTCTTAATCATTTTTCACGCTCTATAATGTCTTATTTTATACTTTTTTTTAATCTCTATTGAATTTCGAACCGTCGTTATTTTCGATTGAGTAAGAAGAAGATTTGTGGGGAATTCCATTTTAGTGCTCAAGAATTAAGTACACAAAAAAAGGTCAACAAGGAGAGCCTTGAGCCCTGAGCATAATTGAAAATTTGTTTTTTTTTTGTATATTTAAAGTCAATCTACGACCATCCAAAATTGAGATTCGAAAAAAAAATCATTCAACGACCACCCTAATATACATATATATGTATATATATTTTTCTTTCTATTCTGTATGAAGTAAAAACTGTTTGGCACATAAATTTGTACATTTAAAGGTGAAATTACATTTGATGTATCAATTATGAAAATTTTCCACAGAATTTACAATCTTACAAGGATACGCAACTCAGGAGTTACTGGATGCCAGATAGCGTCAGTAAACAATGTTACGAGTGCGGAGAACGCTTCACAACTTTTCGCAGGAGACATCATTGCCGCGTATGTGGCCAGATCTTTTGTTCAAGATGTTGTTCTGAAGTGATTCCTGGAAAGATCATGGGTTGCACCGGTCAGTTAATGGAATTAACATACTGTTTAAACAAGATGATTGCACCAACTAATGAACCGTTTTATATAGATTACTTTGCCACAGATTATTTATTTAAGATTCTGTGAAGTTTTAAGTTCTGTTTAAGCATTCGTTGACTTCCTTACCCCATTTGGTTGGTCAAATTAATCATGGAATCACAGTTCATGTATAGTTAGTTATCATGTCAAGACTTAAAAAAATAAATAAGGGGAATAAGAAGGGATTTCTGAAAATTTAAGCCTCTTGAAAATTTCAGTTTCACGTTTTTAATTAAAAATTCTTGTTCAACTCTCGGTTGAACTCCGTATTGATTTGACAAACGTTAAGTACCGATTTCTTAATCGCTGAGGACATGTTTTGGAGTAATAGAACTCGATATTGAGTATTTTAGTGTTGTTGTTGTTGCTGCTGCTGCGTATTGCCTAAATCTTCTCTAAACTGTATGAACCGCGACTGGAGAAAAATATATTATGCAATTACAATTATCAACGTTACTTTTGTTTTTTCCATAGGCGATTTGCGAGTATGTACTTACTGTTGCAAAGTAGTTTTGTCCTATCTGCAATCCTCCGATATGGGCGCTGACCTCACAGCAGATCTCAAAGCGTTACAAGAAGACTTACAAGTTAAGTATGGAAACGATATACCGCAGGCAGCTCAGAGAAATGTCAACGATGATACGGATCCCGAGATCCAAGTCAGAAGAAAGACTAGCGTTGGATACATGGAAGAAAAATATGCTTTGGGACGGTACTTGAATATGCCACATTGTCTTTTTGATTTGCATTATTATCGCGATCGCCATTCTCATTAGTACCGTTAACAACATGATTATTAGACCACTTCGACTAGAAATTTTCTGTTCATTGTCTTTCACTTTGATTACCGAAGTGTTACAATTAATTATAATGTCTTTGATTTTCTAGTGCTTCGACAGGATACTTGTCATCCGAAGAACGAACTATGGCTTTACAAAACTCAGCTTCTCTGAGGATGATTTATGAAGAAATATTTCGTTCCAGTCAGGCCATCATATTACAAACGCATCGACTCAGGCTGCGGAGTTACCCTAATTGTTTTCTGGGTAGCGAACTAGTTGATTGGATGATAGCTCAAAATAAAGCCGCGACTCGGTAAAATCCAGTGCTTATTTGAGTTTGTCAAACCTAGTGATTGAACAATAAATTTGTGTAACGTTTCCGTTAATTTCGTTTCACAGTGTTCAGGCAACAGCGATCGGTCAAGCGATGCTAGAAGCAGGATTCATAGAATGTATGCTAACGGAAAATGTGTTCACGGATGGCCCAGTAATATTCAAACCATTGAAACCAGCCCGAGTCCAAATGAATTCAGATTTTTTAGCAGACAAACGAACGACTTGCGACGCTCAAGAGCCTGCATGGGTGAAAACTATTCCTCAACACGATTCAATTACGGGTAGAGTAAAAATTTACCGACGTTCTGCTAGCATTGAATTTGCATAAATTTCAGAATTTGAGATCGTCGTGCTTACAGATTCTGAAAGCGAAACCAAGCAACCGGACTCAATGTCTTCTACGATTGGCCGTATGCCATCATCCAGTTCGAGTTTTTACTTGGATTTAAATTTGGAAGCTTCGACGGTGACGTTGAAACGTCCGACGTCTGAAGAATTGAGTGTACTTTCGGTCGATAGTATCGACAACTTGGTCGAAAAGAAAGAAGTCAATTTTACAGCACACGAATGTAACTCTGGTGTTCCGGACGAATTATTAAAAGATACACTTCACATTCAGGACTACAAAGAAAAAAATAGTTGGCATAAACCAAATAACTTGAAAACTGCTTTCGGGGAAAGCAATGCTTACAATAGATTGGAGTAAGTAACGATGCTGGCGATCTAACTATTAACCAGCTCAGAAAGATGATATATTCAACTAGCACGAGCTTTTATTACTTTCTTCCAGAACTGCTTACAAGCAACACGAAGATTCGTTACTAAAACAACTCTTGAACAGAGAAGGCTTGGCTCAAAGCTGGGCAGAAACAATCCTTCCTATAGCGCATCAAATCGTTGATCAAGTTAGGCCAAACCTGAACCGTGACGTCGACGATATGGATATCAGACAGTACGTTCAAATAAAAAAGGTGCCCGGTGGCAACAGAAATGAGTGCGGCATCATATCTGGCTTGATTTGTAGCAAGAATGTTGCTCATCGAGGCATGAACGCAATGATAGCCCATCCGAAAATTCTACTGCTACAATGCGGTTTGACGTACCAACGCGTCGAAGGAAAATTGCTGAGCTTAGAGCCAGTCATGTTACAGGTGGGTACTGAAAATTTTTAATCCGAACAAAACGTTCAAGGATGTATGAGAGGTAAGTACAGTCAGGATGAAAAAGCGATGAAACAAAAACGTCACGAAGCAAAGAAACATGAAGCGGTACTAAAGCTAGTCTAGTTATATATATGGGTCATTCCACGCCAAATCGATTACTTTTGAAACCGACCTCTTTCGATTTCGGTGAAAATTTTTTATCATTTTCTATCTCATAAAAGACGTCTCTCGTGATTTTTTCAAATTTTTTTACCTTACCAAAAAAAAAAATCATGAATTTTTTGAAAAAAGAATGGTTTTTTTCTTTAAATCGCCATAACTTTTTTGAAAATTGACGTATCGGGACGTTTTTTTTTTCTGAATTTTTGTATTTTAATGTACTTTTTAGAAAAAAATAGATTAGAATGATCAACATCCATCTTCGATGTTCATTTTTAGATTTTCGGAAAAAATCGCGAATTTTTTTATGATTGTCACTTTTAATTTTTTTCATTCAATTTTTATGAACAACTCTATCATTTTTTATAGATTCTCACATTTTTTCGGAGTGGGATTCTCTCATTTTCTATTTTTTTCATTATTTCAAAGAAAATTTTTTTTTTAAATTTGGCTCATTTCACAAAATTTTTTCCAAAAATGTTAGAAAAAAAATTAAAAAACAATTTTTACAATTTTTTTGTAATATTTTTCATAAAATACGTTCAAAAACGAAGAAATACGGAAAAAATAATTTACATTAGCTTCATTTTTGACTGAACTGAAAATTTAAAGTAGTTATTGCGGAATGAAATTCATTAAGAAAATTTTTTTTTAATGTTTTTTTTTTTTTTGCTTTCACACCAAAAAAAAAAGAATTTATTCATCAACAATCTTGCTGACAGTAGCTATAATTATCATATGATTTTATTTTTTTTCTGACATTTTTGGAAAAAGTCGAAATTTTTTCGATGATTGTCACTTTAAATTTTTTAGCAAAAATTTTTTTTCCAACTTTTGAGATCTCATAAATATTCATAAAAAATTTCAGGGTGGGATTATGTGAAATGAGCCAGATTTAAAAAAAAATTGTTTTTGAAAGAATGAAAAAAATAGAAAATGAAAGAATCCCACTCCGAAAAAATTTGAGAATCTATAAAAAATGATAGAGTTTTTCATAAAAATTAAATGAAAAAAATTAAAAGTGACAAGCATAAAAAAATTCGCGATTTTTTCCGAAAATCTAAAAATAAACATCGAAGATGGATGTTGATCATTCTAATCTATTTTTTTCTAAAAAGTACATTGAAATACAAAAATTTACAAAAAAAAAACGTCCCGATACGTCAATTTTCAAAAAAGTTGTGGCGATTTAAAAAAAAAAAAAACATTCTTTTTTCAAAAATTCATGATTTTTTTTTGGTTAGGTAAAAAAATTTGAAAAAATTCTGAGAGACGTCTTTTATGAGGTAGAAAATGATAAAAGAATTTGAGCGAAATCGAAAGGGATCGGGTTCAAAAGTGGTCGATTTGGCGTGGAATGACCCATATATTATGTTTAAAAATTTCACGATGACCTGGCTGATAAATTTTAAACGCGATTTTTCTGCACAGACAACTGCAGAGAAGTAACATTAGTCTGTCATTTTCAACTGAAAATTACGTAAATATGCCTCGTCTGATTCTGATCTACAATGCTTCCTTCATGAATGAATGGTGAATGAATGTTCCGTAGATGGTCCGAGGTAGACTCTCGGTAACAATAATGTATTTATTGTCAAAACACAAGTTTATCGTGTGTAAATAATAAAAATTGAACACGTCGGATTTTTATTTTACCACCTAACGAGTTAAAGAAAAAAACAGTTTCAATCAATTTCTAGTGCATTCATTTATGAATAAAACAAGTTATTCTTCATCGAAATCGGACAAACGGCATGGATTTTTTGGTGAAAAAATAATAAACTAATGTGATTTCTTCGATATTGTCGATAACTAGGTGTTAGCAGTTGAAATTTGGTGTTAAAGCACCTTATTCTGGATCACAAGAACTTTTTTCATTATATTATATTCGATGTGGGTGAGTTACGCTTCTGAAACCTTCGTTAAGTCATGTTTTTGGTTCATCACATTTTTGAGCTTACTGTATATAAGGCATTCCATGCAGTCTCGAGCGGTAAAAAAGTTTTCCACTTTCAAAAAAATTGAGATTTTGTCAAATTATTGAATTATATGAAAAAGAGTAGTATAAATTTTTTCGAAATTCTTGAATCGCATTTTTTTGAGTTTTTCAAAATTTCAAAATTGTCTAAGTATCGTTATATCTTGAAAGATACAATTAAACAGAAAAATATTTCAGACAAAAAAGTTGCAATTCTACATAAGCTTTGTCAAAAATTTGGTTTTGTAATTTTTCGAGTTGGAAAAATGACCATTTTCATCAAAAATATTCAAAAATTATTCTTTTCGGTCGGCATGTCAGTTTCGATTTATCGAATAAATCGAATAAATCGAAACTGGCATACCGACCAACAAAAATGATTTATCCAATAAATCGAATAAATCGAAACTGACGTACCGACCGAAAAAAATAATTTTTCGAATATATTTGATGAAAATGGTTATTTTTTCGCCTCGAAAAATTACAAAACAAAATTTTTCACAAAGATTATTTAAAACTGAAACTTTTTTGTCTGAAACATTTTTCTATTTAATTGTATGCTTTCAAGATATAACGGTCCTTGGAAAATTTTGAAATTTTGCTCTTGTTCATATAATTAAATAATTTGACAAAATTTCAATTTTTTTGAGAATGGACAACTTTTTGACCGTTCAAAACCGCACGGAATTCCTCACACACATCCTACACATCCCTCATTCGGAGGGAAAAATTACTCCGATAGATCGAACAATCTTGAGTTTGCGCCCAATTCGGTCCCATCATAAGTTTCGCATTGAAATTACAGGAAAATGAATACCTAGGTCGTACGGTTGCACGAATAACGGCACTTGGCCCAGATATTGTATTGGTCCATCGTTCCGTATCCAGATTAGCTCAAGATCGACTGAGAGAGTGCGGTGTCACATTGGTGTTGAACGTGAAGCTGAGCATCCTTGAGAGAGTGGCGCGGTGTACCGGAGCAAATATTGTTAACAGCGTGGATGCCCATATAGCAGGACGCTATCGTCTTGGCACGTGCCAAAAGTTCTATCTTAGGAATTTCCCAAACGAAAAAAGTGAGTGAATATACTTTCAGTTTTTATTCGACGACTCGTAGGTAATCGTATTTAACTTTTATCCCAATCTGAATTACCATTCAATTAAACTTCATCAGGACAAAATACTCTGAGAAGAGTCTTTGGGCTATAACTGAATTGGTGCATGTTGGAATCCTTATTTATATGAGATCATTTATTGGACTTTCGAGTATCGGTTTAAAAGTCGAAAACCGCTGAGTCGAAGTCGGTTTTTACCGAAAAGTCGAATAGTTCCATTTTCAGTTTTTCGAATTTTCGATTTTCATGTATTCCAGTTTTCGGTACTTGTTACTTTTTATATACGTCTGTCTGGTTTCTTCGTTTTTACATTTCAAAGCTTCCTCGTTGCTTTATGTCCATTATTTACGTTACGCTTACGATGTTCTTGCGTACTTCGGAGAACGAAAACAAAAACAAAACATGCGTTGTTCCGAGTTCATTGTCACTCACTCGTTTAGTCTACGCCTCGACTAGCGAATATGCCGAGTGTAGAATCGGGGATGGAAGTGGTGTGCTTATTATGTAATAAACATATGAAATATAGAAGTTCCACGTGTTCAATGCGACTGCAATTTCAAAATGTTCACGGTTTTACATCGAGGCGAGATATCAGTGAAATACAAGGATAGAGGAACTCGGGAACTTCTCTATGTGCGAGAAGTTACAAAAACAAGTATTTTCAAAAATCAAGTCGTGCTTTAAGTATATTTAAAAACAGGTATAGGTCGACGGTTGGAGTTGTGGATGAAAAAAATTCTAGTTAGACTGGTTAGCAATAGTTTTCATTTGATGTAACACGAGAAAAAAACTACTAAATTTCGAATGTCGCTGTATATCCGCTGTCGAAATTACGTGATTCGTTTGAAACTGATATCGTAAAATCGATATTCCGCTGCAAACCTATTTTTTGAATGATACTTTCCCCGTCATCGAAGTGACGAAGGTTGCCTGACGGAACAACTCGTGTAAAATAATATACATAACACATGAAGTAATCGGTATCTAAAACCGATAATTAAAAAAAACTGAAAATTGAACCATTTGGTTTCCAATAAAAACCGATTTTGACTTGGATTGACTCGGTACACATATTCTTAGAATAAATTGTACTGTTTTTCAGATGGAGTGAAAACGCTAATGTTCTTCGAAGGATGTGCAAATTCGCATTTGGGTTCTACTATATTACTGCGCGGAGGATCTCAGAATGAATTGAAAAAAGTTAAAAAGGTGACGTTGACGATGATATTTTCTGCTTACTCGTGGCGAATGGAAAAATCATTTCTCATGGACGAATTTGCGAGACCGCCATCGCCGAAAGCTGATGCATTTCTGGACGAGAATTCTCCTAAAAATTCAGTTGATAATACTGACCAACCGGAAAATGCGTTAAGTATAGAAAGAAATGTTGACGGTATTCATATAAATATGATCTTGGAGAAGCAAACTACTGCAACATTATCTTCTGCTAATGATATCGGCAAAAACGGATTTTCAAAAGAAGAATTCGCCTTTGACAAAGGCAGCGATCTTCCATTTGACGTCAGTAGAAAAAATGATGAAACTGAGAATCAAGATATTGACTATCCAACGTTTAGCCCCGATACTTTCAAACAAGTTTCCACGATACTCAAACAGCATTCAGATCCGTACGATACTCTGAAATTATTCAAATCTAAATCGAAATCCGTCGCGTCTTGTGACAAAAATAAAGAAACTTCAAGCGAACATGAAAGCAGTGCTGTCGAACAAATTACAAGAGATACTGAACAGTTTGCTCTTGTAATTGATCAAAGTATAGCTACAGAGCCGATCAAAAGCAATGCCAAGTCTCTTAACGTTAGCGAAATAAATCTGACGAACGAAAAGTATAAAGCCGACGACGTTGCAAAGGAAACGAATTATTCAAAATCTGACGATGCGACGAGTGAGACAGTCAAGTCAAAAGATAAAGCACCGTGCGACGAAAAACGTACTTACAGTAAATCTATCAGCGATCACAGCGATCCGCTGCATCAGTATTTAAATTCGGAGAACGATGTTTTCGACGAAGTTAACTCAACCATTCAGCAATTGAGCGTTGCCGATTTACCATTATCCAATAAGTTCAAAAAAGCATTAGACGATACGATACTCAGCGTATCACCGTATTTAACATTTTCCATACCCTACCTAGAAACTGAACCAGGACGGAATTGTACGCTGAGACAATTCTTTCCCAAAGAAATATATCATTCCTTGCAATTCACAGATAAGGTCGAAGGCGTTAGATCAAACAGTATATCCGCAGAATGCGGGCATCAAGATAATCAAATGATGAATTTGAATTTGAAACCAGCTCATGCTTTCGTCGGGACTAATATAACTAACAGCGCGGATAGCCGAGAAGTTCAAACACTTTTGGCCAACTTTCGAGCATGCGGGAGTCGATTATATCCTACGAATAATGTTATATTGGATATGAAACCGACCGCGGTGCCGAGCGATGGAAATGATCATATCGCCAAACGGCTCGACTGCCTAGATCCTTTGACACATCAGAGATTATCCGTTTTGTTTTGCAGTTTTTCTCACAGCAGTAACACTACTCCGGCATTTTGCGTAAATCCTTGGGTAGTGAACATGGATTTGTACGGTAGAAACGACATTGCGTTGGGTCTTTTCCTCGAACGTTACTGCTTAACGACCGAATACATGTGTCCGGCTCAAGCGTGCAGGGCACAAATAGCTCAGCATGCTCGAAGATTCACTCACGAAGGAGGCTGTGTTCATATCGGTCTAAGCAAATTAGGGAACGAACCGTTTGGCCAGGAAAATACTAACAGAATATTAATGTGGAGTAAATGTAACAAGTGTAAGTGTGTTTCGCCTGTCGTTCCCATGTCCGATGACACGTGGTCGTTGTCGTTTGCCAAGTATTTGGAGCTGAGATTTCACGGAAGCATTTACATCAGGCGAGGAAGCGATTCTTGTCAACACTCGCTTCATCACGATCATTGTCAATACTTCAGCAGAAATAATATGCTGGCGATATTCAAATACACACGAGTATCTCAATGGGAAATATCTTTACCGCCGCCGCTGATAACAATCAATTACGATCCAAAGCAGCATAGCAACGTCATAGAAGAGATGAAAAACGTGGCACTTAAAGGAGACGAGGTATTTTCTAGCATTCGAGATAAGCTCGTTACCTTGATTATTGACCCTGAAAGCTTGAACGCCATGAAACAGCAGCTATCCAAAGACCAGCAGTACTTTAAAAATAAAATTGAAGAAATTCAGTTGAAGCTAACGTCGCCAACATTGGAGAATAAGAAAATGGAGGGCAGAAATGCGGAGAAAATTGTGCAAACGTTGATGTTTAGGATCGAAGATGGTATTGTGATTTTAAAAAGGCTAATATCCGAGGCTGTCTTTGGCTGGAATAACAGGATTCTAGAGATCACCGCCAAGAAAAAAGATGATAAGCAAAGGAGGTTCGCGGAACGAGCAATGACGACTGGAAGTAGCAATTTTATTGAATCGGAAGGATTTCTTACAGAAGATACAGCTCCTGAAACACAACTGGAGAGTCCAATGTCCGCCGACTATAACGCTGTCGATGCAGTTACCGCGGTTCAAACCGATTTGCAAAGCGAATTTGTTGATATTTCTGACAACGAGATGCTAGAAAATAACAATCCTGAGGACATTGTAGTGGTTTACGAATCGCCTAAAACACATCACAGGTCGTATTCTGACGTGCTGCCGTTGGCTTCGGACGACATGCCGGAGAAGAAAAAAAAGAAGAAAACGATATTATCACAATTGCTACCGTCGGTCCCCATTGTCAACCCCATACAGTGTCCGTTGGGTTCTCTTGAACACCATTTACTCTCATTAGGGTAGGTTGAAAATGTCACATTTGAAAATTTTTCGTTTTTCCTATAGAAATCCTTTGTAATTTGTAACTAATTGAAGTTTAATTTATAATTTTTCATTGTGAAAATCAAATCTTAATGTGCAACAGCGACGCTGCTGAAATTTGTAGAATATCATCGGCAACTTATAACATTTTGAACATATACGATATATTATTTACAGTTTAAGTTACTGTATCAATATACTTATCAATTGCAGGTCAGTCGTACCGATCGTTGTATACGAGTCGGAACCATCTTCGATAATAGCCTATGCGCTTGACTCTCTCGACTATAAACATAAGTTGCAAGAACTGCTACGATCTACAAAAGGCTCTGAGTTACATCCGAGTCCACTGTACAAGCGGAAATTCTCCGATAACAAAGAAAACGCATCTGAATTGACACAATCGACAGAATCAAAACGGCCATCGGTTCTTTCTTTCTTACGCGGCAGTAGTCCCAATCTGCCGAGTCCGGTTGAAACTGAAAAAAATGTACCGTCAACGGACAATTTGCCACAAACTACTGCCACTACTCTTGATTCTGAAGAAGACAAAAAAGCTGTTAAACAACAGAATTATATAGAAGTTCAGTTTAACGACTCGACAACGAATTTCTTCTGCAGAATTCATTTCCCTTCACAGTTTGCTGCTCTGAGAGAAAATGTTTTACCGTGCGGCGAAGATGGATTCACCCGGAGTTTGAGTCGAAGCGTTCAGTGGATTGCTAAAGGTGGAAAGAGCGGCAGTGCATTTTGCAAGACTAGAGGTAAACAATTTCCGCGTATACTGTTTTATAATTCAACAATGGGTAATGTAAAAACTCATCAGTAAAAACGCTATTATACAGTTAATAAGCTCTAAGTTGATATTGAAGCAAATCCAACAATTTTCTGTGTATTTAGTAAGCTTGCATTGAAACAGATGTTTGATTTTGATGTGAATCTAAAGCCTCGTATTTCTATTTTAAAAAATCTCCCTGATATTCACCAATTTTGACAATGTTTCAGATGACCGGTTTATTTTGAAGGAAATGTCTCGGCTAGAAATGCAAATATTCCTTGACTTTGCACCTAACTATTTTGCGTACATGGAAAAATGTCAGCAAACAAAGCAGCCGACGTTACTTGGAAAAATTATTGGTGTATACAGAGTATCGTTTAAAAACAATACTACAAATGCTGCTCTACGAACTAGTTTGTTAGTTATGGAGAACCTGTTTTACAACAGAATCATTAAGGATAAATTCGACCTGAAGGGTTCCGTTAGAAATAGACTAGTTAATCCCGAAGAGACAGATCACGAAGGAGAAATTGTTTTACTCGATGAAAACTTGTTGAACAGTAGGTAGACGGTGAATTTCATCGAAACTGTTATGTAATACTTCTTACTCCCAAGTCGTTCACATTCATTTTCATTTTCCTGATTTTTCAAACACACTGAAATTCGAATAAAGTTCATGGAAGCATAATTTTACTATCAATTACTATCATTTGTTTAGTGTAATACTCTACAATTGTTGAAATTTTCATGCATTCGATCCAATAGTTAAATAAGCTTTGTATTCTTTCAGTGAGCTGTGATTCTCCGTTGTACATAAGACCTCATGCCAAGGCAGTACTGAACAAAGCTATAGAAATGGATACAAAATTTTTAGCTGATAATTCTGTGATGGACTACTCATTGTTAGTAGGTTTGGAACCAACTACCGACGAGCTTGTTCTAGGGATTATCGGTAAGTCTGTTTGCAAATATGGTGATAAATGACGCATTAGTGTGATGGTGTAGATAAATTCATATAATTTAGAAATAAAATAACTCACTAGCTCACTTTTCTATAGATTACATACGAACTTTCACGTGGGATAAGAAGCTGGAAACAATTGTAAAGAAGTCGGGCATCTTGGGAGGTCAAGGAAAATTGCCAACTATAGTATCGCCAGAGGAATACAGAGCCAGATTCATAGCAGCGATGCATCGTTACTTTCTACCAGTGCCAGACAGATGGACGGGACTAGGTCACGGAGTCGAATTCTCGTAAAATAGATATTATCCTGGAACATAGTTATACTAATGAATACATTTTTGAGGACAAAACCATATTGCTATTGTTCGGAGATTATATACTGAATATTTAGTTTTATAGAATTATGATCAAATTTCAACAAGATTTCTAGGCATAAGAATATCGCGGAACGGCTCGCAATAAGTCTTGTAAGACAAAATGCAACATCTCAATTATGTACCCAACTAAATTGTCATCATTTTACAGTTTAGAATAAGCTTGCTAATCCGAGCGAATGTGGATCCAGCCTAGCTCGCATAATCGAAAAGCTTGGATAACAGGGAACACAGAATTCAATACATTTTTGAGTGATAATGAGTATAAAAATGTATATTTCGCTATGAACAGAGTTATGTACTTGCATTAACTCAAACACGTTAAATAACGACTAGAAATAGAGCTATATATACCAATTCACGTAAAAAAGATGACACGAGCAAAGTTAAACTGTGATAGACGTATTAGAAGTCCTAAAAATGTAGATATTTCTGGATGTTGCAAACAAAACAAGAACTCTGATGGAACGGGTTGGAATAAGCAAGGCTCTACTGTTCTATTAATAATAGCAATGCAGAGAGGTTCGTTTTCACATTAACTTTTAGCTCAATTTTTTCTTCATTAGGAATAAAAATCAGCTGGTTAATCTCGAGATACCGATAAATATAATGGGTATGCGATTATACTTGACATGAATCGATGTCAAATGAGGTCACGAGTTATTCTGACCTGGATATTTACTTGGCAAGATAATCCGTAATTTAATAAAATTATTATTTATTAAACTTTCTATGCAAAATAATATGAATAATATTATCTGTACGATTGATAAGTTATATTGTAGATTAGATTTTGATATCTATTTCAATTGAGTAAGCGTTATCATACTCAATTGGATCATATTATAAATAAATATGCTGTAATTGTATGATCCTGATTGGAAAGTGATGTAAATTGTATTATACTGTAGTTACCGTTGTTCTCATAGAAATGTATTTCAATTTACATTATATTATATGTTGAAATCAATCTCATCAGTGAAACTGTAATTTTTTGTTTTATTCAAAACTTGCTCTCACAATCAAGCTTCATAAAAAAATCAGTTTTCGCCTGGTTTCAATCATGTTCCACAAGTGTCCAGATAGTATTAAAGACAACGCCAAAGATTGGAATCATTCAAAAAGTTCCTCGTAGTATAATTCTGCTGCCACTGCTGCCAATTCAGTGAGTAAAATGAGCTCAAAACGTTAGAAACGGTTGAAGAAATCAAGGTTGAAACATTTTAAAAATTCTATAATTAATGTGAGTCTATCTGATAAAATACGTTTTAAAATCAATAAACACTGTGCTTCAGATACATTACTAACAATGAAATAATTTTCTAATTCAGTTAAAAATCGAATAAGTGTTAACTATCCTTGTCGCTGATTTTTGTAGCTTTAACTTTTAATTGCAAACATTGAAAACGGTCAACTAAACCTCCAATTAAATGATTTATTTCTGAACCGGCGCGGCGGCGGCCGCCCAAGAATAGGACGAAGTTCGAAATTGGCGGGCGCTTGGTTTGCTACGCGTCGTAGTACCGCGAGCGACCTGCAGATCTCAGTATCCGCATCGCTGGCGGCACAGATTAGTACAGCGGCGTGACCGCTAGGCGGAGTTTGGCAGAGGCCGTTGCCTGCAATACAAGCACGCCCAGCCAGGGTTAAGAATCGCCGCCCAGTAGTACCAGAGTTCTCCTGTACGACGGTGGAAGAGGACGGAACGGTTGTAAACGGTTTCATTTGTACTCTTGATAATGGATGTCGACGGCGAATACTGCCGGCCGAGTTTACCACGGATTTGCGCGCAAGATTTATCGGGATTGGTGGTTATGGGAAAACTAGTACGACGATGCGACGGGGACTCTCTTTCTATTCTAGTGTTCCGTTCCTTGATTGCGTGCACGGATTTATGGATGGAGCCGTCAGTCATTTTGATAAACTAAATAGATGTACGTAGGAGACAAGGGGGGTAGCCCCGGCCAGTTTTCTAATTCTATGAGTATGCCGCTAAATGAGGTTCAAACTTTGTCGGAATTGCATGAATATTTCAATACAGATATATTTCAACGCAATATCGTACAAAAAAACTATATATTATCAACAACTTAAAAAAAAAAAAAATATTAATTATGGACTTGTATTCATTCTCCGAAGAGGAGTGGTGGGTAGAATTTCCGAAATCGTTCTTTGGCTACACAAACGTCACACGTGTAGTATATATCGCCTGGATTTATATCAACGCATTCCTCGTGAGCCCAGTATTTGACATTTGTGGCATTGGATCCAGTCCTCGTCAAATTTTTCGCCACATATTATGCACTCGGTGTCTTTTTTTTTGGCACGCGATTTCGATTCAGCTTTTCCTTTTGTGACGTTCCTTTTTCTCACCGCGATCTTTTGCTTTTTTCGGAACTGCTGATTTTGATAAGGAGATGGCGCCAAAATTTCACTTCTTTGAGTTCTTCTTTTTCGAATGGACAGTCTCTTCTCTGAGGTGTCTGGTAGAGGCAACAAGGTATTCAAAACATCGCTAATTGTTTCAACGCTGTTGGACTTCAACTTGCGATTAATCGAATGACCTTATTTTATGGCATATATGGTCCTGTAGTGTGGTGCGAGGAATCTCATAACGTGTTGCAGCAACTCTTTCAGAAGACTTGCTTTCAAGAACTGCTTTTATGGCTCTTTCTTATATTTTAGCCACTCCAATTTCCTCGGTTCGTAGTTCTTCCTTTGAACTTAGCCATTTTGACGCTCACCTACGTAAACAAACGACATGTAATTGCAATAAACCTTTTTTTTATGAAATTTCGATAAGAAATAGGCCTTTGAATAAATGGTCGGAGCTACCCGATTCGATTATTAGCAGAATTATGGCTTCAGCACTAAAATGAATATTAATTTTTCCAAACCAAAAATTACATGTAAGATTTAATGATTATAATAAATGTTGGCCAGGTAAAAAATATAATTACTTACGTTTTTCAATGGAGCACACTTTTTTACTTTGAATATAACGTGATCGTGTTTCACAGAAATCTGTGTTTACTTTTTCACGACCGGACACAAAGCCGAGGTGAGCTCTACTGCTCGCGCATTACTAGTGGGACGCGAAACAACACAGGACAATGGAAACAATCGAAATAAAGACAAAGCGAGCATAGATTTTGAATATGGCCGGGGCTACCCCCCTTTCCCCTATACCCATATATGCGCATATCACGGACACACACAGATGTGTAC
Source organism: Diprion similis (assembly GCF_021155765.1). Classification (NCBI taxonomy): domain Eukaryota; kingdom Metazoa; phylum Arthropoda; class Insecta; order Hymenoptera; family Diprionidae; genus Diprion; species Diprion similis. Next base: position 16,554,649 of record NC_060105.1, on the reverse strand, counting down.
GCACGTGTAGTTGTTTTTTTATTATAGTATAGGTTAGGTCAGAAGGTAGCCGACACGGACTGAGAATTCCGAATAATACAACATGCCTTATTATGTAGCGCCTAACTGCAAAACAGGTCATTCTCAAAATAGAAAAAACACAATGTGAGGTCGAAGTAGAGAATAATGGATTATTAATTTAAAGTTGAATCTGCATTCAAGGGCCGGTTCTACCAACTCTGAATAGCGTCATTCTTCCGAAAATGATATTCAACGAACGAAATTGAATATTTTCCATTCCATCTAACTACAAATAGCAACAATTCAGCAGCTATTCAATTTATAATTGATAATATATTCATGCGATAATTAAAATTCCTCTGAAAAAACGATAATATTCATGGTTGCTGAAACCAACACTTGTTCTATATACAATAATTTACGAATTATTCAACGCGATATTTTCTGTCCATTCTGTCATCGTATTATCTTTGTTGGCGACTACCGCGCCGCAGTCGGCGAAAAGAAAAATTATAGAGAAGAGAGAGTCGGTCGCGACATGGCGAAAGAGGAGAATGTACGTCAATAAAGAACTCAAATTAACCCGTGCACATCATTCTGAAACAAAAATTGCTCTTCGATTAATGTCTTTTTCGATTTCATCACCATCATGCAAGGAAAAAGTAGATGATCGACTTTTCAATGATTCATTATCGGTATGCTTCTCTTCTTCAACATCACTGCTCTCACTCTCACTCTCACTCACTCTCGCTCTCACTCTCACTCACTCTCGCTCTCACTCTCACTCACTCTCGCTCTCACTCTCACTCACTCTCGCTCTCACTCTCACTCTCACTCTCACTCTTGAGGAGCTCTTGTGATTGAGCTGTAGAAATTTTTACCCTTTTCCCTATCCCTGTAGCTACGTTAAGACGTTCATTACCATTCGTCGCTTCCTTTTTTAAACGATCTCGGACTTTACGCTCTTTTCTTTGCTCATCATAAACAGCCTGAATTTGCGCCTCGTTGAGAACTTCGAATTCATCGTCATTTTCCTGAACCTTTGATGCTGTTTGTATTTCGAATGGTGGAGTTGACTCACTTGGTGAATATCTGTTGAGAACCTGACCTGTACGCTTATTCTTTACCATTTGATGCGCTCCTGAAACTATGAACTTGTATTTCGCCGCTCTCTTTCCCTCAGCTACCATTATTTTACTCTCCGACACCATTATGAGATATTGCGTTGCGGGAAAATAGACACTGTTCGGCTCATTTAAACGAGACTCGGACGCCGAAACAATTTATGTTTCAGAATGATGTACACAGGTTAATTTATAACGAACATGAGTTCTTTATTGACGTACATTCTCCTCTTTCGTCATGTTGCGACCGAATCTCTCTTCTCTATAATTTTTCTTTTCGTCGACTGCGGCGCGGTAGTCGCGAACAATCCTTTTTTTTTTGTTTTTTCTTTGTACACATTTATACTTATAGTATTATTCTGGTTCTATGTACAGGTGCTTTGCACCTCTATAGAATGTACGCCGGAATTAAAATTGGATTTAAAAAAAATGTGCTTACCTGCACAGTTTCTTATACAAAAGAATTGAAGCTGGGTTCGTACATACCTATACAGTTCGAGGAAATAGTTTATGGCAACGATCTGTCCGAAAAACTAATACTGCCGAAAGTGAATCGTTTAAACGTGGCGCCCGAAAACTTAGCTCATCAATATGGCCGACGTGCTACCTCATGTACTCTCTCCCCAAGGCGCATACCCCTCGCCCTTATCCCTAGCTTGCGCTCCGTCCATAAGTCCGTGATTGCGTTGCACTCTTAGGCATATTGGGTCGCGGTTTGGAGCGCTCAGACTAGATCACGGTCCTATGGTGAACTAATTCGCTCTTCCGATTAGTTGGTGTTTTTTTTTGTTTTCATAAATTTATTTGTAAAATTTTACCAAGAGGATAATACGACAAAGGAAAGACACATTTCTGGGATGCGAATTGTAATATATTTTTATTTATTTGCGAAGGTTTTAATAATTTAGACTGACACGAAGATACACAATGGTTGCAAAATGCCATATGATTTATGAGAGCAATGAGCTCTCATAAGCTGAGTAACAGAGGCAAAGTGCGATGATGAACGAGATTTCTAACGTAGATTAACAAATTTAGATGAGAAAATGTATAAACTGCTTAACAAAGCGCCAGAATAACAATTAACAACACCACAGGTGCGAAAATATAATATGATAACTCGCGTACGAGTCGACAAGTTTAAAATTGTATAACAAAGAACAAATAATACAGCAAACGATTGAGAATAACACTGGTGATCACCTCAGAGATACATTAAGACACGTTAATAAATTGGTGATTGTAAAATAACGACTTCACAAAATATAAGACAATAAACATATCGAGAAAACTAGGCAGTTCGACAGGAGATTGTGACGTGAAGGTGGCTTTTCAGCTCCGCAGATTATTCGATAAATAAGCAAACGTTGCTCCAATCGTCGATTAGTAATAATAATCGTCGATTAGTAATAATAATCGTCGATTAGTAATAATAATCGTCGATTAGTAATAATAATCGTCGATTAGTAATAATAATCGTCGATTAGTAATAATAATCGTCGATTAGTAATAATAATCGTCTTTCAACTCACATTCGGCACTTGATCATTTTATGATGTTGGCGATAAGACAGCGCTGACTAGTAAGTTGATGTGCAGCTGATGGCGATGAACGAAACGGCGGTATTGGCAGGTGCTGTATGCGCGATATGCAATGGTTCAACAAGCCATCCACGCTAATTGAAATGCTAATTAGAGAAGTGCAATAAAAAAACAAATGTTCAGAATAGGTCAACGCCTGGAGAGATATACGCTAAATGAAACTTTCCCTTTCGGGCTATGTGAAGCGAGCGATAAGGTGACGATAAGAACACGTATAGATGAATCGAAATATCTTGATTTAACACGTGGTGCTGTATAGTCAGACATCGAACGGGTTTCTCCTAGTTCTGTGGTACGATGACGCTGCTACGCACCTACAGTTTAGACATCGAACGGGTTTCTCCTAGTTCTGTGGTACGATGACGCTGCTACGCACCTATAGTTTAGACATCGAAGAAGGGGAACTTCGTGACGACACATGTCGTGAAATTGTGATGGTTTGAGGGGAATCAAAACCCGTTACAGAATTCTCTCAAGATTATCTAAAGATCCGAAGTTTATAATTACGATGGGTTGGAACTTATCGTCGAGTCCAAGTCAATGAAGAGCGAATGTTTCATTTAAAAGCAATAATTTATTCTGACTTTTCGATAGGCAGCTGCCTATCATATTCAGGCTACTACAAAGCAAAAGAAAGAAGGAAAACAATATTTTAATCAACATTGTTTTTTGTTTCTTTAAACAAGAAAGAATTATAGATATATGTTGAAGTACAAGCAAAGAACACGAATATTGGTCGACATGGTTCGAGAAGTTGTGTCATGTTCGAAACCAGACACTGTTTTCTTTATAGAACAAGATATAAAATCTTGATAGCAAACGTTCAGTTTTAGCCAGGTTTACAGAAAAATGTGTTTTTTAAGAAATAAATGTCTATACAATACGATCTGTTTGGATTACTTACAATTTAGTGACTATCCTACTGGCATGATGTTGTTCACACAATGATCCGAGAGGAAGTGACCATTTTGAAGATTTGAATTTGCCTTCCTTTCCCTTAGGTTTGCATTTGTCCATCGGGTGACTTGTGCGGACCTGATCAGTTTCGTTTTCTCCCGGATTCCAGTGGCGTCTAACCTCTTCGGCACCCAGGTAAGCCCATTTGGATTTTCCCCGGTATTTATTGGAGTAATATCACCAACTATAATGTTGTTGTTAGTGTCGATTTGAGCTGGTGACGCCCCGAACAACTCTAACAATTTTTTCTTTTTGGATGCTGATACCCCTGAGGCTGTGGCACCCTGCTTTTCTGCCCTTGAGATTAACGTTCTCTTCCCTGCTGCCTCCTGTTTCCGTGGTCGCCTCTTTGCTTTGGCCTCGAATCCTCAGCTTTGCCCATTTCTTATCTCCAGGTGTCTGGACGGCTCTTCCCTGACGTGCTATCCCTGTCCCTGGTGTAAAAGATGCACTGGGCGACAGGTAGACTTGTTGATCCGATCCTGGATCATCCTGGAAACTAGGGTAAGTCTGTACCCGACTTCTCCTGCACGCTCGAATATCCTTCTTGTTCCACTATCACAAGTAGACTGGCGATCCTCATCCTCATGTAGACTTATTTGACTTCATTTGGTTGTTTTTCAGGTGACATCGTCCAAACATATGGCATTTAGACAATACCAGGCTTACTTATTTGTTTCTGTTGGGATGGACACTGCATTTACCAAGTGTCCTCTGACATTTTCATTACTTGACCACATGTTTATACAATTTTGAAGGTGAGCAAGCGGAACTAAGCCTATCCTTCCTCTATCTGATCCTTCTTTTTTTATCTTATATTATTTATAATACGGCTTAAACATATTTACATGGAATCGCCCCCTAATGGTGCGTGATTCAGGGTGCTCCAATAAAAAGGTAGCCTCCCCTACTTTTTCTACGACTCTATGCGCTCCTTCATATAAATCAAAAAACTTGGCTAATTTCTTTTTATCAAGATTTGAGACGTTAAGAGCTTTGACTAAAACTAAATCACCTATCTTAAAACTAGTCATCCTGTGTGTTGCATTGAAATATTTAGCTCTCATTTTACCTTTTCGTATAATTCTTTCATGAGCTGATGTGAGTTTACGTTTTACTGGCATGTCGGCTTGGTACCGAGGGAATCAGGTCTCCCAAAATCTTTTTGGCTTCTCATTAAAATGCAGCTCACATGGTGTGAACTCGGTAGTGTCATGCGTCACCTCGTTCATACATGTCTCTATTACTCCTATTCAGTATGCTTGTCTTTTATTAGGGTTCTAAAAAAACGTATACTTTCTCTGTTCAGTCTTTCCACAACGTTACCTTGAGGATGCCTGATCGAGGAGAATATGGGTATAATACCTTCGCTTTTTAACTTGATTAACCAAAAATTTGCTGACGTAAACTGGGTACCATGGTCGAACTATATTCGTTTCGGTTTACCCATCTTTGGTATGTATCTGTCGAAAATGCACCGAATCGTGCGCGTTGGCTGATTTCAAAGGGTAAAGTTTGACATATTTGCTGAAGATATCTATTGTAACTAACAACCACTTGTAATTCCCTTTACTTGCAGTTAATAGTCTCAAAAATTCAATCGATATCAATTCCCTAATTCCACCAGTCACTATATTTTGCATATCCGCGCAACAGTATTGGTTTGGAACCTTATATCTTTGACAAGTGTCGCAGCATCTTATTACCTTTCTGATCTCTCTTCCTAGTTTTGGATAATAAAACCCTTCTCGTGGCAACCGGTAGCACTTGGTTGCCCCTATATGACCATACAATTCTGGGCCGCAACCGACGCTATTGCGCAATATTTCACGACCGTTGCGCAATTATACGAGATACGATTTTTGACTCACGGTAACGAGACAATAAAATCAGATACAATATTTAATTAAACGAGAACGACAACCGAAACAATATTTCTACACGATATAACCGTTAAATTACCCGAAAACACGACAACACTAAAATGACGCCGTCGTCACGCGGACGCAGGGAAAGGGGGCCATGCGGGGTAAAATTAACAGAAATTCGGGAACAAGATCAGTGACGTTAATAATTAGTCAGGCTCGTCGGAATGGTCATTAACTAAATTATGAGCCACACGAGAACCCGAGATACGGAAAATTACGACCCAAACGGTCACCAATACAAAAGATAAGTAAGTGCGTCTTGGGGGTTCGAGCGGTAACAAAAGCTCACTTACGTTAGTAGAAACAGGAATTACTCCCACGTAACACTAATTAAGAGTTCTGGTGGTTAGTCATAGACTCACAAACGATACAAAAAAAAAAAAAAAGAAAGAAAAGTACGGTAACGATACAAGGAATTAATACGATAAAAAGGAACGTTAATGGCAAAAGGTAGCAAGGCACAAAAACACGTCTGATTCGCACGATACGAGATGCAGAAGTAAGACGTTCGGGGACTTCCGCGTAGCGTTGTTGTTGCAGCGGCGTTGCCTGCCGAACTTCTAAAGCGGCACGTTAGTTGGCAGTACCTCCTGGGCATGATTTCTGGCAGGCCTCGCAGCACACGCAGCGTTCGCCGTGCCCAACCCCTTCGGAATGCGTGGGCGGCACTTGCAGCGGTACTGAGCCTGTAGAGGGGCTCTTTGATGTTCCCGAGGTTGTTGGCAATCATCGTGTTCTGGCCGTGGACATCCCTCATAACTGATCTGGCCGATTCCAGATTTATCGGACCAGAACGATGAAGACAGCGTCGAACGGGTATGTCAGACAGGCGAGCTGATTTGCTTGGCATTTCTCGGCTCCGTAGAAGATGTTCGTGATAGGCACAGCCTCGCAGCTCTCGGAAACATATGCGGGGGAGGCACGGGTACTGCGAGGCGTTGAGCCACCTGCCAGGGTGGTTTCACCGTCAAAGAGGTACCCTCGGTGTCGAAACGTCGGTAGCTGCCTTATTTTCCTCCCTCTCTGCGCCTTTCATACTCAGGATAGCTCAGCATAGGTGGGAAAAGGAAAGACAAAATTGAGAGTAATTAGTAAAAGAACTTAAAATTACATAAGTGACCATATCCATTGCCTGTATTCCTTGCTGCCTCTTTTTTTAAAACGGGGATTTTGGAGGTTGAATAACGCGGTGCTAATCGCCGTGTTACAACTGACAATTGACGAAGTAACATACCGTCCGATATGAATGAAGCATCGTGGGTATTCTTCCCATAGCTTTGATTAGCATTGTTTCATCGCATTTAGGGTAAAGTCGGGATAGATGCCCCACCTAACGGAGATGTATTTTAAAAAACCACATATTTTATGAAAAAATCTTTTTATTGCACAAAGTTACTTTATAAAGCTTTGGTAATATTTGGACACGAACACAATTTTTTTTTTCGACTTAATCATAATGAGAATTGCGATAAATGAACATAATGTTTTGGCCATCTCACCCCAAGGGTATGGGTGAGATGCCTCACGTATGTGGGTGAGATGCCCCACAAGGCAGAGATGGCCTCTTTGTGTAATTTACGTGAAAAATGAATAAAAACAATGTTTCATTTACGTGTTACACCTTTTTGAGCTCGCTTTTCTTTTTTTCCACATTTATTGCACCTATCAAAATACATCGTACAGTTTTCATGCATCCAGTTTTCACAACCAATGCACTGCAACCAGTCTACCTTCTCTTTTGTATCGCGGTAATTTTCAAGACATTCGATACAGTAATCTTCATAAGAATTCAGAGAATCAGACGATTTTTCTTCAGAATCGCTTTCGTCTAGTGGGATTTTTTCTTTTTTTTTCACACTTTCTTTACTTTTCGATATTTTCTGCCGTTTCTGGGCTTTATTTTTGGCAACCTTAGTTTCGTTTTTCACGGGATTTATTTTTATTTTCTTCATTTTGGTACTGCAGTCACTTGAAGAATCTGACAATTCTGCATCAAAATCGCTTTCATCCACAAAAAAATTTCGTTCGGTGATTCTTGTTGTAGTTGCCCGCGTTTTTATTTTCAATCCTTTTTTTTCTTTGACAGGCTTATTTCCGGCGTTTTTGTTCTCTTTTTCCTGAAGCTTCATTCGTTTTTTATCTATTGCAGTCGGCGTGGTCAGGAGTGCTGCGGACTGTTTGCGTTTTTTATTTAACGGCAGGGGGATTTTTGGTATTGGGCGGATTTCCATCAAGTGTTTTGTCGGTGTTTCTGGTTCGTTTTGGGCTTTAGGGAAAGCCAAGGGGGCTGCTTTCAGTCCAGATACAGGGCTAAGAATGCTGGATGGTCCCGCAGTAGGTTCGACCTCTGATCCACTTTCTTCCACTGTTGAAATCGATTCAAAATCGGGTTCGAGACGATTATCGGTACGTTTGGAAACATCAGAAATTGCGAAAAAATGATCAGGTATCGCTGTTCTATCAAACGGATAAATTCCCGTTGCTCGAAACCCAGAAATTCCTGTCTGAACAGAAGTTGCTTTGATCCACGCTGTTCCAATAAGTGATCCTGCTTGCAGTCTGGTTATTCTTCTGTCCTGATGATGCAGCATCCAATTTGCGGTTGCTTGTTTAAAATAATCTTTTAGTGGCTTGAAAAAAGCTCTGTCTAAAGGCTGTAAGGCTTGAGTAGTATGGCTAGGTAAGCACAGAAGGAGTATGTCGTTAGCATCCGCAAACTCGAGCATATCCAATGCATTAGAGTGGGATACATGTCCATCCAGTATCAGAAGAACCTTTCCTGGGACTTTTCTTGGCAAAAAATGATCTTTCAACCAAGTTAAAAAAAGTTCGGAGTTAATGTACGACGATTTCTGGTTCATATAAACTTTGGATCCTGGAGGTAGTCCATCAGAGAATTCTGGTTTCTGCCGTTTGCCCTTCATAATTATCACTGGAGGAAGGAAAGTACCTTCCGCGTTGCAACATGCAATGACGGTGACATTTTCTCCTCTTTCAGCGGATGTCACTACATGCACATCTTTAGCACCTTTGGTTGCAAGTACTTTTCCAGGCTTGTTATTGAGTTGTAAACCAGATTCGTCCATATTGTAAATGCTTCCAGGCTTATCGAAAAAATCATAGTCAGTGTAGATTTTAAACAGCAATTCGAAAAATCCGTTCACTTCATCTCTAGACATGCCTTGCCCACGTGCTAGAGACAATCCCTCGGCTTGTCTAATGCTCAGTTCTCTATTTCTTTCCAAAAAAGTAACTAGCCAATCGCGCCCTGCACACTGCGTTTCTTTATTGAATCTGTGACTGATGCCAAGTTTCTCAGCGAATTGATAGGCGAGACGTCGAACACTCTGTCTATCTGGTGCAAATCCACAAGACTCGAGTCTTTGTATGTGCCTGACTAAACGTTTTTCGTTTTGCGTACCCAGTGTTCCTTGTGGCCCTAGTGGAAGCTTTTCAAGAATGCCGGAACTTCTTCGACGACGCAAAGTTCGTGAGGGTATATTGTAGTATTTTGATGCCTCGTTGACACCTATTTCACGAGCATCTATCCTTTTTATAGCTTCCCGCAGATTCTCTTCAGTCCACTGCCCCCGTGTAGCAGCGGCTTCAGTGTTTCTCTTAGTATACTTTCGAGGCATGGCTGGAAGCACAAAGTGATATTTTCCTAAAGACGGTTCATCCCGCAAATGAACGTTACCAGAAAAGCGAAAAACTGCGGAAAGTTTGGTGGGGCATCTATCCCGCAATTATCAGGGGCATCTCTCCCGAATCGGGAGAGATGCCCTTTTTGTAGTCACCTCCGTCGTAGTAGGCGTTCTGAAGTGGATGTTGGCACCAAATAACCTTCAAGTACCTATGTGAGTCTACGCATGCCCATAATACATTTTAGTTAATGCTAAATAGTCAGACCTACTCCATGAACAATATACAAAGTTACAGCAACGAAAATTTTTCCAGTACTTACCAGTAAATTACAATTATCGCGAAAATGATCGTCTTTTGTTGAGCGTTCGTGCGCGCCTTCTGTCATTTCAGATACGAAGAACAGTGAAAAAATTCAGTGGCACCACCTGGTGATTATTTTATGAAATATCAAATACCGGCCATCTAACCCACTGGGGCATCTATCCCGACTTTACCCTATGATGAGCGAACAACCCTCACCAGGTTTACTGGCTGAAAAGGATTCGGTGCATTCAAGACAAATTGCATTATTGTCGTCGCTTGTATCTGAAAGAATATCGTTATTCTCAGTTTTTTCCCTTCCCCTTTCCTCTCCTTTACCCTTGCCTGTTCCCTTGTCTTTTCCTTTTGTTTTTGGGGTATTTTCTTCTATTTTCATATTTTTTAAAGTATCCTTCCGTATTTGCTTCATTTTGTTTTCAAGAAGATTTTTTTCCTCAAGAGTGTCTATATATGGTGCTTTTACGTTTTCGTATGTTTATTCTACTTCCTAATCGCAGTGCTGCTTTCGGAAAAGGTCTAATCTCTTCAGGTAAAAGTAAACTTTGATTGGATTCAGGTGGAGGTGGCGTTTCAAATGGAAACTATCTAACTATGGTTCTATCGTACTGAATATTTAACAGGCATAATTAATTATTGGTAAACCTAATAGTTTTCTAGATACTTGGACATATCTACGTACGTATGGGCCATTCCACGTAGACTCGACTAATGAGAACTCCTCATCACTTTTCATTTATTCAGGATTCCTTATATGGTTCTCCGGCCACGAAAAGAATCTTCAATTATTTCAGATTCTTCTTGTTGAACCACTAATTTTTCATAATTATTCAAACCTATCTAAAATTTGGAATTTCTAGTAAATGCCAATTACTTTATTAATTTGTAATTGAAGCAAAAAAATGTTGATTACTATTTTGGTTTGTAATTAGAGCGAAAAAAGTGTCAATTACTTTTTTAATTTGTAATCGAGTGGAAAACATGTGTCAATTAATTGATATTTTCTTGATTACAAACTACAACTGTGAGTTCTGATTTAAATGTAGTTGATTACAAAAAGTAATAGGATGCTGCCCAACACTGCTCAGGACCCTTTACAGTCAATTGATTTGACAAAATTTACTTTTTCTAAACGTGTTCAAATATTTTTAAAGAGAATTGTCGCGTTGAGGGGAGGGTTTTGGATGCAAGGCTACAAGAATGCTGGTAGGCGCTTGTGGCACATGTGTGGATAATGTTGGGAAGAGATCACAATAGTTGATATCAACAGGAGTTATATGTTTATTTAATGTGTTTACGTCAACTGCATAAACAAAACCTTTTAAACGGTACAAAAATATATAATTCTAGTATGGTAAATTGAAATATATGGGGATTGAACGACACGATGCTTCGTGACGAACTTTTTGGTAGCAACTGGAAGAAATGACAAACTAGATAAACAAATACATTTGTAAAACAATCACACAATGCATTTGCACAGGGGTGTCCACATAATACAAAAATTGATACGAAACTGGAATAATACAACAGAAGTGAACGACACGATGCTTCGTGACGAACTTTTTGGTAACAACTGAAAGAAATGATGGACTAGATAAACAAATACATTTGTACAACAAACACACAATGCATTTGCACAGGGGTGTCCACATAATACAAAAATTGATACGAAACTGGAATAATACAACAGAAGTGAACGACACGATGCTTCGTGACGAACTTTTTGGTAACAACTGAAAGAAATGATGGACTAGATGAACAAATACATTTGTAAAACAATCACACAACGCATTGGCATAGGGATGTCCACATAATACAAAAATTGATACGAAACTGGAATAATACTACAGAAGTGAACGACACGATGCTTCGTGACGAACTTTTTGGTAACAACTGAAAGAAATGATAGACTAGATGAACAAATACATTTGTAAAACAATCACACAATGCATTTGCACAGGGGTGTCTACATAATACAGAAATAATTACGAAACAAGGATAATACAACAGAAGTGCGTCGTACCCTTCCACTCTTATGCGCGGTAAAAGGCTATATATTGGCGCATATACGACCTCGTATCATTCGGATAGCGCGATATTATCAAATCTGTTCATTTACGGTCAGCTGTACTACCTTTTCGTCCTGGAATCGTCTGTGTATGGTTTCCCCGTCCCACTTGTGGGTGAATATTTGTTCGCATCCAAGACACATACCGGACGATCTTCAACTGGACCTGTTCGATATGGCGATCTCTTCCCGATACGCGGCTGAACCTGCCTTTCATTCGTTGATTGCCGGTTCTAAAATTTTTCTCCAGATGTCTCATGGCGCGGCAAAACTGGCAATCAGCGTCCGCTCCAGATTTCGCTGCAAATTTTGATGATGAGATATGAATGTTGCAGGAAAGAACAATGCTTATCGTATTCCGCGAGCGCGGCCCCGCTCAAATTTGAGAGCTCCTCGAGTCCGGATGCTTGCGTATTGATCCTGAACCGAACGCGAATGACAATCGATGCATAATTGAACCAAGGAGTGACAAAAGAATCCCCTCTACGTTAGGGAATAAAAATCCACTGGCGAAAACTTTCGTCCGTATGGATGAATGATTTGACGAATTTAAGTCGACATACCTATAATATGGTCTATCAAGAAATAACAACAATGCGAATGTTACGGTATAGAGGGACGATATTGACAAGCGGTTGTCAATACCTCCTTATACCCACCCGAAATGTTGGTCCGAGTACCTTTGGGTCCGATCTCGTTTCGTGCACGCTACGACGAAGCTCGTTGCATAGTTCAATGCGCTTACTGTAGGAATATATTTCAAACGAAACTAAACGTTCAAACTCATGCACGTCTTCGAACGAAAACGTTCTGAAGTCAATGAGCCACCTTGATGCTATTAAAGTAACGTGACCATTTATTTTCTTTGTCGAAGCGGGACGCATGCGAAAATTAAGGAGAAAAAATAAACTATTGGTATTTTACTACTTTATATTCAAAAATAATGTTACATCCAGGCCAGTCTAGGCAGTTGTTTTATATTTGTCGGAAGAGCAAATGAGTTTCAAAATATCGGGTCTAGTTTTTAAGTACGAATGGAGCTGATTACACGACTTATTTATGTTAGTTTTCGTGATCAGAATGGCTTTCAAAACTGAGACACTTAACTGTGTTTTTTCACTTGTCCATATTTTATTCATTATAGAAAAAACTCTTTCGACAGGTGCGTTACTTCCGGGCAGACATAAGACGTACTCAATAATTATACGAAAGTTACTACATTTCAGGTTGTTTGCACGGAAGTGTTTAAACAACTCCACCCAACGGTCTTCAGCAGAAACATTCTTAGCATTCCAGCTTGTGGCTTTTTCATCCGTGATGTAGTTGGAAATAAGCGAAAACTCATCGAACACTTCCGTATCTTGGCTGCCAGTAACAAATCCTTGCGTAATCAACAAATCCACCACATTCTGTACTTCTTCCCACGTAGGTACTTTAGCCAGATTTGCCCATTCAAACACTTCTAGTTCGGCATTAAATTGACACCACTGCTCCAAGTATTCTTTACTCGTTTTGTAAAATTCAGTTGCCGCAGTTTTAACATTCTGCTGATCAACAGCAATTTCAGCATTTTGTAATTTTATAAGTAGATTACGGACGGTGTGAGGAAGGAAAATCGAACTCTCCTTAAGTGCCAGGTTATCTCGGAGACGATTAATTTCCTTAGCAGACTCTATTGCAGATACGTTTTGTCCTTCGATTTTCAACACGACTTGATGAAAAGTCGCCGCCTGTGCGTGCATAAAATATAACCACAGTTCAGAGCTAGGATTTTCGAAAAATGTTTTTAAAATATTTGGGCATTTATCGATACTCAGAAAATGGCTTTTCAAAGGCTTGAACATTTTCAAAACTCTCTCAAGCGCCGGCATTAATGCAAGCCACCTTGTTTTACTGTAGCCCAGAAGTTTCTGGTACTCTGTGTCAGTAGAATCACAGAAATCTTTAAGAGCTTTTACTCTAACGCTGTATATGTAGAAAAATGAATAAATTTTGACGATTATGCATTCAAAATCAACTGGAAGACAATCTGCGGCAGTTTTTATCGCATTGTGGACTATGTAGGCTCCGCATCCAATCCCAATGAGCTGTCGTCCGACTGAGAGCTTCAATTTTGTGTAAACATTATTACTCCCTTTTCTATTTTTTCCTCCGAAATTGCATTTTGTATTATCTCCACAGAATGCCACAATTTTTTTACTCAAATCATTGCAGGATAATACTTCCTTTAGGTAACCAACAATTATATCCGATGTTTCTGCTGGCTGCTCCCGAAATTCTAAAATCTTGACTTTCACGCCTTCGTAGGGTAAAAAATAGCGGATTAAAACAGGGAATAATTTTATCGATCCATGATTGGACGCATCAGTCAATAAACTTATGCAGTGGGCGTCGCGAAGGTGCTCTTTCAATTCATCTGTCGCCATAGGTGCCAGCACATTTACAACAATAGCCTGAGATTTTGTACGAGCACATCTAAATTTTTGCTCAAAACACGTTTGAATTAAATTTGAAGCACAGTCATTTGAGCGAAAGCTGTGATTTTCTTGCACCGTGTGATACGCCCACGCATCTTCCGCTGCAGCTATATCCAAATCCTTGGAAGTCTGCAAATCGGTTCTTTTAAAAAAAGCAAGCATTGACGAGCTTGAAGCAGCAGCTTGATCGGAAAGCTTGTGTTTTTCCGATTTTAAATGTTTCTCAATATCGCAGGCACCCCCATGCCCAACACTAAAATCAGTACAACATTTTTCACACGTAACGTCTGCTACCCCGCTTCTTTGTTTTATAAATGGATACTTATTTTGCAAAGTAGTATTGAAGGTACACTTGCGTTTAGGCATTTTTGTAACCGTACAATAACGACAATCTGAAACAATGTGTGCGCTCCGAACACTCCGACTCGCGCGACTAGGATTAAAACAAATATTGTAACTGTCGCGGAGTCGATTCGAGCCGAGCGGCATCTTCGGCAGTCAGCATCATCCAGTCTCATCCTGTTGTCACGCGTCACTCGCTCTTTCTTCACGCTGCGACCCGCCCGCGTATCATAAATAATACTATATTTGGAGCCTATATTGCTGGATTTTGGTCTGTTTGATAGGTTTTGGTCTGTTTGCGAAAGCGGGACATTTTTGCCCTCGCTGGGGACAGCGGGACAGACGGTCTGAAAACGGGACTGTCCCGCCCAAAGCGGGACGTATGGTCACGTTATATTAAAGGCAAGAGTATTGGGCTCAGATCCTTTTCCTTCAATAACGATATTTAGATCTCCGTAAAGGGAGAATACAAGATCTTCGACCTTATATTTCTCTCTTCATCCTGAGATCTTAAGATCAGAAGGGATTCTTATCACATTTTTGTCATGTAGGATAACACAACACAGTTCGTATTGTTTCGGAGTTATAAAGACCCCTCGCGCGCACTGCATCCTGTACCTCACTGTAATCAAACTGTTTTTCACTGATGTCGGCAGATTATGTACTTGTATTGAAAAAAGTTTCCACCAATCACTTCGCGAAGGCAGTAGGACGAGTAAAACCGCTGCCACCAGATGTTACGGTATAGAGGGACGGCATTGACGAGTGGTTAACAATACCTCCTTATACCCACCCGAGATGTTGGTTCGGGTGCCTTTGGGTCCGATCTCGTCGCTGTCCTCGATCCGGGAATGATGGAAGGAGGAAGGATAATGAAATGGAGAAGGGTTACTTTTGATGTAAAAGCTTTACTTAATTCATTTTTTTCCAGAAGAAACGAATCTTTTGTTTATAAATACTAGATTACGGAGAATATTAGTTATACCTGCGTCGTTAATGAAGGAAAAATAATTTTTGTATTATAACTGCAAATGATTGACACGAAAAAATATAGGTTTCTGGAAAATCAGATCACGAATTAAGAACCTTTCTACGCGCTTCGCAAATTCGTTAATTTTTGGGAATGCTTCGATTATGAAGAACGGTTGGCTTCTTTCCGTTACTTTTCACCCAACCACTTGACGTCTTTATCAATTTTTATTTTCCTGAAGCGATATGCGAGTTGTCGATGAGCACCGCACGTGTCATCGTCGATCCATCTTCGCTACACCCGCTATATCTCCTGTGTACCACAGTTTGGACGTAGGAGAACAGATGTCTTGTATGCTGTACCTGTCTCTCACTTGTGGATGATCGGCATCAAAAACAACATTCATTATGTGAAAAATGAATGATAATTGTTTCGTCGCTACGCACAGACATCTAAACTCTTGAGCGCCTTTAGTTTCATACGCTCTCAAGTATGTCAATACCTTGCGCGGGGACTGGTGCATAGGACTCTATTTGACAGTGACGTTCTGCATTGGTCACATTTCGTGAGCTTGATAGATTTCTTCGCAATGTAACCTGTAACCTGTCACGTATTCAACCGCAGATGCAACCAATGTTTTATCTGTGGTGTGCGACGCGTCTGCGTCAACGACGATTCTGTCGATGTTTATAGATACATCTCATCTATGTCAAGCTGAGCAATGAAGCTTGCTGGTTCGTCGGCGACCGTTGCAGTAGTCCGATTACTCGCTGCTTCCTGAACTTCGGTGCTCAGAAGCGGTTCGTCTTCGTCATCTGCACAATTTGCAGATTCAGCTGGCCTGATCAAATTTAGCATGATATTTCTTTAAAAAATCAGGCGAAATTGTTGGGCCGTAGGATTCTGATTGTACGTTCCACCGTGGTATCTGATCATGGAGAATAAATTCTCCAGCGGATATTGATTCAGTCGGCATGTCATCAGAAACTGAACTCCTTCCTCCTTCAGATCTTCCCACAGCAGCACTGCTGCCAGCCGTTGAAGGAAGGTGGAGTTTTTTCACCACTTTTGGTAATAGTGCGCCAGTTGGACGATCTGTCGAGCATCTCACGTAGATTCTCCTCCACGTAGGGCGCCGATCGGGTGACGCACACCTGTTGGGATTGGCATTGTTGGGCGTGCGACGCTTCAAGTTGTCATAGAGGTCGTTCAACAACTGGAAGTAATGAGCGATGTGCATGACAGTGGTACTTTTAAGCAAGTTACTGGTGGCTGCTGTTATCAACGCTGCGGCCACTCTGCAACTAAATACCTTCAACGCTAGCCTACAGTTCATGCGTAGGAAAATCGTCGGCTAAACGTGTTTTTCGGACAACTCACACTCCGGCCGTGTACTTTCATCATGCCCGAGATCCCATAATGCACGAAGATTTTTCCAGGAAGCTCGTTCGTTATTATCTCCGAAAACCACGTTGTGCTGCAGTAGTTGGTTCCTGAAATCTTTCAGGATATGCGGGATGTCTAGTTTCGAAAATATTTTTCGACTCTTGTGCTCGAAATACGGTGCCTCTACAGTGACCAAGTATATCATGGCACTCTGATTACTGGGACATTAGTCGCACACGAGAGCATGCGCTGCCAGTTCTGTATCTGCAACGGCATCAAGATCCAGCTCGATCATGGCAGATAACTTATCATTTCTCATGGAACCACCTGTAAGAAAGTAAGTAAGTGGTTGCTTTCAGTTGTAAAGAAGGCCCCTCGCCGTAAATACTAGTTCACTTGTAGCAATTGCAGGGGAGCAGCCTAAAATACCAAAGTATTCCAACCCCTCGATTTTCTTGCGCGCCTCGTTATACTCAAAGCCCTTCTTCATTTTGACCTCGTTGAAAAGAATTACGCACTGAAGCTCATGTCCATGCAAGCTGCTTTCTCACGCGAAATCTGGAAAATCGCAGGCCACTGTTCGAGCCAAAGTTGAATTTGCCCGAACCAACTTCTTATAGTGCAAATCGAAAGCAAAACGAGTCCGAATCGATTCTGCAATTTTTTATATAAGCTGGGAGAAGTATAATGCATCGCCATCGTCACCTGTTTCTCGCCGGAATAGGACGCGCCTAGTACGTGAAACCACTGCATGAGTACGAAGGTCAGCACGAAACCTTCGAGCCTTTGTTTTATCGCGACAATAAGGTTACTATCAGAAAGTTTGCCTTCCTGCAAGTTACCTTCGCAGCGCCGAAGCTTAGCCTTGGTCGCGATTAATTTAGCTTGCAACGCCTCATTCCTTTTTCGAAGCTTAGCGATTTTGCGATCCCGGTCTTTTATGTCCCGATGGTAAGACTTGGCTCGACATGCCCACCGTTTTGCGCGGACGAGCACAGCAGATTTCGTGCTGCTACTCGCGGACGGATGTGGGTCGAATGGAATCGGGATCGCGTGACTTTTCAGTCGAGCGGTTGGCAAGAAAGCATCGCGATCAAAATGCTTACTGCAGATTCGAATTCGATCGAAGTCGAATCGTCACGGCTATTTAAAACGTCACTCTGTTCTTCTCGGCTATCACTAATCTTTCGAAATGATTGCCGTCGGATCACGTGTTCGGTATTGTTCTCCAGTACTCGTTTGCATTTGCGAACAATCGCAAGGGCAAATCGTAACGGCCTCGAGGCTTCGGGCTAGTCAAACCATTTATCAGGTATCAAGTTTTTTTCGTATGTATCCCGTTTTCAATGATTTGACACTGTTGTGAACACCTTCCAGCGCTACCTTTCGCATGTTTTCCTTAACTCTACCCAACATGCCAGTCGCTTCTGGTATTATCCCATTGCAGTTTAACTTGAACGTCGACTCAGATAGTATCTCGGATTGTTTGAGTGTATCGCTTTTCTATTGTCACATAGCCGCTATAACTGGCTGCACATCTTTGAGCGCCTCTAGTATAAGCAAGACTATACCTTTGCTAATTTTAAATTCTACCAAATACAGCTTATTTATTTCCATGCTCTCTTTCATTGAAGACAGGAAACTCATCACTAGGCAAACCCCTTCCATCTTTCAGGCCTCATCGTCATAAACTATTGTTATGCTGAAGTAGAAACAGTATTTCCTAAATAACACAGATTTTTTCTTGTATTTTGTGCCGATATCTTCCGAGGTAAAGTCATACCTAGCAAGCAGGCTCTAGGACTGTTAATTTTAGTCTCGCACGTAGAGAAAACATCAGCTTAGGATATCTTAAGCCTATCCACAAGTGATAATTCTGGTAATATGCCTGTCTGCTCTCTAGTCTCAACAGCTAATGAATAATGCAACTGCAACATTAGCGGTAATCCGTCACGCTCTTCATTCGAAAATAATTGAACGCACTACAGCAGGTTCCGGTCTAACAATTCCATGGGTTCTGACATGTCTTATAATCTAGGTCCAGATAACGTCGACCCCGATACGCCACTTTTGATCCTTAAGGCAACCATTTGACCTAACTTCGTGACTCCACATACTATATGTACAGTCATGTTCATCGATGCATCCACCGTAACTAACTTTATTTTTTCGACTTTTGCTTCCTTTCTACTCGTATTTTATGTGCCCATGGCTCGCGAAGCAGTCGACAGGAGAAACTGAGAAATCACGACCACAGCCTCTTGCTGCTGTCATCCGTATAAGCTCCAAAATCGCAAGAGCACAGATAACCTGTTTCACAAAGTGCATGAGCTGTCAATTTGAGACTCGACGGATCCTAAATACAGGTTAGGATATCATGGAGGTCCTAAGGCCCAGAACTTCCAACTGACAAATATATTACGGGGAAAAAGACGCCGTTCCTGTGCCGTAATCTTAACTGTTTTTTCGATTTACCGCAACGAAATGATAATATTATAAGCGTATTGCGTATGAAATTATAACAACGACACGTAGTGAAAAAAGGTTAATGATATGGAAATTGATTAAGATTCTCATCGTCAACAAATTCATATCAGTTTGTCTAATTTTACTAGTCATGTTCTCATCGTCCATCAATCTGGCCTTTGTGCGACGATATGTAACTCTAAATAATCGCCTCTATACAATGTATTATACAGAAGTTGATCAGCAATTTCAATTCAGTGATTTACGATCCTTCTTATTTGTAACCCTTCGGTCCGAATTCTCCTTGGCCTGCGGATAAACAATTTAGTGTTAGCATCACTTCATTTCTAATTACAAGTAATTCGACATTTAAAAATAATTAAATGTCAGTAATATTTTTCATAAAAATGTGGAAATACAAGAACACAAGTCTCAAGAATAATGGTTAGGGTAACTTTATGGGTTCTACCCTCAATATTACAGTGCATCACAATGGTGTATTATAGATCATAAGAAGCAGATGTACCGCAGTTGGATAAATACCCATATTTCCTCATCAATTAATACTTCGTTTAATAGCTGTTGTTGTCTATAATGGCTTGAAGTCGATTTGCATGTAGTGAATGCAGTTACTAACAATACCAGGGAAATTACTTAATCCTTTCCAGGTTTGTTGGACCACGGCACATGGTTGTGGCATGGTTTGACATTCTCTCGAAATTTTATTCAATTGCTTTATTGCCGACATATTTTCTATTGGGTTCAGGTCAGGGGATGGAGCAGGATGAGAGAGCACATAAATATCTGGGTACACTGCGAACCAGGATCCAATGATATGAGCTGTGGGCACTGCACTATTGTCGTGCACCATGTTGATCACTCGGTACTGATCAAGTGGAATCCAAGCGACGAACTGACGGCTAAAAAACATCCTCCAGAATATCTACGTAATCGAAACAGTTCATGTGCCCCTCTACTACTTGTATCTCGCCCACACCATTTCGAGTGATGTACGTCCAATAAGCGAGCGAGACCCGCCCGCTTATGAGCTTCGTGACCCACATAATTCGGATTTAATCGCGCATTATTGCTCCTGGGTCTCCAAACATGTTTAAGCCCATCCTCTGTTGTGCAAAATGCTTTCTCATCCATAAAGACTGTACGTGTCGTAAGCATCCGCGTACGCCAGTTTTCGATCGGTGTTGTTCTGTCAAGACGGTTTTCATTGACCGGCTTTTCACAGACAATATGTGCCTCCTTCAAATGCCTGCGCACAGTGAGCGGACTTATACCCAGGTCAAAATCCTGTTCAAAGGCCACCGAACTGTCGAACAGATTATGTTACCACAAAATGCTCTACGATTTGGACGGCCCTGGGACGGTCTTACTATATTATTTACCCGATGATCGAGCAACGAATCTTCTCCACCCTCCTCCAACTACTGCACCCATTTTCGCACCTTACGAATACCGAGGTTCATCGCTACCGCTATGCGTCATTCATTCCACCTCGCCTCATGCATACCACTGATCCGTCCTCGAGTGATTACTATAAACGTTTTAAGAAGAGCGTTACAACAGACCTGTCATAATTTAAATCACAACCACATACGTATTGAAGATTTATATCCGTAGACAATGGTCTGACCTTAATTTTTTTGAAGTAGATGAAAGTATGCGGCATTAATAATTAAACGCATCATCTTTATTTCGATTTTTTCCATAAACTTGCATCGATAAATAGTCGACGATATTGAAATATCAGCGATCTATGTGATCTTGTTTCAATGGGGTATATTTTTTGAGGCATCGTGCAATGTTTCGCATTTTCCCGATAAATCTATAAAATTTATGAAAAGCCAATTATGACGTTGTTTACTATGGAAATGAATCTTCAATACGTATGTGGTTGTGGTTTAAATTATGACATGTCTCATACTGTTCTTCAAACGTTTTTACTAATCACTTGAAGACGCATCGTTGGTATGCATGAGGCGGGGTGGAATGCAAGATGCATAGCAATAGCGATGAACTTCGGTATTCAGACGGTGCGGAAATGGGTGCAGGAGTTTGAAAAGGGTGCAGAGGATGCAGAGGATGCATTGCGCCATCATCGGGAAAATAATAATGGCACTCGTGAGATCCTTCCAGAAGAAGGTGTTCAAATCGTAGAGTATTTTGTGGATCATAATCCATTCGACAGTTCGGTGGCCTCTGAACAGGATTTTGACCTGGGTATAAGTCCGTTCACTGTGCGCAGGCATTTGAAGGTGGAACATATTGTCTGTGAAAAGCCGGTCAATGAAAACCGTCTTGACAGAACAACACCGAGATCAAAGACTTGGTGCGCGTATGCTGACCTACAGAGATCCTTATTTATGTTCACAGTCTTTATGGATGAGAAAGCATTTTGCACCATCGAGAATGGGTGTAAGCATGTTTGGAGGCTCGGAAGCAATAACGCGCGATTAGATGAAAATTATTTGGTTCACGAACCTCATAGCAGGCGGAACTCGCTTGCTTACTTGGGGGTACATCTCTCCCGATGGTGTCAGCGAGATTCGAGAAATGTGGGGCTGGGGGGGGGGGGGGGGGGGGAGAGCACATGAACCATTCGATCACGTAGATATCCAGGTGAATGTTTTTTATCCGCCTGCTCGTCGCTTGTATCCCGTTGATCAATACCCCGTATGCAGTACACACGGCCCATATCGTTGGAGACTGGATCGTACTGCACCCAGATATCCATGTGCTTCCTCATCCTGATGAGTCCCCTGGCTTGATCCCAATAGTAAATATTTGGGCAATAAAGCAATTGAATAGAATTTCGGGAGAATGTCGAACCATGCCACAACTACGTGCCGTGGTCCAATAAATCTGGAAAGGATTAAGTGGTTTCCCTGGTATTGTTAGTAACTGCATCCACTCCATGCCAATAGACTTCGAGCCATTATAGACAACAGCTATTGGACAAAGTACTAATTGGTGAGCATATATCGGTATTCATCCAGCTACGCTACATCCGCTTCTTATGCACTGTAATATCGAAGCTAGAATTCATAAGGTTACCCTAACCATCGATCTTGAGACTTGTGTTTTCGGATTTCCATATTTCTATGGAAAATATTACCGACTTTCAATTATTTTCAAATGACGAATTACTTCAAATCGAAAATGAAATGATGTTCATATTAAATTGTTTATCCGCAGGGTGAGGAGAATTCGGACCGAGGGGTTGTAAATACAGAGGATTATAAATACGAAGGATGGTAAATATAAAGGATTGTAAATACGAAGATTGTACTTGAGAAGAAAATAGAAAAATTGATGTCTAGTTCTATTATGAGAACAAGTCTCATGTATCGATTCTCAATAATCACTTCCAAAGCTTTACAATTCACCTTTGAGGTCCCTTGCCAATTGAAGTCTGCTTCTACAATAACAAATTACCCCATGTATCGCTTCTCAAGATTCGCGAACACCACCTTAAGTCCACTTCTACGACGAGCATTAACCCCATATATCGATTGTCAAGATTCGCATCCAAAGCCTCAAGTCCAGTTCAACGATGAGAAATAACTCCACGCATCGGTTGTCAAGAATCGCGTTTAAAGCCTAAATTCATTTTCGAGGCCCCTTGCCAGATCAAGTCCAATTCTACGATGATAAATCGTTCCATGTATGGATTATCAAGATTCGCATGAAGAGCGTGAAGTAATTTCCGAAGCCTCTTACCTTTTCAAGTCTAGTCCGACGATCAGAACTGTGTCGTTTCTCAAGAGCTTCGCCCCATGCGTAGTATAAATCTTGTTGCATGTATTGGCATTTCCTGTATTTCAATTGCTTTGACTTAACACCCGATATTACATTGCTGAAATGAGTGTTCGTTTCGTGTTAGCAACTACACTGGTGTAAGACGATTGACTAAATTAAAATAGGTCATTAACCATCATCAAAGCAATAAAAAAGTATATTACAACAATTCACGTATGACGATCCGAGTTATCGAAAAAAAATTAAATTAAACCCTTTTTTCGAGATGGCGGAAAATGCACATAGGAAATCGAGGTCGACAACTTATAGTCATGCTTTTCTAACACAGCATATCCAAAATTCAGCTTTCTCGGTTCATTTGCATTTCCAAATGTCTATAATGACTGGACTAATTTGCAATTCAGATTACATTCGTAGATCGTCGAAATCGAATGTCCAAAATCTATACTTTATGTCTTTCACAATTAACCAATCGAAACATTACTGTTTAAATACCGTTCACCTGCAAATACCAGAAAGAACAACTGACTGATTCTTTTTCCCACAACCGAATATACCTACGAGTAATATCACGCGATCACGATTCACGCGATAGTACAACCCGTTTACGGATATTTGATGTTACAAGTTTGGGGGGCAACTCCAGAATAGCATGTATGTATCAGTTGACGGAATGAGCAACCTATCATGACGATAAAAAAGCCCTGTGTTTTTCTAATGGACTAAGTTCAATTCGGGAATCGAACATCAATATGTTGATAGTGAATTTACTCAAATCTCAGCAACACCTTTAACTTCCGGCCAATCTACAAATAACAGACATACTAAACATATTGCCACAATTGAAGCTCGTGAGCTTCTAAACTTGTCGAAGTGTATCCTGCCCGCAATTGTTTCAACGTACGTAAATGATAATCTCCGACCGTACCTTATGTTTTCCTCATGAACGTTTTTCATTTTCTCGAGTATCGTATAAAATCCAACATTGATCTCGTCTGTACACGATTGCCGTATAATGGCTAATTTCGCCTACGAATTATAGGGGGTGTAAGATTTACAACGCCAGCTAGGTGGTAAGGGTCACCCATAAATGGTAACTGCAACTCCGTCGAGACGTCCTTTGGGCAAATCGTTGTATCTGTTGCAACGCTAATGTCGTAGGTTTCGACAATAATGTAATTCCCTAGAGAAAATAGGGAAATTTATGAAAATAAGAAGATTTAACGATTTAATTTAATTTTAAATTTGGTAAACAAATAAACCTTTAAATTTGGTAAACAAACCTTTTAAACAATCCTCGATGACCGCAGATTTAACCACAGTTAAGTGGGCGTCTGTCTTTCGACCATCATCTATTACCAACTATTACCATTTCTCATTTGCAACGTGACAGTTTAAATATATTACTCAGTGAAATATTAAATAATTATATAAATAATTATTGCTAATCAGTTTCAAAAATAGTTGTCGTCACATATCCATTGCAATCTTCTTCGCAACAAAGACGTCTGTCAGAAAGTATAACAGTTCTTTCGATGGCAGAGCTGAATTCTGTAGTGTTAACATTTTTTCTCTCAATCTGAACTCGTGGGAGTTTTGTGTGTCGAGGCGGACAACCTCTGTCACACTGTGACACCTCTTTGAAACTCGGCGTATCTGCAAATAATCCAAGGCACAAGACTCCAGCCGTTACGTGGCACTCGATGAATTCGCAATTACCCTGACTGCGCGTCGTTGGATTTAATGTTTTTAAAATTTGCGCTCTTCGACGATAGCAAGTGGCGTGTAAGCCGAACGACGACGCTTGTGCGATCGATTCAAAAAGTGGATCAGTGCCTCCAACATTCTTAATGAAATGCTCGAATTCCACGCGATCGTGCAGGCCGCCAAGAAGATTTGAAAAACGCTAACGAACGCGCAGGTATTACTTCTGGTATAAGTTTTTCCATCCAATCTCACCGGCTTAAAAGTTAATTTATTTCCGTTCTTCAATAATGGCACTTTCGATAGTTTTTCATGCAACAAAAACTCATTTGAAACATAAGCCGTGTGCAGATACCGCGACTTTTTCGACTCCCTTTTTTTGTCTTTCGCTGCTAAACCCCGCCAATTTTCTATCTGATTCGATACGGTAACAGTAGATGTACTTTTTACGCGATGGATTTCACACGACTTACGTATGAGCGGATCCACGCCACTTCACTTAGAAAAAAAAAAAAAAAAAAAAACCAATATCGAGGATTTTGAAATTTTAAAAAAAATGGCGGAGTTAGAGCTCGCGGTGGCTTCGTTGAGCACACCTGTGCTGTAATTGGGTTTAATTCTATTTCACTCAGTTTGTGCTACGTGACTGATAGATTATCTTGCAATATGTTGGTGGCTCTCAAAAGGGCCGATATTTTCAGCGATGATTCGCAGGATCACGGTTAGTAGCCAATCTCTATTTGAAATTAATTCATAATTTTCGTCGAATCAAATTTTTCTGATGCGGAAAATAATTTTGTTTTGATGAGTTTATGAGATACTGGAATGACCGCATGTAATTTTAGAGTGCCACGAACTGTCAAGGCTTTATCGAATTGATTTTGTAAAATAAATTCTTCCGCTTGATGTTCTGCAGACGTACAGTACGCAAAAGATATGCTCCGAAAATAAGAACCTGCCTAATTATACAGATCCAGCGGTGTTTAGATAGGATCGAAATTGCCAATCAGTTGTAAACTCGTACGCGAAGCTAATCTCTTACAGTTCCACCAACACCATCACACGGCCCTTTTCCATGTGATGTAGCAAAAAAATGCCATTCGGCTTCGCATTGAAAGTCTTCGAAGTGATGTGTTATGTTTGTGAAATTCTTTTTGTTCTTATATTGGGAAGCTACTGTGACGTCCCGATGCCGTCGGTCGTTGAAACAAACTAAGTAGAGTGTTTGCAGAAGGCACAACACCCGAACATCAGAAACACGTGTTTGGAGCCCTGATTTTTGGTAGAGGACTCGGGCCCCCGCTACGAACAAGTACTGAATGGAGGAATAGACTGACAAGTGCCGCGAGTGATTTAATGTTAAATGATATAGGTCTTACCTTTGATCGATGTGAACTGCCTTTGATCCTTATGCTTCCCTGGATCCTGGTCGAATAAGGATTTCGTTTTGGGGATCTCAGGGTAAACACAATTCACGAAACACTTGTTGATTAAACAGTACCAAAAGTAACTATATATTGTTACAATCCTTTTGTCATCGATACACTTGTTGTATTAAAATAAAATGTTTTAAATCTAATATGTTTAACACTACGAGTCGAGGGTATATTGATGGTTGATTTTGGAATGGAAGTGAACAGTTGAGAGTTATAATAAAAAATGGGTTTTTGAATATGACTGAACAATAGCAAGTTAGTTTTCTTGAATGCGACTGAACTTGTTGAGCGTTGAATAAAAAGTGATTATTTTTTAATGTGACTGAACAGTTTGAGAGCTAAACAGAAAGTTTTTATTTTTTTATGTGACCGAACAGTTTGAAAGCTAAACAGAAAGTAATTTTTGCCACGATGCAGCTGACCGCTGGTGGGTGGCTGTGCGCTTGCGCGATTTTTCTCTCTGCTGGCTGACGATGGTCACATGGGCCCTTTGGTCATGCCAGAGTTATTTATTGTTTAGTCTATGTTCCTATCACTCTGATGAGCGGTGGTCCGACTCCGGGCTGTGCAGGGAACCCAATATTTAAACATCTATAGAGTGTCATATCTTCAACTGCGCCATCCTCAACCCAAAGGACTGTATAGTACCACCCACCAAGTGTGGGAGTATCGAGGTAACGAAAGATATAGCGACCATTCGCAGAACTCGGCATTGAGTTGATTATTAATTTTGGTTTGTGATTTCCTTTTGGTTTGGCGTGCCCATTTGAAGATAACCTCATATGCCTTTAAGGCTTCTTACTAATTATATTTATATAGTGAATAATATAAAATCAGGTTATAATATTATATTGATGTGTGCGTGTATTGAAATGTAAGAACATATACTCTTTTATATGTATGTGTTTGTCTGAGGTATTATAAAGAAGGAAGAGAACAGCAGTTTAAAGATATATAGGCAAATTTGTATAGAGACAATTTTCATTGAGCGGACGTCTCTCACGGGGACGTCACACTACTCCATCGGAGAAATAAATTATTTTTTCCATAGTAATCTAATTTTGAAACTTCTCTCTCATAAAGTTGATTAACTTTTTTTGAAATGAATAAACCGCAACTGTATTATGTTTCAGAAGCTCTAAAATTATCACAAAACTAAAATGTCTTAACTGGTCGTCGACGTAAATTTTATAGTAAACCACGATTGGATGAATAATCGCCTGATTATTGGTCCAGTGAAACACTTGCGTGAATCTTGTACAACAAATGCATAATTCTCAGCGAAATCGTATACTACTAAAAATTTACCAACTTTTAAGCTGTCTTTCAACTTCTGCCAATAACTACTTTGCTGCTTCGCAATGAAATCATGTGCAACCAATTTTGACAATTGAAATTATTCGCAAAGGCTTCTTGTAACGATGTTTTGATGATACTTATACTGGGACAATTCGACCCTGCTCCTAAATTACACTGTGGCTGTGATGGATTGCAAACGATTTGAGCTAAACAATGCTGGTAGGTCGGAAAATTCACAGCTCCTTTCTCAACTAAGTCGCTAATGTTTGCATCCATCATTATCAGCTTTACGTTCTGGTGATAAGTACAAACACACACGGTATGTGTGCCACTCGGTCCTGCCAAAATACATTCTTTCGGGCGCAACTCTGCAAATTTAGAAAAACCGATTTTTTTTTATCCGGATAACGATCACGGAATAATCGATACAATTCTCTCAGATTATTCAACATCAGATGCTTCTGAACCGCTATTTTTCCACCATTTCTTTCAACGGTTATGCAGCTTCTTTGACCTGGAGTTATGCGACTGACCTCCTCACTTCGATAAAATTCTACCACGAGTGATACAACTTGAGATGATATCGTCTCGGATTAGGTGAGGATAATATCCCTTTTTCTTCAGCTAACCTTTTTGCCATGCGAACCATATGATTTGTAAAGTTCAACTCTTTTTCGATTTTTCCCACACTCCAACTCATTGTAAGAGCAGTGAGAATGGTCAATCTGAATGCCTTATCATCTGTTTCGTTAAATCTATCTTTTAACTGAGTTAACCACTTGTTATAATCGGCACTCTCGCTGTTCGTAGGTACACAGTCCGGAAAATGTTATTTTAATGCAGTTGAAAGTTTCCCGAATACCTCTACTTTTTCCGATACCGTTTTGATTTTCTTCGCGGGTATCGGTGATTCACCGAAATTTGTCAATGATGAATTAATAGCAGAGATTGAATTATCTTCATCAACGTCGGGAAAATTGAGACATGAATTTCCGGATTGACATTCGCTTGATGACGATGTCGAATCAATTTCTGTGACGGTTTGCTTCTACGTACTGAGCACTGCGTTGTCCTTTATCATCAGTCGACAACTATCACAAATCAGACAACCGTGTGTGATTGATGTCACTTTATCGCACATCCTCTGTGTTACTGGGCGAAAATTTTTCGAATGCCTTGGCAAACCGAACGGATCACAACACTGTTTTCTCGGCATTTCGATAACTATGTTGACCGTTCAATTGCGAGTGTGTCCTAAGACTGAGGTCATCATTTCGTTTGATGGATTGTTCGAATTACCGAAAGCTACAGCGATTAATTTGGCACGGCCATTTATATATTTGACGTGTTTTGTTATAAAATTGTCTGCCCGCATCGGTAAGGTATTATTACGTTGAAGCCGATTTTTTGAATTATTGAAATCTGATTCCACGGCCGCGCTCGATGCTGGCACCCGGCCGTATCCAAAAGTCACCTGACATACACAGGACCACAGTGGTAACCATTTTAAATCTTTCATAACCGCTCAGCTAATTGCGGTAAGAAACGAGTATTTTCGCGGTCTCCTTCTCCAAAAATTGTATTTTTAACCCCCAAATCAATAATCCATCCTCAATCCTGGCTCCTCCGCTGTATCTATTATTGTTTCGGGGCTTTCGACATTTGTGGAGTCAACTAACAACTAATTCTTCCAAATTCCCTGTCAAACTGTTCTTTAGTGCGCGTTTACTTTTCTCGCATGACGTTGATACACATTCAGAATTATTGCCCTCAGTTTCGCTGCGACAAACTGTAAGTATTGAAATTAATAATTCTTTCACCTCGCGCTTACTTTGCGAAAGAATAATTTGTCCTATTGAACAGAAATACAATTTTTTCACTCGGTTTTATGCGTTTTAAAAAATTTGATTGCATACATTTTTATGAAATGCGCTACACGTTGATTCTAATGTAACAATTCGGAACTTCATTTTCCGTGCAAGCATCCGCGTATTGCTCTATCGTTCGGTATATAGTAAAAGCTCGTACTGTAGCTGCCAAAAGAGCTTTTGACGAATCGCAAACTACTTCTTTGGGCTCTGGTGCCCCCGACCTAGTCCACTCATTAGCCAGTTTTGAATACTGTTCGTATTATGTGTTTCGGTAATCATTTGAGCAACTGGTAATTGACCTACCTCGAATTTACAACGCACACGTACAAATAAATAGCTCTGGATTTTGATTTGTCTGCCCGCTCTACCTTTCTGACAACGCTACCCGTCGCGTCAATAAAAAACACAAGAATTCTGATTTTTACATTAAGTTCTGTAAACGTCTAGCTGATGGTGCGTCCAATAATGCACGAAACAAGGGTTTTAATCCAAGATTGTGTATAATATTTAGAAGTTCAGTCATTTGTAGAATGTTACGGCCTGCATGGGGTCTTTGTGTACGTGTAAAGATTTAACTGCTTTTGAAACTGAGGGCTTATACAGGTGTGGAGGCTCAGACTGCGCTGACTCTATCATGTAATGTTTAATATATATTTTGGTGATGACATAAAGATGAATTACGATATTCATTGACCACAAACAGTTATTTATTATTTTTCGTGATGGAAATTTGGCTCAGTGAGATTTGTATTGGAGTTATCAAGATTGAATCATTGACATGAACATTAGGTTATATTTTGTCGAAACAGGTCTTGTAGAAAAAAAATTTCAATGATTATTTAAAAACATATTTTTTACTGGCCGCAATTTACTTGATACGAGTCAGCGATCTTTGACTTATCTTAATAGGCGTATGACTCGTTAATCAATAAATTATTACAATTAGGGACAAAATAGACGACACAGTACTCTATAGGGATACGAAAATATCCGTATGTAATGAAATAATGATGTCACAAATTTCGAGTACAGACAAGAGACAATTTTCATTAAAGACAAACGTGTGATATCATGAAATTTACACTGAACAAATAAAACAAAATGTCATTAAATATGAGTGCTTCGACTCGGATTACACATTTATGGAAGGGCCGCGTGGCTGAATACTTATATTCGGAATCCTGTTCAAAGTTGTGGTTTCGTCGGATTGATCCTTTTCCCCAACAGGGCGTCGTCAAGTTATCGTATGCAGATTTAAGTTAGTTATGGCACTTTCAACCACCAATTCTTCCGAAGGATTCCAAAGATTATAATTGATACATTCAAAAACGGAGAGACACGTCTGTCTCCCACGCAGGCCACAAGTCGAGAGAGCGATCGCCGATCACACGATCTTCCGGCTCCTACATACAGTCCAAATGTGGTGTCGCCAAGCGCACAACATTAGTCAAAATTTTGTGGCGCTAATTTCAAACGCCTCTATCGTTACAATCAATAGCTTGGCGTGCTCTGCGACATATACGGATGGACATTTGTTGTGATCGTATAAAAGTTTCCCAATTTCTTTTCCTTCCGGTGCTCGACAAAATCGTTTCCCGTAATTTACGTGACCTACAGTTAATCGACAGTTAATTGTAACATTATCGGCGGTAATGTCTACTATATCACCGCGTATGATTGAACCGCAATTACAATTTCCCTCAAAATACTCTAAGTTACTTGTACAAATTTTATGGCGTTTTTAAATTGTATGTGCATGACGAATGCATCGTTTCCCAAAGTTTTTGTGTAACGACACGCTGCCATTCACCTGATTTGAATGAAATGTTTTCGCGGACAGATACATTTGGTCTGTTTTTTTCTTGTCTCTTGTAAATTTTATGTTCTAACAAATTGTCGAATTCCTGAAACTATCGAAATAACAACCGGGTCCGTTCGTCTTGATTACTATCATTAAATGAATCGTTTTCTGGACGCGCGGTGGATTTATAGATTTACTAGATTGTTCTATGTCTCGCTCATCACGTGTAGAATAATCAGAACCCATGTCTTCTGCGAGCTCTTACGTGATTCCCTCACGATTATTTACGGCATAACAGTACAATGAATTCAGAATCATGCTGTTGTGACGTCCCGATGCCGTTGGTCGTCGAAACAAACTAAATAGAGTGTTTTGCAGAAGGCACAACACCCGAACATCAGCAACACGCGTTTGGAGCCCTGATTTTTGGTAGAGGACCCGGGCCCCCGCTACGGACAAGTACTGAATGGAGGAATGGACTGACAAGTGCCGCGAGTGATTGAGATGTTAAATGATATAGTTCTTACCTTTGATCGATGTGAGCTGCCTTTGATCCTTATCCTTCCCTGGACCCTGATATAATGAGGATTTCAGTGAATGGGGATCTCAGGATGAACACAACTCACAAACACTTGATGATTTAACAGTACCAAAATGACTATATATATATTGTTACAATCCTTTGTAATAGATACACAATTAAAATATAATGTTTTAAATCTAATAATTATCACTACTAGTCGAGGTTATGTTGAAGGTTGATTTTTGAGGTGAAGCTAACAGTTGAGAGTTATAATATGAGAATGAGTTTTAAATGTAACTGATCAATAAGAAGTTAGGTTTTTTTCGAAAGCGACTGAACTTGTCGAACGTTGGATGAAAAGTTATTATTTTTTAACGTGACTGAACAGTTTGGAAGCTAAACAGAAAGTTATTATTTTTTAACGTGACTGATCAGTTTGAAGGCTAAACAGAAAGTGATGTGTCATGGTTCCCGCTTGTGCAGGTATATGGTTTGCATGTCCAGTTGTACATCAACAGAAGTGTGACAGGTTGCCTACCCCTTATTACGCTAGGCGCTTTGCATTGATGTACCTATTATGTGAATACGTGAAGTGGTAACGTATAAACGGTTGCTATTACTAATTAATTAATGAGTATATATATATATTTATAAAGTGTATATGTAATGGAATATAAGAAAATATAATCTTTTGTATTTATGTGTTAATCCAGGCATTATAAAGAAGGAAGAGGGCAGCAGTCTAAAGATATATATAGAAATTTGTGTAGAGGCAAATTTCTACTAGGCGGACGTCTCTTACGGGGACGTCACACCCCCCTCCTTAATTCGGGAAATAAGAATTTATTTCCGGGAAAGGATCTCCCTTTTTTTTTTATACCAAGTTAAGATCCTTTGCTCGCTGCTGTGCTCTTTCTTCAAGCTTTTTTAATTCTAAGTCATAATTAGATATTTCATGAGTTGGTTTTGATTGTGACGGGTCTGGTGTTGTCTTATTTACAGATGATGTCCCAGATTCCTCATCGTCAGTTCGTCCGGGGTCTCCTCGCTGTCTGCTCATGTGAAGTAACAGGTGAGTTACGGAGTCCCAGAAGCAAGCTAGCAGGTGTACACTCCAACCGTACACGGAGTGCAGCGTGTAGCCGTGTATGCAGGTATCAAGTAGAAATTTGAATAGGCACCAAACAGCCCATATTCCCCATATTCCTCCTATGAAACTTCCGAACGTCATGAAACCAGCATATAATTTTTTTCCAGTTGATTCAGCTATTTTCGTGAGAGCTTGTTCGTCCATCAGGTTGTACATGTTGATAGTACCAGATGTTATTGTCTCTCCTCGGGCTCCTCGTGTTATGGCATCCAGGACGGCTGGTTTCTCAGCGGGGAACATGATGTGATCGCGAAGTTCCTCGAGCTCTTCATTCGTGTAGATTCCGCTTGAGCCCAATGGTCCCGCACTGGAATATTTCCATGTTATTGCTGTCAGTGGTTTCAGCTGTTGTGGTTCTCTAGCTTCTGTGACTCTTGGTAGAAATTTGTACCATGTGTCATCTACTCGAAACATTGGCGGTACTATTTCGTTACAAACGCGACGTGTTCCAACTCTTACTAAGATTCTTGACTTAGGTTTCAAGAACATGGATTCGTTTTTGTGGGTTACTGGCAGGTCGTTGTAGCATTCTGTTGTTTTTCGAAAGTCAACTTCGATTGGTATGCATTTCATTGCGTAGATCACCTCGCCGGAGACCGTTGCGAAATACCCTGGTCCCTTCATGAAATTGTATGCAAAGTTGTCTGGTGAGATTTCGGCTAGGTTTAGTGCATTCTTGAGGACTTGCTGTTCCAATCGGCATTTTTGTTCAATTACGTTGTGGTAAAGTTGAGTTATTTGTGTTTTAATATGTTTTTCAACATATATGAATTTTGAATTAATGTATGAGAAGATGTCGATGTTTGCTATTGCCAAATGCATTTTCTTTTTAAATACTTCTTGTGGCGAGGTTTCAAATATAAATAGCCTCAGATGTTCCGTATTGATAATCTTGTAACCACAGACACTTGTCCTTGTTTTCTCCATTAATGCAAAAATCGTGTCGTCAGTTTGTAAGGAGTAAACCGTAGGTGAATCGGTTGCGTTGGTTTTGTCTGCGTTACCGGTGTACAGCACGTCGTATTTGTCCAGTTTACTCTCGTCTATGGGGGTATTGGTCCAGTAGCTGTAACCTCCATCGTCGTCTATGCAAGATCCTTCGTTAAACTGGCAAGTTGTTCCGCTCCGCAAAATGATTTGGTTTTTATTAATTTTTACATTCGCTGAATATGATTTTATCGTAATTTTGATTATGGCCTGGACCACTGCGTTGTCCCATTGGCCATATCCATCGTTGTAGTACTCTCCTTCGCACGAGCCGTCTGATTTAAGTCGGCCAGCTAAGGTGACATCACGAGTGGTTGTAGTATTGGAAGCTATTTCTACCAGGTGAATTCTTGGGGTGAGGGTCAGAGTTCCCGTTTGGTGTAGCTGGGTGCAGGCTTCCCTGGTCGTTCTTGATAAGTAAGCTTTTCTCCCTCCTTCAGTGACGGAGTTGTGGGAGAACATTCCGCATCGGTATATGATCCTGTCGATTTCTACCTTACACTGCAACACGTTTGCTAGTTTGTATTCTGTCAGTTGAAGGAGTTGGATGTAGGTCCGTTGTGTATCCGTCCTCTGGTCTTCGAGGTTACAGTCCTCGATGTCGAGGAGGTTGATTGTTGTGACGTTTAGTGCAGCTCCGCCACAATCATAACCTATTAAGGCTAGGGCTGTATTCATCCACAGGGTCAGGACAGTCATGATGTTTAATGTCCTCATAGTTCCCTGTAATGATTATCTGATTACTTTCTTCATATTATTATCTGGATTGAATTGATTACAGCCTTAGTTGTAATACTTACTCTTTATTTAAAAGTTTACATTTTTAAGTTGTAATGTTTCTGCTAATGACCGGCAGGGGTGATTTTAGTATTTATAATTGAAAATCGACTCTGTACGGAATGCTTGCGGTATGTATAAGATATTGATCTTCCACCACATATTTTGAGACTATCCCGTCCAAACCTCTACCAATGTACGTGTAATGGTCGTGTGTTCCGGATCGGAAAAAGACGAAAAGTAGAAATTCGTCTGGATATTCCAAGCATGCGTTTATAATTTTGTCTGACATATCACCGCAGTTCGTGACGACACATTGCCATGTCAAATATTCCCCCTCGGAGAAGTCTACAGATCTAGCCATTAGCACTAACTTTTTTTTGAAGGCTTGGCTACTAAGGTAATTAACATAGAAGGTAACTTTGTACTTATTTATTTTAATAAAGGTGCGGTTTCCGGGACCCAGCTCGATCCTTGGCAGAAACATTACTTTAATCTTGTCCTCGCCTGGTGCGGGCAACTTCATCTCGAATGTGTATTTGTATGTCTGTAAATCAGTCTTTGAGTTGATTCCTCAATGAGTTTGGTTCCTTTCGGAGTGTAGTTTGGTTAACATTGGTTTTCATAGGTTTTTACAACGTAACATTGTGATGAATTTATCTTTTGTCATGATAAAGTTTATGATTGCTCCTTGCCTGAGCAAGGTTTGTGCCTGCATGGGGTTCATATATCATGCAGTTTCTCGTACAAGTGATCAAGTATTCTTCGTACGTCCTGTTGAATATTGGCTTGTACGGAGAATACCTGGTACTTTTGTGGATATTTGTATTATACTTGAAGAGACATATTAAGTTCCATCCGTTTATCTTTATCGGATTCATCATTCATGTATTTCTTGAGAAATTCGAAATTTTACTTCTATACAATATATATATATATATTTTTTTTTTATTGTTTGAGTACCTTTAACTTGTCCATGTGGACCATTTTAATTCGTCCATCCACAAGGATTTTTACATTATTATTATCTAGCATTTCAATTACCTTATGAGGCCCGGTGTACTGGTCTGCTAATTTATTTTTTCTTGGTTCCTTCAATAGGAAAACAGAATCGCCTACCTTAAGTTGTAATGGTCTGATTTTCCGATCGTAATAATGCTTGTACCTGTGTTTGGCTTGATCTAAGTTGCAGGCAGCAAGGGTTTGTAATTCTCTTATTTTTGTACATAGTGTCAGTAAATACTCCTCATATGTCCGGTCCGTTGTTGGTTCGATTGTCGCGTAGCTAGACGGCGTTCTAGCTTTGTATCCGAAGACTAACTCGTATGGTGTGAACCTTGTACCCTCGTGAGTGCTCGTATTATAGGAAAACATTGCTAGATCCAACCAATCGTCCCAGTCAGATTTGTCATTTACGTATTGTTTAAGGTACTCCGTTAAGGTGCCGCTGACCTGGCTTGAAAATATCAAATCGTGACGTCATAAATACGTGCAGCGCCTCTGAACGTTGAACGGTGAACTAAGGCCGCTGATTTCATTGGCTTGTTCTGTTAGATCCAACCAATGATGTCAGTTACAGATCGAAACATACTTCTTGTGAACCATAAACGGGCTGCTGTCACATGAAAAACGCGTATACGAATCGAGCCATGTTTACAAAAAAATAACTGATAGTATAAGTTTTCCCGGATAACGTGTGTCCTTTTGTACGTGTGAATCTCCCTGGCGAGGGTGAAAGAAATTGTGGAACAGTGCAATCAGTGAATATTCAACATGCGGTAGCTCCGATCGGCCATGTTTGTTGTCGCGTGATTTTATTCACTTCATCATTCTTTATTATAAACATTATCAGCGATTTGCCTGAGCAGTGACTGAGATTCACACGTACACTATTATTCAAGCTACGATTTAAAATATTTCCGAGTAAGATTCATACTCTCGTTATCGCAGGATTCGTATAGGCGTTTTCACCCAATTTCCCCGCTTCTGACGTCACGAAATATATATATGACATGCCAGGTCAGCGGGGCCTTAACACATGGTGTGACCGTTCAATAGAGCCATTTGATTGAGGATGGAAAGCAGTTGTTCTAATTTGTGTTATTTTAAATCTTTTTGCAATTGCTCTTATTAATGAGCTAGTTAAATTAGCTCCCTGGTCCGTCAAAATATGCCTAGGTGCTCCATATATGCATATAAATCTTTAAATCAGTGCATCTGCTATGGCTACCGAATTAGTTTGAATTAATGGTATTGCAAGTGAATATTTAGTTAAAAGATCTTGAATTGTTAGTATGTATTCATTTTTGGATTTTGTTACAGGCAGAGGGCCCACAATATCCATAGAAACTTTCTCAAAAGCTACATCAGGGGTATCGGTGATGACCATTGGTTGCTTGTATTTTACTCGGGTGAGTTTTTTGGTTGCACACTTTTATGTATATATATAGATATATATAGAAATTTGTGTGGAGGCAAATTTCTACTAGGCGGACGTCTCTTACGGGGACGTCACACTGTTATCTATTTTTTTTGCCATATTCTTCCACACGACGTCGCATTTTGATACAATTTTTCGATGTACAAAAATAATAACGTGATTTCTAATTATTTCTTGGACTTTTTTGTGGTTCAGGACCGTAGGTCTTCCTCGTGTAACCGACATTTTATATTATTTGTGTAGAGATTGAAAACAAAACAAAATTTGTAATGCAATCGCAGTAATACGATTACAGTCAACAATTTGTTGCACTCACCGACTGCAGAAGCTCTTCAATCTTTGATTTTGTGCGTATGCCACTCTAGCACACAATTCCAAAAAATTCACTTTGAACTGCTGTGCTTGAATGTCAGGACCGCTCAGCACAAAATTCTGAACCCGTCGAGCAAAATCGAATAAGCGTTATTTCGTTATGTGCAATACCTGAAATGCAAGATCTGAAGTTATGTCTCCGAGAGGTGAAACTGAAGTTGTTGTCTTATTAAATGAAAGAATAGAAGTGTGGAAAGCTGTCAAGGGAGTTCTCCCTTACAGTTTTGGAACTGGCCGGAAGAACCCCCTGATTGGTTCGCTACTATTTCAGGAGGATTTTTGGTGCTGCTGATTGGGGCTCCACGATTTCCGAAGGGTGGGACCAATCAAGGAAAAGAAAAGACATTCAGCGAATTCTAATTTTGTTAATATCTTGCGCGCCCCGGGCCCACGGTAGTGGGACAGTTACGCTGTAACGGTGTTACCGGTCCTGGTCGGTTGGATTACCCTTCGGTGGTGGTTGACCAGGGACTCGGAGTCGACCAGGGTCAGTTTAGGAGGGAGAAGAGTAATGGAAATAATTGAGACACGTTATTAGAATCGTCACTTTCGGATCTCTATAGAAAGACAGAAATATCAACAGCGTATGCTGCAATCAACTTGGTATTCAACAAATTATTATAACTAATATATATTGTAACGGGCTTTTTACTTTACCCGGGGGAAAGCGGGGTCGGCACAGAGGCTTGTTTACAAAAATGGCGTTGACCAACACGGCAGTAGGAAGATGGCAAAGTAATAATTGACGGCACTGCAGAACTGGTGTTGGGCGCCAGGCTCGAGAGAGCCGAAATAGAGACTATACTTTTACCAATTTCCAGTCGGGCCGAACACCTGTTTATCCATTGACCGACTCCTGAAATCGACCCGTTGCCGCCACCTCGTCACTAGACCCCGAACCCTTCGAGCAGCGCGCAATCCCTGAGGGCCCTGAGTGCCTGCCAGGCGCACGCGCGCTGCTCGCATCAAGGGTGCCGCAAGCCAGCCCTTATGGAGGACCGTTTGGTCCATCGTAAAACCAGTCTCTGCTACTCCAAGCTCAAACTCATCCAGTTAATAGGTGCGATTATTAACTCGCAGTTGAGGGTGTAAATGGGTTATGCTTGCAACCTACATCTAGATTACACCGTAGAATCACCTGTCCAGCCTTTCGCCAAAATATATACACCGTTCCGTCATATGTATTGCGACCCGTCATATGTATTGCGACCCGTCAATCGATGCTCGCCTACTGGGGATCGTATCAGCAGCAAAGATAAGGACAAATGAGGCTTTCGATACGTCACAAAATTGAAGAAATTGTTGAATCGGTTAATCAGGCTGAAAAGTGATAATTCTCCGAAATAAACAAGAAGGAAATTTGTTGGGCGCCAGGTACAATGTACCACGATAATCTGAAAGAGAAAGAAGGTAAACTGAAAAAGGGAACTCGGTAGCTCAGTATTTGGCGGAGGGAAGTGGCCGGATAGTGAATGTACTACACACTTTTCTACTATAATGATTGCCCAAAATTAAAGTAACGAAATGTTAGTTTATTAATAGGGACGGAAGTAAAAATTACCTAGATCGTACACAGTCCTCGGTAAAGGGTGGTAACAAACAAAGGATAATTTAAAAGACGATACAAGAAACGAAAATAATAACGGGACTAAAATAAAACAATCTTCTTCGATCGAATTACACGGAAGATTAAAACTTGTTACAAAATGAAACTAGTAACACAAATCGCGATAAACAATCTTCAATAAACGACATACAAATAACTTAAACTCGATACAACGCTAAAATAATAACGCTAACTAAAATCAAGAGACAGTCTTCGATAAATGAGATACAAGAAAACTCAACAAATTAAGATACGGAATGAACGGAACGTGACAGCTGTTGACGGATGACTCGATATAATACAAAAGAGTTGAAAACGATTGCAACGTGATTATTATTTAAAAGGGAAAATAGAGATAATTCTTGAGGGAGGGATAATCACGCTACCCTACGGCGCAGTTACTGACCTAATCACTAGATAAAACGATAATTAGAAAAAGAGATGAATGTTGGGCGCCAGGCGCAGTAGCGTCAGAAATACGATAATTAGAGAATACGAAATACACGAAATAGATCAGATTCTACGACGGTTTTGCACAGCTAGCTCAGCAGATAAAGATAATGGTAGAGGGGATGGGTCGAATCCAATTCGATAAAACACAATATTAAAGAAAATGGTAATAGTATCAATTGTATTGACAAGACAAGCAGAGAAATTGTAATACAGCCAGAGAGAAAGTTGAATTCAAAGATGACACGGTAGCGATACAATTATTCGTTTGATTTAGCGGTATGAAGTGGGGTGATCGCGATACTATTACTCGGTATAACAATCAGCAAGTTTACAAAGCAGATAAGAAATAGGCTAGCATGCAATGCACAATCTAAGGCTCCTAAACTAATTGTTACAATTCAAATCAAATAGCATAGTATGGCGAGAAAAATATGATCACATAGAAATACAGAATAATCGCAGCGATGTGTAACAATAAGACACGATAATAGATAAAGATACGGAATACTACAATTAGCAAAAGAAGGAAAGAGATATTATAGTTAGTCAAAAAGCAAAAGGTATTACAGTTGACCCAGAAACAAGAAATATGACAATTGATGGAAAAGGCAAGGATTACAAGTCAGTGAGATAATTCGATAATTGAAGCGAAGTTACAAATAATCAAATATAGCGAAATATTACAGAGCAGGTATGAAATAAATTACAACAGAAATTACGATAGAAATTGAGATAGCAATTACAAGAGAAATTAAGATAGCAATCACAAGAGAAATTAGAGAAATACGTAGGTTCTAGCTTGCGATATATGCGATATGACGAAATATAATCACGATAAACAAGAAATAGATAGCTGGACGTGTCAAGAACAGGTATTATAGAGAGAAAATATTATAATGCGATATACTACAAACTAGAGATCTACGGATAAACTACGTTACAGCGGTATTAGCAAAGAAAGCGATGAAAAAGGTGTTATTCGTTACGGCATAATACTCCAATGTCAGAAGAGAACAACGGCTATACCGCGCAGCGATATAAGATCGCGCACGCGGTACGCTTACGATATAATTCCTCCAAGATATTCGATAATAATTAAATCAGCAAAATATTAAGAAATCAAAGAAACGATATTTGAGAAATTATAAAAAGAGGTAAAGAGAAAATAGATATTAGATAGCGAGAACCGAATGAGAGACAGGATTGGAGACTTTATAAGCTAATTGTTTTAACAATCCCTACTGAGAACAATAAATAAAAGACTCAAATAAGATACGATATTCAGAGATATTCTACTAAAGCTTGAGTAAGGCGCTGCTATTCAGCGATATCAGGAAAATCATTCTAACAAGACAAATCAAGGGAATAGATAATAGTCATTAAAAATTATTAGTAGATTAACCAGTCGCGAAATTACTTGCAATAATCGATAATGAAGGAGAGAATAAGATAAGAGATAAGAAGAGAATACGATACGAGCCCACGTGGCTCACGCAGAGCAAACTGCGAGACAAAAGAGAGAAAATCGATAATAGGTAAGAGAAGGAGAGAAAAGATATAAAGCAAGTAAATTCGTGGCTTCACAAAATAGATAGAGGAAAAACCTCACTTACGAATATAGAAGATAGAGGAAAAGTAGAGAGCAGATGGGCGATAGTTGAAGGCAGGTACAAAGCACTGGATTGAAGTATAAGCGAAAGAATATAAAGGTAGCGAGAATAAAGTTGATACGATTCGTAGCGAAAGCTGGACGTAGAGTGTAAAGAGACGAGGCGGCGATCCTGACGATCCCGGTCGATTTTCGGCGAGATTCCGTCAAGTGATCCTTTCCCGGTGTTCGTTGATCGATAATTGGGCCAGAGGGTCACGTGGTACGGATCAACAGGTGTAGACGGGCGATAGTCCATTCCTGGGTGTCTTCTCCTCCCACGTTGACATATACGGAAATATCGATCCGTCGAGCGATATGTGGGGGTGTCACATCCTCGATGCCCTCTGCCCCTACTCATTAGTTTTATTTCAGTTTCCGATTAAATTTATTTATATCTTATATTTTTGAGTCTCCGTATGCATTGTATGCATACGGCTTTCTTTATCATTTTTTACGGCTCTGGGAAGTAACCACCCTCAGCTTATAATAATCTTACTCATTAAATAATGTTACGGGATAATCCTTACCTAAACAGACTAGAATGTACAAACTCTCTAAGAGTAATCAGATGACCGGAAATCGCTTCTCGATATTTCCAGGTATGCAGAATCTGGCACGCACGTGCAACGGATTAAAATCCATGCAGCCATCTTTGAAGTGTCTGTTTGGACAGGGTCATCCCGAACATACAGTAGAATATTTTTTTATCATGTACCAAAACAAGCACGGCAATTCCCACCCGCACTCATGGAAGAGGCGGGATTAGTTAAGATACTTTTGCACGCTACACCGTACCCAAAGGTCGGGGGTAGTTAATGGCGAATGGGAAACTCAAAATCTTATCAATACTTCCTTATTGGGCAGCTCTCTCAAAGATGCTGGGAACCAATCAGGAAGTAGTTTCTCTCAATTCTCAGTTTTTCCGAACAGTCAGTCAGTCGTGACATAGTCGTCAAGCAGTTGTTACCGTTTCGTCAAGTAGTTGTTACATGTTTCGTCAAACAGTCGTTACATAGTTGTCAGCCAGTCTTCATCAAGAAGAAGCAGCTCTCAGTTTTTTCAAGACATTCATTGTTCATTGTTTATTCGCAATTCTCATTTTCTCAAGTCTCATTCTCAGGCTTCATTTTCGAATATATCTTCTCGGTTAATAACAGTCTTCAACAGAAATCGTTCTCTCAGTTTTAGGCAGATCAATCAGACCAGAGAATCTGTTAGAAATTCAAAAGGTCTTTTATTTTATTTTATTTAACAAACTAAAAAGCTAAAAGGGAATTCCGTGACTTTACATTTAAACCTTTTATCTTTTATGATTAAAATCATTATAAGAATTTTCTTTGAATTTAATTTGAATAAACAAATACTGGTGTGTTAAACCTTAATTGAATAAACAAATATTCGTGTGTTAAACTTACATCGCGAGTTGAACAATTAATTACCTTTAACGCCTAATATAAGTTAAGCGATCAGTAACTTTAACCAATCTCACCACCGGCCGAACACGCAGATCCGCCCACATAGCCCGAATCAACGGTCACCAGCAAAAGGTAAGTGACCATTTTATTATCAAAGTCGGTTCAACCAAGAGGAAAAACGACATCAAAATTCAAATTATTCACCATCCGGGAGAACTAGTCCGAGCCAATATTTTTGGGAGTAGTTAGATCAGCCAACCCAGCCCATAACAGTGGTAACAGCGGTGTGGATCGAATTTAGCCAAAAACCGGATTTTTTTTTTTTTTTATTAGCAATCCACTGATTACGTCTTCCATTTTTATTTCTTCATGAGTGTGAAAACTCATTGGTGACAGCATAGTCTATTTATCTTAAAATCATGCCTTTAACGCGAAGTGCAAAGGACACCGGAAAGGTTACTCCTCTTACAGAAGCAGAATTATTAGCATATACCGAACAAGTGAATGAAGAAAAACGGTTATTAGATTTAGAACGCGAAAAGATGACCAGTACATCACAACAATTTAAAGAAACAGAAGCTGCATACGCTGATCAAATTAACGCGTTACAAAATAGGGTACGGAAAGCTGAAGAATTACTAGAATCACGGTCAGCGGATTTGACACAAAAACAAGAAGAAGAAATCAAGAAACGGGAAAGTGAACTGCGAGAAAAATTAGAACAAGAATTTTTAGTCAAACAATTGGAAATACAAAAACAATTAGAAATACAAAAACAATTAGAACTGGGACGTGAAGAACGCGTTCAAGCACAAAGACAATTGGAAAAAAGGCGAAAAAATCAAAAATCATTAGACACACAAACAGAATCGGAAATTAGGATAGAACCAGTGTCCGAAAAAATCTAAGAAACGGTAATAAACACTAATAAAGCATTATCTTAAACTCTCGAATCAAGAGACAAAGCAACAAATATACAAATAGATTCAAATTATAATTCAGATTGTAGCAATCCTATTCAAGGTCTAGAAACAGAAAAAGATCCTCAGGTATTGTTAGAAGAATGCGAGAAAGAATTTTTAAAAGAACAGGCTGAAATGCAAAAACAAATTGAAGAGCTTAAAAATAGGAAACTCAAGAGAAAATCATTAGACCCACATATGATATTACTAGCTGAACGTAAGAAGGCATACCAAAGGAAAAAATTACTCGAAAATTTGCAAAAAGAAGAAGAGTGCGAAATTGCGAAATTAGAAGTAAAATCGATAAAACCCGATAGGATGTGGTTTGGATAAATTGCCATGGGAAAAAGTACAAGAAAAGATCGATATCCTTTTTACAGAACCATTTCAAGTACTTATATATGTCAACGAGAAAACTGAAACACCCAAAATATACAGGCCACAAGGTCAAAGACCTTCAGGTAGTAAACCATACCACGAAGCTAGTGTAATAGCTGGCCCAAGTGTAGAAAAGGATAGAAATTCGGAAAACCCAAACATTCAGAATACAGGAAATATGGGTCGAAAACTTCGAGACAGACAGACCATAAAAGCACCAGATAGATACACGGACAATTTTAAAATGCGTAAATCAAAATTTAAAACACATATCAATGCAGAAGATATTTTAAATGATTCTGATCTTTTTTACAATGAAAACCAAGAACAATCTAATAATACAATAAATGATGAAATTCTAGAAACTATCAACACAAATAATAACATACAAAACACAGAAGTTCACAGATCCATTGAAAACGAAAGGGAGGAAATCATGAACAGCCCTGTTGAATATTCTGATGATGAATCTGATAAGGA
Source organism: Diprion similis (assembly GCF_021155765.1). Classification (NCBI taxonomy): domain Eukaryota; kingdom Metazoa; phylum Arthropoda; class Insecta; order Hymenoptera; family Diprionidae; genus Diprion; species Diprion similis. The sequence continues at coordinate 16,510,285 of NC_060105.1, read as the reverse complement.
TACAGAATTATCCGCAGATAGTGAAATAGAAATGGTGAATCTTGAATCAGATGAGGAAGAATCACAAAATAATCTAAAATTTATTGAGACTAGGGATAGACTTTCCATGCGAAGTGATAATTGTGTCATTTTTACAACTATTCGAGGAATTCCGTTAGATGAGGGATCTAAAGATTTGCAAAATATAAATAAATTACCAAAAATCACAGAAGCTATGTTAGGAAGAGCACGAGTAACTCCAATGGGAAGCAAGAAATGTATTGTCCTACCAATCAAGGAATCAGTAAATACACCCTTGGATCGTGATATTTTAATAGAATCGTTAAAATCTCTATTAGATGTTGTTCGAGAATTAAATTTGAATACTTTATCAATTGCAGAAACTGGAAAAATAGATGAAATAAATTGGAAAGAAATTAGAATTTTATTGGAATCCATTTTTAAGGATGATGAATGTAGAATAGCACTTTGCAAAAACTTGATTAGAGTCCCATCACTTACAGAACGTACTGAGATAATTCGAGAATATCATGCATTACCAATAGGAGGACATAAGGGAGTTACAAAGACATATAATAGAATCAGACAGAATTTCTTTTGGCCAATTTGAAACTGCAAGTCCAGCAGTACGTTACAGAATGTATGGAATGTCAACTTAAAAAATTAACAAGAGTTGAAACTAAGCAACCTATGGTGTTAACTGACACGCCAGGTTCAAGCTTCGACAAAATATCTATGGACATTGTAGGTCCTTTACCTATCACTCCTTCAAGCAATGAATATATTTTAACAATTCAAGATCAATTAACAAAATATTCCGTAGCAGTACCATTAAATTCAACAACCTCAATTGATGTGGCAGAAGCCCTGATCAATAATTCTATTTGTAAATTTGGAGTTCCTAAGCATATTCTTACTGATCAAGGTGCTAATCTTACGAGTTCATTAATGAAAATAGCAAAGAAATTAAAAATCAAACAATGCAAAACAACAGCTTTCCATCCCCAATCAAATGGATCTATAGAAAGATCACATCATGTTCTAGCTGAATATCTAAAGCAATATGTTACGAAAAATAATAATTGGGATAAATGGCTAGACTTTGCAATGTTTTCTTACAACACAAGTGTTCATGAGGGAACAAAATATACACCCTACGAATTAGTTTTTGGAAAACTAGCGAGACTACCTTCTGAACATGAAACAATTGAGGAATTAAATGATCGAACTTACGAAGAATACTTAGTTGAACTTTTCACCAAAATTAGAAATATCCAAAATCTGGTTAATGAAAACCTGATACACTCTAAAGAAAAATCTAAATATTATTATGATAAAAAATTAAACTCGTTGAACTTGGTGAAAGGAGACCTAGTTTTTCTTCTAAAGGAACCCAAAAAAGGGAAATTTGCTGGTCAATATTCAGGACCGTATGATATTCAAGAATTATTAGAAAATCAGAATGTCAAAATTCAAGTTGGAAATAAAATCAAGACAGTTCATATGAATAAACTAAAAATGTTGAGGGGATAATTCACTCTTATAACTAACTATAATTAAATGAAATAGCCTAATAAAAGGGAAGAATTATGTATAAATAAATTTTATAACACATATATTTAAATGAAAAATGAATTTAGTTTTATTCAAGTATAGAAAATATGTACAGTCAAATGTTAAAAGTAAATTTCGAAAATATATTATCCTAGTGGGGATTCAGAAATGACCCGTTAGGGTACATAGTTTGATTCTCTTGACACATAACATACTTGAAGTAATCAAGGCAAACATTGCACTTCCACGACTCCAACCATGCCATTGTGGAATCGCTTGCACTTCCACGACTCCAACCGTGCCATTGTGGAATCGCATCCGGCACACCTTTTCAAAGTTGGTATTCTATGTCTTTCCACTAGCCGATGGGTCTTGTGTAGCGTGTATGGTCCGGGGAAGCGACGGTAGCAGTGTCTGCATAATGCCTCACCTCCTCTGGCAACGACATACTGCTCCCTAAAGCAGTACGCATTGTTGGCAAAATGATGATTCATTTCCTCCCATCTTTCAATCCCAGTTAGTGGATATTCCACGAGCCATACACTCATCATGGTCAAGATATCTCTGACCATGCTAGTCATAACCAAGGTCTTCGTAACAACTGAAAATGAAATTGACATTTTTTTTTTAATTTTAAAATTCAAATCACTACCAAAAGCCAAATTATATAGAATCAAATTACTTACTGAGCTCTATTTTCAATAACTTCGGTATTAATAATATAACTTTTACTAGACAGGATGTATCCACGCTCGTTGGAAAACAATTGTAGAGTAACGAAAATGTAAAGGGGTACCCTTATTTATACTCAAGGGTTACATACCCCCTCTATTGGCACGTGGCCAAAATCAAAGCCCGCCGAACTCGGGAAAACCTTATTCAGGTATACCTTTAAGGGACTGCGTCCTCCTCAAATAAGCATAAGGTATAGCTAAATAGTTCGTAGTATTACCAGATGGAAATTATAATGTGTGACGAGGGGTGAACTTCGCACCTAGTTGGGGAGAGCGGAGGAAGGCGAGAGACGAGGGAGAAAGAGTGCACGCGTCTGAGTCGTGGAGAACAATTATCGGGCGTATATTTTCTTGTCCCCCGAGGGGCCTTAAAAACTAAATTACACAGCGTGGTCCCACGTGGCGGCCGGTCACGCCCCGGCCGATTAGCGTGTACTTAAATCTAATTCCTTAAAACTACGGATGATGTATAAATGATGGTGTGGTTGAGAGGGTGTGTGTGTGAGTGTGTGGGTATGTGGGGTGTGTGTGTGTGGAAGGGGGAAATCTGAGGAGGATGTCGTGGTGCGATGCGGTGGCGGGAGGAGTGGGTGATTAGCGTGGGGTTGCACAGAGGAGCAAATACGGATCAGCTGACCTTTTCTCTAACGTGGCGGTGGCGTCGTCGATGCGTCCGTCTTGGCCGGCGGTTGTCACAAGAGTGACTTCTCCGGCCGGCTCGGCGCGTCTTCGGGTGCGTCCATTGGCGTAGCCAGGAGGGGGCAGGGGTGGGCACGGCCCTCCCCAGAAAGCCCGGTGCCCCCCCCCAGAAAAAGACGATCCAAAATAATTAAATTCAAGTAATCGATTGATATTACCGATAATATTATCATATAAATAAAAATCAATTCAGTCGGTAATGAAGTAAAGCCAAGCATGCACTATTTTACTGGTTTTTTGCTGCAAGGCCCGAGTTCTCGGTTTGATTCCCGACCAACGCTGTTTGTTAAGGGTGAGACGATAAGAATAATCTTCGACACGCTGTATAGTTGGTGGACACTTTTATTAGTTGAGCACAATAAGAATTGTACACTTTTTCCAGCTGGCGAAAGGCGACTTGTTCAGCTCGTGGTCGGATCGAATCTGATTTCTAAACGCGCGCCTTAGGCTCATCAACCTCTCATCTACCGCAGCGCCATTTGTCTAGGGGACTTATTCTGATTCAGGCCAACGCGCCACTAGCGCCCTCTCCTATTCTCTCTCGCTCGCTCTTTCGCTCGCCCGCCAATCGGCCTCGACTTGGTCTCGCGACCTCGTCGTGCCGTTTTGGGTGACCTGCATGGACTTGAGAAAAATGAATTTCCCGGGAGGTCTATAGCCCTTAAGGAGAGACTCCCTAAGGCTGAATTGGCGTTACATACACGACGACACGTATCACGTGCTCGAATATGTTCGTGGGCGAGCGTCGAACCGCGAGAGAAACGTTTAACCAGTGTGGTCGTTTGAATCGGCAACAATATTCAAATCTACCTCAATGGTGTTTACTTCGCCGTCTCCCGAGGAATCAAACAAGTCGCCTTTCGTGTTTACAATCGTTGGTGTTTCAATCTTCACAATACATTTTTGCCATAACTATTTCATGTGGCATTTTGATAATTCGCTTACAATATTTTACATTTAATTACGTTACATTTCGACTTATGAACTGAACACAATAATTTGGTATCGTAACTAAATTCATCATGATGTAAACTGAAAGTAATTGAATTAAAGAATCAAGCAACTCAAGAATAATATAAACATAACGTGCTCGGAATTTCTGTCGTCGAGTCTTCTTAATAACGTAATACATTTTTCGATAATTGACCAATTTCTCCTTTCCCCCCTTTTTTTTTCTTTTTTTTTTTTTTTTTACACACACCTTTTGGTTTCTAACACTGTTATTTTTATTTTTTTAATTAAAATAAATTGAATACTAGTATTACTTATTCGTAAGTTCATTACAAGAAATAAACATTCAACTTATTTTAATTATTTAAAAAATCAAAAATAAAAGTGTCAATCGGGAATCGAACGCTAACGCCGCGATTGTCGCACGTAATACCATCAGATGGCAAACTGTCGACACACGTATATGGACGAGAAGTACACGCGGAGACCGCGAGAACTATCTGGCTCTGATCTGATGCGCTCGGAACGCGGCCCGTGCCGTGCGGTGGACGCGCGCGAACCTGATCAGACGTCAGACGAGTTCGCTACGTGCTACGTACATACGACGAATGAACTGTCTATTGTTTTGTTTTTTATTTCCTAACAATGTAATTTGATATTTGATATTAACGACGTGGTTTTTGAATCTTGATGAATGATGCACAGAAAGAGTTCTATACAGGTGAGTCAACATTTTAAGTTTTTGTTGTTGTAGGTTATAGTCATTTGTCTAGACATTCTATGATATCAATTGATTTCTATAAAACACAATATGAACAGACACTTTTATCTCATAGACTAAATTTTATTACTTAATAAATCTGATTTTATTTCTCTGCTCAGAAACAGCAGTTTCTCTTTGTGAAAATACTTAATAAAAAAATGTATTGCATACTAAAGGTAATATAAAATTTGTTAAATACATATGTGTTCTGTTATTATTGTCTGTCCTGTACATCTAAAATCAAGAGTAACATATTTTACTTAAACAGCCACAGGAATTCCAAATTAATACTGAAAATGAATATTAAGTTGCATTACATGTAATATTGTTAGTGCCCACTGTCCACTGGTGCCTATACCTACTAGCTATATTTACTTCTTCATGCGTTGTTTTGTTTTGTACTTTTGACAATTACAGTAGAACCTCGATTATCCGAACTCCCATTATCCGAACCCTCCGTTATCCGAACATTTTCAGTGGCACTGATGAATGCTTGAGTGAGCGAAAAAAGGTTTAAAATTTTAGTGATTTTTTTTTAACGTTATAATATTTGTCCTTTTTTTTGTTCGTATGCAACATGTAAAACCGCTGGCGCTACCCACGGCTACCCGTTTCTATTATCCGAGCTATGCCCGGTCCCAATGGGTTCGGATAATCGAGGTCGAGGTTCTACTGTACCTATCAATAATATGTAAAATAATTTCAATTGTCTAAGTACGATTGTACAATTATGGATTCAGTTTAATAGGATACAAACACTTTTTTTCTAGATTTGAACATGAAGAAATTTAAAGATATCAGATCTTTTTTTCAAACCCAAACCAATCCTCCAAGGACACGTGGAAATAACACGGAGGTAGATGCAATAAGACCTATTATTCCTACATGCGAATCATCAACAAACTTAATACAGGAATCTTGTTTGAACAAAACAAAGGAGGTTGAAAGTACAAAGGATTCAGAAAACTCCCTTGTATGCTTGCCAGCATCAACGTCACAGTCAGCCGACTCAGCCGTACAAACGGATATCGTCGTCAGTGATTCCACGAGATCTTTTTCTAAAAATGTTGACAAACCAAACGAATTAGGCACTCTTCAAGTTGGACCATCACAACCCGTTATAAATTTCCCAAAAACAAAATTTGGAACAAAATTGAGATCATTTTCGTCGAGATATTATGAATCATATAATAGCTGGTTGGAATACAGCAAAGAAGAAGATAAAGTCTACTGTTTCGTATGCAGACACTTCAACAAGGGAAATATACGCGATCAAAATGAAAAATTTGTGAAAAGTGGTTTTAACAACTGGAAAAAACTAGCAGAGGCGTTAAAAAAACACTCAGAATCATCGCCTCACGCTGAATGCAGCCAAATGTATGTCTCCTACCGTCAATCTTTTACAGTTGGAGATGTTCATCAACAACTTATGAAACAGCAAGAGGAAGAAATTGTTCAAAACAGAGAATACTTAACAAAACTTATTGACATAGTACTGACCCTTGTTCGTCAGGGTTTGCCTTTAAGAGGGCACCGAGAGGACCCATCTTCTAAAAATAGAGGTAACTTCTTGGAAATTGCTCAATTTTTTTCTAAATACGATGACAAATTTTCACTCCACTTTGAAAAACACTACAATTACTGCAGCCCAGATATACAAAATGAAATAATTGAGGTGATAGCAAACCTTACTCTGGAGGAAATTGTGAAAGAAGCTAAAGCATGTGGCTTTTTTTCTTTGAGTGTGGATGAGGCCAGATGCTCTAAAGAGGAACAATTATCAATGGCCATAAGATATGCGAACGGTCTGGATATTGTCGAAAGATTTATAGGTTTCATTAATTGTTCCACCTCCAGAGATGCGCAAGGACTGGCTACACTAATTTTGGACACTTTGAATAAACACCATTTGGGTGATGTTCCAATTCTTGCGCAGTCTTATGATGGCGCCAGCGTCATGTCTGGTCAAAATCGAGGCCTACAGGCGATTATAAAAGAAACTCACCCTCACGCAATTTACATTCATTGTTTAGCACACAAGCTTAATCTGGTGGTTGTTGATTCGTGCGCAAATGTTTCACTGGCAAAGACATTTTTTAACGGCCTTGAAGCTTTGTATATCCACTTCTCACAACCTGGTCATCATGCCAGCCTAAAAAAATTACAAAGCACTCTTGGAATTAATACCAACCGTGAAATGGGAAGTCTAAGTACTACCAGATGGAGTTGTCGCTACGAAAACTGCAAAGCATTACTGACAAATTATGAGGCAATTAAATTGGCTTTGGAACAAGAGATCACTAAAAACCGAGACAAGCACACAGTAGAAGCACTCGGATTGCTAACAATTATTACGAAACCAGAGTTTGTCGTCTCTTTACACACATTTCACTCAGTTCTCGCTATAGTGAATGTACTGAGTAAATTTTTTCAGACACAAAATGCAACTCTTGGTCAGGCTAGTGATCTCATAGAAAGTACTATAGGTACTTTTGAAGCATGCAGGAATCAGTTCAAAATTTGGACAGATATCGAGCAGTTTGCTATAAAGCAAGAGATTTCACTAGAACCTGTTAGAGTATCAAAACGGAGACGTCAACAAAAGGACTTTTATACTGAGTCAACTGTGGGCAAAAGTAATACATTAGATTTGCCGGCCGATACACCACCAGAAGAGTACTGGAAGATCAACATTTACTACCAAGTAGTTGATAATATTATTGTAAATCTAAAACGCCGATTTGAAAATGTACCGTTAGCTCGTGCAGTTGATGCTTTTTTGAAATTGGATATGAAGAACGGAGAGGATTTCATCAATAATTATAAAAAAATCTTAATAATTGATACTTCAGCCTTAGAAGCTGAAGCGATGGTCATGAAAAACATGCTTCAATTTAAAAATGACGAAATGAATGCTGAAAATTTTAGAAAGCATATTAAAAAAGAGTACTGCCCTAATTTATATAAACTTCTCCAAGCAGCAATAGTACTCCCAGTGAGTTCCGCCGGCTGCGAGAGAAGTTTTTCTGCTATGAGGCGGATAAAAACGTGGCTTGGAAGCACAATGCTTCAGGAACGATTCTCTCATATGTCACTGCTCAACATAGAGAATGACACTGTTAAAAAAAAAATTCCAGCTGAAAAAGTGTTGAACCGATTTGCAGAAAAAAATAGAAAACTAAGACTTATTTAATTGAGTATCTACTGAAAGTAATGTTTAAAGACTGATACTGGTTTAAAGACAAAATTAAAGAACGAATAAAAATTCATTCATTATTTTTTAAGGTATTGCCAAAGTTTGATATTAATGTCAATATGAACGTGTGATCAAAGCAAAACAAGTGTCATACTTTATGTGTGTTACATGATTGTTGATTATTATGTAAATTTTATTCATAAAAAAACATGATTGTAAACAAAGCCAGTTTTTTTTCGTCAAACCAGCCCCTCCTAGGCCCCCCCCCAGAAATAAGTGCTGGCTACGCCAATGGGTGCGTCCGGGCCGGTTCGGCATTGTCCGGCCCCGCTCCGCGGGTTTGGGGCTTATTGTGAGGTGCACGCGGGGTGCAACGTCACAAATGTTAATTAAATACGTTTATTATATGAAATATTGTATCAGGAAAACCTCCATCATATGGTATTCCCAGTCTTGGATGAACTTATACGAATAATTTTATACAACAAATCTAACTTACTTGAATATAAATGCATTGTTTTAGAATGAAGATACCACCTGTACACCCACCCTTCGAAATTTTATTTATACTCAACCCGACAGTAGACGGCTTGATCATACGGGTTGATGATAACACACAAATGAGGATCGTGGAAACCAGGGGTCCTATTATTGACCCCGAACGATCACTGATTATCGATCTAATTCAAGACAGAGTATTAATTCCAGGAACTTATTTTATGTTGCTCTACTACGAAGTGGAAATCTCAAGTATACAGTCCATTTTCCAGACAATTGGAAATGTAGAAAATTTTTTCATTATGATACATTGTGAAAATGATTTCATTTGCACGAAAATTGTCAAAGATTGGAGGGTGTATAAAAAGCATCATATATTTGAAAATGAACAAACCTTGATTAAAGTTCCAATAAAACCAGATAGTGAACCAGAAAGATAAAATGCAATTGTATTCAGTAGTTTAAGATGATTAAATTAAGCAAATATTTTCTTCATTATTAAATAAGTGGAACACTCTGTTCTAGAAAAGGGACAATGAGTAAAATCATTCTTATGTTCGCCTTTTTGATGCCCACCGTAACTTGGGCACTGGTGGGATATGACTGTGGAGGAACCTCGAGGAACACATCAATTATCGACACTGCCAGCATCGGAAAATGCAACATACCAGAAAAGGAACCTATTTTCGATGAAATCCATGTTCAATTGCTCCAACTAGCTGAATTTCATCATGTAGATGTCGTCCAGTGCAAAATTGAGATTGATAGAATAGTCTATCACTGCGGTATGCACTCACGCAATTCTGCGGTCAGGAAAGGACGACGAGTTTATATACACGAAGTTAGCAGAGAAGCCTGTATGGGGCTTTATAACTTTGGAATAGTCAGATTGGGAAATAATGTGATTGTATCAGGACTCGTTCAGAACAGAACCAACATCAGAGATGCGATTTTTGCCGGGAAAATAACTGACACCGGAATTTGTGTTGGTGCCAGTTACGACGATGGATACGGACAATGGGAAGATGTAATCGCTCAAGGAGTAGCAAAAATAACAATTGAAAAATATTCTGCAACAGTGAAATTCGATAAAAACGAACTTGTATTGATGGATGGAACGAGATGCACGTTATCAAACGCGGACTGTTTTGGAAATGATGGATCGTACGCGTATTGGATAAATTCACCAATGAATTATTGTAAACTTGACCGTTACGATGCTTTATATACCGGACCAGCGCTAAGGATTAGAGAGCCTCAAGAGGATGGCTTCGCACCTGATGTCTACACTTATTCAAGCGAAAAGACAACTTTCGCCTTCATGAAGACTACAGAATTCAAAATTTGTGGTTATAAAATTGCACGAACAAAACACCCCAAACTGTTCATTGTAGAAATTGACTCTGCAAATCCGGTAAAAGCTGAAAGTAAAATCGCCGCTGAGAATGTTGATATCCTTTCATACATGAATACTAAAATAGTGTACCTGGAAAAACACCTTGGCAATCAGATAGCTCAAGTTTGTAAAGACGTGATCAAACAAAAATGTGTTCTAGAAGAGCAGGTATTGGGGAATACCCTTACGCTTGCCATCCATACACCAGATGAATTTGCATATAACGTTATGAAGGGACCGGGCTACATGGCCATACGAGCAGGGGAAGTCGTACAACTAATTAAATGCGTACCCGTTACGGTAAATGTTAGGAAAACAGGTACATGTCATCAAGAATTACCAATAACATTTCAAAATCAATCGCTCTTTTTAACACCAAAATCACGCATCATCGTCAGAAAATCAAACGAAAGAGAATGCAGTGAATTACAACCGAGCACATTTAATACTGATGGAACCTGGATCAAATTCTTACCTCTACCGAAGGTTATCGTCGACGCACCAGAGAAGCTGACACTAATGACCCAGTTATCTTGGAAATATACCAAACCGCCACCTCTTTCTGTCAGTGGTATCTATACCGAAGAGGATTTGGAAAGCTACCGCGATCGAGTAATGTTCCCGATCGAAAAACCAGCTGTCCTGAACGCAGTTGCAAGAGGAGCAACCGGACACTCTATTTCCGAGTCTAAAATATCTTTATCAGGCTTATTGGATGAGAACTCTTTAAATAAAATCGTCGAATCTACATCACGAAAACTCTGGAATGGATTCATGTTGTTTGGAACTGCTAGTTCTGGAGTCCTGGGTGTCTACTTTACTATTCAATTAATTAAAACGGTGATAAATGTTGGCATCCATGGGTATACTTTACACACAATTTATGGCTGGAGCATACATCTGCTAGGGGCACTACTCAGCTCATTGACAACTCTGCTGACGCATTTGGGAAAACCCCAATCGGACAATGGAAACAATGGAGAAGCCTTTACAGAAGAACAAAACATGTAAAACCCACCGGTCGTACCTCAATCACAGGCAATAAAACTCATACCCACCAGAGTGCTAGAAGACCACCTACGTGAGCGTCAAATGTTAAACACACGTTTAATATTTGAAACGGAGGGCGGAGATGTCACATCCTCGATGCCCTCTGCCCCTACTCATTAGTTTTATTTCAGTTTTCGATTAAATTTATTTATATCCTATATTTTTGAGTCTCCGTATGCATTGTATGCATACGGCTTTCTTTATCATTTTTTACGGCTCTGGGAAGTAACCACTCTCAGTTTATAATAATCTTACTCATTAAATAATGTTACGGGATAATCCTTACCTAAACAGACTAGAATATACAAACTCTCTAAGAGTAACCAGATGACCGGAAATCGCTTCTCGATATTTCCAGGTATGCAGAATCTGGCACGCACGTGCAACGGATTAAAATCCATACAGCCATCTTTGAAGTGTCTGTTTGGACAGGGTCATCCCGAACATACAGTAGAATATTTTTTTATCATGTACCAAAACAAGCACGGCAATTCCCACCCGCACTCATGGAAGAGGCGGGATTAGTTAAGATACTTTTGCACGCTACACCGTACCCAAAGGTCGGGGGTAGTTAATGGCGAATGGGAAACTCAAAATCTTATCAATACTTCCTTATTGGGCAGCTCTCTCAAAGATGCTGGGAACCAATCAGGAAGTAGTTTCTCTCAATTCTCAGTTTTTCCGAACAGTCAGTCAGTCGTGACATAGTCGTCAAGCAGTTGTTACCGTTTCGTCAAGTAGTTGTTACATGTTTCGTCAAACAGTCGTTACATAGTTGTCAGCCAGTCTTCATCAAGAAGAAGCAGCTCTCAGTTTTTTCAAGACATTCATTGCTCATTGTTTATTCGCAAATCTCATTTTCTCAAGTCTCATTCTCAGGCTTCATTTTCTAATATATCTTCTCAGTTATTGACAGTTTTCGACCAGAAATCGTTCTCTCAGTTTTAGGCAGATCAATCAGACCAGAGAATCTGTTAGAAATTCAAAAGGTCTTTTATTTTATTTAATTTAACAAACTAAAACGCTAAAAGGGAATTCCGTGACTTTACATTTAAACCTTTTATCTTTTATGATCAAAATCATTATAAGAATTTTCTTTGAATTTAATTTGAATAAACAAATACTCGTGTGTTAAACCTTAATTGAATAAACAAATATTCGTGTGTTGAACTTACATCGCGAGTTAAACAATTAATTACCTTTAACGCCTAATATAAGTTAAGCGATCAGTAACTTTAACCAATCTCACCACCGGCCGAACACGCAGAGCCGCCCACATAGCCCGAATCAACGGTCACCAGCAAAAGGTAAGTGACCATTTTATTATCAAAGTCGGTTCAACCAAGAGGGAAAACGACATCAAAATTCAAATAATTCACCATCCGGGAGAACTAGTCCGAGCCAAGCGTTATATTTTTGGGAGTGGTTTGGTCATCAGCCAACCCAGCCCATAACAGGGGGAGGGGGCTATGGTCAGCTGCTTGCGATACTCGCGAGAGGGGAAGATCTACCCCTCACGGTATTGCGGTATCGATGTGTGCGAGAAGATCTAGGAATGACGACGAGAAGAATGATCCTACTCACATTTTTGCGGTATCGATACTTTGCAGAACTGGGGATTGGTGCGTCGTCAACTTATGCAGTGCTAGTAATCCCCGCGCTGTCTATCTCTCCGGTACTGCAACTCGGTGCGGGCCCTACGGCACTGTTGCACCGAGCCTTCCTGATGGTGATGATTTACACGCGGGGTTCCCATCCTTGAGGACGTTGCCTAGTGAGCTAGCGCGGGAGAATTGGCTTCCCGCGCTGCTCAAGCCAGGCGGCCGAGGGGAAGAGTGGGCGGGACTGACGTCCGTGCCCCTCACACGCCGAGACCCCCCACTCCATCGGGACCGGGTCTTAGCGAGCAGTTTAGCGTTCTAAAGTCAGCCGTACGGGCGATGCTGCAACGGAACCAAAGTTTTCGGGGTTTATGAGATTGAAGCGGAGGTTGGCACGTATTTATACATTGTAACGGGCTTTTTACTTCACCCGGGGGAAAGCGGGGTCGGCACAGAGGCTCGTTTACAAAAATGGCGTTGACCAACACGGCAACAGAAAGATGAAAAAAAATAAAGATTGACGGCACTGCAGAACAGGTGTTGGGCGCCAGGCTCGAGAGAGCCGTAAGGGAATACACTCTTACCAGATTCGAAATTTACCGTCCCATAGCATTCGTTCGCCGACTCGAACGGCGAACCAAACTCACACCACTAAATCTCAAAGCGAAACTATAGCAGGGGCAAGCACACACAAAAACAGCCGACTAGCTAGCGGTGAGGGGAACGTGGGCGCGAAGGTGAAATAGTATAGATGATAATCGAATGATTATAGATGTAATTACCAGCGTTTATTAATAATCAGCGCCGTTACGGCAAGGCAGAAGGCAACAGGCAATAAAATATTTACACGGCAAGCGGTCTTGTCGGTGGCGGTACGCTTCGATACAATTCAAAAATAAATGAAAATAAAACAAAATAGCATAAAATATAACACAGCAACAAAATTAAACAAGTCAATAAAACACGGCAAAATCAAGCAGTATAAGCTAGAAGCGACGAGCGGCAAGCGACCAGGATAAGCGAATAATAAACGGCATAAAATCAGTAACAATTCAATAACTCATGCGACTACAGACTCGTGCTGAAGCAAGTTCGTTAACAATTTCAAAACTCAAAACAAGGCAGAACAATTCTAAAAACAAGCTTGCTAACAATCTAACAGTTTCACAAACACGAGATAATCCTCCTTCACTTTTTCTATATTATCGGCACGGTCGCCTGTCGCTGCTTGACGGTGGTAGTTACGCTCGGCAACGACGGCACGGGCGCACACACTCACTCACAGATTCTCTCTCTCTCTCACACTCACGTACTCGGTACGCGGCCGGGAAGCGGCACGGTACACGATCTATTACAAAGTATACGCTACAACAAAGCGGCAAAAGATTACCGAATGAACAACCAGAGTATCTTATCGTAATTATAACAGATCAAGGTAGCAATTAAAATCAGAAATACAAGTGAATCGAAAAGCTTAGCTACCACGAGGCTCGCGGGCTTTCACACAAAATGGCCGATCGAAGCCGGCCGGCAACCTGTTGCAAAAGGAAAAATGGCCTGAGGCCGTTGAGAATCTATAGCCAGCGAGATTCGGGATAGCGACAGCCTACCTTTCTACAGCAAACACAGCTTTCCCTCCTTTGGTACGGCAGCTATACGTCGTATGGACAGCGGAAGGGTCGACACAATTTAGTATCACAGTTTCAAGGCAATGGCAGCAAATTCTTACAAAGTACTATAACGTTGACACGAACGTGGCAGTTAGCAGCGCAGCGCAAGGGAGAGTGAGGTGGCCGCCGGCCCTCGGCGATCGCGATCCCGCGGTGGCGCTACGGGAGGGGATGATAGGTAGATTGGCGAGAGACCGGCGGGAGCCTAGGCAGCCGGTCTGTTCGCCGCGCTGTGCTGCGTGTTGCGAGGGTGGTCTGGCGAAGGCGGAAATGTCCTGTTTGTTGTGACAGCACATGAAAACTAAACAAAAATTACCAGTTTTGACTGCTAGGAGTCAAAAGTGGTAGTTTCAGTACTCCACGCATGCGTAATTCGCAGACTCCCTCGACCGTCATAGAAACGGGTACTTTGTGTAAGGAATCCACCCATGAAAAAACACATTAAAAGTGCGCACACTATATCAATAAATTTTGTACAGGAACGTTATCAATGGAAACATTGAATTCAACAACAACGTAAACGAGTTAATAACATTTTCACATGTAATACTGAAAAAGGTACTCAACAGGGAATAACTGGATCAAAGCGATTTCCATATAATATGTTCTAAAACATGCTTACCCTTTTGGATTTGCCTGCGATCATCCAGTAGATTATCATCGCTGTCCTCATCCTCATCATCAGTGTATTCTTCTGCATCTTCAACACATCCTTGAGCCAGTTCTAGGACTTTTGACATACGCAAAATTTCACGACTTACAATAGGCTGGCGGCAATGTTCTCTGTGAATTTTTTCTGCATGTCCCATGAAGTTGGCAACGTCATTCACTTCGGATAAATTCAAGTTTATACAGTTTGTTGCAATATGTTTTCTCAATCTTGTTCCGGGTAATTTTGCTGGAAAATTAGCACCTGATTCTTGTGCAAACTTTCGAAGTAAATAACAAGCCCGTAGATACTTATATCTGTTTTTTTCGATGCCTGAGATACCAAATACATAACGATTTTCTGAGGGTACTTGGGCTTCGTTCCGATACTTCAATATCAGCTGAATACATGCTAGTAAATCCGAAGACAGCAAAACAGGGACAGTCCGGTCGAGTTTCCCTCGGATGACAAAGCGCACATATTTCTTTGCTAGTACCTGAGAGTCAGCTGATAGATTTTCCAAGTGGTCTTCATTGATACCTTCAAAACTTTCAAAGTCTTCAATGTAAACTCGTTCAATCTCACCAGCTCGGCGTCGGTTAAAGACTTGGACTGACGTGAGGGTAGTTTGCGCCAAACTCAACCACGCATCATACGTAAATTTAGTTTCAAGCATTTGGTAAGCCGATTTTCTCTTCTTGTCCACGTATGCAAGTAATTGTTTAATGTCTTGGATAGATGGGAGCTCAGTTTTCTTGCGCCGTTTTTGTTGAGTTTGTGATTCCACAACAGTTTTGTTCACACTCACACCAATGTCGTCGAGAGCTAGTTTGAGAAAATCTTCTGTATTTGCTTTCTGTTTCGCGTCATGACGATTTATGCAATCTGTAATTAGCAAATTTCCAATCTGCTTTACGAGTGATCCCAAAGTATAAGCTGTTGATGGATGAGTGTACATGTTTGTCTTTTCATTGAATTGACTAACAATATTTATTGCTGAAATGACGTCATCATAGTACTTGGGGTTGTATATAGTAGAAAATTCGATTATATCCTTGTTAATTTCTTTTAATGCAGATAAAAATCGTCCCAGCAGTCAAAGATTAGCTCTTATCATGTCGCCATCATGCTGCTTTTTGTATTTACGGCACAATTTGTTGCCATACAGTATAAGTAATCTATCGTATTTAATAAGTCTTACAATTGCATCTTCTCGCAAAACAGCAAGCAAATACATTTATCAACCGCTCTGATGCTGCTTCGTGAAGATGTGCAACAACCTTGCGCCCCATTATCATCAGTGTTCGACTTTTTTTGCCATTATACCCGAAACAGTTCTGAGCATGGTGTCTGATATTGTTTTTGGAATAGAATCCTTTGCAATGATGGCAGACTTGGAAATCGGTAGCACCGCTTTGTAGTTTAGCTCTAGGTCTTCTACAGACAATCAATTCTCCGTCATTCACGCTATTATCAGTGTTGAAGAAGAACTGGCAATTTTTCCTGATTGTATCAATTATCTTTTTTCTTTCAGTAGTACTCTTCGGTAAAACAAAGAACGCCTTCACCTCTGTTACATCTTTATGCACAAATTCTAAGTGACGAGCAAATTTAGATTGCATCTTTTGACAATACATACAAAACGTTCGTTTTCTCTGTCCTCTGTTACTGTCTGATGTTACGACAAACATATCTGCGTCATCACGCACAAGTTTCGATTCAAATGCTGAGGACACATTTTTAGAAGAGTTTCGTGATGAATTCCGAGTTTTACGTTGTTTATCACAACTTCTATTTTTACTCTGTCTCAAAGTCTGCATTTCATCATTTTCACTGTCATTTTCTTTTTTAGATGTTGCATTGGATGAATCATCATCAGTTGATGGTTGATATTCAAATGCACTGTCATTAATCTCCCCCGTACCTGCAATTTGTATTAATTGTCGTCAAAAACGAGATCGTGATGCATTGAATTGGCAAAAATACCATATACCGTATTTTCCTGTCAAAACAAAAGTCCATCTACTACGCGCACGCCCTTGTATGTGAAACCGGTTGTCAGCGACTATTCAAATAGGAAGCAAGGCGGTGTATGACACCCAATGATAAAATTGATAAATTGGTGTCGAGATTCAATTATAAGTAGTACAACATTTTTGAATATCAGTTTTATCAGAAGTAACAGTGGTATTTGTGACATCTCGGACTAACGTTTATTTCATATTCTCAAAGTTTGAAAAGTTTATAATAATTTATCATAATTTATGATATTCACATCAAAGATGGATTATTGTTTGATTCGAAACCTATATAAAAAGGAATTTTTATATGAATAACAAAAATGAGTTGCTATGAATATTACAAGTTTCTTATTTCGTCATTATCTCAAACGTTCAAGAATATAAAATACATAATTTTAGTTTAAAACGAGATTAATTCTACTGCCTATTGTGATAAAGTGATTAACCCAACAATTACGTTCAAATCTCAACCCCGATATTTTAAATGTAACGCTGACTTTCGTATACTACCCTGCCTGCTACTTAAATTTTCGAGACAGCGTCACTAACCGCCTAGTAGTTTAAGCGATAAGTGTACCAGGTGCGATGTACAGCAGAACTGTTGGAATACTATCTTTTCAAAATCAGACTCACCATTCTCATTCACGTCGTCAAGATTTGGATTTCCTTGTAGCGGTGTACTAGTTGTGCCTGTGTTATGTGGAACATCAACTGCGTTTTCTGAAGCTAAGCTGGTTGGAGGAATATTAGTGGTGTCTATCAGTTGTAATGCTCTTTCACATTCACAACTAAGTAAGTTCTCTTTGTTAATGCCGGTATAGAATATTTTTGTAAAATCACTAAACGTATCCGTTCCCGAGATATGAGTTGTTTCATTTTCGGTGGACATGTTGATCATCTCATCTGATATTGTCTTTTGTGTGCGCTGTACATTACTGTTCTTTGTATTTATTTCAGGTACTCCAATGAAGAACTCGTTCAAGTATGATTGCTCAGCCGTACTTTGGTTGCTACAATGAATATTATCAGAAATCCTGACAACTTTCATACTGCTTGAAAAAGTCTCAGAATACAACGAATGATCAGTGTTCAGGGACGTTATGTTGCATGCGTCACTTGTACCATCATGTGACAGAAATTCTGCAGTTTGTTGATCTCCAGAAATAGTCAATGTACCCTTTACAGTGTCACAAGCTTTGTCATAAGCAGTAATAGTGGGAGCATCGCTGAATTCAGAATATGTGGGTAAATCTATTTTGTTACAGCCAGAATCATACAAATCATTCCCAAAAAGATTTCTACGTACAGTCAATTGTTTTCTGTTTTTTTTTGAAGAGTGAGTCTCAACTCCATTGTTATTCAGCATATCTTCCTTCTCTGCTGCAATGACTGAATTTTTTGGTTCTGTTTGGTCAGTAGTACTGTTTTCAACTTCATCACTATCAAAAACTCCACTAGCTTTACAAATACGATTCTCTGGTTTCTTTTGTTGTAAAGTATCGGTGGCAATTCTGTTGTTATTTATCATATCTTTCTTCTCCGCTGCATTTTGGTTAGTAGTATCGATTAGAACTCCATCGTTATCGAGAATTTCACTTGCTTTATGATCTTGATTCATTTGCTTTTTTTGTTCTGAAACATCGGTTTCAACTCTATTATTTAACATGTACTTCTTCTCGGCTCTATTATTTGAATTTTCTTCTTCATTTTGGTAAGTAGTATAGTAATAGTTTTCATTAGTTGTATCCATCAGACTTTTGTTGTTATCATAAATTTCATTCGCCGTGTGAATTCGACTTTTTGGTTTCTTTTGTTTTAAAACACCAGTTTCAACTTTATTGTTATTCAACATATCCTTTTTCTCTGTTGCAATATTAACACTTTTTTTGTCTGTTTTGGTTAGTAGTATCGGTCAGAACTCCGTCATTATCAAAAGTTTCCCTTACTTCATGAATTCGATTCCTTGGTTTCTGTTGTCTTGAAGCATCTGTTGTAACTCTACCGTTATTGTGAATTTTCTTTTTTCGTTTACTTTGGTTAGTCATATTGGTAGTCGAAGCAATTACAGGATTATTTTTAGCTACATTGCATGCTTCCATAGTTTTCTTAAGATTTTCAAGATATTCACGATCAGCTGTGAATGTAAATGAACAAAAATAAGTTTTGACTGAAGCAGCTATTATGTTCATGCTTTTTTTTCTCTTTTTGATTAGTGTATCATGTTATTACATGAAAATATTTTTGGATTTCAAAATTACGTTCTATGCTTTGTAAAGCGGAATTAAAATTCTTGTACAGATTAAACTAAGACTAAAGAATTAAACAGCACAAGATAAATTCGTCCGGTTTAGTTGAGTTGAAACTTTTCTCTGATCCGGTTCAGTTTAGCAA
This sequence comes from Diprion similis, assembly GCF_021155765.1. Lineage (NCBI taxonomy): Eukaryota > Metazoa > Arthropoda > Insecta > Hymenoptera > Diprionidae > Diprion > Diprion similis. The sequence continues at coordinate 16,491,112 of NC_060105.1, read as the reverse complement.
AAGCTTTGCTTTAATGCTTGTTAATTGTGTTTGAATAAATTGGTTTCACTTACCATGGAGAGACAATTGACGAGCAGAATATCTGCCACCGTCTGTATATTTTACGCAACACGTGTCGCCACTTTTCGAGGTTATTCGGTTTGCCCGGCATATGAAATATACACCGTCGTCGAATTGTACTAACGCAAACATAGTTACCCATTTAATAATAACCAATAGAGAAATGTGCTTGAACTTTTTTTTATTAATTGAAGTCAAAGAACTCGATTTAATTAGTAATAAAAAAGAAGCCCTGCACGATGCGAACATGCGTTCGTCGAGTTGTGATGGCGTAGTAATACTAGGGATTCTTCCCGCCAAGGAGCGGTTGCCAGAGAGCCGGAAATGAGTCGGTCGGCAGCTCGGCAGTAAGTTCGGAAGGTTCCTGAAATTATGTCACGCTCGTAGACTTATGCAGGTAGATTGCGTACTCTGTGCACCGAGCTTAAGTCGTCACAAGACAAAGAGAACAACAGCCTAGCTCTCTCTCTTTCGATCCTGGCATCAGGAGCCTCGTAAGCCGCGCAGCCTATTTGTAAAGTCCATGGGCAAACTGTGGGCTTAATAGGATTTTCACTGCTGATTTTTTTTGTAATTAAACGTTTTGCGTATGTATAGTGTTTCGGATGCCACCGATTAGTGGAGTCCCGATATATGTGTATGTTAAAACGTACACCATCTAATGTATTTCTCCATAGAGTTTATGAAACTCAAAATCAGCAGGATTTTGAGTACCAAACGCAGGAACAAATCGATATCTGGATCGAAATACTGAGGCACTGATCTGCACCTTCATATGATTGGCATAACTAACTTTGCTTAATGATTCTAAAAAAGAAAGCCAAATTTGAGAGCATCCTGGAATCGACCGATAGGCCTGAAATCAGAGCCATGAACGACATTTGGAAAGCGTTTCGAACGAAAAATCAGATTCGGAATTCTCGAGATAAGAATAAATCATATTTAGCTCCACACGGCAGTTCTCTTTGCACTATTTACTTTCAATAATTTCAAAAATCAGTGTCAATTGTCAATTCAAAGTGGCCCACAACAAACATGTACTCGTAATTAAGCAATCGTATACTTGGTTACAATAGACATCTACCTGCTTTCGGAACACCTCTGTATAATTTGAAAACTATAGTTGGTTTTAATGCAGTGTGTCCCGAAACCTACCGGTCGGCTGGAAGTGGGAATTCATCAAACAATAAACTTTATTTGTGATAAGAGATAGCTGATATATTTCAACCAGGAATGGGGTGGAAATCGCAGTTAGTTACGCGAAGCAGCATTCCAGGGACTCTTCCTTAATTATTAATGTGATAAACAAATTTTAAATCAAAGGAGTGCCGGCTCCTACCGGTAGGCTGGAAATCGGAGCTATACATATGTCAACGATGAAGTGATCCAGAACTGATCTTTGGCCTACTGGCTCCGAACTTTTATGATTATAACTGTTATCGTATATATATAGGTATTTGTATATTTCCGATTCATAGTGACAAAGCCTGTGATAGCTATCTTGTGAGGAGGTGTCAAAATTTGCTTAACGGCATTTTTGAGGATCTCGTATTACTACCATGTTATTTGCAGCAAGATCTGCACAATTATCACATATATATTTATATATATATATAATCCGATATAATAAAAACGAGATCCTCAAAAATGCCGTCAAGCAAATTTTGAAATATATATATATGTCGGAGAAAGGCCAGATATCACTCGCGAACTTTGAGTTTTGCGTGTGGGACGCATGTTGAACCACCGTTTTATTTAACAAGATGAAACTGAACTTAACTTATCTAACAAAACTATTTATAACAAGATTAATGTTCAATATTTAATATACACGTCAATTTGAATTTCGTGCCGTTGTTGATTGATTTTTATGTCGTTTCCCTAGAGATCGAATAGAAGAAAGCCGTGATAATCCTCTTCGTTGTTCATTTCATTATCCTCGACATATATATATATATATATGTACAACCAGTCTCCCAAAAATGCCATCAATTCGATGTCCTGAAAGCCGACAAAATAAGCTCTTTTTGTTTTATATGAACAACGTCCTAAAAACAACCGATTGAATGAGAGTCCCGGAACATAACAATGCATACGTTTTTCATATATATCATTAACGTCCTGAAAACAACCGATTGAATAAAAGTCCCGAAACATAACAATGCATATGTTTTCTCATATATAACTGTATGGATTTCATAAAACATGAAAAAAATTTATAGGGTTAGTCTTAGAATGAAGTGAATAATCGAATTAGCCTTATAATTATGTGGGTAAAAAAATGTCCCCCAAACTGCCCCCTGACATATATATTGCGACCCGTCAATCGATGCACACCTACTAAGGATCGTGTCAGCAGCAAGGATGAGGACAAATGAGGCTTACGATACGTCACGAAATTAAGGAATGGTTAAATCGGTGAATCAGACTGCAAAATAATAATTCTCCGAAGTAAACGGGAGGAAAATTTTGTTGGGCGCCAGGTACGCTGTACCACGATAATCTGAAAGATAAAAAGGAAAAAGGGAAAAGAGAACTCGGTAGCTCAGTAGCTCAGTATTTGGCGGAGGGGAGTGGCCGGATAGTGAACGGACAACACACTTTTCTATTGTAAAAATTGCCCAAGAGTAAAGGTAACGAAATGTTAGTTTATTAACAGGGATGGAAGTAGGTCTCAAAGTTACCTAGGTCGTACACAGTTCTTGAGGAAGAGTGGTGACAAAAACAAAGGATAATTTAAAAGACTCGATACAGGATACGGAAATAATAGCGTAACAAAAATAAAACAATCTTCTCTGATTGAAATACACGAACGATAGAAAGAAACTCGTAACAAAACAAAGATAGTAACTTAAATGGCTATAAACAATCTTCGATAAATAAGATACAAGAAATCTTAAACTTGATATCACGCGAGAATAATAACGATAACTCAAATTGAAAGACAATCTTCGATAAGTAAGATACAAGAAATCTTAACGGAATAAGGTACGGAACAAACGCAACGTGACAGCTGGTGACGAAAGACTCGATATAATACAAAGGAGTCGAAAACGGGAAACACAGCGTCAGCTGTCACAAGACTAGAACTCGTCTAATTACAAAATAATAATAACAAAAGTCTTAACATTAAATTATGACCGGTAACTAGATTTTAAACAATACAAGATATTCGCTTCTTGCGCACGCGCTGAATCTACCTTAAAGGGGAGCGTACGGTTACGCGGCGCACGACACAACGGGAAGAAAGTACGGTGGCGTAACCACCCAGGGAGCGCTCGATTTGTAACTCGACAGCTCTCGAAAGGCACAGTGGCGTGGCGCGGCTTCGGTTCACCGCGATATTTCGATATATCGGATCCAGCGCCACGCGGTAGCAAGAGATAGCGCGGGGACGATTCAAACAACGACGCCACAAAGATGGCCGCAACCGACGCTATTGCGTAATATTACACGATTGCTGCGCAATTATACAAGATATGATTTTTGATGAACGGTAACACGATAACGAGATCAAATACAATATTTAATTAAACGAGAACAATAATCGAAACGATATTTCTTCACGATATAGCGGTTAAATTACCCGAAAACACAAAAGACTAGAATGACGCCGTCGCCACGCGGACGCGGGGTGAGGGGGCCATACGGGGTAAAATTAACAGAAAAATTCGGGAACAAAATCAGGGTTGTTAGTAATTAGTTAGGCTCGTCGAAATGGTCATTAAATAAGTTAATAGGCCACACGAAAACCCGAGATACGGAAAATTACGACCCAAACGGTCACCAAGACAAAAGACAAGCAATTGCGTCTCGGGGGTTTGAGCGGTAACAAAAGCTCACTTACGTTAGAAGAACGGGATCGGTGTCTCACACACAAAAATTAGAGTTCTGGTTTCACAGACTCACAAAAAGCACTAAACGATAAAACAAAGAAAAGAAGGAAAGTAAAATACGGTAACAATACGAGAGATAATATGGAACAGGGAAGATATGCAAACGCAAAAACAGCAAGGCACGAGAGAAACAAAACACGTCTGATCAGACTAAGTCGAGATGCAGAAGTAAGTCGTTCGGGGACTCTTCCGCGCAGCGTCGTTGTTGCAACGGCGTTGTCTGCCGAACTTCTTTTTCGGGACGTCGGTTGGCAGCACCTCCTGGGCAGGGCTTCTGGCAGGCCTCGCAGCACTCGCAGCTTTCGCCGTGCCTAACCCCTTTAAGATGCGTGGGCGGCACTTTCAGCGGTACTGAGCCAGTAGAGGGCTCTTTCACGTTCACCGACGTTGTTGGTGAACATCACGTTACGGCCTTGGACCTCCCTCCTGAATAATCTGGCCGAATTTTAATTCCTTTGGACCAGGGCGACGAAACAGCTGAGGAGGGTATGGCGTTCAAGTGAGCCGATTCGCCCACATTTCTCGGCTCCGTGGATGATGTGGTAGGCGGCAGCCTCGTAGCTCTCCGGAACGTATGCGGGGGAGGCACAGGTACTAGCTGCGAGGCGTTGAGCCACCTGCCAGGATGATTTCATCCTCGTAGATGTACCCTTGGCGTTGTCGAATTGTCAGTAGCTGCTCCTCTCCCTGCTCTCTCTCTCACCGCCTTTATCTCTCAGGATATCTCGGGATAGGTGGGAAGAAGGGGAAACAAAATCGAAAGAAATTAGTAACAAAACTTAAAATTACATATATGACCATATCGACTGCCAATAATCCTTGCTGCCTTTTCACGATAACGGGGATATCGGAGATCATATAACGCGGTGCAAATCGCCGTGTTACAAACCCCCCTCCCAAACGAAAACTCGCGGGTGATGCGAGGTTTCGCAACCGACGAACATCCCCACTCCGACTTATTCCAATCGGGTGTTCGTATGGTTTGCGGTGAGGTTCACTCGAACAATAGGTAATACAAATTCAAAAACAAATTATGGTAACGAAATGGAATAATCGTAACGAAACGAGACATTGATAATACTCTTTAAGCAGCAATGAATTGGCATCGATATGTTCGTAAGGTTAGAGATAATATAAGGTACACAAACATTAAAATAAAGTATTCGACGAGTCATTTTAGAAAAAGGAACACTTGAGAAGAGAAATACGGGACGGAATTACATAGTTATTATCGTTAGATCCGATCGGTACCCATAGAAATACTATAACATACCGCGGGAGGAAACAAAATAATCGGAAACGAGAATCGGAAGCTAATCGGCTTTAGCTAACGATAACTAACGGAAATAACGAAACATAAATAACGAAACGAAGATAACGGAACACGATTAGCGAAACGGAAATAACCGAACGAAATCGAAACAAACGAAAGGTATCTAAACCGACAGTACGGAAAGTGATAGCGGTATTTCCGACAAACGAAACGGAATTCGGAACGAATTGAAAATTCGTTAAAGCACGAGCATGGGGGTAAAGGGGACGGGAGGACGAAACGCAAGAAAGAAACCGATAAAAGGAAAACAAAATCAACGTGTACTACACGGGACATAATGATACCGGAATCTAAATAAAAGGAACACGGAACGCGAAATGAAATTCCGACATGAACCAAAACAGTAATCGAAATCAAACAAGAGAAGAGAAAAAAAAACTAAACGAAGCAGTACGGAAAAGAAAAGAAACAAACAAAAAAAAAAAAAGACGCGAAGGGAACGGTACAGGACTAAACAAAAAGAAACGGTAGCGGTACGGGAGGACGGGAACAGAATGGAACGAAACGGTTGACAACCAAACGGAACGGTAGAAATGGTAGCGGAACGGAACGGTACAGATATTGCGGAAAGAACGGAACGGTAAAAATGTTAAAAAACGGAACGGGACAAATATTGCGGAAAGAACGGAACGGTAAAAATGTTGAAGAACGGAACGGGACAAATATTGCGGAAAGAACGGAACGGTAAAAATGTTGAAGAACGGAACGGGACAAATATTGCGGAAAGAACGGAACGGTAAAAATGTTAAAGAACGGAACGGGACAAATATTGCGGAAAGAACGGAACGGTAAAAACGTTAAAGAACGGAACGGGACAAATATTGCGGAAAGAACGGAACGGTAAAAACGGGAGTATCCGATTAGGGGGCATCACGGGGTGACATGACGGCCTCCCTCACCAACTGGGGAAGGTTCGCCACTCGGCGGTCCAAATCGGGGATATCCCCCGGTACCACTACTTCTACGGTGATCAGGCGCAACGGGGGGGAGTCGCTGTCACGTGGCTGGGCCTGCAAACTGGCCACGGGTTCCAATGAGTTTCGGTCGGATTCCACCGGGGTCGTATCGGCAGCGGCCTCTCGCATCTCCGCGACCCACCCTTCGCGGCAGTTCTCGCATGAAGCCCGTGTCCTGCCTTTCCGGAAGCAGGAGTAACAAAAGTCATGTAACTTCGGGAAGGGGCAATAGGAGTAATTGTGCCCCGGACGGCGACAATTTCCACACTCTCCCGGTGCGGGGTCTAAGGGGAAAGTGGTCGGGTCCGGGGTGGCTTGCGGTAACACGGCGACTGGGGTTGGAGCCCCGGTAACGCCGGCAGCTCCGGCCGCCACCCACAAGGGTTGGGGCCTCGAGGTTAGGGGCTCCTTTCCTGCCTCTTCCTCTTCTTCGGCATAGTCACCGTGACTTTGGAGGATTCGGTTCACCCCTTGGAGGGGGGAGGTTGGACGGGTCGGGACACGGTACTGGTAGGGGTTTAACGGACGGAACGGGACGGGAAAAGGTACTGGGGAAACGGGAGGCATCAATGAAGGGGCTGGTGTGCGGGTCCTGGGACGGCTACCCTCCTTCCAATTTTGCCGCAGAGCGGAGACCTGGTCGGCCGTCAGGGGGGCGAACGGGTCGGTGCCGCGGACCATACCGAGGGCCTCGTCCTCGTACTTGGGGTCGTGGATTCGAATCCACTCCTCTAGTTCCCGCCGATTCATTTTCAACGGTACTAGTTACCTGTAAAGAAAACGGTATGGTGACGAGAGGGCTTTCTGGGGGGTCTACATTACTCGGGGTCGGGGGTGAATTACTCGACATGGGCCCCTCTCTTTGTATTGGCTCCTCAGTATCACTTACGGGAGCTTCCAACTCTTCGGAACGGTATGGTTTAAGATCGGTAACATTAATACGAGAACATACATGACCTGATTTGTCCCGGAGGTCGTAGGTAAGCGGTCCGTGGACTTTAATAATCTCAAAGGGACCGGTAAATTTTCGGGCTAGTTTAGCGGAGAAGTAATCGGAAGCTGATGATAAGACATGTCGGCGTTTAAGAACTCGATCTCCCAACTGAAAGGTTTCCTCGCGACGCCCGCGGTTATAATATTTTGCCTGACGGGCTGAAGCTTCGTGAAGATGCTGGGCGACTAATTCTCGAACAATCGGCAAACGTCGCGTACACGAGATCCCCACGCTTCCGAATCCTGAATCTCTATCCGCGGTGGACCCTCTTCGGCCTTCTTCCACGGCGTAGCCGGGCGCATTTCACGGCCGAAATTGAGGAACGCGGGAGAGTGTCGGGTCGAGACTTGCGAAACGGAACTCGGCGAGATGTTGATCCCACTCACGATGGTCGTTTTCCAAAAATGCTACGATCATGGTCTTTAGAGTGCGATTTACTCGCTCCACGGGATTAGCGTGAGCGTGATACGGGGAAATAGTACTATGGTGTATGCCTAATTCCGTACATGCATTATTAATGGCGTTATTTGAGAATTCGGTACCATTATCCGTCAATAAGATTTCGGGCGTACCCCAACGGAATATCACGAGATCCTCGACTGCTGCTAGAATCAAGGGGGCGTTAGCTTTGCGGAGGGCTTTAATTTCGACCCATTTCGTAAAAAGGTCTTGCATCACCAAAACATACGCGAAACCTTGACGAGATGTCGGGAAAGGACCCATAATATCGGCGGCTACAACTAACCACGGTTGTTCGACTACCCTTCCCCCCATAAGTCCACGGGGAACTCGTTGCTCGACCTTACTTTCTTGGCACATGTCACAAGTTCGTACGTAGGCAACTACATCACGGTACATCCCTGGCCAATAATATAGCTGAGATAAACGAGAATAGGTTTTATCTACGCCCAAGTGACCGGAAGTCGGGACGGCGTGATTTGCTATTATGACCCGAGTTCGCGATTCCGCGGGAACAACTAATTTCCACGCATCCAGGTCCGGAAGAATTGGGTCGATAGCTTCATTTTCGCTATGATAGTATAATCGACCGTTTTCAATTTTCCAATCTGGAAAACGTCGGGGATATTTTCCTATATCCGCGATACGCTTTTTATACCATAAATCGGTAGTTTCGTTAATCGGGGCAACAGCCTCTACGACAGCGGGAGGTAAATCGGAATTTTCAAATTCGGTAACGTAATCGGGATCATCAAAATTGTTTTCATACATGCGCGATAACGCATCAGGTAGTTGGTTGGCGCTGCCCTTTCGATGGATGAACTCGAAGTCATATTCTAACAATTCGAGAGCCCATCGAGCTAAGCGCCCGGTAGGATTTTTGAGACGGTGCAACCAGCGTAGACTACTATGATCGGTAAAAACTGTAAAACGATAACCTTCAAGGTAACAACGGAATTTGCGAATTGACCATATCACGGCAAGACATTCGCGTTCGGTAACAGAGTATTTACGCTCAGCGTCCGATAAAACTCTGCTCGCGTATGCGATGACATGCTCGGTGTTGTCGACGGTCTGCGTAAGTACAGAACCAATACCTGTGTCGCTCGCGTCGGCATGCAGTACAAAGGGGACGGAAAAATCGGGACACGTTAAGGTAGGTGCGGAAACTAAGGCTTCTTTAATTTTCTGGAAGGCTTGTTCCTGATCTTCACCCCACCCCCATTTGCGACTTTTCTTCAATAGTTGAGTCAGTGGTTCGGCGCAAGTGGCAAACGCGGGAATAAATCGACGATACCACGACACCATACCTAAAAATCTCCGAACTTGACGGATGTTTTTCGGCGCGGGATAACTCATAATCGCGGAGGTCTTTTCGGAGTCGGGACGTAAGCCTTGCGCATCTACTAGAAAACCTAAATATCGAACACTCCGACAACAGAAGTTGCATGTCTCTTTATTTATTGTCAAGCCCGCCTGCGATATTTTCGATAGTACTTTTTTCAGCCATAATAGATGGTCTTCGTACGATTCATTAACGATAATTATATCATCAAGATAAACGAAAACATGCGGTTCCCATTCCGGGCCGATCAATCTGTCCATCATCCGCTGAAAGGTAGCAGGAGCTCCCGAGAGTCCATACGGCATTCGCGTAAAATGATAAAGTCCCTTACCGGGAACTGTAAAAGCAGTGACTTCTCGGCTTGGCTCTTCTAACGGAATTTGGAAATAAGCTTGACTGAGGTCAAGGGTCGAAATATAACGGGCTTTTCCCAATTTATCCAAAATTCCCGACATGAACGGTAACGGGTATGCGTCTTTTTTGGCGACGCCATTAACTTGACGAAAATCCAAGCAAAACCGATATTTTCCATTCGGCTTTTTAATCATTACGACCGGACTAGACCACTCACTCTGCGAAGGTTCAATTACACCTAACTCCAACATTTTGTCGACTTCCGAATACATCGCTTCTCGAACTACTGGCAAGACCTGGTAATATTTTTGTTTTATAGGCGGGTGGCCTTGTACGTCGATCTTGTGCGTAGCTAAATCGGTGGTTCCCGGGCGATCGGATAAACTAGGGAAATAAATGCGAATCGTTTCTTCTAACTCCTTCTCTTGTCGCGGGGTTATTTCAGCCAATCCGGCTACCGCGGCTAAGTTCAAGGGGGTTTTTCGCTCATCGGTATGATTCGTCGGTACGGAAACGACATTGATAACGGAAGACGGCACGGAAAAATCATTCCCAACGGAAGGCGGTACGGTAGAATTATTCGGGACGGGAAGCGGTACGGTAAACAGATTTTCACTACGGTACGGCACGGTAAATTTTGGACACTTTAAATTCGGTAACATCGGTTTGAATGGGGTAATTACTGTATTTACGGCCGCGAAACTTTCGCGGGACGATCCTGGGTGTTCTTCCCCTCCGACGGTATCAAATCGTCCAATTGACCAATCCGGTAAAAGCCAACTATGACCAACAAAGTCTACGGTAAATCCAAACGCTGTTATAAAATCCATGCCGAGTACACACTCGTACTCAAAGGCAGGAGCGAATCTCACAACAATATCACGACGGAAGGTCGAGAATTCAAAAGGAAGAGCGATTTCACCCAAAGTCTTTTCGGTAATCCCGTTCGGATACAATATTTCCGTGCGACGGCCATTTCTCGCAAGGGCTAGCGCATCTGGGAAATATTTAAATGCCGGTTGGCCGATATAAGTGCGACACGATCCGGGGTCGAACAAACCTTTCACGGGTTGTCCATCTATTATTACATCCAAATAGTACCGAGGATCTCCGAGAATTTGTTTACCGGGATTACGAAAAACAGGAGAAATAGAAATGGAGACGGAAAGGGAATCGGGTCGGTTCACGGGTTTCCCGAGGGAACTAGGAACGACCCGGTCATCTAGTTCCCTGCCCCGTTTTTCGGCGGGGTAACGGAACATTTCCGACAAGTGTTCTTAAAATGTTGTTTGAATCCACAACCGTAACAATACGGTATGCGGCGTACTTTCGGGCATTGACGATGTCCGTGACCTGATTCGCCGCAATTCCAACACGCGTCGGAACGATCTCCCGCGCTGGATGGAGTACCCACGGTACGAGACGCGACTTCCGCAACGGTAGCGGGACGAGACGAAAACGAGACATTAGCTGGACGCGAGGGAGCGGCAACGGCAGAAACGACACTCGATACGGGAGCGGAAGCAAAGGTCACAGGACCTTTCGCAGGAGCCATCCTCTTCTTCGACGAACCGGCGGTCGCTTCGGCGTACGACTCTTGTCGATTACTTCTTTTCGGAGGAAAGGTCGGAACTGTCGTAACGGAAGGACGAGTATTGACAGACTCTTTTGTCGCGGCAACTTTTCCGCGCGGAACCGATTTCTTGCTTTTGTAAGCCAGTTCAGGCAGCACGGATTCTTCAGGAGTCAGCGGAGGAGTATAGAAACGGCTCAACGCTCTTGAAGACTCTAAAAGTTCTCCCGATTTTTCTAGCTCCTCAAAACTATTAAATTGGTCACGACGAATTAAGAGACGATAATCGGGAAGTAAATTCGAAAACGCTATTTCTAGTTGTTCGAATTCCGAGAACGCGGACTTACGTAATTCAAAAGGGATCGCAGACTCAATAAATAGTCGGCAATGGGCTCATCGGCTCCCTGGGTTCTACGTCTGGCCTCTTCGCGAACGCGGTATTGGAAGTTAATTCCACCGAAGCGGGCACGAAACGCGGTCACGAAATTAGACCATGTGGACCAAGAAGTACGACTAAGACGGTACCATTGCAAGGCGCGATCTTTCAACAAGAACGGGATAGCTTCTAAAAGATCAAAATCGGTAAGGTGACTACCTTGACGACACTCATCTAATCTTTTTAAAAATTCGTCGGCGCTGCTATCGCGTTTGCCGGCAAAACTGAGGGACTATTTCCTCACGATATCATGCAAGTCGCGAGGCTTTTCGCGATTTACGGAATAAAAGGTAGTTTGAGCGTGATTAGTCGACGGCCTTTCAGTCGTCTCCGCTCCGGAAGTTGGTAAGGTAAATGCGGGATAACGCATTGAGGAAGGCAATTCGGGTACCGCGGCCGGGGCAGCTGCGTAATTGAAACTCGACGGTATCGGCGCAGGGCCATGCGCTAAGCGGTCACCCACGGGAATCGGCAGTGACGTACTCGCGATCACGGGATGGTTAGCAGGGTGCACGGTATAAGTGACTCCGGGAGAAAATGACTGTACGGGATGCGGAACGGGAGGAACGGCATTAGTGGCAGGCTGGACGGAAGCGGGAGGGATCGTATCCCAGTACGGAATGACTACCGGACGAAAAACATTAGCCGGCGGGGAAACTATGCGCGGCAACGTATAATCCGAAGTTCCCAGATCGGCATTAAGGTGGTTCTCCACCTAAGCGACTGACTTACGAAATCACCGATTTTTTGCTAATATACTTAAAAAGTACCGTGGTTTATTATTACGAAGTTTTAGGGTCCCTTATCGGGCAAATAAGAGAATAAAACGATCCAGAAAATCGACAAAAATACACTTTGTCACGAAGATTATGGCGGACTAGTCACTGTCAAAATTATAATCGAGTAAATCTCACATTAAACGACTTACGACTCGCACCAAAAACGAGTTTTGAATGGTTCAAAATATCAGGATTCTATAGGTTTCAAAAAATACGTTGGTTATCGAATGTTTTAACGAAATATTTAATGATAAAGTAACTAAAACGTTCGTAGAATGCATCTACTCGTCAGCGCGTATAAACTTGGCAACGTCGCTACTACTAACGCCTCTGCTGAACGACGCGCGAAATTTGACTGATACAACTACACTATTACTTGATATCAGTTTTAGGGACGACATATAAAAAGGACAATACAATCAGTTCTCAAATACATATTATTTTCTTTTGCTATTGATGAACAAATTTAATAAACAAATAAATGTGAAAACAATTTCTACTAATATCGAAAAAATAATGATAGCTTGAATAATTATTTTAATATCTTTTTCTCAAGTGTTTGGGACAATGACGTTACCAAATTAGATATCTCAATGAGAAATGTCAAGATCAGTTAGCTTTCACGAACTTACTGCACCGAAGAAGCATTATTTGACAATTCTATCTCCGCCAAAAGAGCTGTTTTGCAGCTCTTCGCAGCTACCTTCTCTATCGCAGGACCGATATGTCGCTCATATTTCTTTAATGTTGTTGGTGATATTGTTGGAATGTTGAGCGCTGATAAAATTGTATTGAAGTGTGACTCTCCAATACCTCCATCAATAAGTGCTGTAACAGAAATTAGGTACCCATTTTAATTTCTAGAAATCTTCTGTAACTATTTTACTATATTCTACTTATCTGTCCGAATGAGAAACAAATATATTTACCAATTGCTGCTTTGCTGTTGACTGTGAAAAGTTGACTTTTTGGTTCGGTCTTGCATGTGTTGACAGTGCGAGAACATTTACATGATACGCAAGTAATTTTTAATGTGCTTGCAAGTCCATGATGATTCTCTTCGGTAACATTCCTTAATGATAGAACTGTATTACACTCGTTACACCACAACTCTTGAGCCAACGTCAGAAGTTCGACTACTCTTCGGCCTTCCAGGTTATGCGAACAACTATCTGCCTCCTAATAAATTAAAATTCAAAAATTTTTTAATTTGTTTTTATTAGACGTATATTTCATGCTTACGTATTATTCAGAACACGTCATAGGAATGCGCTGCGTTTATTTGCGAAGGTGAAAAACTAACCTCTTTTTCCTCGCTGACTTTGGTTGAAGCTGTAAGGATTTTGTCTCGCTTTTCTTGGACTTTTTTTTTCACGAACTTTCCTCTCATCTTGCCATGAGAATTTCGCACATTGTGTCTTATCATTTTGTGCACTTTTTCAATGATTTCACGAAACTCACTTCACTAAAATTTCTTCGATGTAAACAACACAGAGAGGTCCGACGATCAAAGTGAGATACAAGATGGCGACGTTGCCACAGTTCTCACTTCGCAGTAACGTAACAACTACGCAAATATTAGACATTTCAAGGTAATTTTCAGATTTCGTTTAATTGATAGTTTTTATGGCAAAATTATTCATATCAATCCTATGATTTCATAAACATTTTTTTTCCGTGGGAATTAGTCGCTTATTCGCAATTTTACGTAGGGCCACAGCTTAGTACCCATGCGATACGCTACTGAGGTAGGGAACCACCTTAATTGGCGAAAAGGACCGATAATCCGTAGATGAGCCGAAGCTCTGATTTAACGGCGACATCGCGGCACGCGCACGAGATTGTTCTTCGGGAAGCGGAGGAACACTAGAAGGTGTATGCACGGAGTGGTATGTCGTGTTTGCTCTTTGCAGATCGAAACGAGGCACCCTCGGAACATTCGCAGACACAGCCGGTTCTCTCACATAATGGCTAGGTACGGCAGTCGAATAACTGACAGGCGTCGGAGTCGTAAGAATTGAGTAGGTAGTTGATGTCGGGATGCCGCACGAGACAGGGACAAAGAGAGCGGGAGCCGGGCCACACGCCATTATTTCGGAAGGATCTTCGAAAGGAATTGGTGGCGGTAGCTCATCGCGATAAGGATCCCACGTCACTTGTTTTCCCCGATTACGCTGGTGAAATCGAATTATTCGCCAACGCTTTTCGTTAGATGATCCGTTAGTACTTAATGATTCGGCAAGTAGGAGCTGATCTAACTCCTCATCTGGTTGTTCACTCAGCCACGAAACCAAAAAGAATGTACTCGCCGCTTCCGAATTAACCATAGAACCGGTATTAGTTCGCGAGGTCATAGCGAACACCTAATATCCTACACACAAGTCACAAACAAACCTACACACTCACGGGAAGGTAAACTAAACAAGAATCGGGAAAAGGATAGTAATATTAAATTCGAGAACACCACGATACAACAAGGTATTTGAGGAAGGCTCAGAGTATAATTATTTCTCTATTAAGCGCGAGCGCAAAAAAAAAAAAAAAATACAAGCCGGAGTTTAGAAAAATATTCAATTTCCTGAAATTCACACGATATTTAATTTGGCAATTTTTTTAATCCCTCGGTGTTGTTTTCATTCACTAAGGGCCCCACGTTGGGCGCCAAATTTGCGACCCGTCAATCGATGCACGCCTACTGAGGATCGTGTCAGCAGCAAGGATGAGGACAAATGAGGCTTACGATACGTCACGTAATTAAAGAATGGTTAAATCGGTGAATTAGGCTGCAAAATAATAATTCTCCGAAATAAACGGGAGGAAAATTTTGTTGGGCGCCAGGTACGCTTGTACCACGATAATCTGAAAGGTAAAAAGGGAAAAAGGGAAAAGGGAACTCGGTAGCTCAGTATTTGGCGGAGGGGAGTGGCCGGATAGTGAACGGACAACACACTTTTCTATTATAAAAAAATTGCCCAAGAGTAAAGGTAACGAAATGTTAGTTTATTAGCAGGGACGGAAGTAGGTCTCAAAGTTACCTAGGTCGTACACAGTCCTTGAGAAAGAGTGGTGACAAAAACAAAGGATGGTTTAAAAGACTCGATACCGGAAACGGAAATAATAGCGTAACAAAATAAAACAATCTTCACTGATTGAAATACACGAATGATAGAATGAAACTCGTAACCAAACAAGGATAGTAACTCAAATGACTATAAACAATCTTCGTTAAGTAAAATACAAAAAATCTTAAACTTAATATCACGCGAGAATAATAACGATAACTCGAATTGAAAGACAATCTTCGATAAATAAGATACAAGAAATCTTAACGGAATAAGGTACGGAACCAACGCAACGTGACAGCTGGTGACGAAAGACTCGATATAATACAAAGGAGTCGAAAACGGGAAACACAGCGTCAGCTGTCACAAGACTAGAACTCGTCTAATTACAAAATAATAATACAAGAGTCTTAACCTTAAATTATGACCGGTAACAATATTTTAAACGATACAAGATATTCGCTTCTTGCGCACGCGCTGTATCTACCTTAAAGGGGAGCGAAGCCGGACCCGTTGATGAGACCGCCGCTTCTCCACAGCCATCAACATCTGGCATTTACGCGGTGCCTGCTTGCTCAGGAAGAACAATTTCAAGTTCGCCCACAAAAAAAAGTCAACTGCTATCTCACCTTGAAAGTACTATCTCTTCTCGATCATTCGTACGTATCGCTCCTCCATTATCATCTCCAGTGGCAAATCCATCTCCGTCGCCTACGCATATATCAAAAGCATTCACCCCGGTTGGTAGGTTTCGTACGATATCTAGTAGTGATCGTGAAGAATCATCTAGTTCAATTAGCTTTTCGGACCCTTCTCTAGAAGAAGAGATACTTTCAAATCAAACTGATGATGCCGATCCAGTGCATAGAAATTCTAGCACTGAGTCCAAAGAACGCAGGCTAAAGCGATCAAGGAATGATGAGGTAAATGCGGCTATAATTAATGCTCTCGGATCACTATCGTCAGCTAAGAGACTCAGAGAACATGAACCTCCACAAGCTGACCAATTATTCGCTCAGTCTTGTGACGGCTGGTTTCTCAGCGGGGAACATGATGTGATCGCGAAGTTCCTCGAGCTCTTCATTCGTGTAGATTCCGCTTGAGCCCAATGGTCCCGCACTGGAATATTTCCATGTTATTGCCGTCAATGGTTTCAGCTGTTGTGGTTCTCTAGCTTCTGTGGCTCTTGGTAGAAATTTGTACCATGTGTCATCTACTCGAAACATTGGCGGTACTATTTCGTTACAAACGCGACGTGTTCCAACTCTTACCAAGATTCTTGACTTAGGTTTCAAGAACATGGACTCGTTTTTGTGGGTTACTGGCAGGTCGTTGTAGCATTCTGTTGTTTTTCGAAAGTCAACTTCGATTGGTATGCATTTCATTACGTAGATCACCTCGCCGGAGACCGTTGCGAAATATCCTGGTCCCTGCATGAAATTGTATGCAAAGTTGTCTGGTGAGATTTCGGCTAGGTTTAGTGCATTCTTGAGGACTTGCTGTTCCAATCGGCATTTTTGTTCAATTACGTTGTAGTAAAGTTGAGTTATTTGTGTTTTAATATGTTTTTCAACATATATGAATTTTGAATTAATGTATGAGAAGATGTCGATGTTTGCTATTGCCAAATGCGTTTTCCTTTTAAATACTTCTTGTGGCGAAGTTTCAAATATAAATAGCCTCGGATGTTCCGTATTAATAATCTTGTAACCACAGACACTTGTCCTTGTTTTCTCCATTAATGCAAAAGTCGTATCGTCAGTTTGTAAGGAGTAAACTGTAGGTGAATCGGTTGCGTTGGTTTTGTCTGCGTTACCGGTGTACAGCACGTCGTATTTGTCCAGTTTACACTCGTCTATGGGGGTATTGGTCCAGTAGCTGTAACCTCCATCGTCGTCTATGCAAGATCCTTCGTTAAACTGGCAAGTTGTTCCGCTCCGCAAAATGATTTGGTTTTTATTAATTTTTACATTCGCTGAATATGATTTTATCGTAATTTTGATTATGGCCTGGACCACTGCGTTGTCCCATTGGCCATATCCATCGTTGTAGTACTCTCCTTCGCACGAGCCGTCTGATTTAAGTCGGCCAGCTAAGGTGACATTACGAGTGGTTGTAGTATTGGAAGCTATTTCTACCAGGTGAATTCTCGGGGTGAGGGTCAGAGTTCCCGTTTGGTGTAGCTGGGTGCAGGCTTCCCTGGTCGTTCTTGATAAGTAAGCTTTTCTCCCTCCTTCAGTGACGGAGTTGTGGGAGAACATTCCGCATCGGTATATGATCCTGTCGATTTCTACCTTACACTGCAACACGTCTGCTAGTTTGTATTCTGTCAGTTGAAGGAGTTGGATGTAGGTCCGTTGTGTATCCGTCCTCTGGTCTTCGAGGTTACAGTCCTCGATGTCGAGGAGGTTGATTGTTGTGACGTTTAGTGCAGCTCCGCCACAATCATAACCTATTAAGGCTAGGGCTGTATTCATCCACAGGGTCAGGACAGTCATGATGTTTAATGTCCTCATAGTTCCCTGTAATGATTATCTGATTACTTTCTTCATATTATTATCTGGATTGAATTGATTACAGCCCTAGTTGTAATACTTACTCTTTATTTAAAAGTTTACATTTTTAAGTTGTAATGTTTCTGCTAATGACCGGCAGGGTTGATTTTAGTATTTATAATTGAAAATCGACTCTATACGGAATGCTTGCGGTATGTATAAGATATTGGTTTTCCACCACATATTTCGAGACTATCCCGTCCAAACCTCTACCGATGTACGTGTAATGGTCGTTTGTTCCGGATAGGAAAAAGACGAAAAGTATAAGTTCGTCTGGATATTCCAAGCATGCGTTTATAATTTTGTCTGACATATCACCGCAGTTCGTGACGACACATTGCCAAGTCAAATATTCACCCTCGGGGAAGTCTACAGATCTAGCCATTAGCACTAACTTTTTTTTGAAGGCTTGGCTACTAAGGTAATTAACATAGAAGGTAACTTTGTACTTATTTATTTTAATAAGGGTGCGGTTCCCGGGACCCATCTCGATCCTTGGCAGAAACATTACTTTAATCTTGTCCTCGCCTGGTGCGGGCAACTTCATCTCGAATGTGTATTTGTATGTCTGTAAATCAGTCTTTGAGTTAATTCCTCAATGAGTTTGGTTCCTTTCGGAGTGTAGTTTGGTTAACATTGGTTTTCATAGGTTTTTACAACGTAACATTGTGATGAATTTATCTTTTGTCATGATAAAGTTTATGATTGCTCCTTGCCTGAGCAAGGTTTGTGCCTGCATGGGGTTCATATATCATGCAGTTTCTCGTACAAGTGATCAAGTATTCTTCGTACGTCCTGTTGAATATTGGCTTGTACGGAGAATACCTGGTACTTTTGTGGATATTTGTATTATACTTGAAGAGACATATTAAGTTCCATCCGTTTATCTTTATCGGATTCATCATTCATGTATTTCTTGAGAAATTCGAAATTTTACTTCTATACAATATATATATATATATTTTTTTTTTATTGTTTGAGTACCTTTAACTTGTCCATGTGGACCATTTTAATTCGTCCATCCACAAGGATTTTTACATTATTATTATCTAGCATTTCAATTACCTTATGAGGCCCGGTGTACTGGTCTGCTAATTTATTTTTTCTTGGTTCCTTCAATAGGAAAACAGAATCGCCTACCTTAAGTTGTAATGGTCTGATTTTCCTATCGTAATAATGCTTGTACCTGTGTTTGGCTTGATCTAAGTTGCAGGCAGCAAGGGTTTGTAATTCTCTTATTTTTGTACATAGTGTCAGTAAATACTCCTCATATGTCCGGTCCGTTGTTGGTTTGATTGTCGCGTAGCTAGACGGCGTTCTAGCTTTGTATCCGAAGACTAACTCGTATGGTATGAACCTTGTACCCTCGTGAGTGCTCGTATTATAGGAAAACATTGCTAGATCCAACCAATCGTCCCAGTCAGATTTGTCATTTACGTATTGTTTAAGGTACTCCGTTAACACATGGTGTGACCGTTCAATAGAGCCATTTGATTGAGGATGGAAAGCAGTTGTTCTAATTTGTGTTATTTTAAATCTTTTTGCAATTGCTCTTATTAATGAGCTAGTTAAATTAGCTCCCTGGTCCGTCAAAATATGCCTAGGTGCTCCATATATGCATATAAATCTCTTAATCAGTGCATCTGCTATGGCTACCGAATTAGTTTGAATTAATGGTATTGCAAGTGAATATTTAGTTAAAAGATCTTGAATTGTTAGTATGTATTCATTTTTGGATTTTGTTACAGGCAGAGGGCCCACAATATCCATAGAAACTTTCTCAAAAGCTACATCAGGGGTATCAGTGATGACCATTGGTTGCTTGTGTTTTACTCGGGTGAGTTTTTTGGTTGCACACTCTATACATTTCCCGATATAGTCCTGGATCTGTCCTTTCATATTTTCCCAAAAATACGAACTTCTAATTCTTTTATAGGTTTTATTTACCCCTTTATGACCCCCTACAGCTGATTTGTGGTATTCCTCGATAATGCCTAATCTTTCCTCGATGTTAGGTGTTTGGATCAGATCATCATATATTGTTAACGTACACGGGCAATCTCTAAGCGTATTTTTTATTTTACTGAGGATTTCTTTCCATGATAAGTCATCATCGCAATTGATGCGGGCCATAGCTATCTCTGTCAGTTCTGTTTCATAAACAACGTCCAGGAGTGAAGACAAGGCGTTGACAAATATATCCTTATCTAATTTACGCTTAATAGATTCTTTGATAGGCAAGATCACCATCTTTCTATTGTTTTTTTCAATTAACCTGGCCCTTCCTAATGTCAAATCTTTGAATTCTTTAAATTTATATTTGCTTATCATATCCTGAGCTCCTTGATCGATTGGTTCACCCTTTAATGTTACAAAGAAAACTACGTTACCCTTGTGGGTTGACAGTTTTTCCTTATTATGTGCGATTTTTAAACTTGGGTTATTTCTGAGTTCACACGGTTTGGTATTTAATTCTATCGGGTCTTCCGGCTCGGAACTTTCGCTAGCATCGTACTGAACGTCATCATTGTCAGAATCTGATGTGACATCTTCATTTGTTAACTCGGCATTTTCATTGATGTCTTGAACTTCTTTCCCTACTTCCGGTGGTTGCTCAACATTTTCTAAAAATTGATCTGAGAATTCGCTTGGTTGGTCTGAATGTTCACTTGGAAGGTATTCACTTTCGGCCAGATTTTCTGATTCTCTTCCTGAAGAGTTATCACGCGGTTGTTCTGGAAGGTCGGTGACTCGAGGCCCAACTCGGGCGTTTCATTTCTTGATTGTGTTACGGGTATTTCGTTCTGGCTTCCCTCTGCTGAGGATTCCGTTAAATCCCCTGAATATTTCTCTACTGATGATTTCTCACTTATCTCCTTGTCGCTGATGGCCTCTGGCAGGCTGTGTATTAGAATTTTGAATGGGGGGCCGAAAGTTTTCACAAGGAACCTTTTTACTAGTTTCCAGGGTAATTGGCGTGACTCACACCCTATCTTTGGCATAGCTAGATTGTAGTCACGGTTTATTCTACAGGTTCTTCGGAGTTCAAGTAATGCCCTTTTGATGTTTCTTAATATAGGTTTGTCTGAGTTCTTTTTCTTCGTTACCAAGTAGTAAATAAATCGGTTATTGTGTTTCAAATACGCGACTTCATTAACCCTTCGTCTTTGTCTCTTGAGCTCATCTATTCTACCAAATGCCCTTTTAAATCTTTGTGACATTTCTGTTTTCATGTTAAAATCTTTTGGGACACAATGGACCAATGAGAAGCTTTCGTCGACCTCGAATAAATCTCCGAATATTTCTTTAACTACCTCGGGTGATTTTGATTTGCTTTGGTAATTTATTTTTACTTCGTTCATAGTGCTTAATTTGGTAGTACGTATAATAGCTGTACCTTGCTTTATTACAGGATCACTGAAGGTGAATTCATGGGTGTTGGAGGTCGAATTTTGATTTTGTTCGTTATTAGATATTTGGTCAGGTAGTGAATAGACGAAGATTTCGAAAGGTTCCTTGAAAGTTTTATTAATTATCCTGCTTACTGAGTTCCACGAGAGTTTATCTAATCCGCACCCTATTTTTGGCATTGCGAGTTTATAGTCCTGATTTCCCTTGCATATCTCGTGTAATTGAATTAAGGTTTTTTCTAAATTTTCAAGGGTTGGTTTTTCTGTACTTTTCTTTTTAGTAATCAAATAATAAATGAATGAGTCTAGTTTACGCACCACACTACTGCAAGCAGTTCCTTTTCGAATACTGAATAGTTTCTTTCGGCAGATGTTAATACTCTAGAAATATAAGCGATAGGCAGATCTTTACATATTTCTCCTTGACTTAAAACTCCTCCGATTGCGTAACCTGAGGCATCTGTGGTTATCAGAAATGGTTTTTCAAAATCTGGGTATTGAAGTATAGGTTTTTCGCATAATTCGTCGCGTAATATTTCAAACGCTTCTTGGTGTTGGTCCTTCCAGTCGAATTTTACATCTTTCTTTAATAAGTTAGTAAGAGGTTTAGCTATTTTTGAAAATTCAGGAATAAAGCGGCGATAATAACCCGCTAATCCGAGGAATTGTTTTATGTTTCTCGGAGTTTTAGGTGTGGGAAATTCTTTTACTGATTCTATTTTCCGAGGGTCCGGTTCAACTCCTCTATCGCTTGTTATATGACCTAGATAGGTCACTTCATGGCGTAAAAATTCGCATTTATCTGGTTGGAGCGAAAGATTGGCTTCGCGAAGTTTGTTCATAAGCCGATCTATTTTCTTTTCGTGTTCTTCTAATGTTGACGCATAAACGACTATATCATCTAAATATACGAATAATTCGATTCCCTGCAATCCAATTAATACCTGATCCATCAGCCTCTGGAAAGTGGCTGGCGCATTTCTCAATCCGAATGGCATCCGGGCGAACTCGTAATGTCCATAAGGCGTGGAAAAAGCTGTTTTGGATGCATCCCTTTTAGCCATGGGAATTTGGTGGAAGCCTGAGGCGAGGTCAAATATGGAAAAGTAACGTGCATTTCCTAATTGATCTAATATTTCTGTAATATTAGGCAATGGGTAGGCGTCGCCTATTGTTTCTTCATTGAGTCCGCGATAATCTATGACTATGCGTCATCTCTTGTTACCCTTTGAATCTGGTTTTTTGGGAACTATCCACTGTCACATCCTCGATGCCCTCTGCCCCTACTCATTAGTTTTATTTCAGTTTCGATTAAATTCATTTATATCTCATGTTTTTGAGTCTCCGTATGCATTGTATGCATACGGCTTTCTTTATCACTTTTTACGGCTCTGGGAAATAACCACCCCCAGCTTATAATAATCTTACTCATTAAATAATGTTACGGGATAATCCTTACCTAAACAGACTAGAATATACAAACTCTCTAAGAGTAACCAGATGACCGGAAATCGCTTCTCGATATTTCCAGGTATGCAGAATCTGGCACGCACGTGCAACGGATTAAAATCCATATATCCATCTTTGAAGTGTCTGTTTGGACAGGGTCATCCCGAACATACAGTAGAATATTTTTTTATCATGTACCAAAACAAGCACGGCAATTCCCACCCGCACTCATGGAAGAGGCGGGATTAGTTAAGATAGTTTTGCATGCTACACCGTACCCAAAGGGCGGGGGTAGTTAATAGCGAATGGGAAATTCAAAATCTTATCAATACTTCCTTATTGGACAGCTCTCTCAAAGATGCTGAGAACCAATCAGGAAGTAGTTTCTCTCAATTCTCAATTCTCACTTTTCTGAACAGTCAGTTGTGGGATAGTCGTCAGTCAGTCGTGACATAGTTTAGCAGTTCTTACCGTTTCGTCAAGCAGTCATTACATAATTGTCAGACAGTCTTTAACAGAATTTGTTCTCTCAGTTTTAGGCAGATCAATCAGACCAGAGAATCTGTTAGAAATTCAAAAGGTCTTTTATTTTATTTAACTTAACAAACTAAAGCGCTAAAAGGGAATTCCGTGACTTTACATTTAAAACCTTTCATCTTTTATAATTAAAATCATTATAAGAATTTTCTTTAAACCTTAATTGAATAAACAAATATCGTGTGTTAAACTTACATCGCGAGTTGAACAATTAATTACCTTTAACGCCTAATATAAATTAAGCGATCAGTAACTTTAACCAATTTCACCACCGGCCGAACACGCAGAGCCGCCCACATAGCCCGAATCAACGGTCACCAGCAAAAGGTAAGTGACCATTTTATTATCAAAGTCGGTTCAACCAAGAGGAAAAACGACATCAAAATTCAAATAATTCACCATCCGGGAGAACTAGTCCGAGCCAAGCGTTATATTTTTGGGAGTGGTTTGGTCATCAACCAACCCAGCCCATAACACCACAATGGAGAGTTGTATGGGTATACAGATGGTCTAATTATATGATTTTGTTGCATCTCCTTAACTTGACGTGCTATTTCTTCTTTATGAACAGGTGGAAACCTGTACTGTTTAGTGTATACCGGTAAGTCGTCGGTAGTCGCTATTCGGTGTTCTATGGCGTTAGTTTCTTTCAACGGCTCACCCGGTATATGAAATCTGTCTGTATTTTGTTTAACTATTCGTATCACGCTTTCCTTCTCTTCAGGCGTCAAATGTTCTAAACGCAATAATTTTAAAATTGAGTCGAAACGATCTGAAGTTTCTATATTGGTTATGTTCACTGAATTTTGAATTTTGAAGTTAAATCCGTCTTCTTTATTCGCGTTAAGAGATATTGCTTTACTAGAATCTAATAATTCGACCGTCGGTATAATAATCTCTTTGTCCTCGTCAGTAGTATTTACTGCTCTGATGGTCGCTCTGCCATTGTTGTTTACAACTAAGGCGTTACCTATATAGACTCCTTCGCAGCCTTTTAATCTGGGAATGTAACCTTCCTTCAGATTTGTATTTTTGATTTTAATTGGAAATGCTGTGTTAGTTCTTTTAGGCACGACTATTACTTCACGATCTGTGAAATATGCTATTTTATCTTGTATTTCCAAACGTTCGTCTGCGTAATTAATAGTTGCTTCATATTCTCTAAAAAAACTAGATCCTAGGATTCCGTCACATTCTATTGGGAAGTCGTTGTTTACGACGTGGAAATCCGTTTCGAAACCGAAAACATCTATCTTAATCGTACCTACGCTACGATGAGGTATTACTCCTATCCCTGTTATTGCTATCCATTTACCGAAATTAATTTTTTGTGGGTTTTGGAGATTTATCATTTTAATAATGCTTACTTCTGCCCCAGTATCTAACATTATTGGAACCTGCTCTACAATATCTTTTGATTCTAGCATAACCATTGGTATTTTCCCTTTTAGGTGGAGGCAGACGGATTTGGGGTTTCCGCCGTCTCCGTTTCCAGAGCATTGGCCTGAGCTGCTCGAGGACTGCTCCCCGCCCCCGAGGGCCCTGCCCCGTTTCCCTGATTTGACCTTGAGTTCTCATGGTACTTGCGTATTCTACATTCTTCCCAAGTGTGCCCTAGTTTCTTGCAATACTTGCAGTACGGGAGGTTTGAGTTGACATTTCTATTTTCGTTGTCTTTACGTCGATTATTATTTTTATTGTGAAAGCAATCTTCGGTTGCATGATTGGTACGTTTGCAAATCGCGCAAGATTCCCCGTTCTCGTTGGGTTTTTCGCTCGGCGGTTTTCTTATTGATCTACAGTTTTCTGATCTGTGATTAGTCTGTTTGCAATGTTTGCAAGGTTCGCGTTTTTCGCCATCCGGTTTTCCTGATTCGCGAGTTTTGGATCTTTCTTTGTCTTGCTCAAATTTTTTATCAATATCTATTGCTCGTTCATACGCGGTTTTTAAGGTAGGACATCCTTTGATTAATATCGCGTTTCTGTATTCGGTTGGCAAGCCTCCTATAAAGGTTTCGCATATTTCATCATCTAATTCTTTCGATTCATTATCGTTGAGTTTTTTATTTTTTCGGCGCTCGCTTTCTACCAACCCGGTCTTTATGTCACGGGTTCTCGATATATAATCCAAGATGTGTTCGTCGGCAAATTTGTATAGACGGCCAAGTTCCCCTCGATAATAATTCGCGGAGCGAGTAGGCGCGAATACCTCTGACAGTTTGTCTAAAAGTTGTTGTAAAGTTGTAAAATTTTCTTCTTCGATGACTGCATAGGCGCGATCAGTCAGTTTACTCCGAATTAGTCTCGTAAGATAACCTTCCAGGCTCGGCGATACCATTTCTAATGCGCGTTTGCAGCTTCGATTGAATTGTAAAACTGTTATATTTTTTCCGTCGAATTTTGGCACTACTGCGAGCGCGTCTTTTACGGATATTGACTGCTCGGTTAATGATAAAGTTGGAATGTTTATATTTTGATTGATCGTTTTTGAAACTCGATAATTCTCATAATTTTGGTTTTCGTTATTCTTTTGCTGAAATTGAGCTAGCTCGTTTTTGACAGCTAATTCTCTTGCTTTTAGTTCCTCTTCTCTACGGGCTAAATCTAATTCCCTCTGGTTTCGCGGATTAAGCTTTATACGCTCTAACTCTTTTACCTGTGCTTCTAATTGCAGTTCACGTTTTCTAAGCTCGCGTTCCTTTTGACGGATTTCGAAGTCGTCGTCTAATCGAAGATACTCGGGTGCGTCGTGAGTGCCCAGCTCTTGTGGCTGTAGGTCTTCTCCGCTTACTCCACCTCTTAGTTCTTTTAATTTTTCGCGCGACTCTTTGTCTGTCTTTTGAAATTTGAACTCTTTAATCGTTTCTTCTGCTTTCTGCCTTTTTAGTTCTGATTCGCGTTGTCGTAACTCACGTTCGCGTTGTCGTAACTCACGTTCGCGTTGTCGGATTTCAAAATCATCGTCCGAAACCAGGTATTGGGGTGCGCCGGGTGCGCCTAGCTCTTGTGGCTTTAGGTCGGAACCGCTCGTCGCTACACCTCGCAATTCTTTCAATTTCGCACGCATTTCTTTCTCCGTTTCACGAAATATGAGTTCCTTCGCAAGAACTTCGGCTTTAGTATTGATTTTTTCTTCATTAGTCTGCACAGACGTGTCTGATATAATTGAAGCGCGATCGTAGTCTACACTTTCGCTGTTTATCTGTTTCGCGCGCGGAGCGTCGGCAAGTTTTGTTACGCTAGCGCTCGGACCGTCGGCAAGTTTCTCCGTGTGACTCGTTGGTTTCGATGCTTCCGCAATCTTTTCTAATTCTGATTTATTTTTCTTCAATTTATTTTTTAGATATATGATCTCCGCTTCTACCTGTATCGCTTCGCTACATTGATTCATTACCGGATCGGGACTTACCTCTGTGTCGGCTTCTGTGGCTCTTATTTGGGACTCGTTCGCGATTTTATCGGTAATGTCTAAGCTTTTCGCGATTAAAAGCTTTAGCTTCTGATCTATTTCTATTTTCTTCTGGCGTAATTCGCTGATTTTTGGTTTTCCCTGGTCTAGCCGCGGTTCGCTCTCTTTTGTGTCGTCCGTCGCTTCGCTAGATCCTAAGTTACCCTGTTTTTTTGATTCTTTTTTCAGGTTTTGAGTTCCTGATTTTATTTCTGGTATGTCTATTTTTGACTCTACCTGTTGATCATTGACGTCTGATGCCGGGTTTTCTTTGTTTCCCGACTGCTCTTGTAAAATTGACTTGGAATCTGTTTTTTCCCGAGTCTCAAGTTCTGCTAGCCTAGCAAGTATTTAATTCATTTTCTTGCTAACTGATTCTATACTTGATTCTGATTCTTTATCCTTTTGATTTTTATCTCGCGCAGGCTTATCTTGTATTTCCTGTTGCGTTTCTGAATTCGAGTTTAAAATTGTTTTTTCTCTGATTTCTAACTCTTTTTGTCTGCGCTCAATCTCCGCTTCTTGTGCTCGGAGATTTTCGCTTATTTGTTGTGACTTTCTATCTAGCTCTAATTTTCGTTGTTCAATCGCTTCCTGTTCTAATCTAAGTCTTTTCTCTTTATTTTTCACTTCTTCACGCAAAAATTCCACGTCAGCCTCTGTGTATTTTAATTGTGTGTCACAATCAGCTGACGCAGTTCCCTCACTGTCTTTTTTGTTAGCATTTCTAGTTTCCATAGGCATCTTGAATAACTATAGAATTCACTGCTTGGCACTTGAGAGGTCCGTATTTTGTACCGTCACGAGCTATCTTCGGTCCCCGCGAAATTTCGTTTTCTGTTATTTTAAAATTTTCAAATTTTGAATTTTGAATTTTCGTGATCTTTTTTTTGTTTTTTTTTCTCTCAGCGTTTACTGGTAACTTAACGAAATCCCACCGCTGCCACCATAAATTTTTTACCTGTTGTGACGTCCCGATGCCGTCGGTCGTTGAAACAAACTAAATAGAGTGTTTTGCAGAAGGCACAACACCCGAACATCAGCAACACGCGTTTGGAGCCCTGATTTTTGGTAGAGGACCCGGGCGCTACGGACAAGTACTGAATGGAGGAATGGACTGACAAGTGCCGCGAGTGATTGAGATGTTAAATGATATAGTTCTTACCTTTGATCGATGTGAGCTGGGTTTGATCCTTATCCTTCCCTGGACCCTGATGTAATACGGATTTCAGTGAATGGGGATCTCAGGATGAACACAACTCACAAACACTTGATGATTTAACAGTACCAAAATGACTATATATATTGTTACAATCCTTTGTAATAGGTACACAATTAAAATATAATGTTTTAAATCTAATAATTATCACTACTAGTCGAGGTTATATTGAAGGTTGATTTTTGAGGTGAAGCTAAAAGTTGAGAGTAATAGTAAGAAAATAAGTTTAAATGTAACCGGACAATAGGAAGTTAGTTTTTTCGCAAGCGACTGAACTTGTCGAACGTTGGATAAAAAGTGAATTTTGCCGCGCCGCCGCTGACCGTTCCGGTCATTGCAAGAAGTGTTTGCGCATGCGCGATTTTTCTCTGCTGTCCCACGATAGTCATGTAGGCCTTTTTGTCACGCCAGAGTCATTTATTGTTTAGTCTGGTCAGTATCAGTTCTGCAAGCGGCGGTCCGACTCTGGATTGTGCAGGCAACCCAATATTTATGACATCTTCAAGTGCGCCGTTCTCACCCGAAGGGCTGTAAAATACCACCCACCAAGTGTGGGAGCATCGAGGTAACAAGAGATTCATATCTAAAAAGATTTTTAATATTGCTGAACAATCAGATTATGATGTATCAATGGAATATTGTATATTTAAACTATACAATATACATACATTAAAATATACTAAATAACATATATTGAAGATATATTAAGTCATACGATAAATAATTTTTTTTCATCTAGGCATAAGAACAATGTATTCTAGTTGCCAATGTAAGGCCGACGTACTGATTATATTATTTGCGTTATAACATTAATTTCTATGCCATTAATATTTTTATAATACATGATATATAAATTTAAAATAGATTATATCAAAATATATATTAAGAAATATAATAAAGCTATATTAAAAGATAAGGTAACGTAATGTAAGGTCGACGAAGTGAACTGTGCTATAAACTTGTATGTCATTAATATTTTTGTAATCCGGTTTGTCATTAAAAAAAGAATACGTTTTCCGTTTGTAATATCTAAATAAACATAACTAAAATCTTGAACTATTCAGTCGTTTTCTATATGACAGGAACTCTACCCCTATTTACATATTCATCTTGCCAAGACACGGCGCCATGATGAGTGCAATATTCTGCTAGCTGATCTCTCAATTCAAGGAAATAACGTGCGGTTCGGTTACCACCATGCAATAAAGGTCGGTTTTCAAAAGCTCTTCCGTTAATACGCCAATCTCCAGGTTCTATTTCACGGGTTTCTGTGTTTTCAGTATCTACATAGCGCTCTGGGCAATATCTTCTCTCGGCGGCTAGTAACCTATCTTGGTGTATCATCAGATAATTGTGCAAACAAACACACGCTAATACCGCCTTGTCAACCATTTCAGGGTGTGACAAGAAGGGCTTCGGAACACTCTCCACCTTGAAGCAAATATTCCGAATGTATTTTCAATGACACGGCGTGCCCGAGAGAGTCTCTAATTAAAAATAGATTTTTCTTGCGTCAATTGTCGTCCAGGATAGGGTCGCATTAAGGATTTATAGAGCGGGAATGCTTCATCGCCCACAAAAAAATGTGGAAATGTCACATTGCTATTAGGAAGTTGAGTGTCTGGTGGCAAGTTGAGCTGACCATTAAGCAATGCTTTACCAAATTCTGTTTTTCCAAAAATTCCAGCGTCATTATCCGACCCTAATGCACCAACGTTGGCCATCGTAAATTTGTATTTTGCATCACATGCGGCCATGAGTACTATGCTATGTGATTTTTTATAGCTGAAATATAATGACCCACTATTTGGTGGCGATTGGATTGCAATGTGTTTGCCGTCGATGGCACCAACGCAATTCGGCAAATTCCATATTTCCAAAAAGTCTTTCCCTATTTCGTACCAGTCCTGTGGTGTTTTTTGCGGTAGATAAATAGTTGACAGTGCAATCCAGATGGCTTCACATGTCTCCAAAATTATCTGTCTTGCTGTGCTCCGGCCAACACGAAAACCCCAAGCAATTGAATGTGTCTGGTCTCCTGTGGCCAAATATCTGTACACATATGAAATTTAATACACATGTAACTAAAGGCTGTCAAAATGTGAATATACAATGAATTTTCTGACCTAAGCGTCAAAGCCAAACGCTCTTCTGGTATCAGAGTCGTTCGCATTGACCTTTCCTTGAGATGAGGTTTCAAGATTTCAAGAAGTTCATCAAACTTAGCACAGTCCATGCGGGTGTATTTGAAGAACTGTTGAGGATCACCCCGTTTTATTTCACAAAACAAGTTCCAATACTCTCCTTGTTCTCTTCGTAATCTGTAAAAGTAGAAAAATCCTATTCAACATTTAGAAGTGTGAAGAAGTGTTATGAGTAATATGGAATAAGGAGATGATATTCTAGAGGATTATGTGAGAATGAAATAGAATATAGTATGTAAAGGATATTAAAATATTGTACTGAACCTGTAAATCGGACGAACACCCCATTGGCGCGGTCTGGTGCGAAGCCACAACGCAATCGATAATATTACAATTAAAGTATCGATTTCATTGTCAGAATCCATTGTTAATTTTTGATGTTTCACTTCACCAAAGTTTAATCTTAATAACCGTAATCTTCCAAAACTGCGAACGTAACCTCTGAATTGTTATTGCTTGTTTACTCGTATGTTGGACATAACCTCTGAAGCCTCAATTCTCTCACGACCATAGTCACAGAGGTTAATGCGACATAGAGTGGAGTTCAGTGAAAAAATTTCTGCGTTTGCGTTTGCGTTTGCGCACGCGTTTGCGTTTGATCGTGGCACGGCCTTAAGTCGTTCGGGGACTCTTCCGCGCAGCGTCGTTGTTGCAACGGCGTTGTCTGCCGAACTTCTTTGGCGGGACGTCGCTTGGCAGCACCTCCTGGGCATGACTTCTGGCAGGCCTCGCAGCGCACGCAGCTTTCGCCGTACCTAACCCCTTTAAGATGCGTGGGCGGTACTTTCAGCGGTACTGAGCCAGTAGAGGGCTCTTTAACGTTCCCGACGTTGTTGGTAAACATCACATTACGGCCGTGGACATCCCTCATGAATGATCTGGCCGAATTTTAATTTCTTCGGACCAGGGTGACGAAACAGCTGAGTGGGTATGGCGTTCAAGCGAGCCGATTCGCTCGCATTTCTCGGCTCCGTGGATGATGTAGTAGGCGGCAGCCTCGTAGCTCTCGGGAACGTATGCGGGGGAGGCACGGGTACTAGCTGCGAGGCGTTGAGCTACCTGCCAGGATGATTTCATCCTCGTAGATGTACCCTTGGTGTCCTCCTCTCTCTCACCGCCTTTATCTCTCAGGATATCTCGGGATAGGTGGGAAGAAAGGAAAAAAAAATCGAAAGAAATTAGTAACAGAACTTAAAATTACATATATGACCATATCGACTGCCAATAATCCTTGCTGCCTTTTCACGATAACGGGGATATCGGAGGTCATACAACGCGGTGCAAATCGCCGTGTTACAATATATATATATATTGTAACACGGCGATTTGCACCGCGTTATATGACCTCCGATATATATATATATATGAATTTAATCGCATGTACTTATTTCTCGTGGTAACAAGGTATCGTTTGAGGAACAGAGCTAATTGAAAAATAAGCTATCCCGATTAATGTTAGAAAATAAAATTACTGATCATTGAAAGCACGCGAATATCCTAGAATATGCCTAGTATTTAAGAATGTATTCGAGTATAGGATTATGAGAAATAAATAGAGTGAAGTACCTCCGACCCACGTGAAATTTCGGATGAGCTGGAACTAACAAATAAACATTTCGCAAACAAAAATATGGCAATGCATGCAAGTATGGGTTAAATGAAACATAGAATAAATTTACAGAAGATTATTGCACAATAGTTATAATAAATAAAAGTTTCAATATACAATATAATTACATAAGCCCGTATCGTCTGTCCGTTTTGTTATTTGTCATTCGTCGATGTTCTTTCTTTACGCGCAGGGAATCGTTACTCGTCTTTCTTTTTCTTACAAACCGATTTACTCGAAGATTTTTTGTTTTTACTGCACGCGGTTTTCTGAGCTTCAAGTATTTGAGGAGGGTCGCGAATTGGGAGTTGTCGAGCACGTCTCGAATCTACTATTTCTGGTAAAAGACAGAAGTGAAAAAAGTCGGCTAATTTGTTTTCCATTTTAGTTTTCCAAAAATTGTCATCGCGAAGTATTTTGTCAATGATCAGTCCTTTTGACGTCCAAACGATAAAATAACACCACTTCCTCTTAGTAATGTGGAGCAGACCTTGAACTTGATAAAAATAATTATGTGAAGTTATCAATTTAGCTCTACCTTTTTCAATACACATGAATTTAATTTTTTTAGACTGTATGCCCTCCATTGGAGTTAACTCTTTGGCAGATACGGGGCATTTTGCTTTTAAAATCGCGTCTTCGCCTACAAGTCCATCAGGTGACGCCGCAAGGAATGGTAGTTCCTTGTCTACCACTAGACCGCTGATTTCCAGCGAAACTCCATGTTCGGATGCGAAGTCACTGATCGCAAAGGGCTCTTTCTATGCCCCACCGTGTACTCGAGTTACCATGGAAATCGGTGTAGCGAATTCTTTCGACTAATTGGCACATGATGTTTGTGGCCGCCGTTTGCAGATTTCACCGAAAATCGAAGCAGTCAATCGCTTTCTACATTCGTCGTACCATTCATTTGACGTACTTTGACCTCTAGTTCGCCTCTCGATTACCGATGGGTCCTGCAAGTACAAGGCCTGCACGAAACCTTTTTGAGCCGAAGCCAACTTCTCCGCGGACATGTCTGGTTCCGATGGACATGCAGCGTCCGGGCCGTAGTCGGTGTCAGCGGACTGGGCGACAAAAGATTTTAATTTTGATTTGAAAGCCGGCTTTCGAGACTGAAGAGATCGCGATTTTCCCGAACAGTATATAGCTGTGAATTTTCCCGGCCCACCCATTCCTAATTTTTCTTGCACTAACGCATGAAATTGTCCACCGGCGTTCATCCTCACTACGGCAGATTTGCACAGCTTCATATGAATCGCGAAGGGTGAAGTTGACACGCTTGCCCCTATAGCCTTGGCAACGTAGGAGTTGTACAACTCGGCTACATTGTTGTCTACGTCCCATATGAGGCTAGATACATGTAGCTCAGTGAGTCGATTCATTGCCGACAGAATCTCTTGGAAGATACCAGTCATTTTCATGTCTTGCACAAGATTTACTTCACCCGGATTCGGATTACCGTTGCAAAAGTATCCGCGATCTTTACACAACCGATGATCCAATTCCTCGACCCGTACGTATCGTGGCTGATCTACTTGTGCTTTTCGGTGACGGATAGCAGAAGTTACGGCATAGCGTAAGCGTTTCAAGTTTTTGCGCAAAGAGTTTCTCAGAATCACCGTACCAACTTTACGGTTTAGACAAAGATCTCGCAATCGAGTTCTATAGTTTCGGAGAACATGGTTGCGGCATTCAATTTTTTGGACTAGTCCTTCCGGTCCATACGGCAACGCATCAACGAGCTTCCGATGGGCACTGCTATCCCCATCGCCTATCAATTTATTGTATTTTAGCCCGTGCATTTCTAAGCTACATTTGAACCCCTCTACAATTATATCTGACTCCATTGAAGTACTAAAACCCACCGAATTTTTAGCACACTTATGTTCGGGCACTGATTTAGACTCATTTGTGTGCCTACTGCACATCGAACAATACCTATTTCTAACCCCAATAAACAAAACTTTTTTGGTCCTATACCCCACTATTGCCGCTATACCCGCAAGTGAATCATATTTAGTTCGATACGATCGTTTGGCCCAAGACCCAACCGCGACCACCGACACGCAAGGGTACCCGTCTTCGTCGACGTCACCTGCCTCACGAGCCAAGCGCGTTTCTTCTTTACCTGCCTTGGACATTTCCTTTAAAGCAATATCACGATAGGCGTCACTAACGATTTGATGATACTTATTCCAAGTATTTTTAGCTATACAGGGCATATTTATATAGGCGCTAATTTCGGTAAGTTGTGAAAAACCACCACCCGTGGACACAATTCCAGATACGAGAGCTGAATTCAGGGAGGAAGAGGCTGACTGACAATCTTCTGAAACTATTGATTCGACCTTGCAACAAAATTTACATTTAAATGTGATGGTGGTAATGAATCCTGTCCGGCTTTCGGATATAGGTTCCATGTTAGCAAACGTACAATCATATGGTGAATGGAAAGCTATTTTTTTAATGCTATTCAGGAAGTGATTTACATCAACTATTCTTCTGCCAGTCAACTCGAATGGAGGGTTTGGTTCGACTGTTGAATTTTTATCGTTTACGCTAACCGTTTCTATGTGTAAACAATGGTCTTCTAGCGTATCGCGTTCGGTTTTGGGCGAAATACTTACGGATTTGCTGCTGGTACCTACTACTGTCGTATCCTCATTGGACGTAATCGTAATCGGAGAGTCGGGCATTGGCTCCGAGCAAAACAAATCGACGTCAGTAAATTCTGTGGGAGATCTGACCTCTTCAAACTCGAAAACATTATTTGTTATCGTGTCTTCTGAAGGCATCACTTCCGCAATCAATTCTCCGTCGATTCTTTGGCTCGCAAAAATTCTGTACGAAGCATATCATGGATATACGATTCACGAGTAAATGAAGAGAGTCACCAAGTCAAAGTACGAAACGCGGATGTATTACTATCACGATTCTGGGCGTCGAGAACTATCGTATCTCACAATTACTTTTTTTCTAATTATTAGTCGATCAAATTTTGAAAAAATCCAGTCATAATGTAAGTCATTCAAAGTCAACTCAAACGATAATATAACCCGACTCTACGCATATTTCTTTGTTTTTTCGTCATGTACATGGTACCAGTCAAGGAAACACCACACCGATCATTATATTTTTCAAAAACATTAACTAATCAGAAGTATTGATCTTAACGCCAAATCAAAAATACTGAGTTTAATCATCTAGAAATGGAATTATTGATTTTCTCATTCTTATTTTTCCAAAATTCCGAAAAACTAATGAAAGATGAAAACTTGAAGTCCAAAAAGCGATAAATCTGTAATGGGACAGTTTTTGGGTAATTGCGGGATCATCGATTGCCTCACCATTTGTCAAGAAATTGAAACTGTTTGAGAAAAACCATCAGGATAAATAGAGCTGAATGGTTGGCTCGTATTTAAACGTCATTCGATTGTGATGATTTTGCTGAAAACTAGAAGAATGATTTTTTCATTTCGCATTTGAAAATACTAAAAATCTTGATTGAGCGTGGTGATGAACGCTTCTGGGAAACGAGTTGTCGAAAAGTTGAATTTATAGGTTATCGCCACAGCTTGTAGCAAGTTTCTGATACAATGATTTGAAAAAGATGACATTCAAAAATCGTTAGTGCATCGTGTGTTGATCATGACAAACAGATTCTCAATTATTATTATGAAAAAAACACGGTGATGCGACATTGTGAGGAAAGAGTTCACGGTATTTACATACATGGAGAGTAGTATTTAGACGACCGATTACACGGGATTACTGTAGGGAATAGATTGAAAAACAGACGAGAAATCATGATATATCGAGATCAATATTGGAAGGAATATGTATGAATATTTGAAGGCATGCATGTTAGTAACTAGACCTGCGTTCAAAACAATTGATACATGTAAACCGCATGCAATTTTAGTTACCTCGATCTCTCCTGTCGATAAACAGCCAAATTCTTACTACCTTTGCCCTTTTTCTTCACCTTTCTAAGTACTGGCCTAGTCTTACACATGCTGAATAGATGAATAAAAACCTAAACTAAACTT
Source organism: Diprion similis (assembly GCF_021155765.1). Classification (NCBI taxonomy): domain Eukaryota; kingdom Metazoa; phylum Arthropoda; class Insecta; order Hymenoptera; family Diprionidae; genus Diprion; species Diprion similis. The sequence goes on along the minus strand of NC_060105.1, from coordinate 16,455,382 downwards.
TGTGACAATATCTGTGTGAAATGAAAGAAAACTGACACTGGCCGCGCGTGAAATCACGTGTTGACTTTAGAACGCTGCTGCTTCCCCGTTAGTTCGTACTACGGGCGGCGTCGGCCTAAGGTGGCGCTAGCGAGCGACCGCATTTCGCGGCTAAATATCGCCGTTTTGTGCTTCCGCTCATGCAAGTTTTCTCGCTGGTCTGATGTACGATTTCTTCGGTTTTGGGCTCAAATTGAAGGCAAAGGACGGATCTGTGTCGTGTATTTCGTGAAATTTCGAAAAAAAAATTAATCACCGTTGTATTAACACGGGAAGTATACCCATTTTCGCCACCGTTTTAAACGACTCTGAAGAAGAATTTCAAAATTCGGAAAAATACACGGCACAGATTACTCTTTCACCTTCAATATGCTTCCAAAACAACTTCGATATCTTCATAAATAACGGAGAAAACTTGCATCGCGTGAACGTCTGCAAGCGCTAGCCGCGCCGGGAGTAGGCAACGTCCTTAAGACCATCAGTCCGGCGTGGTCCACCACTGTTTCTCGGGCTTGTCCTTACGATGCAGTCCTTCGATAATCGTAGGTTTGTAGACAGCTACGATTCTGCAGTATAGTAGGCGGAACAGTAGGTATTATGCTGGTTCAGCTCCAAGCTGATGAGTACCGCGAAGGGAGGCTTGATTGTGTTTTTGACGCACAGCCCTGTACGCCGTCTACGATGCATCCATGCGGCAGTGTCGTTGTAGCGATGGTTCGGCTCCTGGTAGATAAGTCTAAATGATCGGAGGTCTTCGTTGTGCTTCACGCACGACCCTGTGTGCAATCTAGGTAGGCATCCATCTGAAGTTGACTCTGCGGTATCCGATCTGCTGCAGTTGACGATAGTTGGCTGTTGACCCGGTACGTGACCTCTGCGTCGCGATATTCAGTTCCCTCGAAGCGGTGTCGTTGAAGATAGTTCTCGTAGTGCGATACAAAGGAAAAAAAAGAAGACAGGAATTGGTTTAATAATTAAGTCTCACTTAGAAATTAATTAGTTGTTCTTTTTGGAGTATTAGCCTCAGACGTGTTTTCGTTACTTTTTACGACATTCTGAAAATAAGGAGTGCGATATTGAAACTATGTGACGGGGTATAAAATACCACGTCACACGATATACAAGCGTTAGCTGTCGCGAGACTAGAACTCGTCCAATTACAAAATAATGGTAGCCAAAGTCTTAACGCTAAATTATAACCGGTAACAATATTTCGAACAAGACGAGAGGCTATTTATAGCGCACGCATGAGTCTATCTTAAAGAGGAGCGTACAGTTGCGCGGCTCACGTCACAATGGAGAGGGCACGGTGGCGTATCCACTCAGGGAGCGTCCGATTTACAACTCAGGTTCACTGGCGTGGCACGGCTTCGACCTACTGCGATATCTCGAGTACAGCGCCACGCGGTAGCGTGACGTTAGTGCGGGTACGATTCAAACGGAGGCGCCACAAAGATGGCCGCAACCGACGCTATTGCGCAATATTGCACGACCGTTGCGCAATTATACGAGACACCATTTTCAATTAAACGAGAACGATAAACGTAACAATATTTCCAAAACGATATAACAGTTGATTACCCGAGAACACGAGAAAACTAGAATGACGCCATCGCCACGCGGACGCGGGGCGAGGAGGCCATGCGGGGTAAAATTAACAGAAAAATTCGGGAACAAAATTAGGGACGTTAATAATTAATCAGGCTCGTCGAAATGGTCATTAATAAAATTGATAACCCACACGAAAACCCGAGATACGTAAAATTACGACCCAAACGGTTACCAAGGCAAAAGGAAAGCTAATGCGTCTCGGGGGTTCGAGTGGTAACGAAAGCTCACTTACGTTAGAAGAGCAGAATTTACTCCTTCGTGACACTAACTAGAGTTCTGGTAACTCGACACAGACTCACGATACACGAAACGATAAAAAGTAAAATGCGGTAACAATAGGAGGAAATATAAAACAAAGGTACGACACGACAAGATAAAGGCAGCAAAGCACAACGAGAAGCACGCCTGATCGGATCAAGTCTAGATGCCGAACAATGCAGAAGTAAGACGTTCAGGGATTCTTCCGCGCAGCGTCGTTGTTGCAGCGGCGTTGCCCGCCGAACTTCTTAAGCGGCACGTTAGTTGGCAGCACCTCGTGGGCGTGATTTCTGGCAGGCCTCGCAGCACACGCAGCGTTCGCCAGCGTTCGCCGTACCTAACCCCTTCGGAATGCGTGGGCGGTACTCGAAGCGGTACTGAGCCTGCAGAGGGCTCTTTGATGTACCGAGGTTGTTTCCAATCATCACATTCTGGCCATGGACATCCTTCATAACTGACCTGGCCGATTTCAGATTCATCGGACCAGGGCGACGAAACAGCATTAAGCGGGCATGTTATTTAGGCGAGCAGATTCGCTCGCATTTCTCGGCTCCGTAGATGATGCTGGCGGCAGCCTCGTAGCTCTCGGGAACGTATGCGGCGGGGGGGGGGGGGGGGGGGGGGGGGGGCACGGGTACTGACTGCGGGGCGTTGAGCCACCTGCCAGGGTGGTTTCATCGTCGTAGATGTACCCTCGGTGTCGGCAAGTCGGTAGCTGCTCTATTTCCCTCCTCTCTCCGCCTTTGATGCTCGGGATAGTTGGGAAGAAGGGAAACAAAATCGAGGGAAATTAGTAATAGAACTCGAAATTACGTAGGTGACCATATCGATTGCCTGTATTCCTTGCTGCCTTTTTTCAATAACGGGGATATCGAAGGTCAAATAACGCGGTGCAAATCACCGTGTTACAAACCCCCCTCCCAGACGAAAACTCGCGGGTGAAATGAGGTTTCGCAACCGACGAACATCCCCAAACTTTGATTTACTCCAATCGCATGTTCGTATGGTTTACGGTGAGGTTCACTCGAACGATAAGTAACAAAAATTCAAAATCAAATTACGGTAACGAAATTAGATAATTGTAACGAAACAAGACATTAAAGATAAAATTTAAGCAGCAATGAATTGTCATCGATATGTTCATGAGGTTAGAGATAAAATAAGGTACACAAACATTAACGTAAAGCACTCGACGAGCCATCACAGAAAAAGGAATACTTGAAAAGAAAAACGGGACGGAATTACATACAGTTATTGTCGGTAGGTTTGATCGGTACCTACGGAAATACTACAACGTACCACGGGAAGAAACAAAATAAAACCAAACGGAAATAACGAAACGCAAATAACAAAACACGATTAACGAAACGGAAATAACGAAACGAAACCGAAACAAATAAAAGGAATCTGAACCGGTAGTAACGAAATATGATGTGACAGTATTTCCGGTAAACGAAACTAAATATGATGACAGTATTTCCGGTAAACGAAACGAATTGAAAATTCGTTAAAGCACGAGCATAAGGGTAAGGGGGACGGGAGTACAAAACGAAAGAACAGAAAGAAAAGAAATCAACAAAACAAAAACAAAACTGAACTAAACGGAACATAAGAAAAGTCGGGATCTGAACAAAATAAACATTAAACGCGAAACAAAAATTGACATGAACTAAAATCAGTAACAGGAATCAAACAAAATGATACGGAACCAAAAATAACGCGAAGGGAGCGGTACGGAACAAAATAAAAAGAGGGTAACGGTACGGGAGGACGGGAACGGAACGGAACCGAACAAATATTAACGAGACGGAACGGTAGAATTATCAACGAAACGGTAGGAGTTTCAAGGCCCTTTTACAGGGCATCGCGGGGCAGCATAATAGCCTCTCTCACCAATCGGGGCAGATTAGCCATCCGGCGGTGCAGGTCTGGGAGGGGAATATCTCCCGATACTACTACCTGAATGGTAATTAAGCTCAACGCGGGGGGACTTTCGCAACGCGGCTGGGCTTGTAAATTGGCCACCGATTTCGGAACAGCTTGCTCGGGCTGTGTTAAGCCCGCCGCACACGACGCTTGTTTAAATGCTGGATTGCTTGCGGGGCGCTGCGATGGCAACCTTGATGGCTACCGTGATGGAAAATGACGTCAGCGCGTGCTCCCTTGCTTGAGCGCGCGCTGGAATTCCGTAATAGATCATGTCCTATTTTTCGTGCTGGTTTCGTGTGGTTACCATGGCTACCGATTTGTTTAACCTGTTGCAGTGTTCTTTCTCCACGTGTAATGAACCTCCAGAACAGTTTTTTAATTAAATAACGGCATGGCTAATCAAGTAACAACCAAAAATGTCGGAAAGTGGACGACACAACAAACTGTGTCGTTGATTGATGCGTACAAAGAAGAAACCTGCTTGTACGCAACAAATCAAGCAAATTATCATAATAAGCATCTTCGAGCAGAAGCACTTGTTCGAGTATGTGAAACGGTAACAAAATTACGGCCGATGACAACTCCTAAAGAATGTCTCAATAAATTTCATAATTTGCGAAATCAATTCAATATTGAGCATACTAAGGTTCGAGCATCTTATAAAAGTGGAACTGGCACTGAAAATGTAAGTATTATTTTCGAAAATAACGATTTATAAAACCATAAGCCGTATGAAACGTGGGGGAAATCACTCGTTGAATTGACGTATTTGTGCTCCATGAATTAAAATTCATAATCCACTTAAATTAATGCTAACTCACTGGCTTAACACAGAATGACCTGAAATTTTTTTAGCACGCAATCATTGTACCTTTTTATTAGCACAATCCTTTTTAGAAACGCCTAAAAATTGTAAACCAGAATATCAAGATGCATCACCAGATCTTGGTCGATTTTTGCATATACAGTAGTTGCATATTGCATTCTTGCGATTTTCAAAATAAACTCGAACTAGCATGAGGGTCAAGGGAAAATCGGATAAAAAAGACCAAATATACTCGGAAGTCAACATATTTTTTTGATTTAAATTAATTAATATGGATTCATTTACAATTAATAAAAAAGTGGATCAAGTTTTCAAATATCAATATGAATTAGGATAAGTTATCTATAAATGTTAAAAAAAATAATTAAATCAAATTTGTTAAAATAGGCCTAACTGAACAAATCAATTTGAATCAGTATAATAAACAAAAAGAGACAAATTAAAATATTCAGATATTTACTTGAACGAAAGTGAATTATCAAAAATAATCGCGAAACTATTGAATCAAAAGAATGAATTAATCTAGATCAAAAGAATTATGTTGAATTAAATGAATTATTCTGGATTATTTCAACTTACAGGATTAATATTTCACTCAAATCTCCAGTTATTTTGCCCTTTACGGTATGCCTGAAGGAACTTTGAGGGGGGGGGGGGGTCACAAGAGACCTCTGATTTTTTTCAAATACCGTTATAGAATGCTTCATAAATAACTTCCGAAAAGAAATCAAAAAATTTATATAGCGGTTTTTCATTTTTACTAATCTTAACGTTGATATTTTGAGAAATTAAGAGAAAAGGATTTATTATCGTAATTAATTATGTTTACAGTAGAAAAATGATATTTATTATTCTTCTCAATATGCATATTGTATTCGAGGCTGTTCAAAAAAATATTTGTGCTCTAAGTTGAAAAATCTTAAGTGAATTTCGAAAAAAGAATACCCCCTAAGTTTTAATGCTCTATTTCACTATTGAGACTTGCCATTTTTTTTCTGCTTTATTATTATAAGATTTTATTTGTTTTCAGATCCTGATCTGTTTGAATTTTATAACGATTCAAAAATATTAAATGGTGGACAAATAAATCTGGAATTAAAAATACTTTTTACTTAAACATTTTCAATTTTTCATGACAGAATATAACAATGTAGTTTCCAAAAATTTCTGGCACCGCTCAATGGTGTCGTCATTTGACTATTAAGGGGTGTTTGCAATTTTTTCTAATTTTTTTCGGAGCCATGTCCCATCATGCGAAATCAAATTCAAAGTATTTTCAACCACCGATTTATTTGTTGGATGTTTGATTTTTATTAAATCATCATACAATTCAACAAGATCAAGGTCAGAAACCGAAAAAAATCTTATTTCACAAAAAAAAAAAAAAATCAATGAAAGAAATTATCGGCACGTCTTGTAATAGTGAAATAGAGCATTGGAACTTTGAAAATCTTTTTTTTTTTTGAGACTGACTCAAGGTTCTTCAACTCGGAGCATAATTATTTTTCTCAACTGCCTTGAATGCAACATTCATCTTAAAACAATAATAATTATTATTTTGGTACATTAAATATCATTTATTTAAAAAATAAATCCTTCTTCTTGAAAAAACCCGAAAACCTGACATTAAGAAAAGGAAAAATAACAAATGTCTGCGAAAATTTTACTCATTAGTTTTTGAACTTATTTCTGAAGCAGTTTTGAACGGAATCGAAAAAATATTAGAGGTCTCTTGTCATGACCAATTAAAGTTCGTTCCGGCACACCGTGCCCTCGGCATGAAAATATTAATATTCATGGACTGTCACATTTTCAGATATACAAACCAAGCTTATGGTATTATCCGAATTCATTATTTTTGGAAACGTACGTAACACCCCGTAGAAGTCGAAATTCTTTGGATAAAATGGACCGGAACCTGGCTTCACCACAAGTACTTACATTCACAATCTGGAATACATTTTAAAATACTTTGCAAGTTGAATATTTACCTTAGTAATTTTTCAGGAAGCTGCTGACTTTATAATTGAGAACAATACTCAACGTAACCAAACAGGTGAAGACAGTCATAGCATAAACATGCTTTTTTCCCAAGAAAACAACGCTTTACAAAACGTTGATTCGCAAAACCTCGATTCACAATTTAATATGCAGGACAATTTGTCAACTATTCCTTCATACCATCTTCAAGAACTCGGCGATTCATTCATTCCGTCTCCATCCACTTCCGGCAATCAACACAGTAACCTTGCAATTATACCACCTAGCGCCAGCAACCCATCACAATTGCCATCTCTAGTCAGTGCCTCACCATCGACTTTGCCATCTTGTAACAGTGCATCGCCATCAACATCGACAGGTTCAAGTATTGCATCGCCATCAACATCAAATTCTGATGTTCAACAAGCTCAGCTTACATATACACCTAGATCTATCAGTCCTTCGCGATCGACAACCGCATCGTCGGGTATATCTAGCATATCACAGCCTAGGGTAAAAAGGAAAAGAGCATCGATAGATTCATCTGACGCTGATTATGCTATCGCTATTCATGAGCTTGCTGAATCGATGAAGCAGCCTATCACAATCAATACTGTCCCAAACACTGCTCACACATCGGGCACTACATCATTTGACCCAGTCAACACTTTTGTCGAATTCATTGGATCACTTTTTCGAAGTTTCCATGATGAAGAATTCAAGTTGCAAGTGATGAGTGAGGTGTCACAAATGGTCATCAATGCTAAGTCAGTCGATTTACAACGTTCAAAAAAATAATAATGTTCTTTTTTAGTAATTAAAGTTTGATTTTCATTTGGTATATGTATGTACACATACACACGAGGGTGGCTCATTCAAACTTGTTTTTTTTTTAGTCTCCCAACTTCAAATTGTGTTCCAAATTCATAAAGAAATTGTAGTTAAAGCGCAGAGCATAAAAAGTATTCAATGACCGCTACCGAAGATCTTGCATCCTTCTAAAAAATTCTTCAGCAACCTGTTCATATTTTTTGTAAATACCCATCTTTCAAAAAAATCTTGTCTGAAGTATTTTGCAGCAATTAATCTGATGGGAGACAAGAAAAAAATATTATTGTGAATATAAACCATCCGATCTGCCGAAATCCATCCAAAACCAAAATCTCCACATAAATCTCAAAAAATCAATTGATCTCTATTTAAATATAACCATTGGTAGCCACTTTGAAATGAGTTGTTTGTAGCCTGGCCTTTCAATGTAATTTTATTCTGACTATTAGGAATTGCTGTGTTGGGTGGTAAACAGGAAAGAAAAAAAAATCAAATGAATATTACTATTAATGTTGGATTCGTAATATTTTTGTGCAGTTTTTATTTTAGATATCTGCCTCTAAATATTTTTTTATGTTATAGTTTTCAGACAGGAGACTAAAAAGAATTTAATTTCGAGATAATCGACCCCAGTACACGCACATATCAATACACATGAGATATTCGAACCTCGCTCATCCGGTATATTTTCCTGCGCATATAAAAATCGATTTTGTTGCCATTCAAAATTTTTGATCTTTGAAAACCACGTACAATAAATCTAGAGCCCTACACCTTAATATCAAGTAGTATCACTGAAGATCAGAAGTTATTTAACTTTCAGAACATAAAAAAACAGTTTTCAAGCGCACCAGTGATCTTTAGGCTTAAGTATCTTCGGTTTCTATTATCATAAAAAAAATTTAAAATAGTACTTCACAATGAGGAGAGTCCTCAAAAGAGTTTATTCAAAATTATTTTTACCCACAAACGTTAAATAATTTTTTTTTTCCTGTGACCAAAGGGATAACTTTTTTCATGATGGAAATTCAAATGCAAGTTTATTTTGATGCACCAAAGAAACCCTGAAATTTTTCGAAGGCCGTTTATGTTTTTTTTTTTTTTTTATTCTTGTTAATTTTTTCCGTCTATTTTTCTTCGTTTTCTTTTGGATATCCAATATTTTCTCGAATATTTTAATTCAAATCTCGCGTGGCATCAAAATCGGTGACTCATACGCAGGGAAGTCTCCCGGATATTCGAGAATTTCCTACGTCCGTATGTATATAATATAGTATGTATCAGGGTGCGCCAAAAAATAATTTCTTACTTTTATCCATTCCCGTTTGAAAAATGATTGCTTTCATGCATTGTAAGAAGCTTTGTCGAAGGTGGGACAAGAAATGTTGAAAGGTTCTCCGTCGACTCGAAATCATATATTGATGAAGTCACCAACTAGACTTGATTGATCAAAATCCCCTGTCACAAGGTGCAATCTCACATAAATCTAAATGACCTGACGAAGTGGTACAGGGAATAGACTAATAATTTATACAATTTTGAAAACAAAACAAAAATAAAATTGTTTCCGTTTTGTTCTCGAAACATTAATTTTTATTAGTCTATTCGTATCACCCTGTGATTTGATCAGTTTTACTGTGAAATTTTACCTCGAGAAAGGGGATTTCGGTAAATTAAGTCTAGCAGGGATTTCATCATATAATTTTTGGTCGATGGAGACAACTTTTAACATTTTTTGTCAGAGTTTACTTTTGACTATGGTTGTTAAAATGCGTGGAAATACAGATTTTTTATTGTTGTATCGTTTCTCCAATAAAAAAAACTGTATATATATATATATATATATATGAGTAGAAAAAGAATAATATTTAATCAGTATTAAGAAACATGTTTATTACCCATAAAATTAGTGAAATAATTTTAATGAATTACATAATAAAACATTGAATTCTTGATCAACATGTGGTGGTTTACTTGACATAACCTGGCATTCCAAGTGAAATCGTGGAGTTTTTCCCTCATACCAATGCGGATCACTACAGTGTATTTTTTTTTTGTTTTTTTTTTTTTTGGGAAAAAAAAATCGACGTATTTTTTTTCCCAACCCCTTCGTGGTTTGACACGCTATATTTTATCAAAATCAGACGTAACTCAAAATATACCATTTTTAATAGAAAAATTTTTATATCATAAATTTGGGAGTGTAAAATAGTAACTTTTTTTCATAATAGCATAATGGTATCTGCCATGCTTATAATTTTTTTTGTTTTTAAATCGATAAAAATAATTATAAGCCTGACAAATCCCATTATACTATTATGAAAAAAACGTTACTATTTTACACCCCTAATGTTGTGGTACAAAAATTTTTCGTTCAAAATGGTATATTTTGACTTACATCGAATTTTGATCAAAAACAGCGTGCCAAACAACGAAGGAGTGTAAAAAAAATATGTCACCTTCTTTTTCACAATGAAACAAGAAAAAAAAATACAATCGTAGTGGTCCGCATTGGTGAAGGAACAACGTCCACGATTTCACTTGGAATGCCCCATATATACGAGATATATAAGTTCAAGAAATGATAATAAATCCTATTAAGAAACATGTTCAATACTAATAATATTTATAAGGGCAGGTAATGAAATCATAACAAAACATCAAATTCTTTGCACAAAATAGATTTCGATCTTGGTGAATACTATTATCATTGCAGATATATCCTTAACGAAGCTACCGATTACCTGTTTCGACAGCAGTATATTGAAAAGGTACAGTACCTGAGGTATTAAAATATTCACAAAATTTATCACGAATCTCTAAACTACTATTACTGCTGCGATTACTACCTCGTTGCTCCAAAGGTTGCTGACTGTCAGATAATAGCGCTTCTTGAGAGTTAGCATTACAATTGTTAGAAATTCTATAATTGTGAGGAAGATACCATCTATTGGAGCTTTTTTTCATTACAAGATAATTGTGTAAAAGTACACATGCGTAAGTTATTTTTTCAACTTTATCAACGGCAAGGGACATGGGGATGAGTAAAACTCGCCACCTATTTGCGAGAATGCCAAAGGCATTCTCAACCGTTCTACGAGCGCGGCTCAGCCTATAGTTAAAAATTCTCTTTTCTAGTGTCAAGCCTGGATTTGGATACGGTTTCATCAAGTTCGATTTTAAAGTAAAGGCATCATCGGCGACAATCACATACGGAAGTTTTTCATTAAATCCTGGTATTTCACACGAAGGCGGCAAATTCAAATTTCCAGCATTTATTCTAATACCCAATGGACTTTCCCGAAAGATAGCCGAATCATGCATACGACCATTACGTCCGATATCAATAAATAAAAACTTATATTCCGCATCAACAAGAGCTAGTAAAACCACGCTGTCTGTCCCTTTGTAGTTGCGATATTTGGATCCGTCTTTCCGAGGGGGGCGAAAATTTATATGTTTGCCATCTAATGAACCAATGCAATGAGGGAAGTTCCATAATGTCTCAAATTTATGGGCAACAAGTATCCACTCTTCCACTGTTGATGGGAACGTCAGCACTTTGTCTTCAAGGACTTGAATTATTGCTTCTAAAGTTGCATTAACAATACTAGAAATGGTATTAGGAGCGATGCGAGTGGAGAAACTTAGATCTTGGAATGTGTTGCCTGTGGCTAAGAACCGGAGAGTCACTGAAAGTCTATCTCTTGGTGATATAGCTTCGCACATAACAGTATTCTGCTATACAATATGTGGTGCTACTAATGTCAGCAACTCATTCCACGTATCTTCTTGCATTCGGGTGTAATTTGTGAAAGAAGAGGGATCCTCTGGGCTGAAGGAAACCAAGAATACATAGTTGAAAGGGGACGTTCGAAGAAGACAATACGCACACTGCGAGAAGGATTTTTCAATAGTTAAAAGAGAAATATTTTCGTAACATTGTGATGAATATCTACAAAATGTAAGGAAATTGTATAAATTAAAAAGATGTATATTAGGGTGCTTTTTTGTTACGAATATTTTTATTTTTTGCTCCTCACTCAAAATCTTGTTGGAAATGTAAAAAAAAAAAAATTCCCTGAAAATTGGAGCCCTTAATATTAACTTCAAGTACTCTCCCAAAGCGTATAAAGATTTCCCGTTTAAAGTATACGTAAACTTTTATTTTATTTTATTTTTTTTTAATATCTATCTCAGCCGCATTTTATGCGATCACATTGTTCTTGGTTGCAATTTTTACGCAGAATTGAACGATCTTCAAAATTGTCTGTAATGACGTTAATGCAACTCCCACTGGTGAGATGGTACGGGTCACTAAAGCTGATTCTTGCCCAAAATTCGCTGTTATCTCTGAAACGATCAACTTGACCGAAAAAATGTAGAAGAAAATTTTGTTGGAAATTTGATTTCCTACAAAAAAAAGGTCCTTTAGACCTAAATGCTTAAAATGTGGCTGAGATATAGATATTAAAAAAAAAATCAAAGTTTACGTATATTTTAAAAGGGAAATCCTTATACGCTTTGGGAGAGTACGTAGAGTTAATATTAAGGGCTTCAATTTTCAGGGAATTTTTTTGGGGACATTTCCAACAAGATTTTGAGTGGGGAGCAAAAAAATAAAAATAGCGGTAAAAAAAGCACCCTAATATATATATGTATGCTCTTTTTTCTGATCAATAGTTGAATGAACTACAAATGCATTGAAGCTGTCAATTTTGTGTTGGTAAATCCTATCTAGTTGACCTTTCATTTTCAGTCAAAACTCTAATTTATACTTGAAGCAATTACATATTAAATAATTATTTCATTAATACAATTGCACGATTAATTTGTTAATATTCGAATAAGAGCTTTGTTTGTAGAAATCTCACAAATCCTTTTCTCAGCGTAGATATATTTGACAGTGTATGATACGTACGCAAGTTCTTCAAATAATATTTTCAAAACACTCTGTTGGTTGTCCCGCCGTAGGAGCCACGGGCGACTCCACAACCTAGGCTTGTATTTCTCATTTTTTTTTTTTTCGTCTCGAGTTTTCAAATAATAAAACCAAACTAATCGCTAATTGTCGACGACGAACAACTTCTACTTTAATCGCGTCCATTTAAACAAACTGTCACTGCATATGCATAGCCATCTACAAACCCAGCCCAGCAACATGCATCGTGTGCAGCCAACATCACACAGCACCCATCACAGCGGCCAGCAAAACAGCCCGCTTGTAACCCAGCAACGAAGCAAGCAGGAAATCCAGCATTGAAACAAGCGTCGTGTGCGGCGGGATTTAAACCGGGGGCCGAGTCGGTCTTGTCCGGCTCGCTATCGTGTCGCTGGGGGTCGGACGAAACGATTTCGGGGACGGCCGCCCGCATTTCACTCACCCACCCCTCGCGACAACGTTCGCATGTAGGCATATAGCGCGAGTTCGCTCTTTGCGAAAGCACGAAAAACAGAACTCGTGTAACTTGGGGATGGGGCAATAAGAATAGTTGTGCCCCGGACGACGACAGTTTCCGCACTCTCCGGGTTGGGGATCTAGTTGGAAAGTAGCCGGGTCGGGGGTGGTTTGTGGAAGCAGGGCGACTGGGGTGAGGGCCCGGTGACGCCGGCAGCTCCGGACGCCACCCATAAGGGCTGGGGCCTTGTAGGTAGAGGCTCCTGCCTTACTTCTTTCTCTTCGTAGTCGTCTTGAGTCTTCAAGATACGGTTCACCCCTTGGATAGGGGATTTGGACCGAGTAGGGATACGGTAATGGCGGGAATTTAGGGAACGGAACGGCACGGTAATAGGGGTCGGGGAAACGGAAGGGGTCGGCGAAGAGGTCGTGGGGGGTCTACCCTCCTCCAGCTTTCGCCGCAGATCGGAGACCTGCTCGGCGGTTAAGGGGGCAAAAGGGTCGGTACCGCGAACCATTCCGAGAGCCTCGTCCTCGTAGGTCGGGTAGTGGACCCGGATCCACTCCTCCAACTCCCGGCGATTCATCTCCGACGACGTTGTTCACCTGTAAGGATAACGGCATGGTGACTCGAGGGTATTCTGGGGGGCCTAATTTACTCGGAGTCGGGGGTGGATTACTCGAAATGGGCCCCTCTCCTGGTATTGGCTCCTCAGCATCACTTACGGAAGTTTCTAATTCTTCGGAACGGTACGGTTTGAGATCGGTAACGTTAATGCGAGAATATTCATGACCTGATTCCTCCCGGTGATCATAGGTGAGCGGTCCGTGGACCTTGGTAATCTCGAAGGGACCGGTAAATTTTCGAGCTAATTTCGCGGAAAAATAGTCGGAAGCTGACGATAAGACGTGTCGCCGTTTAAGAACTCGGTCTCCCAACTGAAAGGTTTCATCACGACGACCGCGGTTATAATATTTTGCCTGACGGGCTGAAGCCTCGTAAAGATGCTGGGCGACTAATTCTCTTATGATCGGCAAACGTCGTACTCGAGTTCCCCACACTTCCGGATCCTGAATTTCTATTCGCGGCGGATCTTCTTCGGCCTTTTTCCACAGCGCAACGGGGCGCATTTCACGACCGAAATTGAGGAACGCGGGAGAGTGTCGGGTCGAGACCTGCGAGAGGGAATTAAGGGGGGGGGGGGGGAGGGTTTAGCGTAAAAAAAAACCACTTTTTTTGTGCATTTTTTTTAAATTATGGATTGAGCAAATTCACTGAAACCTTTTGTACATTATTAAGCATACTTTTAACAGTATTCTGTATTTTTTTCATGCAGAAATATTGCAAAACTATTGCAGAAATATTGGTGACAGAGCTTGCCCCAGAACGTCTTAGAAAAAAAACCATTTGCGGTGTTCACTGTATCTCGGTCGGAAATTATCTGAAATCAAAATCCATTAAAATTAAGTCGAAGTATTATCAAATCCTTCCCCCAACGTACTACGATTATTTTTTTTTTTTTTCATTTAAAAAATTTTTTCATTTTTGGTGGCCATCTAAAGTGTAAACTGCTATTTTTCACGAAAAATTCCGCCATTTTGTGGGTGAGAAACCCCCTTAATGTTGTAAAAAAAAAAATTTTAACTAAAGGTTGGGGGGAGGTATCTTATATGTTGAAAATGTGTACCAAGTTTGGAATAAATCGGTCAAGTAGTTTGTAAATGGCAGTGAACACGGACTTTGAAAAAGTAGTTTTGAGAAAAACGCGTTTAAAGTTTATTGAGCTAAAAAAGTGGAGAAAAAAAGGTCTGTCACCGGCTTGTGTTGCAATATTTCTGAATCAAAAAATTACAGAATATTGTTAATAGTATGCTTAATAATGTTCAATACGTTCTAATAAATTTTCTCAATCCATATTCTCAAAAAAAATTCACGAAAAAAGTGTTTTTTTTTTTACGCTGAAACCCTTACCCCCCCCCCCCCCCCCCCCCCCCTTCAACAGTTTTGCTCAGATCGATTTAAAATTTCGAAAGTATATTCTTGAAATGTTTAACAATAAGATAAAAAAAAAATCAAGTTTTCAAAAGTGTAAACCCTTACCCCCCCTTCAAGGTGCATATAAAGACCCGTTGTACACCTCGAAAACGCGGGGATGCAAAACTCCTATACCGCTCAAGCGATCAGGATGAAACTTGGGCAGTTGATGCTTTATTTTGGCAAAAAGTGGAGCGTCTTTTTACTTTTTCAAAATTTTGAAAAAAAATTTACAGATTAGTTACCACCCACAGAAATTGGTCAAATTTTCACAGTTACACTGAATTGATCGAACTATCCGGTATGATGCCACTCGGCGGTGATGAAACACACATTTTGAGCCCAGTCCCATGAGATTTGATGGTGAATTGACGAAATGGCAGCTAATCTGGTTTTCAATCACGAAGAACACCGCAATCTCATTTTGGCGACATTTGTTACCGACCTTTCACGCACGCCGATAATTTCTTACCGACAGTCCACGCATACATTACCGGCATGCGCACAATATCGGTAACTAATGTCGCTAAAATGAGATTTCGGTGTACTTCGTAATCGAAAACCAGATCAGCTGCCATTTCGTCATTTCACGATCAAATCTCATGGGACTGGGCTCAAAATGTGTGTTTCATCACCGCCGAGTGGCATCTTACCGGATAGGTCGATCCATTTAGTGCAACTGTGAAAAACTGGTCAATTTTTGTGAGTGATAACTAATCTGATCGCTTGAGCGGTATAGGAGTTTTGCATCCCCGCGTTTTCGAGGTGTACAACGGGTCTTTATATGCACCTTAAGGGCGGATGGAAAACTCAAAATATTATCAAGACTTCCTTATTGGGTAGCTCTCTCAAAGATGCTGGGAACCAATCAGGAAGTAGGTAACATTAGTACGTAAACCTTTAAAAAGGGTCGCCTCACGTTTTTCGTTCTCATTTCTCAATTTTCATTCTCAGGTCTCATTCTCATTCGCTCATTTCTCAGTTATTAACAGTCGTCAACAAGAAGCAATTCTCATTCTCTCAGTCTTAGACAAGTCAATCAGATCAGAGAATCTGTTGGAAATCCTAAAAGGTCTTTTTTATTTAATTCAACAAACCAAAGTGCTAAAAGGGAATTCCGTGTCTTTTACATTTAAACCTTTCACCTTTTATAATCAAATTATTATAAGCATTTTTTTCATAAACCTAACTTTAATAAACAAGTATCCGTGTGTTCAACTTACATCGCGAGTTAAACAATTAATTACCTTCAACGCATAATATAAGCGAAACAATCAGTAACTTTATACCAATCCCACCACCGGCCGAACACGCAGAGTCGCCCACACAGCCCGAATCAACAGTCAACAACCAAAGGTAAGTGACCATTTTATTATCAAAGTCGGTTCAACCAAGAGGGAAAACGATATCAAAATTCAAATAATTCACATCCGGGAGAACTAGTTCGAACCAAGCGTTATATTTTTGGAATGGTTTGGTCATCAGCCAATCCAGCCCATAACAGTGGTCACAGCGGTGTGGATCGAATTTAGCCAAAAACCGGATTTTTTTTTCTTTTTCTATTAGTAATCCATTGATTACGACTTCAATTTTTATTTTTTCATGAGTGTGAAAACTCATTGGTGACAGCATAGCCTATTTATTTTAAAATCATGCCTTTAACGCGAAGTGTAAAGGACACCGGAAAGGTTATTCCTCTTACAGAGGCAGAATTATTAGCATATACCGAACAAGTGAATAAAGAAAAACGGTTACTACAAGTAGAACGTGAAAAAATAGCTGATACATCAAAACAATCCAAAGAAACAGAAGCTGAATACGCTGATCAAATTAATGCCTTGCAAAATAGGGTGCGAAAAGCTGAAGAAGTAGTAGAGTCACGGTCAGCGGAATTATCGAATAAACCGGAAGAAGAAATCAAGAAACGAGAAAGTGAACTGCGAGAAAAATTAGAACAGGAATTTTTAGCCAAACAGTTAACAGAAAGTGAGAAACGAGAGAAATTAGAACAGGGAATTCCTAGTCAAGCAATTAGAAATGAAAAAACAATTGGAAGAAGCTCGAAAAAATCAAAAATCATCACAGAAAACAGTAGAATCTGAAGTTAGTGTAGAAACAAATATGTATGAACAAACTGGAGAATCAGTAACGAGTACTAATACAACAGTAGAGGAAATGGAGGTAGAACATTCTCAGATTCATACAAAAATCCAGGAATCAAATGAGTCAACTCAAATCACCGGTAAAAGTATAGAACCTCACTTGCAATCAGAATTAGATATTAACCCAAATCCTAGCAATATTATTGCAGATTTAGAAACAATAGAAGATCCTCGGATATTGTTAAAAGAATGTGAAAAAGAATTCTTGAAAGAACTAGCGATTATGCAAAAACAAATTGAAGAGCTCAAAAACAGGAAACTCAAGAGAAAATCAATCACATATGTTATTACTAGCTGAGCGTAAGAAAGAATACCAAAGGAAAGAAGAGGAAATGAAAAAATTAATTGCAGATCTAGAGAAAGAAGAGAAACGCGAAATCGCGAAACGAGAAATAAATTCAGTAACATCAGTAGAAAACGCTCCAAATTCTGAAGCAAGTATAAAAGACGAATTAGCAGACTTGAAAGAAATATCAAAATCAATCAATGTAGGTAGAACTGAACGGCCGCAAAATGAAGTAGAAATCGATACGACAGAACAGTCAATTCCGATGGGTTCAATTGTAGCACGAATACCATCTTACGACAGGGATAATTTACCGTTTTCTCAATTTATCCGAGCTTGCAAGCGAGCAAAAGCTGTGATTGCACCTAGATTAGAAAAACAGCTAGTTAGAAATATCAAGACAAAGCTAAAAGATGAAGCGTATATCGTAGTAGAAGAACAAACTTTTGACACCCTCGAATTGTTCCTAGATAAATTATCTACAGTTTTCGCACCTTCTCGATCAGTGAATTTTTACCGCGGAGAATTAGCTACAGCATTCAAAAGATCTGATGAGCACATTATAGAATACATCGGTCGAATCAAAGACTTGAGGACAGCAATTTTAGAATGTGAACGAAGCACAAACGGTCACGTGAATGAAGAAACTGAAAGAGCCATAGAGTCAGAAACACTCAAGATATTAGGCTTTATAGAAGGACTGCCATCAGAATTCAGCATAGGCTTACATTTGAAAGGATATACCTTGTAACGGCCACACTCACCTTACGGGGAATCTAAGGATGAGCTAGATCGCCAGCAAACGCTCGCAACGTGCACAAGGAATAATTATAAAATTTACTTGAAATCAGAAAGGAGAAAGCTGTTGGGCGCCAGGTCGCAATGACCACGATATAGCGATAATGAGTTAAAGCAGATCAATTAAAAACGAAAGAGGTAAACAGCTGCTCTCAGCTGCGGACCTTGACCTCGGGATGCTCAGCTGTCAGTTTTTGGCAGAGGGGAACGTGGGGGCAATGAGTGAAACAAAACACGTTAAACAAAGTACCGTAGGTTAGTAGGTAAAAAAAGAGGGATTTATTTGAGGTAGATAAGGAAGGTCTCAACTACTCAACCTTGAACATGTCACTTCGTCGGCGAAACAGAGTACAGATAGGTCCCCGTGACGCGTCGCGGAAGGCGACGGGAAACGCGGCGGGGGGGGGGGGGGGGGGGGGGCGAGAATAACAATGTTTTAGCAAAAGAATTGATATCAGGGATACGATTAATGGACGGTGACGCCAAGCTAAGCGGCACAAAATGGCTCAACTAGAACACCTAACTCGACATACAATATTTCAACAAATTATTTGTCGATAATTACAAACGCGGAAATTGAATATTAACTACTCTAGGACTTATTCGATATAATATTACAAGATCACAATAGTTAGAACGATATGAATAACACAAACAGGCAGGGAGATATTATACAAAAGGGACAACACTCGGTAGTTGTCGCGAATATTTATGGAATACTGACTATTTTCTCGGTCCTTGTTATTTTATATTAACAATTGCGTTCGACTATACGCGATTTCGGTAACAAACTATACTGTGACACGGAGTATATGGACTAGATATGGGCGGAATAATGACGAGACGCTACTAATTACAAATAAAGAATCGCATGCACATGCATACACACACTCACACGGGGGGAGGTGATACACGTGATAATACAATAGAAATGAAATGGTGATGAGAATATCAACAAAATATTAGCACACACCAGGTAAATAAATTAAAAGGTAGTTAATCTAAAGGTAATAAGCACACGAAAACCCGTGAGGAAAGCAACGGATGGAAGTACCGGTAATGGCGGCTTCGATCGGTTGCGTCTAAATCGGAAAGAGATATATTCAAGAGAGATTCAAGGTAATAACTCGGGAAGTCGTGCGGGAACGGAAGCTTACTCACAGAATACAGGAGTTAGTTATCCTTTGGAGAACAGGAAAGATACTCGGAACACTGAACAAAATGAAGTAACAAGATATTTTCACTACAAGACAATCAGAAGCACGTCAAGTCTCTATGATAGCAGGACGAGAAGTGACGCTATCATGGCGGTCTTTCCCTAGCTTCGTCCGCGTTGCCAAAACAGGAACAGAAGACAGTCGGGAGATGGCATTGGTTCGTCGTCTCCGGGGAAGGCGGCCGGTAGGTGTCCTGGCAGGGCTCGCGGCTCTCAACTGTTTCTCCGGGTCTCTCTCGTGGTTCAATAGGCGGCTATCCGTCAGGTTGAGCGGGGTCGAGCGAAGGTTATATCGTTCACTGCCGGTAGTTGGGGCCGTTGTCGGCCCGCCGAGGAAGAGTTTGCGTCTTTTCGATATAGATGGAACTGCATTGCTGGACCGTAAGAATTTGCGGTTCACCGATTTGACGCCAAATAATATTAGCGGTATCGGAATTGGCGGGATCGGCTTGACGTCGTTCGGTCTCGGTGGCAGTCGTTCGGAGATGCTCTTTCCCTTCAGTTAATGGACCCAGTCCCGTAGGTAGACGGCAGCCATGGAGATATCGCAGGGGTTCGGTAGTAGAGACCCAGGTACTTGGCTGAGGCGTTGAGGAACCTGCCCGGGGTGAAGTCAAGGAGATTCTCGCATGCCCAGGTTGTTAGAAGCGTTCGGGAGGTCATGTTCTGCCGGCGTTCTCCTTTTTGACGTGCTCTCGGGTCGTCCGCTTATGGGAAGGGATTGGAGGTAGTCGGGACATAGGGAAAGATATTTAAAACAAACAGAATGAGGAAAACATTCTGTATAATTCTAATTCCGCCCACATTGTACGCCATGACTTCTCGTTGCTACCGTTTGATAATAGAGTTTGGGGTGGAGGTGGCGGTCCATAACATCCGTCAAAAACGCAATGTTACAACCTCCCTTACCGAAGCATTTGATACAGCCATCGAGTTAGGTGGACGACTCGAGATGGAGAAAGCAAGGGGAAAAGTAGTACAAAATTTCAGACAGCAATTGCAACAGGCTAATCCGCAATCATTTATGAAATGCTGAATATGTCAGCGAACCAACCATGCCACGGAAAACTGTCGCTTCAGACGAGAAAACCAACCGCGAAGTGATTGCGGAAGTAACAGAAGCAATAGTAATGACGGAAATAACAGTAGGCGTGGAAATTTCACGCAAAATCAACCTCAAAGTAGTCGAAGCAACAAGCAAGCAGGCAATTCCACAAACGAAAATCGAACATCTTGTAGATATTGTAAAAGGACAGGCTACACAATAGATGTGTGTCGTAAATTACAGTATCGCAGAAATGTTTGAGAAAATTCGAGTAATCCGAATTCGGGAAACGGTTAGGGACCCTCGGTAACACAAAGCGGATCCCGGGCGGTCAACCATACCCAAACTGCCGTGATTACTCAGGAAGTACAGGAGTCCGCGTTGCAACAATAAAACTAAAAATCGATGGTCAAGTACCCACAATCAAAATAAAATCCAAAGACTTGATAGATGAAATAGACGTAATGATAGATACGGGATCGAAGCCGAATCTTTTAAAAGTAGGAAATCTTTCATCATTAAATAATATTGATATGAATAATGTGTTGCAACTGAGAGGAATACCAGACAGTTACGTTCACACCTTAGGATGTGTCAAAATTGAAATATCTGGAATGCCCGTTTACTTTCATGTTGTGAATGACAATCTCCCAATTCCTCAGGCCGGCATTCTGGGAACAAATTTTTTCAATCTCAAAAAGCAACAATTAATTATGCTCAAAAATTAGTCGAAATAAACGACTTGGTATTTTATTTCAATACGCGTGAGGTAGTTACAATTCCCGCACGTTCAAATGCTCCATTTTATATAAAAATAAAAAATAAAGACGTAAACGAAGGTTACGTACCAAGGTTGACTGTAAAAGAAGGAGTATTATTAAGAGAAGCGTTAGCTAAAAATGATAACGGAAAAGCGCGTATCCGAATAATTAATTCTACGGACGAGGAGATAGAATTGCTTGTACCGACCATAAGTTTGCTACCTAGCGAGGGCGCGATACCGCTGCACGATTCAACCTTAAGGCTTGACTTGCAGGAAAATTGCGTGAATGATTTAGCAAATCCTCCAGTGAGAAATGGAATTTCTGAGTCAAATCTTTCCTTGGGGCAGGGAAATGACGATAGAATAGGTCAACAAAGTTTGTTTTCAAATCCAGAATTAATTTCAAAAAGAAATATTAAGAGCATCCAAAATGATCATTGCAATCAAAATAATCAGAGCATCCAAAATAATCATCGCATTCAAAATAATAAGAGCACCCAAAATGATCAGAGCACCCAAAATGATCAGAGCACCCAAAATGATCATTGCATAGAAAATTTTCAAAAAATTCGAAAAACTTATAAAATCGACGCGATAACACGTTATAACGAAATGTTAGAGCTGTTAAGACTCGAACATTTAAATGAAGAAGAAGAAAGTATGCATCGTTTAATATATGAAAACCAAGACAGGTTTCATATTCCCGGTGAGTTATTAGGAGCCACAAATGTTATAGAACATGAAATAAATACAATCGACGAACAACCAATAAATATTAAACAATATAGATTCCCGCCAGTTCATAAAGAAGAAATAAATAGGCAGGTAAAGGATTTATTAAATAATGTCATTATTAAACCGTCATTATCTCCATATAATTCTCCACTATGGATCGTACCAAAGAAGGACGATTCCAAGGGTAATGAACGCTGGAGAATGGTTATAGATTATCGAAATTTAAATGAAAAGACAGTAGAAGACGGCCACCCGTTACCAAATATAACGGAAATTTTAGATCAA
Source organism: Diprion similis (assembly GCF_021155765.1). Classification (NCBI taxonomy): domain Eukaryota; kingdom Metazoa; phylum Arthropoda; class Insecta; order Hymenoptera; family Diprionidae; genus Diprion; species Diprion similis. The sequence goes on along the minus strand of NC_060105.1, from coordinate 16,433,185 downwards.
TTAGGTAGTGCAAAATACTTTTCAATATTCGATTTAGCCTCAGGTTTTCATCAAATTAAAATGAGGGAAAAAGATGCAGCTAAAACAGCATTTTCAACACCATATGGCCACCATCAGTTTCAAAGAATGCCGTTTGGTTTAAAGAACGCACCAGCAACGTTTCAAAGGTTGTTGGATCACGTTTTACGGGGTTTACAGGGTATAGAACTATTTGTTTACCTCGATGACATAGTATAATATATTCAAGTTCACTCAAAGAACACGAAGATAAATTCAATTTATTAAGGGCGAAACTAAAAGAAATGCAAATTTAAAACTTCAACCAGACAAATGCAAGTTTCTGAAGAAAGAAGTAATCTATTTAGGCTACATAATCAGTGAGGATGGTGTAAAACCCGATCCAAAGAAAATCGTAGCAGTTGAAGAATTCTCATAACCCAAGAATGCGAAAAATATAAAACAATTTTTAGGTCTAATCGGTTACGATCGACGCTTTGTAGTAAATTTCTCCAAGATAGCAAAACCTTTGACGGAACTTTTGAAAAAAGATGTTAAATTTCTCTGGAAAGACGCACAAGAAAAAGCCTTCAATCAATTACGAGATAAACTGTGTGAAAATCCAATACTGCAATATCCTGATTTTACCAAACCATTTATCGTAACAACAGATGCATCAGGATTCGCGATAGGAGGAGTATTAAGTCAAGGTACAGTAGGAAAAGACTTACCAATAGCGTATACATCTAGATTGTTAAACCAGGCAGAGAGAAATTATTCAACAATTGAGAAAGAACTATTGGCTATAGTTTATGCAGTTAATTATTTTAGACCATATTTATATGGGATGAAATTTAAATTGGTCACAGATCATAGACCTTTAATTTGGTTGCACTCAGTCAAAGATCCAATGTCGAGACTCGTACGATGGAGATTAAAACTTGCGGAATATGAATATAGCTGGGAATACAAACCTGGAAAGATAAACGCCAATGCTGACGCATTGTCAAGAAACCCAGTGTTGAACGAAACACAAATATTGGCAATTAAACAACAAATCCAGGATGTGATAGGAATGTCCACAGAAAATATTAAAATTATATCAGGTGACTTATTCACAGAAGACCAAAACTATTCATTAGTTCATTGCGTAGCAGAAGATTTCAGTATGAGTGCAGGTATAGCTCTTAAATTTAAAAAACGTTTCGGAAATATCAGTTGCTTGAAATCTCAAAAGAAGTCTGTTGGTGAAGTAGCTTTTCTAAAATATGTCAATAGATATATATTTTACCTAATAACGAAGAAGGAAAGTAACGGAAAACCAAAATTAAAATCACTAGAACAAAGTCTAATATCACTGAAAAGTCTTTGCGAAAATCTAAATTGTTATAAAATTGCAATGCCCAAGATAGGATGTGGTTTAGACAGATTATCATGGGATAAGGTAAAACAAAAGATCGACACCATTTTCACAGATCCTTTCGATGTTCTTATATGTATCAACGGGAAACCTGATACATCTGAAACATATGGGCTACAAGGTCAAGGACCTTCAGGTAGTAACTCACACTGCGAAGGGAGTCCGTTACGAAACGTTGACGTATTAGTAGGCCCAAGCGTAGGAAAGGATAGAAATTCCGAAAACCCAAATATTCAGAATATAGAAAATATGGGTCGTAAACTTCGAGACAGACAGACCATAAAAGCACCAGACAGATACACAGACAATTTTAAAACGCGCAAATCAAAATCTAAAACACATATCAATGCAGAAGATATTTTAAACGATTCTGATCTTTTCTACAATGAAAACCAAGAACAATCTAACAATGCAATAAACGATGAAATTCTAGAAACTATTAACACAAATAATAACATACAAAACACAAAGGTTCACAGATCCATTGGAAATGAAAGGGGAGGAAATCATGAACAGCCCTATTGAATATTCTGATGATGAATCTGACAAGGATACAGAATTATCCACAAATGATGACATAGAACTAGCACATCGCGAATCGGATCAGGAAGGATTACAAACCAATCCAAAAATTTTCGAAACGAGGGATAGACTTTCCATGCGAAGTGATAATTGTGTCATTTTTACAACTACTCGAGGAATACCGATAGATGAGGAATCTAAAGATTTGCAAGATATAAATAAATTACCAAAAATCACAGAAGCTATGTTGAGAAGAGCACGAGTAACTTCAATGGGAAGCAAGAAATGTATCGCTTTACCAATCAAAGAATCGGTAAATACACCTTTGGATCGTGATATTTTAATAGAATCGTTGAAATCTCTATTGGATGTTGTTCGGGAATTAAAGAATAGTTTATCAATTGCAAAAACTGGAAAAATAGACGAAATAAATTGGAAGGAAATTCGAATTTTGTTGGAATCCATTTTTAATGATAATGAATGTAGAATAACAATTTGCAAAAACTTAAATTAGAGTCCCATCACTTACAGAACGTACTGAGATAATTCGAGAATATCATGCATTACCAATAGGAGGACATAAGGGAGTTACAAAGACATATAATAGAATCAGACAGAATTTCTTTTGGCCAAATATGAAACTGCAAGTCCAGCAGTACGTTACAGAATGTATGGAATGTCAACTTAAAAAATTAACAAGAGTTAAAACTAAGCAACCTATGGTGTTAACTGACACGCCAGGTTCAAGCTTTGACAAAATGTCTATGGACATTGTAGGTCCTTTACCTATCACTCCTTCAAATAATGAATATATTTTAACAATTCAAGATCAATTAACAAAATATTCCGTAGCAGTACCATTAAGGGGACCAGTACAGCTTGATTAGGAAAATGTCTGGCGGTCCAAAATCTATCCCCCCTTCAACCAAAGTTTATTTCCCATCGAAATAAGCACTATGCTTCAAAACCTGTGTCGTAAGGTTTTAGACACACCACTGGTCCGATTCGAAGTTTCGACGTATCATTCTCTTCGGATATCCCTTCCACATCTTTTGAACGCGGGGATTTGAAAAAAAACAAATATGTCAAAAGTTACAGCAAATTATTCAAAAGTGCTAAAATTTAAGTCAACAATTTACAAGTAACTTTGGCAAGAAAAAAAAAAAAAAAATCCCCTCGTTCACATGATGAGGATTTTGTTTCTGAACAAAATGAGCCCTCAACGACCTGAATCGGACCAACGGTGCTCCCAAAACCTTACGACACAGTGCCAAAAATATAGTTTTGAGAAAAAAAAGTTTGAAGTTTTTACTAAAAAATCGAAATTTACCATTGAAAAACCTTAGAATATCAAAAAATGTTTTAGACAAAAGTTGTTTAGTATTAGAAACGGAACAGTAATTTTGAGGTCAAAAATTTTTTCAACATTTTTCTTTGATTTCTTTAAACTCTATTTTGATATCTGCAACATACCATTTTCAAAATGCTCCTGCAGCATAGGATGGTCCTTCTCCGGCCACAGCATCTTCGTTGGCAGCAAGTCGTAGTCTTCTCATAGCAATTCAAGCTTCGTGAGAACTATCCGCTGTGCTTGTCTTCAGACCGCTGGAATATCTTGACCATACCGTTGACTTCCATGGTTCCGGAAGAGCCAGTATGGTTAGCTTGGCAATTTGGCTTGTGTTTATCATACCAGGACTCCCATGCTGCTCCACTTTGTTTTCCCTTCCACTGAACACATGCGTTGCAGTAAGAAGACAAGACTTCGAGGTCCACTACCTGAAATAATTATGGAAACTCAACTAACGCTCAGAAAAAAGACCTGTAAAATCGACAGTAATAACTAAAAAGTTAAAGTTGAAGAATGCTACGGGACAACTGGAACAGCCAATTTCTATTTGAGCAAGAGACAGAACACGAAAGACAGAGAAATGAAATACCTTTCCCATGGCACTGCCAATTACCGTACAAACACCATTCAGTGATTTGTACCCTCGCTTCTGCCATGTACCATCACACTGTACCGTGATGTTTCGAGTATCTGGTGTCGCTAAAGCCTGAACTTCCTCTTCAACAGCTTGATGGAAAACTGCATCGGCCACTTTGGATGTAGCTTCCACCATACGCTTGACAACCGCATTGTACGTTGGGCGTTTAACAGCTGATGGAAGGTCCATTACGCCACAAAATGTTGTCAAACTCTCCAAACCTTGACCGATACAACGCATTGCTAATACGGCACGTCTATTTATTTTAAACACATTGCGGGTATTGTCAATCGTTGGGCTACTCTTAAAAGTTTTCATTTGAACACAGTTCTCGCATGCGATGCCATACGTGCCTCCCAGGCCTTCCAACTTCACCTCGGTCATAACTATCGACCCGCCACATTCTTTGCAGCACAGATTCTCTCTTAGAGTCCGGAACAAGGTTTCGATGTGGAATAATCGATAGCCGGCAGAATTATCAGCTTTATAAGCCCCAGTTATTTTCTTATCGGAGGCTGTTGCAATATTAGGGGCTTTCGGGGTGGACCCAACTTCTGCGTTGTTTGGCTCAGGTCGATGAAATATCTTTGCCCTCTTCTTTGAACGGCCAACTGAGCCTTTTACGCCTACGCCGTAGCTCCGCTCTTTCCGTTTCATACTTCCGCTTTTTCTTCAACCAGTTTTTTTATATTTTAATTTTTTGTCCACCAGTTTTTTTATATACAAGATCTGCGAACAAAAAGCAAAAAAACTTCCGCCGCACACACACGTCAGCAGAAGCTTATTTCGTGTATCACTAGTACGATTTATGTACTTACTTTCGGGTTAGGTATTTTTCTTAATTCTGCGAATATTCTGAAACATTATCACTCGATGTTTACACAAGAAAATGACAGTGACACAGTGAATATTTAGCACAATAAATCGCCGATTTTTTAGCACTGAAAAGTACTGTTTGCGTTTTGAAATTCAGAACGTCTTTAGATCGCCGGATAGTCAACAGCAGTCAACAGGCCTCTGAAGCCCGCCAAACGTCAGTTCGTAAGACATGTGAGCGTGATGAAAACAAAGCAATAGCGCTACTTGCGCCAGATTGCTGAGGCTGTTCACATAGGCGCGGTATTCGGATTCTACGAACAGGTGTTTTTTCCACAAATGGATATAACTCTGACGTAGCGTTAAGGCAAGACAAAATTCGATTATGAAAAAATGGTTTTCGATGATTACGCTGTCATTCCATCGAATTCGTCAACGATGATTTTTAGAGATAGACATGACCCTAAAGTAGCGTTTAAGGCAAAAAAAAAAAATCGATTGTTTTGAAATTTCAAGCTGTACTGGTCCCCTTAAATTCAACAACCTCAATTGATGTGGCAGAAGCCCTGATCAATAATTTTATTTGTAAATTTGGAGCTCCTAAGCATATCCTTACTGATCAAGGTGCTAATCTTACGAGTTCATTGAAAACAGTAGCAAAGAAATTTAAAATCAAACAATGTAAAACAACAGCTTTCCATCCCCAATCAAATGGATCTATAGAAAGATCACACCATGTTCTAGCTGAATATCTAAAGCAATATGTTACGAAAAATAATAATTGGGATAAATGGTTAGATTTGGCAATGTTTTCTTATAATACAAGTGTCCATGAAGGAACGAAATATACACCGTATGAACTTTGGCAAATTAGCAAGATTGCCATCTGAACATGAAATAATTGAGGAATTAAATGATCGAACTTACGAAGAATACCTAGTTGAACTTTTCACCAAAATTAGTAATATTCAAAATCTGGCTAAAGAAAATCTGATACATTCTAAAGAAAAATCTAAATATTATTATGATAATAAATTAAATTCGTTAAACTTGGTGAAAGAAGACCTAGTTTTTCTTCTAAAGGAACCCAAAAAAAGGAAAATCTGCTGATCAATATCCAGGACCGTATGAAATTCAGGAATTATTAGAAAATCAGAATGTCAAAATTAAAGTCGGAAATGAAATTAAGATAGTTCATATGAATAGACTAAAAATGTTGAAGGCATAATTCACTCTTATAACTAACTGTAACTAAATAAAATAGCCTAATAAAAGGAAAGGATTACATATAAATAAATTTTATAACACATATATTCAAATGAAAAAAAAAGTGAACTTAGTTTTATTCAGGTAATGAAAATATGTACAGTCAAAAAAGTAAATTTCGAAAATGTATATTATCCTAGTGAGGATTTAGAAGTGATCCGTTAGGGTACATAATTTGATTCTCTCTACACATAACATATTTGAAGTGTTCAAGACAAACATTACATTTCCACGACTCCAACCGTGCCATTGTAGAATCACACCCGCACACCTTTTCAAAGTTGGTATTCTGTGTTTTTCCACTAGCCGATGAGTCTTGTGTAATGTGTATGGGCCGAGGAAGCGACGATAGCAGCGCCTGCATAATATCTCACCTCCTCTGACAACGACATACTGCTCCTTAAAGCAGTACGCATCGTCGGCAAAATAGCGGTACATCTCCTCCCATCTTTCACTCCCGGTTAGTGGATATTCCACAAGCCATATATTCATTATTGTCAGGATATCTCTGACCATGCCAGTCATAACCAAGGTCTTCGTAACAAATGAAAAATGAAATTGACATTTTTTTTTTAAATAAAAATTCAAATCACAATCAGAATCCAAATTATATAGAATCTAATTACTTACTGGAATCCATTTTCAGTAACTTTAGTAATAATAATATCACTTTACTGGACTAGATGCTTCCACGCTCGTTGGAGAACAATTGTAGAGTAACGAAAATGTAAAGGGGTACCCTCATTTATACTCAAGGGTTACATACCCCCTCCATTGGCACGTGGCCAAAATCAAAGCCCACTAAACTCGGGAAAATCCTATTCAGGTATACCTTTAAGGGACTGCGTCCTCCTCAAATATACCTGAAGTATAAGGTATAGCTAAATAGTTCGTAATAGTATCAGATGGAAATTATAATATTTATTAAATACGTTTGAAAATGCTATTAGATGAAACATTGTATTAGGAAAATTTCTATAATATGGTACTCCCAGTCTTGGATGAACTTATATGAATAGTCTTATATAACAAATCTAACTTACTTGAATATAAATGCATTGTTTTAGAATTAAGATACCGCCTGTACACCCACCCTTCGAAATTTTATTTATACTCAACCCGACAGTAGACGGCTTGATCATAAGGGTTGATAATAACACACAAATGAGGATCGTGGAAACCGGCGCTCCTATTATTGAACCCGAAAGATCACTAATTATCGATCTAATTCAAGACAAAGTATTAATTCCGGGGACTTATTTTATGTTACTCTACTACGAAGTGGAAATCTCAAGTATACATTCCATTTTCGAAACAATTGGAAATGTAGAAAATTCTTTCATTATGATACATTGTGAAAATGATTTCATTTGCACGAAAATTGTCAAAGATTGGAAAGTGTATAAAAGACATCATATATTAGAAAATGAACAAACTCTGATTAAAATTCCAATCAAACCAGACAGTGAACCAAAAAGATAAAATGCAATTGTATTCAATAGTTTCAGATTATTAAATTATGCAAATATCTTCTTTATTAATTAATGAGTGGAGCACTCTGTTCTAGAAAAGGAACAATGAGAAAAGTCATTATTATGATCGCTTTATTGATGCCCACCGTAACTTGGGCACTGGTGGGATATCATTGTGGAGGAACTTCAAGGAACACATCGATTATCGATACGGTCAGTATTGGAAAATGCGATATACCGGATAGGGAACCTGTTTCTGAAAATATTCATGTCCAACTACTCCAACTAGCAGAATTTCACCACATAGATATCATTCAATGTAAAATTGAGATAGACAGAATAGTTTATCATTGTGGGATGGACTCACACAATTCCATGGTGAGAACAGGACGACGCGTTTATATACACGAATTGACAATGACTGACAGTAAATATATAATTAGTACAAAAATCGTCAATAACGCGATAAATAAAGTACCTTATGATTTCAAAAATCAATTGGTCATTGCAATTTAGTGATTGCGCTATCAGTATCATCAAATTTCCTTAAACAAAGTGTAATTTAATCTACCTACTATAATAGTATACCTAAATATGACAGTGACAGTAGGAATAATAACATCCAAAAATATATTGTTACATACGCAAGGCGTCTTTGAGGAAGCTGATTAATGGCCAGGATTTCATTGATATACGCCATAATAAAAGTTTATTTGAGGCGTACAATTTCAAAATGGAATTTATTGATCAAGCTGACGCACATGACGTTATATTCGGTTAGTGAAATTATCAAGCAGTTTTTTGACGATTTCTAAAACGTGTAGCACTCAAAGTTCATTAAAGACCACCAAGCCTGCATAAAAACATACACATATATTTTATGTAGCTTCAAGTTCACAAGCCAACGCCAGGCAGTCTGCCACATCACCCGCAGGGACACCACCCAACATACACAACAAACATCATCATCATCCACTACACGAGCAACTGCACACATGACACACACAGAGCCATTACTCATGCACACAAGCACCTCATGTCATACTGTCTGCACCCACGAACACACGCAAACGAAGAGCACCAGCGAAGAAGCGTCCTAGCGAAGAGAGGATGTCGCAGTTTGTTGCTCTGCAACAAAGACAAAATGAAATTCTGGAATCTAGATTTCAGTAAATATATAATATTTCAAAAGTTACATGGTTTTAAACTCACACATTCTAAATTTGTATAATTTTTTCTGCAGATGATGTCGGAGCCCATGTTGATTTTGGCTCAAAATGAGTCCAAGCGACTCGAGATGACCCGTGAACTGTTGAACCGTCGCAGGGACAGTGAAATAAACGATAGGCATTTTTCAAAATTGAAATTATTAATAAAACCATTTCGATTAATGATAAAAATTTAATGATCATGAAATTTAAATCAAAGAATATAATATGAATGTTGAATACTTAATTTATTTTCGTAGTATATCTGAAACATTCCTCTTTGAGCGTAGAAGCGAGTGTGTAACGCGTATTTCACTTCAACTGAACCCCCTTTTCGGGTCAACTGATTTTAATTTATTCGCGAAGGTTATTAATCGTTGAAAATGATAAATATCGAAACAAAAACATAATTCATTTGAAAAAATATCTGAAGGAATCGACCACGACCCGAAAAGGGGGTTCAGTCGAGCAGTGTTGCCAACTCGGATTGTCGCAATCCGGCTAGGGTGATTGTCAAATTCCGCCAAAAACCGCTAGACTCGTCTGTACGATTTCCCACCAAAAATCACCGAACTAGCTACGTTTTCCGCCAAAAAAAACACCAAACTTCAAAAACCCGTACCCGACAAATCAATCGAAACGCAATTTCAGTCTCGCTTAAAACCTTCTAATTCCCTACACGGTAATTATATACCGTCCTTTAAGCTCGGTCTACAATACATGCAGACGTTCCTGTTTCCGTTCCCGTGGAGAGTGTTGTATACGAAACCCATAGTACCGTCTACAACAAAACGCGCACGCGATTGTAGACGATACTATGGGTTTACTTCAACTTTCCACGGGAACGGGAACGTATGCGTCTATTGTAAACCGAGCTTTACCCTTACGAACCGAGTGAACACTCGAGCGCCGGGTCGACATCGAAACTCGAAAATCGAACTTCGCATTGTCGACTTACGACTAGCTTCGCTTGCATTGATAAAACACCTGTTCATTACGAGAATTCGAGTATTGACTAGAGTATTACCAGCGCTTGCAATTTCATTTGAGTTAAACGTAAATAAAGTATCTCCGTTTTATATGGTGCGAATCCTTTGAAATCGAATTTAAAATGGGGAAAGACCCAAAAGAGAAAAAGTATACGCAAAAATTTCGACAAGCTTGGCTCAATGACAAGTTGTTGAAAGATTGGATCGTTCAGGTACTGGCTTATTTGTTAGCTCGAATAGGCCGGCGATTAGTACTCCCTAAATTTTAATTTTACATCCAAGCTCATATATTAAAACTCAAAATATGAAATGCAATGAAAAACAGGTTCCAGGCGAGGACGCGAAGGTGCACTGCAAGTTTTGCAAATGTGTTTTGGTGGCCAAATACGTGGACTTAGTTAGTCACAGTACCACAAAAAAGCACGTCCAGGCAGCAGAGCCCTTTTCGACGCAACGGCAAGCAAAGCTCTCGTTTCCCGCACAATCACAGAGCACATCAGCAGCCGAAGCCACGATGGCAATGTTTGTTTGTGCACATAGCGCAATCGCTTCATGCGATCATTTGGGTCAGCTGTGCAAAAACAATTTTAACGATAGCGAGGCAGGAAAAAACCTGCAGATGCACAGAACGAAATGTGCTATGTTAATAAAGAATGTTCTAAGTCCTCACTTCAAGAACGAACTGCTGAGCGATATTCAAGACAGAAAATATAGTCTGTTATTAGACGAGTCGAATGATATCTCTGTGAACAAACTATTGGGCATAGGTATAATTTACTACAGCGAAAAATTCGGAACAGTGATCTCCACGTTTTTAACGTTGACAAAGCTCGAAGAGTGTAATGCCCAGAGCATCGTTAATGCTGTAAAAAAAGTAGTCGAGGAAATGGGGTTGTCTTTAAGAAACTTAATGGCTATCGGTACCGACAATGCGTCAGTGATGGTTGGGGTGAACAACGGCGTTTATGTCAAATTAAAAGAGGAAGTACCATCGTTGATATTGATAAAATGTCTCTGTCACTCTCTGCAACTCACTGTGTCACATTCGATGACTGATACGCTCCCACGAAACCTTGAATTTTTAATTCACGAGACGTACAATTGGTTTTCAAAGTCAGCTTTGCGCCAATTAAAGTATACGCAATTGTACCACGCGATAAATTGTGGTGAAGAACCTCTCAAGATACTGCAGGTCTCTAACACTAGGTGGTTATCTATAGAGCCTGCTGTCAATAGAACATTGGACCAGTGGTTGGAGTTAAAAACTCATTTCGATTTCGCGCGACGTAGCGAGAAATGTTATACAGCAGAGATACTGTATAACATGTATTGTGACGAGGGCAACATGCTTTACTTGTATTTTTTAAAGCCTATCTTGTCGGATATACAAGTCGTGAATAAAGCATTCCAGAGCGAGAAAAATGATCATGTAAAATTGTTGAATGATCTTACAATCCTCATTCAAGGAATATCGAAAAAACTCTTACTCCCAACTTGTAGAGTGGACCCTCTGCAGAACGCAATCGATGATTATCTCGATCCGAAGCTTTACTTGGGACATTCGTTTGAAAAAAAAAGTGGAGCAGCTCAGGAAAGATGGAAAGTTGAATAATAATGACGAGCAAGGCATCCGCGAAAGATGCAAAACGTTCTTATTAAGTCTGTTCAAGCAACTTAAGCAACGATTGCCAGAGAACGTAATGGTGTTGAAAAAAATATCACTTCTATCAGTCGATAACGTATTGAAGGCAATGAAAGAACCGATTCAACCATTGCTTGAATACTTGGACGACACCAGAAATATTGACGCAATAGAGTCGCAACTTTCAAAAATTAATTTGTTTAATTGGACAAATAAAAGCGACACTATGGCGTTTTGGGATGAAGTCAACAGGTATAAGGATGCTTCAGGATGTAATCCGTTCAAAGAATTGGTTACTTTTGCTCTATCGATGCTGATATTGCCGTACTCCAACGCACAAGTCGAGCGTATTTTTAGCCAGCTAAATCTCGTAAAAAATAAAACGCGAAATAAAATGTCCATCGAAATGACAAACGCAATTTTGACAGTACGTTTTGGGTTGAAAAAAAACGGTAAATGCTGCCATGACTACGTTCTGCCACCAGAGGTCTTACGAAAAATAGGTACTAACGAATCGTACAAAAAAACTACCGGCATCGGGACGTGCCCTCAAACGCAGACTGACTGTGAACTAATCGATTTTAGTTTCGAATGATAAGGTGGATTATTAGTATCGATCCCGGCACATAAAATTCTCGGATCTGTTCCATAATTAGTTACATGTTAGTACTACTTAAAGGTACTCTCTGAGAATTTTTTCAGATTTTGTAATTTACTCGTTTTTTAAACCCATATATCATGGAAGATTGAAGTCGGAACAAAAAAAATTAATGCACAAGAAAGTTTTGTTTTTCCATGAACCAATGCAAAATATATCATTTTTGATGGCATCAAAAAGGCTTTTTTCTGTGAAAAAAAAGATTTTTTTTTTCTCTAATGCGACACCTTAAATTTCTCTGTCAATTTTACAGGGTATTTGGCAGTATATTCGGAACGAATAAAAAAATTGGTATCGCGGAACTCGGTTTTCTTGCCGGGTAGAAAAAATATTTTACCGAGAAAGGTACATATTAAGGTACACCTGAATTCCTCTTTTCCATGAAGTATTTAGTGCCACATATATTGCGATGTATTTAACGCATATAGATACACATGTATCGCATCAAATAGTTCATGGAAAAGAGGAATTCAGATGTACCTTAATGCCTCTTTCTCCGTAAAATATTTTTTCTACCCGGCAAGAATGCCGAGTTCCACGATGCCAATTTTTTTAAACGTTTCCTATATACTGTCCAATACCCTGTAAAATTTACAGCGAAATTCAAGGTGTTGCATTGAAAGAAAAAAAAATCATTTTTTTTTCGCTGAAAATAGCCTTTCTGGTGCCATCAAAAATATGATATAAATTGCATTAAATAGTTCATGGAAAAACAAAACTTTTTTGTACAATCATTTTTTTGTCCGACTTCAATCTTCCATGATATATGGGTTTGAAAAAATACCATTTCCGAAACGAGTAAATTAAAAAATCTGAAAAATTCTCAGAGAGTATCTTTAAGTAGTACCACTATATAACCAATTATGGAACAGATATCCGAGAGAGAAGATAAAAAAAAAAGTGGCTGAGTTGGAGGAGACTGCCTGCTCATATATATAATTTTTTTATAAAAAAGTATGTGTATTATATACTCAGCTTAACACTAGTAAATTACTCATTATTAAATAAAGAGATAATTTTTCGTTTGTTTGTGTTTTATGATAAGAAATGTTATATCTGATATTAAATTGAAAAACCTAAATGTAAAATACATAAATAATTTTTTGTGCATTCGAGTTTTTATGTGGCTTATTTGGGGTTATATCTGGATGTGGGGTTTGTTCATTTGAGATCATGTTTGACTCCTTCCTTGGGTTTGGGTAGTCTGATTGTAGTTTTCGTTTATTTGGTTTTATATCTGACTGTGCATTTATAGTGTATTTGAATTTGTGATTGTTCTATTTTTTTCATTAACATTTTTTGAGGAAAAAAAATTATTATAAAAATCAGACCATAAAATTTCCGATTAAAAATGAGGTATTGGTAAAAACCACAAAATTTCCCACTAAAACAGCCAAAAATCACTAAATTTACCACTAAAACAGTCAAAAATCGCCAAATTTCCCGCCAACCGCTAAACAGGTAAATATTCCCACCAACAGCCTTTCAAAACCACCAAATTTAGCGGTAAAACCGCTAAGTTGGCAACACTGCAGTCGAGGTGAAATACCACATGAACATCTTACTCAGCGTAGTGGTCGTGAACAATCTGCTCACGTACACGCCGACCTTCGCCACGAAGTGCTGCTGGTGCTTCTACAAGTTCGGGAATAGGCATAGGCACTTCTGCTGGAGGAGCGTCACCTCCTTCTGCTGGAACGTCATCCAACGGCAAAACACCATATTGTGCAATGTTGCACATGCGTTGACTATGTTGCCTGCCGCTTCGTGGTCGTACATGAGGACGCGTTGCTATCGCGTTGTAAAAAATATAACTTGGTTATGCATTGTCCCAAAAATATTGGTTAATTATTGGCACAATTATCTTGCTTAGTTCATAGTGCAGCTTATAACTAATCGTCGTCAAATAAATACATAACCGACCTGCGATAAGCATCTCCAGACCACCTTGAGCACTCCGAAACAGCGTTCGATGAAAAAACGTGCCTTGCAACGAGCTGCAGTGTATGCGAACTCAGCGGTCTCTACTCGTGTGTTGGTGATTGGCGTCATAAGTCATGGCTCTAGGGGATAGCCCGAATCTCCTGTAAAGAGTGAGGTAAGAATAGTTGAGGCATATAGTATTACGGTGTGTAGAAATTCAAAAACATTAAAAAATTCAGGATGTCGCACAATGGCAGGAATTATTCAATGATCATGTCACATCATATAATGAGTATTCACCTAGCAACCATGTTCCACGTTCTCCATCTTCATAGCACATTTCTATAAGCGTCCTCACCGGAGATTGCGTCCAAATCGCAGCGTCATGACTCGAGTGTCATGACTCGAGTCAGGAAACCTGACATTCACGTTCAATATGCGCAGATTTAGATCACACACCTAAAATCGAGCATGATTTCAAAAATTGAACCTTAGTAGTAATAATCAGGACGAACAATGAGTTAATTTTAACTAACCATCTAAACATTCAAGGAATGGTAGCCGTGGTGGTTTACATATGCTTCTTCGTGCTCTTGCGGAGATGGAATTGCAATGTGCGTGCAATCTATAGCACCAACCGCTCCAGTGAACGGTTGAGGCGCTCGAACAAATTTGTGACGAGCTTCCCCTCGCTTCTGCAATGTTGCCTCGAAACTTGATCCATTGCTGCAGCAAGTGATCGTTGATTGCCGCCGATACTGATTTCAAGCAGCGACTAACCGCAGTTTGGCTAATCGCCACCATGAAATCTTGCCCTATAGCACGTTGGTATGAACCAACAGCATAGAAGCGTACCGCGCAAAGGACCTATCAAATACAAGTTTATACAAACAAACTGCACATTCTTTAATCCAAGTGTCTTCAATTCGAAATTGATCAAACATATTTTGTACAAATTGAACTTGGTGAAAAAAAAGTTTAACAAGACATGCTCACTTGGCACTCAACCGACAACCCGTGGGATCGATCCCTTTCGAGATGCGGTCGAAGGTGGTTGACTAGATCGCTAGCCAACTCCCTGGAAAGCCGGAACAGTTTCTGAAATTGAACTTCACGAAGTTCAAACGGGTTCTGTTCGTCCCGCAGTTGTCTCCGATTCACCATCAGCTCAGCTACCGCGTCCTCGACCTCCTCCGCATCTAATACGGCGTTGGCTAGCCACCCCATAGCCATCTTCAATTTATATAATCATTATTGGGTAATACGATAGCTAACGTGTTCAATGACCAACAGAATTCGGAGATACATGAGTAAAGGTGAGTCACCTTGATTGAAACTGGTGTAATCCGTAAAAAATAAATCTCATTCTACATGAATTGATACTCTTGAGAAAATTGAACTACTTGTAAATGTTGAAATTGGTATATTTCTTGAAATTTGCAAGTCAAACTATATGAAGAATAATTATTGAATGAATAAATTAAATTCACAATGAAAATAATGATTTTAAGGGCAATACCGTTGAACTGAATTGTGTCAGGGAGATTATCAGGCCTCCGGATAACGGATTTTGTTCAGATTTAGATGTCCTTTTTTTATAAAAGATACGAGCCCTCATACACAGTTCAATATAATGAGCCTTTGATCTCTTGGCGAGCTCAAAGTTAAAATATTAACATTGGGAACATTCTGCTACCGCTTATATTTTAGGCAAATAAAGCATCTCTCCAAGGACAAAATCCATGTGCCGTAGGCCTGATACTCACTCCTTGTGAGCAAGAAAAAATGTATAATATATTTGTAAATGCGCACACGAACCTCGCCGTCTAGTGTGGATTTCTTTCTCTACGTATAATAAACAGACAGCTGCTGGAACCCCGCTAAAGATGACGAAGAGACGATAGCTATATCGAAAAAGATCTCATACACTAACTACAAGTACGTTATAGAATAATGGATTATACACTAATCTTACGATAAGTACAAAACAAGACAATAGAATTAAGCTGTGGATGAGGAATAACAATTAACACTGGAAATAGGAATTTTCTAAGTAAATCGCACTATCTTAAATTGTTTGAGCGTTGGAAAGCTTTATATACGTGTATCGTAAACAATGGTTGCGTATATAGAGCGATGGTTGTTTTGGTGCCAAATGCTACGTTGGGCTTGGGTATAACAAACTGTCAAGAGCGCCTACTCGCTGTCGCTCACTGTTTCGGCGTTAACTATCTACAGTTTTAGCGCCCGGCGTAGCACGCGCTCGGCGACCGTATTTAAGAGAGCGCCTACTCGCTGTCGCTGAGACGTTTTACACCTTTAACGTCGTCTTGATACTGTTTCGGCGTTAACTGTCTACAGTTTTAGCGCCCGGCGTAGCACGCCCTCGGCGACCGTGTTTAAGCAGTTAACGCCGTCATACGTCAATTTGGATAGTATTTATTTACGTATGTACCTTGATTCCGTCAGACACTTGTGGAAGGTTTTGTCTTGTTAATATGGTAGATTATAACGTGGGAAAGATTTTGCCTTATCAAGATGGTATATTATATATGTAAGTTTGACGCCTTGTTTCAAACTTAGCCGCCTGAATTTTTGTAACATTTTTACCCAGCCACAATCAATAATCAACGTTTATTCAATTAATACTATTATCGAAGAGTTGAATTGTAGACACGTATTATTATAATGCGTTCCAAAAATATCAACGTTCGTTTGTGTAGCACATGAAAAAAAAAAATTATTCCGAAATTAAAAACTCGTTACTTACCTGTCGTTATGAATTATTGCAACTGATTCCGAAACCCGGTAAATTATTTGAAAAATTTCACGATTCACCATAGAATAAAGAAATTCCGATAGATCAGTAACTCACGTATACCGAGATAGCGCCTGACAACGGGGCGTTAACATTAGGCAGAGTCGTTAAGTAGCGCAAAAAGATCCAGAATCGCTATCCAGAAACACATATTGCCATTAAAGCATTTTTCCTCCAAATATTTTACATAACGCCTTTTATTGATTCCGTTAACTAAGCTCACGTACCCACATTTTATTTGAAACGCGAGTCCATTTCATTGGTGTCAGAATCGGGATTACGAGCTTTTCTTTCGTGAATCGATTCACTGCGTGATTATAAAATGAGTACCAGCAGAATAACTCGTTATCGTCGCCGGGAAAGCTGCGGAGACAATCCTCCTCTAAGTGACTCCCCGCGAGCTCCCGAAGCGACTTCTGCGCCGTGTGAGACCCCGGTCACCCAAGCTGATCTGATGAAGATCATTCATCAGCAGCAAGAGGCTGCCGCTCTTCACCAACAGGCTGCTGCCCAACAACAACAAGCTGCTGCTCAACAACTACAAACCGCTGCTCAACAACTACAAACCGCTGCTCAACAACATCAGCAACTTCTCCAAATCCTCCAGGAACAGCAAGAGCAGAAAGCGCAGTCAGACCACAGTTCCACAAGCTGTTGCGAGCCACCGTTTCAACCCTTCAGGAGGCGAGACAGTCAAACGGCCCTGGAGCTCCGACCACTTCTGCCCGACCTACTCCTGTTCCTTCCCCACGTTCTCTTCACCCAGAACCTCCAGAACCTACCCCGGGACCAAGGTCTGTCCATTTTTCTCATAGAGATGCGCAAATATCTCCAATAGCTAGACCAAGAATTCGAGAGGAAGTCACTTTGCCTGTGCCTTCCCCTCGTCTCGTAGCCCCACAAATAAACTTGGACGACTCTTTTCTGAGCGGTCCTGGACAACATTACAAGACTATTCCAAACCCAATTGGAGAAATGTCACATTTCTCGACTTCTAGGCCTTCTGCTCCAATTAAACCATCCACCTTTGACGGTCTAATTTCTTGGACCTATTTTGAAAACCAATTTTTAGCAGCGGCAAATCATAATCTTTGGGACTCTACTGTAATAGCAAATAATTTAACTGTCAGTTCACGAGGTCCCGCAGTTTCAGTTTTGTCAACTCTTTCTCCTTCTAAGAGATTAAACTACGACAAATTGAGCTCAGCTCTCAGGTTAAAATTTGGTGGTGAGCATTTAAACAAGCTCTATTTAACCCAACTACAAAACAGACGACAAAGACGAGACGAAGCCTTGGCTACACTTGGCCAAGATATCGAAAGTTTAGCTCGAACGGCTATCCCAGATGGAGATACCTTGAGAAATTTCATAGCAGTCGAAGCTTTTGTTAAAGCCATAAATGACCCTGGAGTTAAATTAGCTGTCAGCACTTCAGGCGTTTCTACTCTTGGAGAAGCTATAATTAAAGCTCTTGAAATAGAAGCTTTAGGAAAACAATACCTAGGTGTAGCCAAAGTCAGACAAGTTGAAGTCATCGAAAATACCTTGACCGAACAGACACAAGAAAGCTCAGGAAAGACTAGACAAGGTAGTCAAAAGAGTAACCAAAATTTTAGAACTTATAATAAAAATAGTCGTGGCTCTTCTCAGCAACAAGGCGGAAAATCCGAATACGCTAAAGAAAGTGTAGATAATAGGTCCGCTCTAACTTGCTTATTTTGTAAACGAAAAGGCCATGATGCCAATCATTGTTTCGTGCTAAAACGCAAAGCAGAGGCTCCGATTTTGGAAGAGGTTATCGTGCAGATTAACCTCTCCGGATGTATCGACTCTCTGCACAAGGTTTTTGTGGCAGATATCGAGGATGAAGGTATTTTGGGTTTAGATTTCCTCACAGCACAGGATTGCGTGATTTCCACCAAGAGGAATTCTCTGACGTCGAACAGCCGCGAAATCCCTCTCTGTTCGAAGAGAAGAAGAGTGTGCTGGACTCCTCCAAGAGTACGAGAAGTGGAGCTCTCCGAAGACAATCATCGAGATCTGCTCCCTTCGCATCTAGAAAATCTTTTTGAAAGTTCGTCGGCCACGCTGGATTTGCAACAAAAGGAATCCTTTAAATCTGTTTTATTTAAGTACGCAGATTCTTTCGCAGTTAACAGCGGAGACAAAGGGAGATGTACGTCGGTAAAACACAAGATTGACGTCGGAAGCAATCCTCCAATTAAACAAGCTCCCCGGAGGCTCACCCTCAACGGCAGGGAGGAGGAGGAGGAGGTGAAGAAACTCCGAGCCTTCTTCCAGCCCCTGGGCTTCTCCGATCGTCCTGGTCAACAAAAAGGACGGCTCCAAGCGATTTTGCATAGACTACAGGAACCTGAACGACATAACCAAGAAGGACTCCTATCCTCTCCCCAGAATCGACGAAACGCTCGATCTGATTGCTGGCACAACCTGGTTCAGTACCATTGATCTTTAGAGCGGTTACTGGCAGGTTGAGATGGATCCCCTGGACAAGGAAAAGACAGCCTTTCTCACGGGACTAGGAGGATTATGGCAATTCAAGATAATGCCTTTTGGCTTGAGTAACGCCCCGACTACCTTTGAACGGATGATGGACTGTTCTCCAAGGACTCACATGGAAAATTTGCCTCGTTTATTTGGACGACATAATTGTCTTCGGGAAGGACTTTGAAGAAGTGGACCACCTCGAACAAGTCTTCTCCAGGTTAAAACAGGCAGGCCTGAAGAAGAGTCCAAAGAAATGCCATCTGTTCCAGAAAGAAGTCAGCTTCCTCGGCCACATAGTCTCCTTTGAAGGAGTGAAGACCGATCCCTCCAAGATCGAAAAGGTCTCTGCTTGGCCGACACCAACGAACAAGGAGCAAGTTCAGAGCTTTTTGGGCTTCTGCACTTATTACAGAAGATTCGTAAAAGGTTTCGCCACGATTGCCAAGCCCCTGCATCGTCTCACAGGAATCAAGATTCCATTCGACTGGACTCCGGAATGCGAAGAGGCCTTCAAGAAATTAAAAGAAAACCTTACTTTTTCCCCGATTTTAGCCTATCCAGAGGTCGACTTCCTTTTATTTGAGATACAGACGCCTCTTTGTCAGGAATAGGTGGAGTCTTGTCACAGATTCAGCAAGGTCAAGAGAGAGTGATTAGCTATTACAGCAGAGTCCTTAGTAAAACCGAGAGAAACTATTGTGTTACTCGTAGAGATATCTTAGCTGTTGTTAAAACCGTAGGCCACTTTCATCATTACTTGTACGGGAGGAAATTCTTGATTAGAACAGACCATGCTTCTTTGAGGTGGTTACTTTCGTTTAAATCCCCCGAAGGTCAGGTAGCTAGGTGGATTGAGAGGCTCGGACAGTACGATTTCGAAATTCGTCATCGAGCAGGTTTACAACATGGAAACGCTGACGCTCTTTCTCGAAGGCCCTGCGAAGAAACAACAGATTGTAGGTAATGTACTCGCCTCGAAAAATGCAGAGATCCTCCTCCCACAATACGGAAGATTTCTCTTGGAGAAAACCTCGAAGATTGGAAAATATCTCAACAAGAAGATTCTACTCTGTCTCAAGTTAAATCTTGGAAAGAAGCGGAAACTCGCCCAGACTGGCAAGAAATATCCTCAGCTGAGTCTGACGTCAAAATTTACTGGGCTCAATGGGACTCTATCCTTTTAATAGACGGAATATTATACCGCAAATGGGAATCAGCCGACTTGAAAGAGATCAAGTGGCAGCTTTTGGTTCCCAGAAATCGAGTTCCAGAGATTCTTGCTTTTTACCATGATTCTCCTGCAGATGGACACTTTGCCTTGAATAATACTTTAGGCAAGATACGCGATCGTTATTTTTGGCCACGTTGTCGTGCTGACGTAGAAGACTGGTGTCGGAGATGTCAAGTCTGCACGTCGAAGAAAGGACCTCGAGATAAAGGACAAAGCTCTCTCAAAGTTTACAACGTGGGAGCTCCTTTCGAGAGGGTAGCAATAGATATCCTCGGTCCTCTTCCTATAACCTACAGTGGGAATAAATACGCTTCAGTCATCGCTGATTATTTCACCAAGCGGCCCGAAGTAATTCCACTCGCCAGTCAGGAAACCTCTACCGTAGCTCAGGCGTTCGTTAAAGAGTTTATCTGTAGACACGGAGTACCTCTAGAAGTACATACTGACCCAGGCCGAAATTTGGATCAAGCTTAATGAAGGAGGTTACTCAGATTTTAGGGGTTAGAAAAACCCGGACGACTCCCCTCCATCCTCAATCTGACGGCATGATAGAGCGTTTGAATCGGACTTTACTCCAATATTTGTCGTCTTTCGTGGAACAGAATCAGAGAGATTGGGACACCTGGATCCCCTTTTTTCTCTTATCCTATAGATCTTCAATCCACGAGACAACGAAACAGACGCCAGCTTCCATGCCCACAGGGAGAAATCTTCGACTCCCGTCAGATTTAGAGAAGGCCCTGTTCCCGTGGAAACACAACCCCAGACAGATTATGCCTCTGATTTACAACGGCGCCTAGAAGAAATGCATAATTTTGCAAGGGAAAGAATTTCTATGGCTTCGGATAAATTAAAAGCTCGCTACGACATACGAGGTAGAGATTTAAAATTCAATCCCGGAGATTCTGTCTGGCTTTTCCAACCTAGAAGACAGAAAGGACGATGTCCGAAACTCCAACGAAACTGGGAAGGCCCTTACCAAGTGGTTAATCGGATAAACGATGTTGTTTATAGAATCCGAAGAGGCCTTCACACAAAAGCAAAGGTCGTTCACCTAGACCGGCTAGCTCCTTTCAAAGGTGGACATCAGTCTGAATCGAGCTCACCGAGGGCTGGAACATCTGATGAGGTTAAACATTAAGGGAATTTCTTCTGTCGACCGAGACGAATTTAACCTCTCTACCTGTCAAGTAATGGAAAGATCGATTTTGAACGACATTGTTTTATTGAAGCTCGTTGCAAATTAGGACAATTTTCGAGACTTTGAGTCTCATTCATTGAACGAACGAACTCTGTTCTTCTCGTTCAAGCGTTTAAACTCAGAGTAGATCTCGTTGTTTATTTGTGAGTTTCCTCAGAAATCTCTTTTACTTAGATCTGTTCCCATACATGAGAAGAAGAAATTGGGATTACTGTAGAGTTGCTCAGAATTATTCTGGAAGTTCTTGAAGGATAGTTGGTTTGAAATACGCCTTATTTGTCAGAATTCTTTAAATTTTATTAGATAAACAAAACTTTATTAAAGTACAATAAATTTAAGTCAGATTCCGTTAAGATGAAAAGAAATTTCGGTAATCTTTAATAATTCGCTTTTGACTCTACCACAACTCCAGCATGTCGAAGTTTCCTTTGTGGTACCAATCAGCAAGCTCCCTCCGCACTTTCTACCATTTGGTCCCGGTTCCCCCGTGGTAACGTGTAACTACACTTTTGAAGTTGAAGATTCAGAAGTCGGACTGCCAGTTTTTGAAAAGAAACCGCAAAGAATATAGCAAAAAAGAATTGAAATTAGAAGAAGATCATGAATAGATCTTAGAGAAAACAAAACTTACTTTAGGAGGTGACACCGATAGCATGAAAAGCCTGGTTGTCCTTTAATGTGCGTTCCGTTGAGGAAGCCACATCTCAGTTTTGCCCACTCTTTTCCAAATTTCAGCTGGACTTCCTCGGGGCTTAGTTCGGGGAAATTAAAACCGAACCTCCTCGCCAGGACTCCGGCGTTGCGAGAGGCATGGATATTAGACCTCATATTTCTTCGACAACTTTTTTCACAATGGCTGTTTGAATCCAGAAATTTGTTATTTCAAATTTTTTTGTTTTTCATGATTGGTTTTGTTTCCTTCTAGAAAATTTTTCTTCCGGAATCGAGTTTTGTGTCGGACCGGCTCTGATTTCTTCATAGTCTGAATGGAGCCACGATTATTATTTTCATGGTCGACGAGCGATTCTTTGATTTTCGCATTTTGCTAACCCATGTGTCAGTTTTTGTCAGCACTTTTTCAGGTTGCTTTGTAACACAACCCGAATTTCCTCTACCCTCTCCTGGAACCTGAAGATGACTGAAGGCCCCGATTTTAAAGAAGCACTCAACGTTAATCCAGATGAGATCGTTTATTTTCTTTCTTTCAAATGCAAATAAAATCTATACGATCCGTGCTTTTCCCAAATTCGCTTAGCGAATTCGGATTGGTCTGCCTTTACTCACGTCTGTCCTCCCAATCCAGGGTGCGCAGTTTCCGAAAGAATTCGGGACCGGCTCGCCTTCCTTCCTCTCCCTCGTTCACGAAGGTTGAGAAGGAGGCCCCAAAAACCTCCTAAGGCTACCGTCGAATCAGGCTCCTATCGGAACCTCTCCTGTCCCCGTGGTCCTCTTCCCGGATCATTTTGGCTCGTTTGGTTTTTTCTGATTTTCGGAATTTGGGAACTGGCCGCTCCTTCGGATTTTACACGAAGCTGTACACTACACACTTTTACACTAACCTTTGTGAAAACACGGCACATAAAATCTTGAATTCCGCTTAATGCTCGACTATCTGCTCAAGGTTTTCTGTGGTTTACCTTGAGACTGTGGGCAAATGCCAGATAGCAGAAAGGGAGTCTTTGAATTTTTAGAGCCACAGCTCCAACTCACCTTTGAGCACCGTATGCTAGATCAGTATCACTATTGTTTTAATTTGTACGAGTCGGGACGACTCTTTTTCTCAGGGGGGAGTAGTGTTACAAAGGGTGAAATCACCCGTTTTACCCCCGTTTCTAATGATCAAGTAGTCGGCATGTGACGCAAGAAAACTACGTCTTCTTATGTCATCAAATGAATAGGGTTGATGCGTCAACCGCTATTATTGTAAAAACAGTCCTGTTTCAGACTTCAAACCAGAAACACATATTGCCATTAAAGCATTTTTCCTCCAAATATTTTACATAACGCTTTTTATTGATTCCGTTAACTAAGCTCACGTACCCACATTTTATTTGAAACGCGAGTCCGTTTCAATATATTACGCCAGCATGTTTCACGCGTTTTTTCATAGGTGTTTTCCATTCCCGGAGTACCCGTTTCCATGACCGTAGAGTGAAACTGCGAATGCACATGCACGGAATACTAAACGACCGCTTTTGACTCCTAGGTGTCAAAAGTAGTCATTTTTGTACAGCTTTTATGTGTTGACGCGACAAACACAGCGAACTGATCTGACATTTCACGACCCTAGTCTCAATTCCGTGCTTCGTGAAAAAACGCGTACCATACTCTTGTTATATGAAGTATCGTGTGCAACGTGGGGGCAATGGTCTTGTCACTTCGCGTATTTGCAATATTCGTCTTCGGCTCGTACTCGTGTTCACCTACGACTCATATTGCAAACTTACGCTTGGCCCAAAAAGACCGTGTTTGCCTCCTTGTTATACAATATACTATTGTTGAATGTGATGTGTGATCTATAATTGAAGGCACATGCAACTATAGCAACATTATGTTTATTCCAATTTTGTATCTTACTCACTTTTAATTACCCATCAGTTATTGATTTCGTATCATATCTTTTGTATCACTTTTGGTGTTAATATTCTTCACTGCGGTGTGTTGTTAAGGGGGTGCCCTGGTCGATTTCGACGTTGACGTATATATCTCCAAATATAGAAGTCCACGTATCTCAAAAACGAAAAAGGGCTTACAGCGTCATTCTTTATGCAATTCTGAACAAAAACACTACAACACATCTCCATTTGATGCATAAATAAAAAAATGGCACAAAAACTACGAATTTATTGTTGCGATTTCGTAGTTTTCATGCCATTTCTCTGTTTCTGCATCAACTATAAATGTGTTGGAGTCTTTTTGTTCAGAATTGCGTATAGAATGGCGTTGTCAGGCCCATTTTTGTTTTTGAGCTACATGGACTTCAATATTTGGCGATACATGCGTCAACGTCGAAATCGAACCGGGCACCTCCTTTAGACGAGATTTCTCAATTATTGTTATATACTAATGAATTTCCTAACTGATATATCCTGAACAGAAAGCTTCGACGCACTACAAAAAACGATGACGCACATTATAGAACACGGTACATCCGAGGAGGATGGCACAGTTTACACCATCAGTAAGAAATCCACAGGGCGCTATTATGAAAGAGAGTCGCAGAGCGATGATGAAGATGGCGAGGCCAATGATGAAGCTGTCGTACATGAAAATGTTTCCAAGAAGCATAAACATACAAGGAAATCCAAGAAAAGCAAAAAGAAGAAGGTAAAGCGTCAACGTGAGACGTCTTCAGATACTGCAGACGATACTTCATCAGTTGATGAAAATTGTCTACCAATACACCATTCCCCTCCGAATCCACGACAGAATATCAACATATCAAATGCATCACCTGTTATCGTTTCTGTAAATAAAACAGTTCGCCCTTCAGCGCACAGTTTGACAAGGTCGATAACTCAATACGACCTATCAAGGTCACAAACTTTGCAAAACAAACCTCGAATTCGGTAGCTGAAGCTGCAACAGTTGTTGCATCCCAAAATCCACTGAGGCCCATCGACGATAGAGCTGTAAAGTATTTGGAAGACATAAAATCTTGTGTAGACCAAAATCAACTTATGCTAAAGAAAATAATATCGAGGCAGCAAGCAGCTAACGTCGACACTGTACAGCAGCCAGAGATTTTTCCGACGCTCCCAATTGAAACAATGGAAGAATTTGCGAACCTCGAAGAACTTCTCGAAAGTCGAATGAGCATCGAATATACCTGGTGAGTAGTGCTAATATTTACAGAATCGACGGTTATGAAAATTTAGTATGAATGGGGATATAAATTCAAATATTCAGTCTGAGTGAGCACATTATTCCAGAATCTGAAGTACATCTTACTACGTGTCTCAGCCAGGGTGTCTAGCAACCGGGAATTCCTGGAAAATCGGGAATTCTACGGGAATTTCAAAGCCCCCTTGAAAATACGGGAATTATACGGGAATTTTTACTGGCAACCGGGAATTCGCGCTGAAATTGCCGTTTCTACATTCATCCGTTGAAAACGAATTTTTTTAAATAAATATTTCTTCAGAATATCATTGCAATCTGAGCAACAGTAAATGTACGTAGCTGGCCTAGGTCATCATGAAAGCTGCGAGATTTGCTCGAAAACATTTTTGATGGGAAAGGAACATGATTTTGTTGATTTTATACATTGTATGCCAGACGATCGCCTGAGACTCGGCTGCGAGTAAAAACATGCATAAACTCGCTCAATGCACAGCGCGTAGCGACAGACGCACATTTGGAATCAGTATTATACGTACCACGGTCGTATACACGTTCAGAGCTACACATTAAGAGTATTGCGAAGCTGTGTTGTGAGTTTTAAAGAGTGCTGCCAATTTCAGGTAAGTGATAATCAACTGCAATAATGTTATATTTCAAGTTGTTGATCAGAACGTCGTAAGCTTCGTTGATGAGAGACCAGCACGAATTTGGCATCATATATCGGATACATATTTTCAAAGTTTTACGTTTGATTTGATAATTAATAACCAAAGTCACATGATATCGCTGTTATTACACTTATCACTCAGATACATCAGAGACATCATGGTAGACATATGTCTACCAGAATTAGTATAGGCATGTGCATGCAATTGAGTATATATATAAAACACTTTTACTTCATAATATCGTCACTTTCTTGAAAAAAAAATCCACCCTTATTCTTAAACACGAAAAATTCTCGGATTTGGTAATTGAAAACTTAGTCACAGTAATACCTTGTTTTACGTTGTACGCGTGTACGATAAATTTCATGTTAGCATTCGGTATAATATGTGCGGAAATTCGGACGCGTCCGAAGTTCAATTAAGTATAATTGAAAAACTATTTATTGTATAAAAAAAAGTTGCATATGAAAAATTTTCAGATTTGAGTGAACTTCAACGTCAAAATATGCAAAAAGTTATCGATGCCGCTAACAGTCCGTAATAACTCTAAGAATATTAATTTTTGAGAATTCTCAAAATCGGATTAATTTTTTGCGACCAAAACTTCAGAGGCTGTTCCTCTCTTACTGTTCAAAAACTTGTGTGAATTTCATCATGGGCCGGGATCTTGTTTCGAAGTTATGAATTTTTTTCCGAATTTGAAAAAAATACATTTCCTTATTTTCCGTTTTCCATCAGGGGCCTGAATTTGGTTTTGAAGCTACGCATGTGTTCCGAATTTCCGGGGAAAAAAATTTCCAAAAACAAATTTCAATTTTTTGAAAAAGATTTGGAAAAAATTCATAGCTTCAAAACCGAATCCCGGCTGATGATGAGAAAGAGAGAAAAAACTTAAACCGAATTTTTTTTTTTTTTTTAAATTAGAAAAAAAATTCATAGCTTCGAAAACAGGTTCCGGCCCATAATGAAGTTAACACAAGTTTTTGAACAGTGAGAGAGGAACATTCTCTGAAATTTTGGTCAAAAAAAATTATGCTACTTTTGAGAAATCTCAACAACTGATATTCTTTGAGTTTTTACGGACTGTCCGCGGCCTCGATAACTTTTTGCATATTCTGACGTTGAATTTTACTCAAAACTGAAACTTTTTGATATGCAACTTTTTATACAATTAATAGTTCTCGAATTTTACCTAATTGAACTTCTGACGTTCCCGATTTCCGCACATATTATACCGAATGCTTACGTCTAAGCGTCGACGTACATTCAGAAAGTCATGAGTTTTTTATGTTACCTGAAAATTCATGGTTGTCATCGAAAAAATGCTGATATATCAATTCCGAAGGTGAAGAAAAGTTAGCTTAACCGCGCCGTACAACCAATATTTTCGTACCGTTCAAATATATCGATGCTGTAGGTTCAAAGTTTCTCCTGATGGGTCGTTTTTCTGTTTTATTTGCATATTGCAGTTATGCCAAAAAGAGGGATAACGAAGTTTCAGCAATCATGGAATACTGAATTTCCGTGGGTGAAGCCGGTAGAAAAGGATCCATATCAGACACGTTGTGAACTGTGCGGAAGAAATTTTGCCGTAGACAGCATGGGGAGACAAGCAGTCGTAAGCCATTCTATGTCCAAAAAACACAAGGAAATTTTTCTTGCTACAACGTCCAACGCAACACCTCTCCCAGTATTTTTTAAACAAAATCTCCCACACCCTGAACCTAAAGTCTCCAGCGCATCTGCGTCTACTATCAAATCGGCGGAGTCTACTGATCAGCCAGAAAGTTACGCCTCATCTACAGGACAATCGGTTTGCACTGCAGCATCCTGCACACAAAAGCGATCATATACTGTCTTTCCTACACTGCAGGAGCGAGTTATGAACAACTATCTGATTAAAGAAGCAACAACAAAGAGAGAAGCTATCTGGTGTATGGGGACAGTAATGAATCACGACTCGCTACGTAATTCACAAGAAAAAGTGGCATTGTTCAAATATATGTTCAATGAGGTGGATGAAGTACAGCAACTAGAACTGAGTAGAGCGAAAATTTCATATGTAATTGTGCACGTTCTCGGTCCTTTCTTCAGAATTCAGCTGGATGATATTGCTAAATCTTGTGATTACTACGTGTTCGGGTTTGATGAGAGTCTTAATAAGGTTGCGCAAAAGCAACAAATGGATGTTATTTTGAGATTTTGGGACAAAACGAGGAACGAAGTAAGCACAAGATATCTGACGTCTGTGTTTTTGGAACATACGACATCTGAGGATTTGTTGAAGGCATTTAAGGAAGTAATATAAAGTTTCAACTTTAAGAAGATTTTACAGTTGTCGATGGATGGCCCAAACGTCAACTTTGAATTTCTGCGACTTTTCAAAGAAGACATCAAAAATGAGGAAGATGATCCAGAGCTACTTGATATCGGTTCCTGTGGAATACACACAACACGTTGTGCGTTTAAGGCTGGCATGCGAGGTACGGGTTGGGAGATTATTGAATTCTTGAGAGCCATTTACAACCTTTTCAAAAATGTCCCTTCTCGACGAGGTGATTACATTCGAATCACTAATACCACTGAATTCCCGCTGAAATTCTGTGCGATAAGGTGGTTAGAGAATGCTAAAGCCGCCACCCGTGCACAGTCAATCTTGCCTCACATGAAGGTATATGTGGAAAAGATTAGGGCCGAAAAACGTGCGCCGAAATGCAAGAGTTTTGAAGTCATTGAAAGACTTGCGCAGGATAAGCTTTTACCAGCAAAACTCGCTTTCTTTCGGTCAATCGCCGAAAATGTTGAACCATTTCTTCGGGAATATCAGACCGATTCTCCAATGGCACCGTTCTTGTCTGATTCCCTAACTCTTATGCTGAGAAATATTATTGAGAGATTGGTAAAAAGCGAAATATTAAATACCATTCCGCTCGTAAAAATTGACTTGACGAAGAAGGAAAATTTGCAACGAGCCCAAGATTTTGACCTAGGGTATGCTACTCGGGATGCTCTTCGACAATGTAAAAACATCAAAGATATCGACGTGCTTCGGTTTCGGAAAGATTGTATGACCTGTCTACGACTTTTCGCCGAGAAGATCGTAGAGAGGTCACCGTTAAAGTACCCTTTCACCATGGCGCTATCATGTTTGAATCCTACAACAATTGCATCTTCCACTGGTGCCATGAAACCTTTCAAATCTGCTTTGGAAATCCTTGTGCAACGTAATCGTCTCTCTGGAAATACTGCAGATAAAGTTGAAAGAGAGTTTAAAGTATTTTGTGAGCGAGACAGCGTAAAAGACGCAATGAAGAATTATATTCGAACTGACGAAAGACTCGATCATTTCTGGGTTAAAATACTGGGAGATAATAAGGAGAACGAGAACTTGAGGCAATTCATTAAAATGTTGCTCATTATTTCCCATGGAAATGCCAGCCTAGAAAGAGGATTCTCAGTCAATAAGGAGTGTTTAGTAGAGAATCTTCGTGAGCAATCCCTTATAGCACAGCGACACGTTTATGATGCTGTCTCCACGGCTGGTGGCATTCGCAAAGTTTCAACAACTACACCACTAATCCATGCTGTAAAAAATGCTCACGCTAGATACAAGGAAGCCTTGTTACAAAGGGCGACAGAGGATAAAATCCAGAAAAATAAAAATGAATCAAAGAAGAGGGCCATTCAGGAAAGAAAAGAACTTTCAGCAAAAAAAATAAAAATCTTGGAGGAAATAGACGATAAAAGAACTGAACTCAAACAAATTGAGAATCAAGTGAAGTCTCTTCACTAAAGTTACTCTCTTAATTGAGAAGGTATTTATGGTTCCTATATTAAAGCTGTGAAATGTTACACTGTGCAATAAATAGTCGATAAGCATGGTTTAGGCATTCTAAACGGATACGGAGTGAATTGGGGACAGATCTTTGTAAATTTAATAACTTCGCTCAGAATAGTTATTTGATCGCTTTATGGCGACAGATTTTTATCATACAATCTTGAACAGATGCAGATTATTGGCATAGTTTTTTCGTTGATGGACGCTTGACCCTCACAGGTTTCAACATTTTGTTGGAATGTCCCCGACTTACGCCGTTTTACCATGTGTTTTTTATTTTTCAAAGTACGTTACCTCTTCGTGTATAAGTATAATATGTTCATGTTTTTTCATAAAATTTCATAATATATTATTGATGAGAAATAAGTATGTACGTGGATGTTTTTTGCTGATGAAAAATGAAAACAAAAATCTATTCACTTACACAATTTGTTTGAATTGAACTGAATATTATATTCAAAATAAAAAAATGTTTTACTACATACAACACCTGTCAGCTGTGATTACAGAGTTATAGTGGAGATATATAATTAGATATATAAAATATATATAGATATATAAAGTTGATTAAATAAATAATAGAGTTTGTGTGTAAAAGATAAGTCTTTCATTTGATACCCCGGTCCCTGGAATCCCGATACTCCAACAACACCATTGTGACGGTTCTTTATATTATGATTTTCTAAACTTTACTTTTAGTTTTGACTTTTCCGTACTTCGGCTTTCTACGTTTCGAAATTCTATGAAATAAATTTTCGCGTATTTCGAAATTTAATATTGTAACCTATTCATTTTCTGGTTTTTCTACATTTTTGACTTCACACGAATTCATCAGTTTTACACATCGAATATGACGGTGTTTATTGTTGGTTATATCATGATAACGCAGAAACGCTGTAAAAATCATTTAATACGAATATACGGGAGTTTTGAAAAAAATAACCGGGAATATACGGGAATTATGCGGGAATTTTTAAGTCTGATATGGCTAGACACCCTGTCAGCGTGTAAAATGCCATGTCATAATATCGTGATACTTCTTGATTGAGATGGGTAACTATTTAGTTTCTTTGTAGACACAAAAACTATCCTCTATTGGAGGCACAAGTGGCCGTCAATGTGTATTAGCTGTTCTGAAGTCTTTACTTACGAACAAATTAGCCATGCGGTTTAATTGGGCCGGTAGGGATAAAATAGCTTTCCAAAAGACACTGGTGATGCAAGTGATTTACGGTAATTCAAAAATATTTTTTTTTTTCTTAAAACTTTCGGTTTTAAATATACGGTACTGTCAAAGAAAAATAGAACAAAAACTTTCATTCCTGTACAAACCAAGTGTACGTACTGTGTAAATGACACACTAATAATTCATATTTATTTATACATGTTGACATTCATTGCAGTTCAAGTTTTCATGTTACGTTCTGGTGACTTTGTTTTTTTTTTATATGCTGTTAAAACTACTTTCTATGGTAAAGAATTCGTAAGTGATGTGAAGGAAGCAAATATAGCCGCTGCAGTGAAAGACTGGTTGAAACTCGCTCGATCCCGAGACTCCTACGTGCCTAGAAGACGCCATCAATAGCATCTGTCTTCTCTTTCAAAATAATGTACCAATGCTTTTCATTAACTCACTTCGCCTAGATTGGAACCTTTTCCAGGGCCCAAGATAAAAGCTAACAATTTTTGTCCTTCAGATTCATTCTTTGTCCACTCGTATCCAATCAAAGTTTTTGTTTGTCTAGATTTATTACAGTTTACTGTATGTTGTGTTTTTATACTCAAGTCCAGAGTAGGTAAAAGAACGATTTTTCTGATTGTTGTATGATTATTGTATGATTATTTTATATCGTGTTCCATTTGCTATCAAACTACTGGTTTTGGATACGAGTTTTTGTTCTTTTATATTGAATTAAGTTTACTATTTGCTGTAATACTCTTGTGAGTATATCTATATACTGTAAGTATACGTATTTGTTGAAGACTGTGTGTATATGACATTCTAGTCAACTTTCACGGATTAGCATTGATATAACTATTGTAAAACTTTTGATTTTGTTCCAATTGTTATCAAATCACCTGTATCCGATACAAGCTTTAGTTTGTTCATATCCACTTAAGTTGAGTGTGTGTTCTAATCTGTATTCAAAGTCCAGAGCAGATTAAAGATGTCGATTTTTCTCATTGTCGTATGATCATTGTACGATTATTTTATTTCAAGTGAAATAATAAATATATATCATGTTTCGCAAAGGTGTATTATCTCATTCATTTGTCTTGTACGAAATTCTCACAGGAATACGAAGGTTTAGGTATAAAATAGTGAAAATAATTTAATTGGTGCGAGTAACTATTGCTGAATAAGCTAAGAATGTAAGCGTTGCTGTGTCATCTAATTCTTGAGATGAGTCCATGTTGACTGTACGAAAAGCTTCTAACAGTGTACGTAATAATATATAGTACATAAAAAATTATATTGAAAACATATTCTCAAGTTAATTGTTACACGTTTATCGGAACCGCGTGATATTCGTTAAAGTGTATTCAATTAGGCATATAATAATTGCTTCCGGATATCGTTTCTACGTTAAATCAACACACATTAACTATGTGTATATTGTACTAAAAATTTGCCCATGTACACGCTTATTAGACGTGTTTGAACAACGAAAAATAGAGGTTATAACAGGTGTATATTAAACGTGTACGATAACGTTTAAATTGCGTTCTTTTATACTTGTTTCATTACGTTTTTGGAAACCGTAATTTCGACGTTTCCTTTAACCGTAGAATATCTGGATCATTATTACTAATAAAAAATGTTGATGAGCACAGTCGAAAAAACCTATATCAGGGCGGACATTTTTCACGAGAAAAAACGTATGTGCTGAACGATTATTTAACTATTTACAACGTTGTTCGTCGACGAATTTCTTACGATTGATTTACCAGCAATGTTTATTGGGTAATTAGCAAGAGAGATTGACAGTGATATACAATTCACAAATATCGGTAGCTTTTACAAATGAATTATTCACAGCGAGTGAATCGATAATTTACAACGGTCAAAATTACGATATTAATTAGCTAGAAAATTCTAAATTACAATAACGAAAGAGGATACAAAAATTATGCGAGATTGAGTGATTTAGAGAAGGGTTCGCAGGATGAAAATAAAACACTAAATACACCTGTTTACAGTAAGCAACTTAAGATAACACAGAAATACGATATTCGGGAAACAAGAAAATATCACAAGGTAATAAGAAATGCAAATCAATACTAAGCGATAGAAACAAAGGTGCGGTAGTATTTCAGGGTGTCTAGCCGTCCTTGAAGTCCTTGAATTGTTCTTGGATTTTGTTTGTCCTTGAAATGTCCTTGAAATGTTCTTGTATTTTGTGGAGGATCTTGTATTTTTCTATGAGTTAATTTTTGTTCACATTCAATTCGTTTTTCTATAAAAGCATTTTTTTAAATAATTTTATTATGCATGTAGAAAGGAAAACCAATCGGGCATTACGAATTTCGAAATGTATACCCGATTGACGCGCTTCGTCTCATTGGCCGAACATCGGCCAATGATATTGATATATTACGGCAAGTGCTATATGCGTCGCTGAGATGTGCGCGCGCCATAAATTATCGCGACACCGGTCAACGGCCTGATACACGGCAGCCTTTCCGTTATTGTTTACATGTACTAGCTAACCTTAACATGTACTTTTTCGACAAACATATTGGTGAACATTTTTCAAACAATCTACGAGGTAAGTACAGTGAGTTATCAAAAATACAAAATTAAATGGGTATAACCATGAGCATGTTGTATAATATCGTGGCGATTTTTTAGGTTATGAAAAATCGTCTTCAATAAGATACGTTTTGTTGAAGAAAATAATGATCTAGCTCGAACAATATATATGACTTGGTGTATTCATATATATTGTATGAATGTATATTCTGGTGTATTGTACTAGGTCTATTCTTGTCGCCTACACTCTTTTACCCTTCATGAACTTTCGTGTAAATTCGCATGGTTATGTATCACTATACATAATGTTTTTTACGTTTTCATTTTAGTTTGCGAATGATACTCTTTACAACCAAACAGAATTTAACCCTAGAACGGTACACATATTTTTTGCCTTTATTACCGTAAACCCAGGCGTCTGCAGTATCCAGGCGACGAAATGCACGATAATTCTGGCCTATTGTCGTTATTTTTCTTTTAAAACCAGTGAATTCGATACGTCAGACTGTAAACTACACACGTATAAGTTTTTGAAAGATTAGTTTGATATATTTAACCCGTATCAATCATACCTCTGTAGACTATCGTAATAGTCACACCGGGACAATTTGGTCCGAGCCAACTTTGAGTGATTACTGAAGCAAGCCGACGCGTTATATTTCCGTATAAAAATTCAGACATAATTTTAACATTGAAAAATATACTCTCGTCGATGAAAATGTAAATTTTTGATTTTTATGTACTGAAAAAAATTCCTGAACAAAGCGTCTGCAGAAAAAAAACGATTGAATTCATAACTTTTTCAATTTTCGATGTTTTTTCGCAAAAATTTAGCACGGTACTCTTGAGTTATAGAACTTTCATAAAAAAAAAAACACAGTTTGGGACGGTATCTTTCAAAAAGTATATTTATTTTCAAGTATAACGTATATATTTTGAAAATGAATTGATATCCAAATGTATAATCCTAAATTTATAAATAATTCAAAACTTGATTATAATAAGCCCTCGGTAAATGATTGATAAAAAAAATATTAGATTGAAAAAAAAATTGGATCACTTTAGCCCAGAGTGATTATTACAGGTTAATGAACAAATTATAAGTTGTTGCAGAACAGGCGACTCGAAAAAATTCCGAAAAATCGGGTTTTCGTTAGAAGATTTTTAGGTACCCGTGGCCCATATGTACCGTTTTAGGGTCAATATGCTTGAAATAAAATCCGAAATTTGTTTATATCTTTCAATATTTATTTTCCCTTATACCATCAGCTTAATAAATAACAAACTTTTTTTTCACTGAGAGATGCATTTGCTCAGAGGCTTGCAAAAAAAAGTATCCAAAAATATAGGAGAACAAAAAAAATATGGACGCTGGCAGATAATAATTTTAAGGATGAAATAACAATATGATTATTTCATCTGAAATTTTGCTCGGGCCTTTTTATTAAATATTTATTAACTTTTTAAAATACTTTTCTCATTCTCAAATGAGAAATGTTAAAAGCAGCAGGATAGTAAATGCTATGTTAAAAGCAGCAGGATAGTTGATATTATGGTGCTGTAATATTTTAGTGAAATGCATAATTCTTAATCATATTTATTTATTCTAGCCTTGTCATGCCAGGACACCACGCTAAACGCCAAAGCAAGTTAAATGCCCTCTGGTCTCAGCTTCCGAACTTCTCATGGGTGAGACCAGTTGAACAAGATGTGTACTCGGCGTTCTGCGCGTTGTGCCTATCCACATTTTCTGTAAGCAGTATGGGACTTGCAGCTCTTACTAGTCATTTAGGAGGGAAAAAACACACTCAAGTCATGCAAGGCATTCGAACTTCTCGACCGATATTTGAAGGCATTACAACCAAAGATACAAGCAAAAAAATAACGTCAAGGGAATCCGCAGTAAAACAAAATGAGGCATCAGATCGAAACCAAAGCTTGACACTTGTTGGTTGTTCGAATACTTGTAACGTGCATTGCAGTAAGACAGATACTGTTACTGCTGCAAGCGCAACGAATGCAGTCACTCTTGTAAAAAAAAAAAACCGTAAATCAATATCTGATCAGTGATGAAGTAACAAAAGCTGAAGTAATATGGTCTGTTGAAGCAGTAATGTGCCACCATTCTTTACGAGATGTTGAAGAAAATATTGCTATTTCGAGAATCACATTTCTAGACAGCGAAATTGCGAAAAATATGAAATTGGGTCGAGCCAAAGCGGCGTACACGATCGTATATGGCATAGCCAAGACGTTCGAAAAAAAGCTTAAGGAATTGATTTCTACCGCCAGTGATATCGTATTAGGTTTTGACGAGAGTTTGAATAAGATTAGCCAAAAAAACCAAATGGATATAGCAGTACGATTTTGGGATGACGTGAAAAATGAAGTAACAACCCGGTATTATACATCGGCATTTCTCGGAAAAGCTACTGCTCTCGACTTACTGGACGCATTGAAAAGTAATATACCTGAGAATATATTGGCAAAAATTATACAGATTTCGATGGACGGTCCAAATGTGAATTTGAAACTCATAAAGGATTTTCAGGTAGAGATAAACGAAAATCTCACCGACAAAACGCTGCTTGATTTGGGGACGTGTGGTTTGCATACGGTCCATGGAGCATTCAAGACTGGTATTCAAATAACAGGATGGGATCTCGTAAGTTTCTTAAGAGCGCTGTACAACTTATTCAAACACGTCCTTTCTCGTCGTGCGGATTATACACGAGCTCAGGCTCCAAGATTTTCCCCAAAAAGTTTTGTGCAATCAGATGGCTCGAGAACGTTTCAGTCGTCCAAACGGCTCGTGATATTTTGCCAAAGATTAAAAAATACGTTGATTACGTACACAAAAATAAAATCGCACCACTTTGCAACAGCTTTAAATTAGTTGAGTCGACAGTTCGTGATAAGCTCCTTCTCCCAAAATTGGCGTTTTTTGAATCACTGGCGGTTGAACTTCAGCCTTTTCTTAGAGAATTTCAGTCGAACAACTCTCTTGCGCCGTTTTTATACGAAGATTTACTATCATTACTCTATAGTATAATGCAAAAATTCGGGAAATCCGAGGTTTTAGGTAAGAATAGTATAACTATTCTCGATGTAAAAGATACTAAAAATCTTCTACCTCTACAAAAGGTCAAGATTGGATACGGCACTCAAAACGCCCTTGACGCAACGAAAGATATAACGAGCCTTGAAAAAGTTCAATTTAAAGAACAGTGTCGTCAATGCGGTCTCGCCATAGTCGTAAAGCTTCTCGATAAATCGCCACTGAAATTTCAACTTGTCCAAGGACTTTCCTGTTTGGCACCTTCAATAATTATTCAAGGAGATGGGATCGCAGAGAAGAGATTGTCTACCACTTTACAAAAATTGGTACACAATAAACAGATCTCTGGTACAGTAGCAGACAAAGTCGATATCGAGTTTAAACGCATCTGTTCACAGCACAGTACTAAAGACCAGATGGAAAACTATAACAGATCTGAAACACGATTGGATCATTTTTGGATCGAACTTCTTTCTTCTCACGGTACCGAGAATTACAGTAACCTGTTACTCTTTATAAAAAAAATCCTTATCCTGTCCCATGGAAATGCTGCACTGGAACGAGGGTTCTCGATAAACAATCAATGCATAGTTGAAAATCAGCTTGAGGCATCATTGATAGCACACAGGACTATAATCGACGCTGTCAACGTTCGAGGGGGTCTCAGAAACTTCGTGGTAACTAAGACTATGCTTCAGTACGCACGGAACGCCCATTCGTGGTTTAAAGAAGCATGCCAGAAGTCAAAAAGAGATAAGGAAAACTGTGATAAAGAGAAGGCAGCACAAAAACGTTCTGCGACTGCCATACAAGAATTGAAAGTGAAGAGAGCGAAGATTATGGCGGACGCATTGAAGGAATCGGCACGTATCGACGAAGAGTTAGAAAATTATCGGCATCCCAAATAATATACCTATCGTATTATTAAGATAAATTTTGAGAATCTCAATAAAGTTTTATTCAAGCAGACATTTTTCATTAAAATGTTACTAGTCGAGTCAGATAATATATTGTAATCGGTATATATAATATACCTCCGCAATAATGTAACGATGTGATACCGATAAATGTAAAAGATATGTATACGAAAATTTGAAAGTTAAGGAATCATAGATTTCAATAAATGATAAAAATGTTTATTGTGTTTTATTGTGTACGTTTTTCCCTTTGCGTATCGTGAATCAACGTTTGAGTACCATTCTATGTGACCAAAAAGCTTATTTAGACGCCCTTGAAAAATCCTGTAAAGTCCTTAAAATGTCCTTGGAATGTCCTTGGAATGTCCTTGGATTCTTATTTGAAATTTTACTAGACATCCTGTAGACCAAGAATTCGAGAGAAAGTCACTTTTCCTGTGCCTCCCCCTCGTCCTGTAGCCCCACAAATTAACTTTGACGACTCTTTTATGAGCGGTCTTGGACATCATTACGAGGCTATTCCAAACCCTGTTAGAGAAATGTCACATTTCTCTACTTCTAGGCCTTCTGCTCCAATTAAACCACCCACCTTTTACGGTCAAATGTCTTGGACCGATTTTGATAACCAATTTTGAGCAGCGGCAAATCATAATCTTTGGGACTCTACTGCAACAGCAAATAATTTAGCTGTCAGTTCACGAGGTCCCGCAGTTTCGGTCTTGTCAACTCTTTCTCCTTCTGCGAGATTAAACTATGACAAATTGAGCTCAGCTCTCAGGTTAGATTTGGTTGTTAGCATTTGAAGAAGCTCTATTTAACCCAACTACAAAACAGACGACAAATACGAGACGAAGACTTGGCTACACTTGGCCAAGATATCGAAAGTTTAGCACGAACGGCTATCCCAGATGGAGAAACCTTAAGAGATTTCATAGCAGTCGAAGCATTTGTTAAAGCCATGAATAACCCTGAAGTCAAATTAGCCGTCAGTACTTCAGGCGTTTCTACTCTTAGAGAAACTATAATTAAAGCTCTTGAAATAGAAGCTTTAAGAAAACAATACCTAGGTGTAGCCAAAGTCAGACAAGGTGAAGTCATCGAAAACACCTTGACCGAACGGACACAAAAAATCTCAGGAAAGACTAGACAAGGTAGTCAAAAAGTTAGTCAAAATTTTAGAAATTATAATGAAAATAGTCGTGGCTCTTCTCAGCAACAAGGCGGAAAATCGGAATACGCCAGAGAAAGTGTAGATAATAGGTCCGCTCTCACTTGCTTATTTTGTAAACGAAAAGGCCACGATTCCAATCATTGTTTCGCGTTAAAACGCAAAGCAGAAAATACGCCGAAAAATTCGGATTCAGATACTCAGAATTAGTGAAATAAAAGGATAGCCAGGGAAAATAATCCTCAGGCAAGTACCTCGTCAAATACCACAAAAAACTAGATGCAGATGATTTGGGAGGGCGAAAATCATCGCAGGTTACAGTAGAAAGCCGTTTCGCAACACACTTTTTATTAAGGAGTTTAAGACAGTCTGGTCTTTACGCATGTGGAACTGTCAATGGCATTGACTGCCTCTGGGTAATTGATACCGGAGCGAAGGTAACTGTTGTTCGATCGGATCTCTTAAAATCCGATGACCAGACTGTTCCCTCTTTGTCTTTGCGAACAGCCACTGGAGAGACGACCCGAATTTTGGGAGAGGTTATCGTGCAGATTAACCTCTTCGGATGTATCGACTCTCCACACAAGGTTTTTGTCGCGGATATCGAGGATGAAGGTATTTTGGGTTTAGATTTCCTCACAGCTCACGATTGCGTGATTTCCACCAAGAGGAATTCTCTGGCGTCTAACAGCTGCGAAATCCCTCTCTGCTCGAAGAGAAGAAGAGTGTACTGGACTCCTCCAAGATTACGAGGAGTGGAGCTCTCCGAAGACAATCATCAAGATCTGCTCCCTTCGCATCCAGAAAATCTTTTTAATAGATCGTCGGCCACGCTGGATTTGCAACAGAAGGAATCCGTTAAATCTGTATTATTTCAGTACGCAGATTCTTTTGCAGTCAACAGCAGAGACAAGGGGAGACAAACTCCCCGGAGGCTCGCCCTCAACGGCAGGAAGGATGTGAAGAAACTCGTTGAAGATATGCTGACCAACGACGTAATCGAGCCTTCTTCCAGCCCCTGGGCTTCTCCGATCGTCCTGGTCAACAAAAAGGACGGCTCCAAGCGTTTTTGCATTGATTACAGAAAGCTGAACGACATAACCAAGAAAGACTCCTATCCTCTCCCCAGAATCGACAAAGCGCTTGATCTGATTGCTGGCGCAACCTGGTTCAGTACCATTCATCTTCAGAGCGGTTACTGGCAGGTCGAGATGGGTCCCCTGGACAAGGAAAAGACAGCCTTCGTCACGGGACTAGGAGGATTATGGCAATTTAAGGTAATGCCTTTTGGCGTAAGTAACGCCCCGGCTACCTTTGAACAGATGATGGAGACTGTTTTCCAAGGACTCACAGGGAAAATTTGCCTCATTTATTTGAACGACATAATCGTCTCTGGGAAGGACTTTGAAGAAGGAGTGGACCACCTCGAACAAGTCTTCTCCAGGTTAAAACGGGCAGGCCTGAAGATGAGTCCAAAGAAATGCCATCTGTTCCAGAAAGAAGTCAGCTTCCTCGGCCACATAGTCTCCGCTGAAGGAGTGAAGACCGATCCCTTCAAGATCGAGAAGGTCTCTGCTTGGCCGACACCGACGAACAAGGTGCAGGTTCAGAGCTTTTTGGGTCTCTGCATCTATTACAGAAGATTCGTAAAAGGTTTCGCCACGATTGCCAAGCCCCTGCATCGTCTCACAGGAATCAAGATTCCATTCGACTGGACTCCGGAATGCGAAGAAGCCTTTAAGAAATTGGAAGAAAATCTTACTTCTTCCCCGATTTTAGCCTATCCAGAGGTCGAACTTCCTTTTATTTTAGATACAGACGCCTCTTTGTCAGGGATAGGTGGAGTCTTGTCATAGATACAGGAAGGTCAAGAGAGAGTGATTAGCTATTACAGCAGAGTCCTTAGTAAAACCGAGAGAAACTATTGTGTTACTCGTAGAGAACTCTTAGCTGTTGTTAAAACCGTAGTCCACTTTCATCATAACTTGTACGGGAGGAAATTTTTGATGAGAACAGACCATGCTTCTTTAAGGTGGTTACTTTTGTTTAAATCCCACGAAAGTCAGGTAGCTAGGTGGATTGAGAGGCTCGGACAGTACGATTTCGAAATTCGTCATCAAGCAGGCTTACAACATAGAAACGCTGACGCTCTCTCTCGAAGACCCTGCGAAGAAACAACAGATTGTAGGTAATGTACTCGTCTTGAAAAATACAGAGATCCTCCTCCTACAATACGGAAGATTTCTCTTGGAGAAAACCTAGGGGAATGGAAGATGTCTCTGCAAGAGGATGATGCCTTAGCCTTGCTCAAGACGTGGAAAAACGCAGGAACTCACCCAGACTGGCAAGACGTATCCCCAGCAGAACCAACTTTGAAGATTTATTGGGCTCAATGGGAATCCATCCATTGATCAGATGAAATTTTATACCGGAAATGGGAATCTACAGATTGACGGGAGATTAGATGGCAACTCCTGGTCCCCAGAACTCGAGTTACTGAAATTCTTGCTCTCCATTACGATTCCCCTGCTGGAGGTCACTTCGCCTCAAACAAAACCCTCGGAAGAATTCTTGAGCATTATTTTTGGCCACGATGTCGAGCTGACGTGGAAGACCGGTGTCGAAGATGTCAAGTCTGCGCAGCAAAGAAAGGTCCGAGAAACAAAGGCCGGAGTTCTCTTCAGATTTACAACGTAGGAGCACCGTTCGAGAGAGTGGCAATGGACATCCTTGGCCCTCTCCCTGTAACTCAGTCAGGAAATAGATACACTTTAGTCATGGCTGATTATTTCATAAAGTGGCCAGAAGTGGTCCCGCTCGCTAATCAAGAAGCTCTTACTGTAGCTCAAGCGTTTGTCAAAGAATTCGTTTGTAAGCACGGAGTTCCCCTAGAACTTCACACAGATCAAGGCCGAAATTTTGAGTCGAGTCTAATGAAAGAGGTTACCCAGTTATTAGGGATCAGAAAGACTCGTACGACTCCTTTGCATCCTCAATCTGATGGCATGGTAAAACGTTTGAACAGAACATTGTTACAATATTTTTCGTCCTTCGTAGACCGCAATCACAGAGACTAGGACTCTTGGATCCCCTTTTTCCTCCGGACGTATAGGTCTGCGATTCACGAGACGACGACACAGATGCCAGCCATGATGCTTACGGGAAGAAATCTTCGCCTCTCGTCAGATTTAGAAAGAGGCCCTGTCTGTTCCTGCTCAAACTCAGCCTCAAACAGATTTCGCATTTAACCTCCAACAACGCTTGGGAGAAATTCACGATTTCGCGAGAGAAAGAATTTCTATAGCTTCAGATAAACTGAAAGCGCGATATGATTTGCGAGCTAGACATATTACATTTAACCCTGGAGACTCTGTCTGGCTCTTTCAACCACGACGACAGAGAGGACGATGTCCAAAATTTCAAAGTAACTGGGAGGGCCATATATGGTGGTTAACCGGATCAACAATGTCGTTTACAGGATCCGAAAAACGCCTCACTCCAGAGAAAAGGTCGTGCACCTGGACCGTCTTGCTCCATTCGAAGAACGAACTCGAACGGAATCACCCGGACCTGGAACATCCTCCCAGGTTAGATCACCTTCGAACCAGCCCTGAGAAAAGTAACATGAACTTCAAGTCTTCCTGTTTTCTAGCCTTTAATTAATTGGGAGCATAAGCTCCCCTTCGGAATTTCACTTCGTAAGAAGAAGCCACTTTCTATTATCGTCGAAGGAAACATCGGATGCGGGAAGACAACCTTTACTAAGAGATTTTTGTCGGACCACCGGGTTTGCACCCTGTTAGAACCCCTCGATCAGTACCCTGATGTTGCCGGAGTCAACTTACTACAATTGATGTATGAAGACCCGGATAGATACTGCTACCAGTTCCAGCATCACGTTCAACAGGTTATGTACGATAGGCATCTTCTTTTAACCTCTCGGCCTGTCAAAATTATGGAGAGGTCGATGTTTAGCGGTTATTGTTTTATCGAGACTCATCACAGGTTAGGAAATTTTCGACATTTCGAGGCTCATTTACTCAGAAAAAATTCTGCTCTTCTCGTTCAAGCGTTCGTTTCTTCTAGAAGATTCTTCTCATAAATCGAGTTTTGTGTCGAATTGGCTCTGATTTCTTTATGGTCTGAACAGAGCCGCGATTGTTATTTTTCATGGTCGATAAGCGATTATTTGATTTTCACATTTTTCGAACCCATGTGTCAGTTTTGTCAGCACTTTTTCAGGTTGCTTTATGGCACAACCCGATTTTCCTTTACCTTCTCCTGGAACCTGAGGATGACTGAAGGACCTGATTTTAAAGAAGCACTCAACATTAATCCAGATAAGATCGTTTATTTTCTCTCCTTCAAATGAAAAACAAAAAAAAAATCTATACGATCTGTGCTTTTCCC
Source organism: Diprion similis (assembly GCF_021155765.1). Taxonomy (NCBI): domain Eukaryota; kingdom Metazoa; phylum Arthropoda; class Insecta; order Hymenoptera; family Diprionidae; genus Diprion; species Diprion similis. The sequence continues at coordinate 16,389,870 of NC_060105.1, read as the reverse complement.
AAATTCGCTTAGCGAATCCGGATTTGTCTGCCTTCACTCACGTTTGTCCTCCCAATCTAGGGTGTGCAGTTTCCGAAAGAATTCGGGACTGGCTCGCCTCTTTTCCCCTCCCTCGTTCCCGAAAGTTGAGAAGAGACCCCAAAAGCTTCCTAAGGACACCATCGATTTTGGACTTCTATTGGAACCTCTCCTGTCCCCGTGGTCCTTTTCCCGGATCATCTTGACCCAATTTGGATTTTCCAGATTTCCGGAATTTGGGAACTGGCCGCTCCTTCGGATTTTACACGAAGTTGTACACTACACACTTTTACACTGACCTTTGTGAAAACACGGACATTAAATTTTTGAAATTCAGTCCAATGCTCAACTATCTGCTCAAGGTTTTTTGTGGTTTACCTTGAGACTGTGGGCAAATGCCAGATAGGAGAAAAGGAGTCTTTGAATTTTTAGAGCCACAGCTCTGACTCACCTTCGAGCACCGTCTGCTAGATCAGGATCACTATTGCTTCAATTTGTACGAGTCGGGACGACTCTTTTCCTCAGGGGGGAGTAGTGTTACAAAGGGTAAAATCACCCGTTTTACTCCCCATTCAAACGATCTAGTAGTCGGCTTGTGACGCAAGAAGTATAAACGTTCTCATGTTATAAAATGAATAGGGTTGCTGCGTCAACCGCTATTATTGTAAAAACAGTCCTGTTTTAGACTTAAAACGAGAAACACATATTGCCATTAAAGCATTTTTCCTCCAAATATTTCACATCACGCCTTTTATTGATTCCGTTAACTAAGCTCACGTACCTACATTTTATTTGAAACGCGAGTCCGTTTCAATATTATTATTTTATTCTCAGCATAACATTTACAAATATCAATACGGCAAAGTACAACAGAGGTGAATGCCATTGGACGTTTGGTGGACTGAACTGTCAACTGAAACCTTAGAAATAAGAACTAGAATTATTGAAGTTTAAAAATAAAATCAATTTCAATCTGGTGTAACATCCAATAATAGCAGTAGAATAAATTCATAACTTGGCAGGAATATGTGAACTTTACTGGACGGTATTTGATTCAGTACTTATCTGTAAGGTTATAATTTTTAAAAGTTGATGTTTTGAACTTCGTTTAATACAAAAATACGTCTACCACGATTCTCGTATCATTTCATTCTAAACGCGGTATTTCCGTACAAACAATCCTGCGGTTGCATATTGTAAGCCACTGGCGGGAATGAAATCATGAAAAGTGTCACGTCCGTCAAAATACAACGACGTTTGTGGTTCTGGAAACGAGGTTCATTTCCGAGGAAAAGCACGCGGCACAACCTAAAGATGGGCTAATTGTGTAACTACAAAAGTGTATGAAATCCGAGAAGTAGATATTTGCAATTAATACTGCCTTACCGTATCATCGGAGAAATATCAATTTGGAAGTTTAGAACAGACCGGAGAGATTGATACGGTGGATCTGATGCTGGCTGGTTGCCTCCTGGCTCGCGCCAAATCCGAATATGACGCAGGTGAGTCACGAAAAGTGGAGAATCCGACGGCTAAAGAAAAAAAGGGAGACGCGTCGCAAGTTATTTAGTGGTACAAAGTGATGTTACCGAGTGTCGGAGAATTTTCACTGTACGATTACCTGACCGACTCTTTCATCGACGATGGATGATTTTCCAACCGTACGTGAAGTGAAAGAAGAATGCAATTGTTTCTACCGTTCCCATAGTTTCCTGAAATTACCTGCATACGTTTCCACTCTCACCTGAACTAGAATTATGCCTACTTTCGTCCATAAGAATGGTCGTACAAACCAGATCTGTCCGTTATTTCCAATGTCGGTTTCAATTTATTTGTTCACACGTTTGTTGCTTCTGTTGGTTCTGTATTTTCTTATAATTTTGCAAACAGATCGGATCGATTTTCTGGGTGGTGAATGATGCTTCTACATAACGCAAGTATTTTTTAATGTATTCAATCCTTTCATTACAGCATTTTCTATGTATTAGATAAGAAGGGCATCACTGGTCTTGCATCGTCGTGACGGGGAAGTGTTGTAACATATCTAGGTATGCATGTGTCAACTCGCTATTGAAACTCAATCGATGCTGCAACTTGAATCTCAAAATTTTCGTGATTCCTGATACGCAAAAAGAGAGAATTCTTTTTGTTTTCCGCAGGCTGAAACAATCCATGCACTATCTACCGTGCGGCGTTTTTGTTCTTGCACAAAATTTCGTGGGACCATCTCTAGCCATGATCCACAAGCGGCTTAAGGGATCAACAACTGCTCTTTCATTTACAACTTCGATTCACGTGAGTAAATGTTGACTTTAGTTTCGAAAGAAATGCGGGTAGAGTAGAGACCCCAAAAACTGTTTGAAATCGAATGATTTTGCACTTCGGTCAGTGTCAGAAATGACGTACTCTGATTCCAGTTGAATTTACGGATAAACATTTACCAAGACGCAATGATTATCATGTTGCGGTGGTATTACTCGCATCGTTTAGAAAAGATAGCATAAGCAGCTGACAATCAGGAAAACCGCATTCTGAAAACAGAGGATTTCCGTCAGCACTTTATCGCTTGGCGCTTCTCGACCAATCGCCTCGCGCTGACATATCTAAGAGCTCCGTCCACCAATTACAATCTTTTCAATCCCTCCTGATTTTTATTTTTTATTCAAACCCTAGCTTGCAGCAGAAAACACAGAATCACATTAGACATCAGACGAAGATTAACTGATATTACAACCATTTCAGACTTCAGACAATTCAGAACACATGAAAATCCAGAGCAGTGCAGAATTGTGGAAGGCTCGTATGCGGAAATTTCCAACTTCAATATAGTCAACGTGATTCTTACAGTGACTTATATGTGTGAGTAAAACTATTGTGAGCCTGAATCTTGAGAATCGACTAAGAGAAACCGTAAATGTTGATAAGAGTGTATTTAAATCTAAGTGTCGATAAAAACAAGTTTTTCGAAATATTTGATAGTTGGCACGAACAACAACAACCTAATTCCAGATTAAGACAGAATCAACGTTCAGCCAATTCTTTCCATTTTGAATATCTTCTCAAGCCTGTATATAGAACGAGATAAATAAAATCTGCAATGCCTAATAAAGTGACGATGGATTCGATGATGTAGTTGCGGTATGTAAATGTGATATACATTGGGTACAACTTGACGGGAAGTTTTTCTTCACGATTTTTAGAACAAAGCTCAAGAGATCGGCTTACATTTTTCTTGCGGTTGCTTCACACGAGACGCTGCCGTTATATATCGTTCAGCAACAACGGAAACAAAATTGGAATAAAATTGACCTCCGGCTAAGGCAGAACCAGTCCAACAATTTATGAAACGATCTTTACTTTTGAAAAGAAACACTTTGCAGGAGTCGAAAATGGAGTGATTTTCGATCAACAGCGATTTCGAGGATCCACCAAGCGTCAACTCAATCGTAATAGTTGATGCCTGATCAAATCGGAGCTAGAGAATCCTAAAAATCAAATAGACCCTGAAGATGTGGCTGATACTTTTGTTATTTGCTGGTTGTATCGCGGTTGGCGGTGGCCAAGGATGTAAGTGAACATAAGCCTCCATTAATCTGTCTACAAATAAGAGAAATTCATCAGCACAAAGGCCTTGATCTTTTGACAAATACCTACTGAATTTGCGGGATGCTGTCGGAACTGATTCCTAGACATTCATTAAGTATAGTAGTTCAGTCCAATTCCAGCTGTCCAACTTTCCGTGTGGTGTATCGAACGCGTCACATGATACTCAGCTTTTGAGGTTCCTCTACTGCAGAATTGCAATCCACAGCTTGGGCTAAAAATGAAAGAAATGGACCCAGACCGATTTGAAACGTGGGCAAAATGTAAACGCGTAGCAATGCGTACAATATCGCAACCTCCGCTGTGCCCCAATGATGCTGCATGTTGTAAGTTTGAAACTTTCACTAACGAGCGTCCGTTCTTTGCTCGCGTTAGTCGTTCTTCTTTTGTGGACCGATAGCGTAACACGTGTGTCTGATCAAAAGTTAAGAAATGCCGAAAAAAATAGTGCAGCCGGGTCCTCGCACGAAGACCGGGAAAATAGAAGGCTCCGGAAGCGAGCTGAGCGGGTGTAAAAGGCTTTTAATGAAGAAAGCGGTAATAAACATGGCGATTATGATACGGCTTGGGTGGTCCTCAAAAATGTCAGTTGAGTTTCGATCGGCTTGCCCCCCAAATCGGCTTCAAATAATCGTAAAATAGTTCCCTAATTTTCTGAGACTTTTATCTCAACTCTAACCCCTGCCTCATGGATCGTGGATGTCCCCAGTTAAAATGCACGCGTTTCGAATGCATTCTTAGCATATATTTTATTGCAAAAGTAACAATCTTTGAGAAAATCCACAACTGCAAGGTTATAGCGGGCATTAGTGCAACTATCCGAGGGAAAATTCACATCGGCACACGAGGTAATTTAGACAATATGCAATTTCTCTGAATGCAAAAAAGGTCAGATTTCTAGGGTAAGTAATTCGTATAGATTACGTGGAATGATGATGTGAATTTCGTCTCAGATAGTAACACCAATGCTCACTGAAATCCTGCAGTTACTTTTTTTTAACGTTGTTACTCTTTCAATAAAATATACGCTAGGAATGTGCCCGAAATACGTGTATTTTGAATGGGGAAATCCACGATCCTCGAGGCAGAGGTCAGAGTTGAAATAAGAGTCTGTGAAAATTAGGGAATTATTTTTGAATGATTTGAAGTTGATTTCGGGGGTGCGCCGTCGAAATTCAAAACTGACCTTTTCAAGAACCACTCAGAATTATTGATACCGACAGTAAAGTGGGGTTAAGTTTTTATTTAAAGGGATATGGTAAGCCGGAAAAGGCCCTTCATACAATTGCGATAGAACTCCACTTTCAGGCGATTACGTTTTATCATTCGATCGACTTGAACGTTCTTCAATAATTAATTTTTCCATCCTCCAACCAATCCGCCGAAACCGCGTATCTCAGCGCGGAATGAAGATTTTTCACATTCCCAAACCCGAATTCACGCAACGAATTGGCCCCATTTCCGTTTCGACCTGCCCTGTATAGCAGATATATGCTTCCGAGTCGGCACAAAAAGAAACGGCAACGATTTCGAGTACTCACATTAATAATTCAAAGTTTCGCATTTTTCTACAGTTGACTAGAGAAGAATCAAGGTTTGCTACCCCATTTAAAGTATTCACCTCAACCGGGTCTGCTGAACTTTTTTTTTTCTCTTTCAGGGCGCGATGACATAGCTGCAGACGGCTATCGAGTTTTCGCAACACCGGACAAACCAGCAATCATTTCGTGCAACATTGCGTGTAGGAACCTAACAAAATTTACATGGTGGAAAACAATGCAGGGAGCATCAGTCCTCGCGGATGAGGAAAGTTCTACAGCCAATCCTAGGTGGATTAACGAAACTCACGGCACGATGGAGCTTTACTTTACAAGCGTCAGACCCGAAAACTATGGAAATTACAGATGTACGGCAGAAAAGAATTTCAATCACATCGTTTATGATGTCTTCAGGCTCGTAGAATACCAAACTGATCGGATCTGGACTGTCGGAGTGCTTGAACCAGAATCCATTTATATAAAATGGGAATTGTACGGTTTTTCGAAAATGGAAGGAATCGCAAGTGATGCCTTGTTATTCCAAATTGAGTATAGGCAAAATGGTACGGACGAATGGCTACGGACACCTCGACTTTCCTCTCCGGAGCAAATTATTCACGCAGGATCCTTTCGCATAAATCAGTTGCAACCTAGCACCGTCTACGAAATCAAGGGCGTTACACTTGCAGATGGGGGGTTTGTTTTACCAGCTCGACGGGTTTTCTCAAGATGGGTGACGACGTCTGGTAAAGATCTACCCAATCACTTTCACCCACATATCGTTCAACTTTACGTTTGAGAAACGTTTACAACAATTCAACGCAATGTTCGCCCTTTATTGGGTACTTCCTTGTTCAAGAGAAACTACCAAGAAAATTATCATTTTGAATGAATAAAAGTTAGGCATGTAAACGGACATGGCCATTTCAGTGATGAACATTTTGAGGCTTGATGGTCTCTAGAGCCGAAACTATTCATAGTAGACGGTCGTGCCCGTGCAGACTTTTTTTTCAGAAAGCCAAGATCTAGGACGTATCAAAAATACAGACCTTTTCACTTGAACACAATTTCCGTAAAATTATTGCGGGGGTTCTCTCCGCTAGGAGTAGGTCAGGTCATACGAGATCAAGTTTTCTATCCATTCTGTGCGTCAATTATACAAATCTGCTACAGGTTATAGGGACAACCAAAATCGTATCAGTTAGTTTTGCGTTGTAACGTGATAGTAAGAAAACAAGAGGATTCACTTAGCCAATAATACGTGGATTTTGTAACGAAACTGCCGTCAATGTTCAGGAGGAAGAGCAAAACTCACGTATTAATGAATCTAGAATATTGAAGTGTCACACCTGACGACTCTGGTGTCCAAAGATGCCCGGCGAGAAGTAACTCCGATCAGCTTGTGATACACGGAGAGAAAATTTGAAGTGTTCCACGTCAAATGCATTGGAATAAGTAACAACTCCTCATCGAGGTGGTTGAAGCAGATGATTGACGGGAAACAAGTGAATAATAAAGGCGGGGTACTCCAACGGAGCATCAACGCGACTTACCTCGACGATCGACGCGTCGTACTTCAACACACTGGAATGAATTCTGACGATTCGCTGATTGCGAGTTCCAATGTGTTTAAGTACGACGCGTACATACGGGGCATTCCACGCCAATTCGACCTGTGTTTTACCCTTGACCTCTCAGATTGGGCGCCCGATTTTATCTATGATTGTTCTCACTTTGAAAGGTACTCGTTTTTTTTTTATTTCTCGCGCCTGGATATGAATTTTATAGAATTTTCAAACACGATTTCATCGACCGACCAAGGTCAAAAATTTTTAGAAATTTTGAAAAATCCTATAACAGATATCAAAATTTTCAAGCTTGGACCCGGTGTGGGCGGATTTTACCTGCCTACTGTCTTCATGCTTTTTCCGAAAAAAAAAAATTTAGAAGCGGGAGTCATTTTACTACGGATGGTTGCTTGAACATTTTTATATGTCATATTGAAGTTTGGTAATTCGTTCAGATTTTTCGCCAGACAATTTTTTTCCTCCTCATTTTACTGATGAAAAAATCGCAAATGAAAAATGGTTTCAAAAATCTGGAAAATTTTCGACAATCCGAATCAACATATAGAAATGTTTCAGCAACCATCCATGGTAAAATGACTTCCGCTTCTAGTTTGTTCAGCGTTTTTTTTTCGGAAATGGCTTGTGAACAGTAAGAAAGGAAAATGGTGGGCCCACTCGGGGTCCAAGCTTGAAAATTTTCATATCCGACATAGGATTTTTGAGAGGTTTTTCAAATTTTTAATTCTTGTCGGTTGATCGGATCGCTTCTAAAAATTGAAGAAAATTAAAATTTTGATGAAAAAACACTGAGTGCATTTCAACGTGAGAACAATCATAGATAAAATCAGGCGCCCAATCTGAGAGGTCAAGGGTAAAGTGCGTGTAGCAGCGAGCGGACTTCGAGCCAGAGGATTTGATTTTGTCTCTCTCAAGGTCGGAGCAATCGGAACAAATTGCGTTCATATTGTTTGAAACTCCCGAATATCTTTGGCGAACGTGGCAATTACGGTAATAGATATGCCAAACTTACGATCAAATAGATGGAAAGTGGCACAAATCAATGACATCAAGCAGACCGAATTTTCAATTTATCTATCGATGCGGCCTCAAGACACTACGTATAACAAGGGAATTGAAACATCGCGCTCCGTACCAAATCAAGAACGAGGTTGAGGTGTACCAACGTCAATTTCACAGCGTCCGAAAAACCTTAGTTCATTCAAAGCAGACTACGACGTTCGAAAACGGGACACTTTTCATGCAATCATTTCACAATTGAGTCTTACTTTTATGCAGCATGCGAAGAACGTACATAATGGTCAGGTAGTATCTGTTAACATTTGGTTACCGGAAGTCAAGCTTTAAGAATATGAGCGCAATGAAATTCATCGCGTAGAATGTTCTAAATTCTATCATCCCTATATAGACGTGGAATATGTTCCAACCGTGAGGATCGTGAATAAAACTATGGACACCGTAACGATTAAATGGTCGCAGCCACCGCCAGAGCTCCGGCAAAGCATCGATGCCTACCTGATATCAGTGGAAAGCGGCAACGAGAAGGAGAAAAATTTTCGCTGGCAGAAGTTTAAGGCTGCGGACGGTGATGAAGCAATCGTCCGCCTCTCGCCTTCGATCAGCTACGATCTGGTGGTCCGAGCTTGTTTCGGAGATTTCTGCCCCGACCGACGTGCGAGTGACGTCGTGAAAGGAGTGACGACCGACGACACAGGTAATGATCGAGTTCACTTCTCAGACTCCGCGTGACGGAAATGAGGTTCGCAATCGTCGCGCAAATGATTTTCCGGTTGTTTCGCCGCGAAGCACCGCTTGGGTAAAGTTTACCCGGTACGCGGTACTGGCACATTTTCATTGGAATCTCTTTTCAGCGTTAACTTCGTCGAAGATCCCTCGTAATCGAAACTCTTGTGACGATGATTCATTTTTTATCGGAAAGTCGAGGTCAAACAGTATCACGAAGTCAGTCCGCAGTCCACTCGGCCACGACGTCCTTTTGTTCGAAGCAAACCGAATGGTCTACATAATCAGTGACCTCGAGATTTCTGATTAGATGAATTGATTTCTTTTCACCGTCGTCTCACCAACACACAAATCAAGCTGTAGCATGAATACGTGAGGAGAAGTTTTGTAACACCATCCTGGAAAATGTCATTTTCGACTATGCCTATATTCGATGCGCTCTATTTTCCACTGCGGACTGGCGTTGGTCTGCCTCAGAAATAACACTTTCCTACGCATGTGTTACAATAAATAGCTTGTCTAGCTAGTGCGGGAAGGTGATACCTGCCTCGTGTAACTAAACGTCACACTCGTTGGATATCGCCTGCTCCACGTACAGGCTACTCAATATACTCTTGTGCGTACTCTCATGTGAGAAAGGTCAAATCGGAATTATCTGTTAAACTTGAAATTCGTGGCTGAGTATTGACAGTTCCAGCAGTTGACGAAATTTAGAGAACAGTGGTTATATTTTTTGGACACGGCGTTATACAGCAACAGCAATAAACCTCGCGTAAACCTCAAATTATGACTAAACTACAATGAGAAAGCGGAACTCGGTGCGAAATGTAACAGAGTCAATGTACCTACCCGTCCAGTCAGACACTCCGTGATTAGACATCTGCAAGTCACTGTAAACTGTGGCAGAGTTGGAAAATCTAAGCGAAGAGAACTTTACGTATTTCTGTTCCTTCTCTGTCTTTCACAGCTCTGTTAGTCGGAAATGAGTAGGATGTTTGTGTATTCAATAAGTTCTTCTTCACGTTTCTTTCTTTGGGCGGCTCCCAAGACTGACGATGATAACGTGGTGAGGTTGCAATACCATTTTTTTCCATCACACGGGCATAGAAAGCGGGTCGGTAGTCGCCAATTTCATTCAAGTATTGTAAGGTTGGATTCGCGCATGCGGAGTTCACAATTGCTTCACGTTCGTCCCTTGGGATATCACTTTCGCCCTAATGGAGAAGAAATTGGCCATTCGCGTCCCGCAAAACTACCATGCAAGGCCCGACCACTCTTCACGCACTTGTTATGAAAACTATCGTGTGTGACACGGAACGAAAGTTGATGATCGCAACTTTCGTCCCTCGTTACATAATATTCTATTTTTACGCTATTTCTTTATATAACAATCACGGCCAAAATGCAATTAGAAGATTAAATATCCTACAACGTCATGTCGGTATAGAATTCGACAATGAACCTGAACCATACGACTTCACAGCTGGCGGAAAACATTTGGGAGCGAGACAAGAACCGCAATTTGACATGATGTCTTCGGTACTGACAATGAACGTAACTCGAGATGCGGAAAATACAACAGTAGGCAGCGAAGCCTCCTTTACTTGCAGCGTCAGTGTTCAGGGATACGAGGGTTGGTGGATGACGAAAGGGGAACGCGTTACTTCTTCCAGTGATTATGACGGTGGGATCGACTGGACTATAATTGTCGGAGATGCTGAGGATGGAAACACTCGCGATTACACCTGCGTGGCGAAAATGATCAAGGATTCGCACGCTGGTGGAAGAATGCTCGTCACGGTGATACGTAAGAGCCACTCTGTGATAGTTGCATGGAAAAAATGACACAGTAAATTGTACTCTCTGAGTCAAAACAACTTGTGGATTGGTGTAAATAATGTAGACTACTGGACATACCGGGTTACATTTCGAGACGCTGTGTCCATTCGGTATTTTTATTCTAGCACCCGCAGAAGAATTGATTGTAGGAGTTGAAATCGTGTATGCGAAATCGAGCGAGCCGACAGCGCTGTTGTGCGATTTCTTCGGACACGGACGATCGAACTTTGAGTGGCGAGACGCCTTCTCGCTCTACAATCGTGAATTAGTCGGCGTCCCCGTTACATCGAATCTTAACAGGACTCACGTGAGGATGATGTTGTATATTGCGGATACCTCTAACGCATACCCTCATGGGAAATACGGATGCGAGGCAATGAATTACAGATTGCCGAGTATGATAGGTTTGGTTCGACTCGAAGTCTCCAACAAATCACCACTGCAACTCAGCGCCAGTGTCATCGGGTCGAAGCTCGTTTATTTACGCTGGTTCGACAACAAAACTCGAGGAGACACGCATCTGATACGATTTTCAGAAAACGATTCTCTTGAACGGGAAAATGTATTCTCGGTGCGAGGTGAAGAGAGCAAGAAATATAAGGGCTACGTTATAAGGCAGTTGACACGCGGCACTTTCTATTGGTTCGAACTTGTTGTGATCAGCGCGGGAAGAAGACTCGCAAGCACTTACTCCGGACTTATTACGCCCGCGGAAAGAGGTAAGTGCTTGGACCATATGTAAGCGATGCATATCGAAATGAAGTTCATCCTGACTGATTCGGAGACTCTGAAATGGGACGAAGAAACTCAACAAAATGGAAAAATGTCCATCATTTCGTCTAGTTTGACACGATGGAATCTGTAGGGAGCATCCTGTGATGTGTGTACCGTTAATAAAAATTTGTTTCTTCCACAGACCTTACATATTTTCCAAACATCACTGTGACATCGAAGGCGACAAATTCCATAATTATAGAATGGCCAAGCCTACCAAAAGAGCTACGCGCTCACATACAGCTGTACCGTATATCAGTCAACTATACGTACGATGGAACAGAAATTGTTCATTCTAATTATACTACGGCAACTTATTACAACTTTCAACAACTTTATCCTTCAACCAGTCACAACTTGGAAGTACGAGCCTGCTTCAACGAATTGAGTACGGATTGTTATTCGAGTGACGTTCGGAGAGGAGTTTTCACAGAAAGCATAGGTACGTATTTAAAATGATTGTAAAAATATCGCAAGAGCAATAATTTTCTGCTATCTGTATTAAACTCTTACTGCACAACAAATGCGCTAAACTTTGACGAATTTATTCTCCAGAAGTGGAATCCGGGACACAAGTTGAAGTATGGCTACCACTTACGGGAATTTCCTTTCTCCTCGCCATTCTAGGAGCCTGGCATTTTTACAAGAAGGTTTTGATGAAAATGACCAGCATCTTTCTGCGAATCGTACGACTAATAAACTGTTGATACTCTTGTGTTTTAGGCTCAGAAGCGAAGGATTTTAAGAGAACGACTTGCATATTTCTACACCGAGAATCCGACTTCTTTCAATCCGGAACTTTCCATGAATGATCAGGCAGATTTATTGCCCTACGACAAGGAATGGGAATTTCCACGAAAGCTTTTGAGACTCGGTATTTATCGATATTATTATCTCTATGACGGAGAAGTTTCAATCCGTAACGATTAAGAATATATCGTAGTCAGATGAGCATGCCGAATCTACCCCTGCGTAGTTCTCTATCGTTATTTTGGGGATCATTTTGGTATCAGATGAAAATACTTGACCTCAAATTCGAGCTCTTGATTTTATACGGTTTTCGAGTTTTTTTGTTTCGTTTTCTTTTTTTTTCCACATTCCTGATAATAAAAATTACCAAATAGTGATTTGTAGTCGAATAATTGGGAGCAAAAGCAGTGAAAATATACTTTCCTCGCGATTTTCAAATCAAAAGCCAATTTCCTTAATATAAATGCAACTCGAGTGAATTTTCAATCAACGTTGTTTCGAAACATGCAGTCACCGAATTTCAACAATAAATATCTTTTATACTCCTCCATGCTCCGAGATCCTCACGATTTGATGAAATATTGCGTGAGAGAAATTTAAAACCGATGTCTTTTCGGAAAGTTTGGTGCATACACGAACTAATATTATTTCAGTAATTGAAGATTATACTCATAAATGATAATTTTTTTGACAATAAATGCGTATCTACTACGGACGTACCAATAATAATCGAAAATATCTGAAATAAACCAAGTAGAAGTAATCTCCGTCACTGTCCTCAATAGTTGCCAGACAGTTTTCTGTATCATTGCAAACATGTCTCAAAACTTCCGCTTGTTTCACAAGTTTTTACAAACATCTAGCATGTGATATACGATAAACTATCGCTGCTGTGTAAGAACAACAACCAGCCGTACGTCCACCGTTTGCACAATCACAGAATTATGTCTTTGCATCGATATGTCGAGATTTGAATTGTATTTTAGGAATCATTTCAGCTGTTTTTACGTAGCGGAGGCGAATATTATGATCTTTATCCATTATTATCTATCATATGCTAGATAGTTGTCTAAAGTTGTGACACTGGCGGAAAGTTTCAGCGGTGTTGATTATACAGGGAACTTTGTAGTAATTACCGACAGTAGGGACGACGATTCGTTCCATTTGATTTCTTTCACATATTTCTTAATGTTGTTGGTATATCCGTAGTATGATACAGGTTCGTTTTTAAAAAACTTGTTATTCGTATAATCTGTTACGGAAAAAAATTGAAGAAATTCCCGAATACAAAAAAGTATAAAAAAAAGTTTTCTATTCAAGTTTGGTAATTGCATGTATCAAAAAACACATTTGAGAAAATTATTCCAGTTTTATTTATGGTTTGGAAAATCGCCTTTATATTTGAAACTCACGATGAAAATGTGTTTTCATATCTTTAACTCCATTTCGAGTATTGTGAAGTGAGTATTTAACTCTGTCGCGCTTTTCTGAGACGCAGATCACATTTGAGGGCTTTGTGTTTATTGCATGGACTAGCATTTAATCTTTCCACCCTGTAGACGAGGAACTGGGAAGTGGCTCGTTCGGAATAGTCTGGAAAGCCAGGGCGAAAACGATTCGTCGACCCGAGGCGATTTCGGTAGTTGCAGTCAAGACGGTCCGACCGACAGCCGGCCTGCGCTGCATGAAAGCTCTTCTTCGCGAACTCAAAATTCTCGTCTATCTCGGTCACCATCCGAACATCGTCAGCCTCCTCGGTGCCTGCACTAAGAATCTTGATTTTGGTAGGTGTTTCTACGTATATCAATTCTTTATCCCGATCCTGCTGACCCGCGTTAGCGATGATTCGTGAACTTGATTAATACCATCGTCACCGACAGGCCAACTCTTGGTCATCGTGGAATTTTGCCGCTTCGGGAACCTGCACGACCATTTGTGGCGCTGCAGGTCAAAGTTCGTCGACGAACTGGGTACCGACTCCAAAGAAATCCCTGATTCGAACTCTGATGATGATCCGATCGACGTCAGAAACCGTAGGTGAGCTATTTTATCACGTAAGTAGCTGAGTCTCGAGTGAACCCAAGAATCACCTTGGAATCGTGGAACTGTATAGCCATTGGTCAGAGTTTATAAAAAAATCGAGGACGTGACTCATTATCACAGTGGTTTTCTGGAACCTCCTGGCCCTAAATTCTCTCGTCACGGGCACTTCGTTACAATAATGAGTTACACCAGCTCCTTAAGGCGAACTCTCAACAATCACTTTTAGGCATACATGCGTTGCGGCCGTAGCTTGAATCGATTGTGTCCTGACTGCAGACAATTCCTCTTGTCTAGTGTCTCAACTTCGAGTAGTACCAACTCAGCATCGCGTTGGGAAGACGCCATTTTAGCAGTGGAACATTTGAGTGATAGCGCCGATCAACCGGGTACGGGTGAAGGGGCGAGAGATTCGGTCACCGGAAACAAGTCACAATTACTGGAACTTGAACCACCAACCAAGTACCCGGGTGATTTTACGAATGCGGAGTTGGATCCGGTTCGCACGCGAGACTTGGTGTCTTGGGCTTGGCAGATTTCACGCGGAATGCAATATCTTGCTGCCAAAAAGGTTGACGTCAGGAATTTACGACTGGGATTATTGCACGACACGATTATTGCCTTTCAGTTTCACCGAAAACAATTTGACCCGTTGACCCTCTTCAGGTGCTGCACGGTGACTTGGCAGCGAGGAACGTATTGCTTTTGGAAGATAACGTCGTAAAAATATGTGACTTTGGCCTGTCCAAGTCTCTCCAGGAGGACGACCAGTACAAGGACGAGGGAAACGATCCTCTTCCCGTCAAGTGGATGGCCATCGAATCCCTCAGAAACGGGATATTTTCGGTGAAATCTGACGTCTGGTCTTACGGAGTCTTGTTATGGGAATTGTTTTCGCTCGCCAAAACTCCTTACCCCGAAATTAACCCCCAAGACATGTGCGAAACACTTGTCGGTGGTTATCGAATGGAGCGGCCGAAGTACTCACCCGAGACTATGTGAGTATCTCTGTTTCTGTTCGACCAAACATTGCTGAATTCACTTTTCAAACCATTTAACCCGACGATTGTCACAGCTATCGGACGATGCTGCAATGCTGGGAAGCGAATCCGTCAAAACGACCCACGTTTGTGGAACTTGAGCACAGCATCGGTAATTTGATGGAGGAGAACGTAAAATTGGTGAGTCGAAAACTTGTGGTCAACACGTTCAATATCCTTCAACTACACATCGCATCACGTGATTCTGTAAACCTGCAAATAGTCTCTGAAGTCACGTTGCACAAGTATATCAGCCCTCGACGATCTACTGGGTCACGTGTGACACTCTATTTCCCGCTACTCGAAAGTTATGGGAAAACGGAATGATCACCGGACTCGGGAAACATGTCCGATTCTCACACGAGTAAATGTTTCAGCATTATGTCCAATTGTATACTCGGCGTGAAAGGGCGTATGCTCGCATTACGGAATTACGGAATAAACGGGACCCCGAGAATCAGGATCCGATCCCCCCGGATCCAATCGAACCGACGGATGCCAGTCAAGGTGAGCGATTATATTGTTTGATAAAGTTAAGTTAAAGCGGTAATTTTGTTTTGCGTATCTTGCAAATCAATAAAGTACTTCTTCAATTTGTATCGCACTAATATCACATAGCCTCGAGTGTAATAAGACAGTGGACTGATTCTCAGATGGAAACGATTTCTCAAACAATGTACCGAAGAGCGTTGTTTGAGACTGTGCGAATCTATTCTAACCAACTTCTTCCGAAGCGATCCGATTTATCTTACTCCATGTTGCATACAGCTTCATTGGCTCGCAAAGTCTTTTCTCGCACGTATCTATTCCAAAATAATTGCAGATGAAACGACCGAGAGAACCCCATTCCGGATGCGGTTTAAGCAGTTCTTTTGCCGGAGGTAAATGAACGAGAATTACGTCAAATGAGTCAGGGTCATGACATTGCAGGCACGCTGTAGAAGAGGAAACAGAAATAACCAGCCCCTAAACTGATTATACGGAAATGGTTGGAAAAAAACGGCAGGGAATGAAGTCGTTCAAAATGTCACACCTCTCTCCACTCACTGACGAATTACGATAGTAGTATATTTTAAATAGTTTTTATAAATAATAAAATCATATACTGAAGAATCAATCAACTGGACGTGATTGCAAATATAATAGAAATTGAAGTGAAATGAGTTACTTTCTTCCACTTACAAACTCACGGCATACGTGAATATTTACTGAATATCAATTGAAACATCTTCCTCTCGCAATCAATCAATCTCCATCACCCGTTTTTCCTTGTCCCATCATTTCGAATGAATGGTTCTCTTGACGGTCCGCACACAAATTCATTCTTCAGTTTCTTCCGATTTATAACCTGCCATCTACTCTTTGAAAACCTTATTCAAAAGACGATAAAAAATCACAGAAGCAGTTTCAATATAAAATTGCTAGAAAATCAGAAAAATCAGAAATACAAAAGATATCAATTCGGTAGCTACGAGGTTGCTCAACGATAATTTTTACGAAATTACTTATTCAACGAAATTACTTATTCAACGAAATCATGCAGTCACACGACAGCTCACAGCAACTCGATGTTCGTGGAACATGACTCACAAAGAAACTGGCATCACTCGATGCAACCGAAAACGATAATTAAGAAGCCTTACCTTCGGCGGCGACGTCAGCGAACAAGCACTGATTTTAAATTAAAAGAAACTAAGCGATAGCACAGAAAAGCGAGAAAGAAGGTGATGGAAGTTGAAGGAAAGGAAGAAGCTCACGGTAGAGCAAAACGATAGAGGGAAAAGAAATTAAACGGTAGCGCTAGAACAAACGATAGCGATAGTACGATAGCGGTGAGGAAGAAGGTCAAGGAAAATCAGTGAAGGGAAATCTCTCGGCGTAACAAGCGATGGCGTCTGCGGAAAATTCGTTGAAAACAATTCATCGAAAAGCAATTCGTCGAGAACAATTCATCGAAAACACAATTCGTCGAATCACATTTCGTCGAAAACACAATTTGTCGAGCACAATTTGTCAAATCACAATTCGTTGGAATAACTTGGGCTACCGGAAAGGCTAGAATAACTTCGGCTACCCGAAAGGTTAGAATAACTTCGGCTACCCCGAAACCACAACACACACGAGGGTACGAACAACGCGGAAGGTGTCAGTGGCACCCGAAAGGTTAGAATAACTTGTGCTACCTGAAAGGCTCGAATAACTTCGGCATTTTGAGCACATTGACATTAAAAACTGGAAGAAAAAATTTTCGACGAATTGTGTTTCGACGAATTGTGATTCGACGAATTGTTTTCGACAAATTGTGTTTTCGATGAATTGTGTTTTCGATGAATTGTTTTCGACGAATTGTGCTTTCGATGAATTGTGTTTTCGATGAATTGTTTTCGCCGAATTTTCCGTAAATCAAGCGATGGAGGTGTTAGCAAAGCTGTCTTTTGGCGAGTTGAGCGTAGAATGGGCTGAGTCCGGATGACACACCTCGCCGTTGTCGTCATGTGATTCTTCTTCCCTGTGATTGGTCGTTTGTTCCCCACCACAATTAGGTCATCCCTCTGTCGCGAACATCGGCTATGACGTGGTCGTACGTTTTCGACGATCACCGCTAGATGTTGCATGATGTTCGTCCTTTCGTCGTTGGCACCAAAACAGAGCGATTCTGTAACTGGTTAACGCAAGTAGCGCTAGCGTTAGCATTTCACGCTTTTGCTACGCCAATGCTTAGCCCCGTAAACACCCGCGCACCACAGCTAGTACCAATGTGTGGTGAAAAATTGCGAATCTATGCTCATTCCATGCTCATTCCGACGCGCCAACTAGCGGAAACTTCAACCCGAACGAAGTACAGGCATGCTTAGCAGACGAAAATACCCTAAGCACGTAATGTCAGCGGTAGGACAGCGTTAAATGGTATTGTCATTATTAACGAGACTACTTACTGCGAGATTAATAAATTTACCTACCTCTTAAATAGGCGTTTATCGCCATCTCACATGTTTCAACTTTTTCGTTGGTCATTTTTGCCAATTATGCCATCATAACACTAATTTCCATTCAAACCATTTTTTCTACTAATGAATCAACCGTATGTAATTATTTTTTTTCTAATTGACAATTCTAAATTTCGTAAAGTTACCACCAATTTCCGACTGTGCGTTACGCGAATTGAAATCGCAAATCAATCATTTACCCAATTATGACGCATTTTTTTTTTCTAATTTTTTTGCCGCGTAAATTTTCAAACAATCATCATCAAAAATTCAATGAAATCTATTATCATTGGATTTTTTCAATAGTTAATTCATTTTCATCTCAATTTTACGCAGTCAAGTGCAAAAAATTGTATAACATAATAATACAATCATTATTGATAACATTTTCTTATGCTATGTTCATATAACACAGTTCCTTTAAGTACAATTTCAATTCAATTTTTCATTTCGAATTATCTTCGGAATTATCATTGTACATGTAACTAAAACCACGAATTATTATAATCATGATTATGATTATTATAGTGATTTATGATAGCAATGATGATAATTGTTGAAATAAGTCTAGATCCGTACCTGTCGGATTATCTATGAGTACTGTTATGTTTACATATTACCATGTTTTTATGAGCGATAGATAGATAGATAGATAGATAGATAGATAGATAGATGGATAGATGGATAGATGGATAGATGGATAGATGGATAGATGGATAGATGGATAGATGGATAGATGGATAGATGGATAGATGGATAGATGGATAGATGGATAGATGGATAGATGGATAGATGGATAGATGGATAGATGGATAGATGGATAGATGGATAGATGGATAGATGGATAGATGGATAGATGGATAGATGGATAGATAGATTCGTATATTTAGCTCTGGGGGTTAACCCATAAGAGCTTGCAGCATATGTTACAGAAAGAAGTGTGACAATGTTCTAGTACAGCGTTCGATAGTTCGATACAGCGATACGAAGAGGTGACTGCAAAATCGAGTCACTCTCGTACGAAGCACCGCATGGCAAACAGGAAAGCCATTACGTTGTCACTAAATCTAATATTATAAATAAAGTATAATAATCATATATATAAAATATACAGTGTGGTGTAGTTGAAAAGAAACCTTCCACCATATCCGCAACCTTTACATTTTAACAATAATGATTTAGAATCTTTAAAAATTAGGAAAAAAATCGTAAACACCATAAATAAGGACCATCCGTGAAAAAAACAAATTCTTCGAAACAGTTTCCAAAGTTTAATTTAAGCATACAAATACTCCCGTTATAATTTCAGCTCTTGATATTAACATTAAGAGGTTCCGCATCGCACTGTTCGATTCTCCATAAGAATAACAGGGAAAAACTGATTTTTACTTGTTTTTAAAAGTAGCTAACGACGCACAGTGTTGCGAAATCGATTTGAGCCGGCCAAAAATCTCAACTTAGAATATTCAGATTCCATGATCGTATTCACGATACAATGTTCCAAACACATTTTCTAAGGCACTGTGATAGATTTTCGTTTCAATTTTTCATATTTCTATAATAGAATACCTAAAACCTCGACGAAAACGTATATTATACAACGAGGATAAAGTTTGAAGTTATATATCATATTGTTACAAAGGGTAAAATCACCCGCTTTACCCCCTTTTCTAATGATCTAGTAGTCGGCATGTGACGCAAGAAAACTAAGTCTTCTTATGTCATCAAATGAATAAGGTTGCTGCGTCAACCGCTATTATTGTAAAAACAGATCTGTTTCAGACTTTGAGCTGATAACACGTTCTTTACCCCAAATACATTTTTCTCAAAGCATATTTCTCATTTAGCGCCTTTCAATTGCTCACCTAACTAAGCTTCTTACCCTCGTTTTACTCGTTACGCTAAAAAGTGTAACACTGGTGTCAGAATCGGGATTTAAAGCTTTTCTTTCGTGAGTCAATTCAGTGCGCGAATTTGAAGATGAGTGTCAGTCGTTCGACCCGCTCACGCCGCCGGGAAAGTTGTGGAGATAGCCCCTCACTGAGAGAAGACCTACAAGTTCCCGAGCCAACTTTTGCGGCTCCAGAAGCTGCACCGACGGTGACCCCTGTTACAACACCTTCGACGTCCACCGTCACCGCTTTAGACCTTCTGAAGGTCCTTCAGGCTCAACAGGAAGCAGCTGAGAGACAACGAGAAGCCGCTGAACGACAACGTGAAGCAGCTGAATGTCATCAGCAGCATCTGATGGATGTTCTACGGGGACAACAAGAGGCTCAGACACGTTCGGAAGAACGGTTCCATGATCTATTTACTACGACGATGTCCACCTTCCAGTCGTTACACCAGTCTGCAGCCACACCTCAAAATTCTCCTGTCCTCACGCCTCATCCTTCTCCTCGCCAGGTCTTTTCGGATCAGGCTCCCCAGGATTCAAGGTCTGTCCCTTTTATTAGAGAACTTGACTGTTCTCCGATTTCGAGACCTAGAATAATAACCGAGACCTACTTTCCCGAGCCACCATCAAATGCTCAACCTCATTTCCCACAATCAAATCAATTAGATAATCAGAGAGTATTCCGAGTCCCCTCTCAAACATGTGAAAAACCTATCTGTGCGTTAAAACCGCCTATTTTTGACGGAAAAATTCCGTGGGCTGAATATGAAAGACAGTTCAATACAATTGCTAGACATAATCAATGGGACTCCGCCATGAAAGCTCATAGCCTTGCCTCTTGTCTTAGAACGCCAGCTTTGAACGTATTGACAGCTTTGTCAGAAGAAGAAATTTCTGACTTCGAAAAGCTCAGCTCCGCGTTAAAATTAAGATACGGTAATGATCATTTGACAAAATTATATACTGCTCAATTACAAACTAGGAGACAAGGACGAGACGAAGACCTTGCCTCTCTCGGACAAGACATAGAGCGACTGTCGCGAATAGCTTTGCCAGACCACGAACCGTCACGTAATATTTTAGCGACACAAGCATTTTTAAACGCTATTAACGACCCGGAAGTTAAAATGGCCGTTGGAACGTCGGGTTTAACTTCCTTACGAGAGGCAATGGCCAAAGCTCTCGAGGTGGAGGCCATGCGAAAACAATATTTTGGAGCGGGCAAACTCCGCCAAGTACAGGTGGATGATAACACCTCTATAGAAAAGGGGGTGGTCGCTCGGAAGAGACCAAGTCTCATAACCTGAAATATAATAAAAATTACAATAATAATAGAAATTTTAAAGATAAGAATAGTCGCGGTTCTTCTCAGAGCCACATTAGAAGACCTCAGTACGTCAATGAGAGAGTAGACAATAGGTTTACTACCCTCACTTGCTTGTTTTGCAACCAAAAAGGCCATGACGCCAATCACTGTTTCGCGTTAAAACGCAAAGCAGAGTCTCAGACGCAAAGCTCAAATTCAAACGCTAATAATTGGCGAAATAGTAAAGTAGCCAGGGAAGATAGTCATCAGAATTCTAATCCCGGCACCTCGACCATGGCTATCTCAAAAAACTAGATTCAGATGATTTAGGAGGGCGAAAATCATCGCAGGTTGTTAGAGTAGAAAGCCCTTTTGCGACTCAGTTTTTACTAAGGAGTTTAAGACAGTCTGGTCTTTACGCACGCGGAACTGTCAATGGCGTTGACTGCCTCTGGATAATTGATACCGGAGCAGAGGTAACCGTTGTTCGGTCGGATCTTTTAAAATCTGACGACCAGACTGTTCCCTCTTTATCTTTGCGAACAGCCACTGGAGAGACGACCCCGGTTTTGGGAGAGATTATCGTGCAGATTAACCTTTTCGGATGTATCGACTCTCCACACAAGGTTTTTGTCGCAGATATCGAGGATGAAGGTATTTTGGGTTTAGATTTCCTCACAGCTCACGATTGCGTGATTTCCACCAAGAGTAATTCTCTGACGTCTAACAGCCGCGAAATCCCTCTCTGCTCGAAGAAAAGAAGAGTGTACTGGACTCCTCCAAGAATACGAGAAGTAGAACTCTCCGAAGACAATCATCAAAATCTGCTCCCTTCACATCTAGAAAATCTTTTTGAAAAATCGTCGACCACGCTGGATTTACAACAGAAGGAATCCTTTCAATCTGTTTTATTTAAGTACGCAGATTCTTTTGCAGTAAACAGCGGAGACAAGGGGAGATGTACGTCGGTAAAACACAAAATCGACGTCGGAAACAATCCTCCAATTAAACAAGCTCCCCGGAGACTCGCTCTCAACGGCAGAGAAGAGGTGAAGAAACTCGTTGAAGATATGCTGGCCAACGACGTAATCGAGCCTTCTTCCAGTCCCTGGGCTTCTCCGATCGTCCTGGTCAACAAAAAGGACGGCTCCAAGCGATTTTGCATAGACTACAGGAAGCTGAACGACATAACCAAGAAGGACTCCTATCCTCTCCCCAGAATCGACGAAACGCTCGATCTGATTGCTGGCGCGACCTGGTTCAGTACCATTGATCTTCAGAGTGGCTATTGGCAGGTTGAGATGGATCCCCTGGACAAGGAAAAGACAGCTTTCGTCACAGGACTAGGAGGATTATGGCAATTTAAGGTAATGCCTTTTGGCTTAAGTAACGCCCCGGCTACCTTTGAACGGATGATGGAGACTGTCCTCCAAGGACTCACAGGAAAAATTTGCCTCGTTTATTTGGACGACATAATCGTTTTCGGGAAAGACTTTGAAGAAGTGTACCACCTCAAACAAGTCTTCTCCAGGTTAAAACAAGCAGGGCTAAAGATGAGTCCAAAGAAATGCCATCTGTTCCAGAAAGAAGTCAGCTTCCTCGGTCACATAGTCTCCGCTGAAGGAGTGAAGACCGATCCCTCCAAGATCGAGAAGGTCTCTGCTTGGCCGACACCGACGAACAAAGAGCAAGTTCAGAGCTTTTTGGGTCTCTGTACCTACTACAGACGATTTGTAAAAGGTTTCGCCACGATAGCCAAACCCCTCCATTGTCTCACAGGAATCAAGATTCCATTCGACTGGACTCCGGAATGCGAAGAAGCCTTCAAGAAATTGAAAGAAAATCTTACTTCTTCCCCGATTTTAGCCTATCCAGAGGTCGAATTTCCTTTTATTTTAGATACAGACGCCTATTTGTCAGGGATAGGTGGAGCCTTGTCACAGATTCAGGAAGGTCAGGAGAGAGCGATTAGCTATTACAGCAGAGTCCTTAGTAAAACCGAGAGGAACTATTGTGTAACTCGAAGAGAACTCTTAGCTGTTGTTAAAACCGTAGTCCACTTTCATCATTATTTGTACGGGAGGAAATTCTTGATGAGAACAGACCATGCTTCTTTAAGGTGGTTACTTTCGTTTAAATCCCCCGAAGGTCAGGTAGCTAGATGGATTGAGAGGCTCGGACAGTACGATTTCGAAATTCTTCATCGAGCAGGTTTACAACATGGAAACGCTGACGCTCTTTCTCGAAGACCCTGCGAAAAAACGACAGATTGTAGGCAATGTACTCGCCTTAAAAAATACAGAGATCCTCCTCCTACAATACGGAAGATTTCTTTTAGAGAAAACCTCGAAGATTGGAAAAGATCTCAACAAGAAGATTCTACTCTGTCTCAGGTTAAATCTTAGAAAGAAGCAGAAACTCGCCCAGACTGGCAAGAAATATCCTTAGCTGAGTCTGACGTCAAAATTTACTAGGCTCAATGGGACTCCATTCTTTTAATAGACGGAATATTATACCGCAAATGGGAATCCGCGGACTTGAAAGAGATCAAGTGGCAATTTTTGGTTCCCAGAAATCGAGTTCCAGAGATTCTTGCTCTTTACCACGATTCTCCTGCAGGTGGACACTTTGCCTCGAATAAAACTTTAGGCAAGATACGCGATCGTTATTTTTGGCCACGATGTCGTGCCGAAGTAGAAGACTGGTGTCGGAGATGTCAAGTCTGCACGTCGAAGAAAGGACCTCGAGATGAAGGACAAAGCTCTCCTCAAGTTTACAACGTGGGAGCTCCTTTCGAGAGGGTAGCAATGGATATCCTCGGTCCTCTTCCTATAACCTACAGTGGGAATAAATACGCCTTAGTCATCGCTGATTATTTTACCAAGTGGCCCGAAGTAATTCCACTCGCCAGTCAGGAAGCCTCTACCGTAGCTCAGGCGTTCGTAAAAGAATTTATCTGTAGACACGGAGTACCTCTAGAAATACACACCGATCAGGGCCGAAATTTTGAGTCAAGCCTAATGAAAGAAGTTACTCAAATTTTAGGGGTTAGAAAAACTCGTACTACTCCCCTCCATCCTCAGTCTGACGGCATGATAGAACGTCTGAATAGAACTTTACTCCAATATTTGTCGTCCTTCGTAGAGCAGAATCAGAGAGATTGGGACACCTGGATTCCTTTTTTCCTCCTGTCTTATAGATCTGCGATTCACGAGACGACAAAACAGACGCCCGCTTGTATGCTTACGGGGAGAAATCTTCGACTCCCGTCAGATTTAGAGAAAGGCCCTGTTCCCGTGCAAACTCAACCTCAGACAGATTATGCCTCTGATTTACAACAACGCCCAGAAGAAATTCATAATTTTGCAAGAGAAAGAATTTCTATGGCTTCAGATAAATTAAAAGCTCGCTACGATATACGAGCTAGAGATTTAAAATTTAATCCCGGAGATTCTGTCTGGCTTTTCCAACCTAGAAGACAGAAAGGAAAATGTCCAAAACTCCAACGAAACTGGGAAGGTCCATATTTAATATTTAACCGGATCAACGATGTCGTTTACAGGATCCGAAAAACGCCTCACTCTAAAGAAAAGGTCGTACACCTGGACCGTCTAGCTTCGTTCGAGGAACACACTCGAACGGAATCACCCGGACCTGGAACATCCTCCCAGGTTAGACCACCTTTGAATCAACCCTGAGAAAAGTAAAGAAACTTCGAGTCTTCTTGTTTTCTAGTCTTTGATTGATTGGGAACATAACCTTCCCTTCGGAATTTCACTCCATAAGAAGAAGTCACTTTCTATTATCATCGAAGGGAATATCGGATGCGGGAAGACAACCTTTACTAAAAGATTCTTGTCGGACCCTCAGGTTTGCACCCTATTAGAACCCCTCGATCAGTACCGTGATGTTGCCGGAGTCAACTTATTACAATTGATGTATGAAGACCCAAATAGATATTGCTACCAGTTCCAGCATTACGTTCAACAAGTTATGTACGATAGACATCTTCTTTTAACCTCTCGGCCTGTCAAAATTATGAAAAGGTCGATGTTTAGCGGCGATTGTTTTATCGAAACTCATCGCAGGTTAGGAAATCTTCGAGATTTCGAGGCTCATCTACTCAGAAAAAATTCCGCTCTTCTCATTCAAGCGTTCCAACTCGGAGTAGATTTAATAGTTTATTTGCGAGTTTCCTCAGAAACCTCTTTTGTTCGGATTAATTCTCGTGCACGCAAGGAAGAAACAGAGATTCCTCTGCAATTGCTTAGAACTATTCAAGAAGTTCATGAAGATTGGTTAATTAGAGGCATTTTT
This sequence comes from Diprion similis, assembly GCF_021155765.1. NCBI lineage: Eukaryota > Metazoa > Arthropoda > Insecta > Hymenoptera > Diprionidae > Diprion > Diprion similis. Next base: position 16,364,432 of record NC_060105.1, on the reverse strand, counting down.
TCTTCCTTACCTGCCCCCGTGATAGTTATCGATGCAGAAAATACGACTGAACAGATCTATTTAGATTTTACAGAAAGACTACTCTCCAATCTCTACTAATTAACACAATAACAAAGAACATATGAAATTTTATTTTATTTTATTCAAAGATTTTTTAAAATATGGGATAATTCCATGATTTTTTTTATCGAATCTTTAACCTCCTCACAAGATTCACAAATGTTAGTATTTCTTTCCAAGGTGATTAGTTCCTCATCACAATCCATACATTTTGGTCCATCTCCTCCAAAAGTGATATGAATACATAGTTCTTTAATTTCTTCTATTGGAACTTCGAAATGGAAACTATAAAAAAAAAAATTCGAAGTATTGAAAGATGAAGAATCCTTATTCTTTCGAGAATTTGTCTTCAAGACTTACAATCTTAATAAGCAGCGTCGACACCTTATGCCGCATTCCCTCCGAACATGAAAAGCATTTAGTTGCCCACATTTTAATTTAGCCCATTCTTCTGCGAATTTGGTTTCTATAATCTCAGCAGAAATTTCGTTGAAATCGGAAATTAAAAACTTTTTTACTAAAATAGCGGCGTTAATGAAATTATGTCTCGACATTTTTCGGCAGACTGGAGGATTCAAGTTCTGTTTTGAAGAAGCTTTTGTTCTCGCGTCGGTTTTTGTCTTCTTCTAGAAGATTCTTCTCATAAATCGAGTTTTGTATCAGATTGGCTCTGATTTCTTTGTGGTTTGAACAGAGCCGCGATTGTTATTTTTCATGGTCGATAAGCGATTATTTGATTTTCACATTTTTCTAACCCATGTGTCAGTTTTTGTCAGCACTTTTTCAGGTTGTTTTATGACGTAACCTGATTTTCCTTTACCTTCTCCTGGTATTTGAGGATGACTGAAGGCCCCAATTTTAAAGAAACACTCAACGATAATCCAGATAAGATCGTTTATTTTCTCTTTTAAAAATAATAAAATTTATACGATCCGTGCTTTTCTCAAATTCGCTTAGCGAATTCGGATTGGTCTGCCTTCACTCACGTTTGTCCTCCCAATCTAGGGTGTGCAGTTTCCGAAAGAATTCGGGACCGGCTCGCCTCCTTTTCCTCTCCTGTTCCCGTGGTCCTTTTCCCGAATCATTTTGACCAAATTTGGATTTTCCTGATTTCCGGAATTTGAAACTGGCCGCTCCTTCGGATTTTACACGAAGCTATACACTACACACTTTTTACTCTGACCTTTGTGAAAACACGGCACATAAAATTTTGAAAATTCAGTTCAATGCTCGACTATCTGCTCAAGGTTTTCTGTGGTTTACCTTGAGACTGTGGGCAAATGCCAGATAGCAGAAAGGGAGTCTTTGAATTTTTAGAGCCACAGCTCCGACTCACCTTCGAGCGTCGTATGCTAGATCAAGATCATTATTGTTTCAATTTGTTCGAGTCGGGACGACTCTTTTCCTCAGAGGGGAGTAGTGTTACAAAGGGTAAAATCACCCGCTTTACCCCCTTTTCTAATGATCTAGTAGTCGGCATGTGACGCAAGAAAACTAAGTCTTCTTATGTCATCAAATGAATAAGGTTGCTGCGTCAACCGCTATTATTGTAAAAACAGATCTGTTTCAGACTTTGAGCTGATAACACGTTCTTTACCCCAAATACATTTTTCTCAAAGCATATTTCTCATTTAGCGCCTTTTAATTGCTCACCTAACTAAGCTTCTTACCCTCGTTTTACTCGTTACGCTAAAAAGTGTAACACTATTAACGCGAAGCTGGATGGATTTGGAGAGCAGCTTTAAAAGGTTACTGCTGAGGTTGCTTCGCTTTGTGTAGATTTTGAGGCGCTCAACACTGCTCAGGAAGCAACTAATCTTAAAGTTGATGCTGTTGAAGCGGTGGTAGATGATCTTCAACATCGGCTTGTTGCTGTTGAGTCAAAGCCAGCTGAAGCTAAGCTGTCTGCGGCTGATGAAGCTGTTCTATTACGCGCAGCTTGCGAGCAAGTGTCCAATCAACTGGTCGTCAGCGGTTTGCCTGAAGTTGAAGGAGAAGATATTAAATCGCTTTCTAGATCTCTCATCGGAGCGCTTGGTGTCACGCTGGATGAGGATGAGCTTGTTGATGCTCTCAGGATCGGTAAGAGGCGTCGTGCTGCAGGATCTCGTCGTAGCGGTCTAGCTGGGCCGCGCACAATTGTTGTTGCTATGAAGAGTAAGGATGCTTGCAGGAAGGTTATTGATGCCAAGAAGGGACAGCGCGACTTTAATGCTAAGCAGGTGGATCAATCTTTGCCTGACGTCAAGGTATATGGTAACCTTCGTCAACCTGCCCAACTTCACCAGCTTAAGGATCGTGTCATAAAAGCATTTCCGCGTGTAGACCGCAAGCACATTTGGATATCCGATGGTGCTGTTTTCCTTAGGAAGTCGCAAGCTGATCGGCCGGTTAGAATTTCGCCGTCCACGGACCTGAAACGACTAGCCATTTAACTATTTGGGTCTCCTACAACGTTACTTGCTGTTAATAATACAGAATTTGCTGTTCTCAACGTCTGCTCACTTAATGCTCAGTCTCTAATGGCGCATTTCTGCGAATTTAAAGAATTTTTTAGAGTCAACCCGTACCACGTAATTGGAGTCGTCGAGACTTGGCTTTGTGATGCGATCCCTGATCACCAAGTTGTGTTGCCAGTATATGTGCTGCTGCGTGTTGATCGGCATAGCAAGCGTGGAGGCGGAGTCGCAGTCTTTGTACGAAAGGAGCTCAATGCTCGTCTTCTTAGTTCGTCAATTGGAGCTGGAGATGCGATATTGCCAGAGTACCTCATCGCAGAAGTTTGGGGCCCATCTCAGCATAAGATCTTAATTGCTATTGTTTATCGACCGCCAAAAGCAGGCTACATGTGTACGTTTGAGGATGACTATATAGCTAGGATGGTCAACTATAAGTTTGCTTGTGTTCTTGGCGACTTCAATGCTGATCTCTTAGTCAACAACGATAAGGCAGTTAGATTACGAGACTTTTTTGTGAGAACTGGTATGAGTATTGTGCCTTTGCAGCCAACTAATCACACTGTCGATGCAAACACCTGGAATGATGTTTGCGCAGTTAGTCATCTTGCTGCTCTTGAATCGTGGGGCCAGTCAGGTTAGCCCTTTCTTTCCTCGCATGACCTGATTTACTTCTGTCTCAAGTATAAACATCCAAAGCCCGTTAGACGGCTTGTGAAGTGTTTATCGTGGAAGGAAGCTGATTTTGCTGCCGCGGCGGAGATGGTTAACTCGAGACTGCATGAGCTAGACGAGTATGTTGGTGGTACACTGCGATCTTTAGACTCACGTCTCATTAAGCTGAATAATTTATTTAAAAATGTTGTTGATCAGTGCGTTCCTGTGCGTGAGTTCGTTGCTAAGCGTAGCCCGGCTCCATGGATTACGCAGGAGCTAAGAGACATTCGCAGAGATCGTGATAGGTGCTACCGGCGATTTAAGAGAAGTCGTCATCGTCAGGCTTGGGAAGACTATGTTACATCGCGGCGTCAGGCTCAGTCGCTCTGGAAAAAGTGTCAAGCAAGTTATCTTCAATCAATGTTCAATCGTGCTGGGCATACGAAGCAGTTTTGGGTTGAAATGGACAGGCTTGGGTTGACAGCAACGTCTGCTAAGTTGCGTGATGCCTTGCGTTTTAGTGTTGAGGATTTAAATGACTATTATGCTACAATAACTGGAGGCCGTAAGCTTCCGTCGCTAGACGAAGTGATAGCAGGCTTGGCGAGGCCAGGGGGCGGTGTTCTGTTCTCATTTGCTCGTGTTGACGCTCGTGAGGTTGCGAAGTGCATTTCACTTGGGACTTCGCGGGCTGAAGGTGTTGATGGCATCTCAGCTCATGTGCTGAAGACATTCAAGGTTCTGTTTGGGCCGCTGATCACAGATCTAATTAATTCATCGTTGCACAGAGGGTGCTACCCGACGCTTTGGCGATCGTCGCTTATTACGCCGATACCCAAAGCTCGCAGCCCGCAGACTGTAGCTGATATGCGTCCGATATCGATACTATGTGCAATGTCTAAGGTCTGTGAGCGCGTTGTGCTGGATCAGATTATTCGTTTTCTTAATGACCATGATGTGCTGGATCGGTGTCAAACGGGCTTTCGGCCTGGTATGGGTACGCAGACTGCTGTGATTAAGTTTGTTGATGACGTGCGGTGTGGCATAGATGAACAGTTAGTTACGTTGGCTGTGTTTATTGACTTGACGAAAGCGTTTGATTCTGTTGATCATCTGCTCTTGCTGCGTAAGCTTCATGCATTTGGTTTCGCGTATGAAGTTGGATGTACCTTTATCTATCGGGAAGAAGGCATGCAGTGAGAGATGGTGATAATGTTTCCACATGGCGTGAGTGCTCCACTGGTGTACCCCAAGGTAGTGTACTTGGCCCGTTGCTTTTCTCATTGTTTATAAATGATCTCCCCAAGTGTTTAAGGTATTGCAGTCATCTTTTCTATGCTGATGATGGCGCTATTTACCTTACGTGTAAGCTCACTGAGCTAAATAGCGGTATCGAAAGGATGAATGAAGATCTTGTGGCTGTGACTATGTGGTGTCAGCGTAACAAGCTGAAGATTAATGCTGGGAAGACTAAGGCCATGATCTTGGACAGTGCATTCAATGTGAACTCAGTTGGGCTTGATCAGATCCCAAGACTTATTTTAGACGGTAAAGTGATTGAGTACGTGGTCAGCTTCAAGTACCTCGGAGTTATGCTTGACCCAAGGTTGTCGTGGACAGGCCAGGTTGCGAAGACGTGCAGCTCGGCGTCGAGAATATTGTATCGCCTTCGTCATTCCGTCAATGACTTAAATATCCCTCTGAAGCGGCAACTTGTTACTAGTTTAGTTCTTCCTGTCTTCGACTACTGTGCAGCTGCCCTTACTAACCTAAACTTAAACCTTGAGAAGAAACTGACAGTTGCACTGAATAACTGTGTGAGGTTTATACTGCGCAAGCCACTTGGGGTGCACGTCAGCGGGCCCAGGCTTGACCTGGGTTGGCTCGCGCCGCACAATCGTCGGCTGTATCTTTTGGGCTGCATCTATTACGGAATGCTGGCCATGAATAAGAATGCTCTCTTATGTGAGCGTCTAAGAATGCTCTCTTATGTGAGCGTCTAAGAATGAACCACAACATAGCCAGGCATAGAGACAATAATCGTACTGATACGCTCATTGCACCAGTTCCGCGCACATCCACCTTCCAGCGCTCTTTTCTTGTTTTGGACACTTTTTTCTGGAATTCTTTGCCGCCGGCTATCACGACCGCTTCATCTCCAGAAGTGTTCAAGACGAGTTGCTACAATTATTTGCTGACTATTGAGCGTGCCGAAGTAGTGAGTGCGTTGTCTTGGTTGCTAGCTGGCTGTTTGAGAAGACGCTTGTGGAGTCAGTGCAATTATCTTCTTTTTATTTTTATTTATTATATATGTAAAGAAAATGTATTTCTTTAATTTGTATGATGCCGCGCTCCTCTGCGGGTAAGGTAGAGACCGTCCTTTACGGGGGAGAGAAGTGTCAAAGATAAAAGAAGAGCACATGGTCTAAAAAGGAAAGCCAAGAGAGACAAAGAGAAAAACATAAACATAATCTGAAAAAAGGGATCGATTGGTTGAATAATAAACGTTAATTGTCGTTTCTTTGCTTTCAGGTAAGAGTTACTGTACATAGTGTAAATAAGACATTAAAATAATCAAATAAACACTTTGTTTTCAGAGCAACGCAACGTCGTATTATTCACGGGTTGATTTCCCTAACCCCATAGAAATAGATCTTATATATATATTTATTTTTTTATTTATTTTTATTTTTTTTTATTTTCATGTTTATTTTATCATATATTCTATTGTTCTCTGGCTTTCTCTCGTAGCAAAAATGACGTTGTGAGACCAATCAATATCAATATTAACATCAACGCTATTTTCAATGTTAACATTGTGCTAGTTTTAAGTTTAAAACATGTACACTCTGTATACCTTTTTCGTTTTTTTGGGCTCTTGGCCGTTAGAGGACTTTGTCCTACGGTCTCGATAATAAATTACATTACATTACATCACATTACATTACATTATAACTATCATCATCATTATAATTATCATTATCACTGACAACGAAAGCAAATGCAAGATATTGACGACGACGAAGACAAAATGTAATTTTTTTTTCTCAAGAGGGAAGGCCACGCCATGTTGACGGCCAAAAAGAAACATTTGGGATAACTAGTTAACAAAGGAATTAAATATACGTATTTTATCATAATAAATCATAATAATAATGATAATAATGATAATTATAGTAACTCGATAGTGAGAACGATAATGATATTGATAATGATAATTATAATGATTGTAATTGTAATTGTAATTTATTATCCAGGCCGTAGGACAAAGTCCTCTAACGGCCAAAAGCCCAAAAAACAAAAAAGAAAAAGGTGTACAGAGTGTACATATTTTAAACTTAAAACTAGCATAATCGTTAACATTGAAAATAGCGTTGATATTAATATTAATTGGTCTTAATTAATAATGATAGTGATAATGATAATTATAATGAAACTGATAATAATAATAATGATAACGATAATTATAACGAATCTATACTTAGGTGGTGGGCGGGCCTCAAAACCCTCTCACTCGGGGAGTGACGACCCTGCGTACACGGAGTAAGCCGAAGGGGACTGAAGTCGGCACAGGACCGACGGATGGCCCCGGAGGCGACCTCAGGGGCCGTGTGACGTTCCGGCACGGTACGGGGACTCGCACCCCCGAGAGACCCGAGCATTACGGAACATTTATGGATATGCACAAGGGTAAAAACGCTATACCTCAGGTGGCAGCCCCTGCACAGGGGAAATCCACCCTGGGTTCCGATCGGGTGAAAGCCCCGGTGGCCCATGGCAGCGGCATGGATTCTGGGGGCCGCAAACTGTGCAATGACCTGGCGACAAACACTGCGACGAAGACGACTGACACGAAAACTGGCAAAGCGGACAGAACGACACTGGGACAACCACGACGAGACAGGACGGACAGCGTGTCGAGCACAGGCAGCGGAGCGAGTTGCGTTTCCGCTGCATCCATGGTCGGCACGGAAACGCGAATCACGGACGAGATGGACCTGACGGACATACTGTCTTTGATACACAGGATTGATTGATTGATTGAACATGTTTTTATTATACTAGGATAAATATCCGTTGGTATAAACAGCAATTCATTGTGAGAAGACAGGTTTACTTATGATTAACTTAAGTCTAATTTGTGGTATTTGTTTGTTTACTCATATGCTTATTTCCTTTTCCTGCATAGACGAGTTTGGTAGCGTAAGACGAGTGTAGTTGTTAGGCGAGTATAGTGGTTAGACGAGTGAGGTAGTATCAGTGTTTGAGTATGTGAGTGTGAGAGTGTAGGAGTGTAGAGAAAGTGTAGCATTATTGCGAGGCCATTTTTCAGCCAGGTGATGAGATTTAGTAGAGATAAAATAGTATAGGCATTGAGGTGACAAATTCGGAGTCGAGGCAGGGTAGAGTCGGTGGCAATGGGCGGCGGGGGGGCTCCATCGAGTCATGGTAGGGCCTCAAGCTGGTCTTCGTGGATGATGCGTATAATCGGTGCATTTTGCGTCTTTTTAATATTGACTGCCCCGTCGCGGACCCAAGCGTGCTGGTATTTTTTGGCTTTTGCAACGACCTTTGCTCGTTTTAGAAGAGTGTGTAGCTGCGGGGGGAGAAATTCATTAATGTAGATAATTTGTGTTTCCGAGAAGGCCGCGTTGATACATTTCGCGTTGATTTGCCCCTTAGATCGCTTGGCGTTAAGAATCAAGTTCCGCAATGTACCCGAGCAAACTGAGAGGAAAAGTAAGCGTGGTTTGTTTGTGCTGTTTGTGCTGTTTTTTGACCGCATACGCCTGATTGCGGTGATTTGGGAGCGGTCGATATGCACATTTAACACGCCGCAGAGACCGATGACATTATCATGGTCGTCTACCTCTGATTCCGGGAGCCCAGCAATGACGAGATCTGTCACATGTTGTGCGTACTCTAGCTGGTTTACGCGGTCAAAAATGCGAGAATCAGTCGAAGCTCCGGTGGTGGTGGGGGGACGTTGTTCTAGTACATCAACTCGTCGGGAGAGAGTGCCCAGCGACTCGGACAGCGATGCAGTGGTGATTTCAATATTGTCCAGCCTCGTGGAAACAGAGTCCAACCGGGAGAGACAGTCCCGAACGTCAGTGCGAAGATCGTCAAGGCCTGCAACTTGCTCGTTTATGCCGTCGCATACACCATCGAGTTTGTCGAGTTTGTCGGAGAGTGATGGGATTGTGCCTATGGTAGCATCAAATCCATCTATCTTAGCCGTGAGAGCCGTGATAAGTTGGGAGAAACCCGCTAGTTGCGTGGATAGTGAGGCCTGCGAGATGTCCACAGGCGCGCTTTGGCTATTTTGTGCTGTATTTGATGCACCCATAGAGCTAGCCGAGCGTTTGCGACAAGAGAAACAGTCCACGTGTAAGCTCGTAGGCAGTTGAGCCATTGACGAGACACCCAGCTTGTTTTTAACGCAGGCCCTATGGAAGCCATGTACCTCCACCCCGCATAAGCGCAGTATATCATCCGATGCAATAAACTTCGAGCAGATCCCGCAATTTACTGCTGGCATTGTGAGCTTTTCGTCTGTCCGAAACAGGCGCAGTGGGAGAGAGAGAGCAGACGATAAGTATTGCTAGCGGGTTCACTGTTGTAGAAGCGCCGTATAGGTGTGTGTACACACGCACCCAACAGATCAGAGTGCCCCACCCGTCTCGCTTTACGCTGGAGAGAGAGAGCTTGTCGTTTTTCCGAAGTGATAGACGTAGCGAGAGAGAGAGGGCGAACGTTACAGCTGAGAGAGGGGATAAGAATATAGAGAGTGTATATTCTGGTTCGTGTTGTGAGGAAGATTAGACGCGATGGAGAGGGAGGTGCGATATGTTCGCCAACGGATTCACATTTATAGAGACACCGTACAGGTGTGTACGCACACACACGTGTCAGATTTGCACACCCGCGACGCTCTACACTAGCGAGAGGAGGCTTATCATGTATACAGTTTGATAGTCGTGGCGGGAGAGAGCGGGCATTAAGCTATAACCCTCTATACCGGATAGATGTTGTGCACACACTCTATTGTATGTAATAGAGTTAAAATTCAAATAATGTCTGATTGTGTGTGGGTGTGTAGCTAATGACAGGCACCGACCGATGCACAAACACCACGGCGATTTGAACCCACATACGCGCTGGCCCCCTGGTAGTTGGCGTGATAGCAAATCAAAACACAGCTGTATCGAAATATCTACCGTATATACACTCACACGGATAATACACCGTCGTGTCAAACCCAACGGTCTGCCGAGATACCACGCAAGATTATACAAAATGTTCAAGTGCAGGAATCTTTAAAACTGCACTGCTCAGTGACGAGATATCGCGGTAGCTGATGCACACTGTCCTCCTCCACCTGATGATTCCACTCCCGACGTTTTCCGATATTCGGTTTGTTTTATATGTGGGATTAGATACGGAGCTCACTTTGACACGTCTTACTACTTCAAGAGAATAGGAGGACAGCGACAGGACAGCGACAGGGATGGCCGAAGCGGCGGCCATCCAAAAAAACATGAATATGACCGTGAAACGCGGCATAAAGACGATCCTCGAGGCTGCCGACGTTGCGCTGAATAGGCGCAACAGAGCAGTCTCGACGGAAAACAAAACGGACAACGAGACGACGGAAACGGACGCTCAGACGGAACAGCGGACGCAAAACACTCCACGGACGAAACGAAAACGGGAAGCGACTGGAACCACTCCGGAGACCTCCCAAAAGAGGCCAACGGCGGTGGAATCGGCCGCCGACTGGCAAACGGTGACGAAAAAAACGACCAAAACGAAACGGAAGACGCGGACGGACGGAACGAACCCGACGACGGACGCGACGACCGGGGCTGAAGGGCGCAGAGCGGCTCCCCAGCAATGGGGGACGGCTGTGCTCGTCAGACCCGGAAAAGACAAGACGTACTCCGACATCGTTAGCAGGATACGGGCCACGGTCGATTCTGCGAGGAGTCACGTAAAAGTGACGACCCTCAGGAAGACGAAGAATGGTCTGTGTCTTTTGAAGATAAAGACAGATGCCAACGGACGAGACGATTTCCGACGCGTCCTACAGGACGCGGTCGGCGACGCAGGCAACGTCCGGGCCGGGGTCTCCAGAGTACAACTGGAGATCATGGACCTTGACTGTGTCACGACCAGAGACGACGTGATACAGACACTGCGACGAGAGACGGGACGAGACGCGGACTTCGGGGTCCACATCTTTGGTCCGAACCGAGCCGAGCAGTACATGGCTGTCTGCGACCTTGAATCGCACGAAGCCAAGGCGCTGCTTAACAAGGGACGGATCGGGATTGGATGGGTGGGTTGCCGCGTTCGACAAAGACTGAACGTGACGAAATGCCACAAGTGCCTTGGCTACGGCCACACGAGGGCAAACTGCACGGACGAGGACAGGACTAAGTGCTGCAGAAAGTGCGGCCAGACGGGACACTTCGCGACGGACTGTAAGAACAGACCAAACTGCTCACTGTGCTCCAAGGCGGGACACGGGGATGCGGCGCACTTTTCGGGCTCCGGAAGGTGTGCTGTGTACCGGGTTGCGCTGGAGGAGTGCAGGAAGCAGGCCGGACGATGGACAAGATAGTTCAGGGCAACCTGAACCGCAGTAGGACAGCAGACATGCTACTACCACAGATAGCGGACGAACATGACGCCGACATTCTGATCCTGTGCGAGCCGTACAGGGTACGACGAACACAGGATTGGATTACGAACGAGACTGAGACAGCAGCTATCTGGGTGAGGGGCGCCGCCCGAGCCCGGACAGCCGCTCGTGGAGTAGGAGACGACTACGTCTGGGCTAGGGTGGGCGCTGTCACTTACGTCAGCGTCTACCTGACCCCAAACTGCGCTGCGGCGGAGTTCGTGGCAAAGGTTGCGCTCCTTGAAGACGGACTCAGGGACCTGCCCGGGGACCTCGTGGTCGCGGGGGACTTTAACGCGAGGGCGATCGAGTGGGGCATGACTGAGACGAACAGACGCGGACGGCTGCTGCTGGAGATGGCCGCAAGGCTGGACCTGGTAGTGGCAAACACGGGAAACGTACCGACGTACAGACGACCGGGATTTGGAGACTCCATCCCGGACGTTACGATGACGACGGACAGGATCCTGCCACGGGTAGGGCGGTGGCGGGTGTTCGAGGGCTACACGGCCAGCGATCATCAGTACATCGTCTTCGAAGTGGCAGGAGAGACGACGACGACACGGACGAGGATCCAGCACCCCCCGCGGTGGAACGTAGACAAACTCGACGCGCACAAGCTTTCGGTGGAACTGGCGAAAGCGCCGGCCCCGATCACCGACGTTCCCCCAGAGCTGACTGGTCGGCAAAGGGCGGAAAGACTGGCAGACGAGACGGCCAAACTGACGACACAGCTGTGCAATAGCACAATGCCGAAACGACGGTACGGACGTAACAGACAGCCACAGTACTGGTGGACCGACGAAATAGCCGAGCTGCAGAAGAGCTGCTTGGCGAAACGAAGACGGGTGACTAGGGCTGGCGGGAGACCCGAAAGGGGAAACCGCCAGACCGAGTACAAGACGGCACGGAAACAACTGACGGACGCCATCAGGGACAGTAAGACGCGATGCTGGAAGAAGCTCTGCGAGGAGGTGGACCGCGACCCCTGGGGTGCCGGTTACAAGATTGTGACTGGTAGGCTGGGGGCCCGGATCCCGCCAGAACTCAAGGACGCTGAAACCGCACGACGGATCGTAGACGGACTGTTTCCGACGCACCCGACGCGGACAGACGCGACGAACAACGACGAGACGGCGCCGCCCCCTGTCTTTACTGCTGAGGAGCTCGTCGGAGCGGCCAAGGAAATGAAGATGGGTAAGGCGCCAGGACCGGACGGGGTACTGGCGGAGGTTCTTCGGCTGATGGCAAGCCTGAGGCCGGAGATACTTCTCGACCTTTACAACACGTGCCTCACAACAGGGACTTTCAGCGACCGGTGGAAGACGGCAAAGCTGGTCCTTATCTCTAAGGGTAAGGGTGACCCCAGCGCACCGTCAGCCTACCGGCCGTTGAGCTTACTAGACACGGCGGGGAAACTTTTCGAACAGTTACTGCGACCACGACTGACGGACGCAATACAGAAAGGAGGAGGACTATCAGACCGACAGTTTGGCTTCCGGAGGGGTCGATCGACGATCGGAGCGATCCAGGAGGTGGTCGACTCCTTCCGGGAGACAGACACACACTGCCACGCAGCACGACCTATCGTGCTGCTGGCGACATTGGACGTCAGGAACGCCTTCAACTCGGCCAGGTGGGTGGACATCTTGGAGTCGCTGAGAGGCGAGTCCGGGGTCCCGCCTTACCTGCTCCGGGTTGTGGAAGACTACCTTTGGAACAGACGACTGACGTACGGAACGACCGAAGGTCAAGTGACGCGACAGATCACCGCGGGGGTCCAAGGATCCATACTGGGACCTGACTTTTGGAACGGGATCTATGACAGCCTGCTGAGACTAGAGCTCTTGCTCGGCGTTCGCCTAGTCGCTTACGCTGACGACGTGGTGGCGGTGATAGTCGAGCGCACTCCAGACTTGGCACAATACGTATTAAACCAGACGATGAGACGAGTCGGGCGGTGGATGACTGACCACGGACTACAACTCGCGACGGAAAAGACAGAACTGGTGCTTCTCACCAGAAGACGCATACCGACCACACTACGCATGACGGTCGGGACGGACAAGATCGAGACCAGAGGGGAAGTCAAGTACCTGGGGGTGACCCTGGATACGAAGATGACCTTCTGGCCTCACATACAACGGACAGCTCAGAGGGCGGCCGAAAGGATAGCATCCCTAAGCCGCCTGATGGCAAACACGAACGGACCGAGACCGGGGAAACGGAGACTTTTAATGTCCACCACACACTCGATTCTGCTTTACGGTGCGGAGATCTGGGCAGATTCCCTAAAGACTAAGAAATACTGTCACGCGATGACGACGGTACAGAGACGGAGCGCGTTGAGGATCGCTTGCTCCTATCGGACGGTCTCAGCAGAGGCTGTTCTGGTGGTGGCGGGCGTGATTCCCATAGACCTTCTTGCGTTCGAGCGTAGGAGGGTCTACGGAAGAGACGCGGACGTGACCCGACGGGACGCGGCAACGACGGAAAGAGACGCGACGATACAGACGTGGCAAGAACGTTGGACGGACGAAACGACGGGAAACTGGACGAGACGACTTATTAAGGACCTCAGACCGTGGATCCAGAGCGGGTTCGGGGATGTGAATTTTTACGTCACCCAGCTTCTGACGGGCCACGGTTACTTCAGACGGTACTTACATAACATGAACCGAGTACGGACGCCCAACTGTACGTACTGCGGACACGGACGAGACGACGCGGAACACACGTTCTTTGAATGTGACCGCTGGACAGAACAGCGACAGAGACTTGAGACGGTCGTGGGAGGCATTACTCCCGGCAACATTGTCGGGGCGATGCTCCACAGTACGGAAAGGTGGCAACTCGTTGCCACCTATACAGAGACATTTTACGACGTAAGAATGCGTACGGCTGCCTGACGTAACATGACTGACGGACGGCCCGCACTGAACGGACGGACAGACTGACAAGACATACACGGACAGAGCCCCCAGCTAGAAGCAATATCACCATAGTTCCTGGCTGGGGGCATTGCACAGGAGGTGGCGGTTTAGTGGGTAGGTCACCCTGGAGTCCCACATCCGCGCTAGCCCGTATGACTGACGTGAATCCGTAACTTGGATTCCGCAACTCCTCGGGGAAAAAAAAAAATAAAAAAATTATAATGAAACTGATAATAATAATAATGATAACGATAATTATAATAACAATGATAATGATAATGATAATGATGAAGATAGTGATAATGATGATGGTAATGATAATAATAATAATTTTTCCCTTACTAGGGAAACTAGGTAAAAAAAACAGCGCCTTGTATCCCACCTCCCAGTTGGTGCGGAAACGGAGACTACGCACGTTCTATGGACATTCGTCGCTCTGTACCTCGTTGATAATCCACGGTAAGTGAAAAATGAAGATTACCTTTCCGATATGAAATTTCATTATCTTTAATTTCAATCTAATCCTTAATTGACCTACAAGCCATAGGAAGCGAGATATTCGCAAAAACCCGAACTTTTTGCACTTTGACTATATTAACGCGAACGCGATCGCGTTACCGATTTTTAATATGTTTTTCAGACGTCAAAATAAAGCGGTCAAAAAAAAAAATTGAAGCTCCGATTTATTCGGATCAGAAGCCATATTTATGACTAAAATTACCGGGCTATAGAATTACTTCAAATTAAACAGAATTACCGAAAATTTTCCTGAATTGATCAGGATTAATCAAAATTAATCTGGACTTGTGTCATAATTACTCTGATTTCAAACTAATTCCTGAATTAGTTCGATTTGTCATGTTTCGATACTCGTTTCAATCTTTTCTGCGGCAATCGAGGCGGCAGTGAGTGCGAAAACGCCTCACCCGCATTTGTTGGTGCTCGCCTCGGGCTCGCAGCTCGTCTTACGCCCGGGAAAACAAGTGAATCGCTGAAATTTCTATGTAAACATAAATAATAACGCCGTTGTGTGATCGAGACGATCGAGACAGCAGAGTAAGAATTCGAAGAAGAAGGAATTTGACGGACAATTACAACCACGGTTAGTACACATATAATTGTTACTTGAATTCATATTTTGTTTCGTTTGTTGGTAATGAATTTGAGAACGAATTATGCCCATGCAGAATTCGACGTGCGTTCTAATCAAGAATCTATTAGAATATTTTTTTTCTCGAATAACGTTTGTTGCTTGAAAATAAATGCCCGTAGCAAATGATAATTATTATCGTTAATTCTCGCTATGCATTTTATTCCGTAATCTCGCAAACTCATAAAATGACTGCGAGGGAGAAATATCTCGCTGAAATGATTTGACAATAAAAAGGTCCGGGAGAAATCGGTTGGATTTGAATGTTTCCTGACCTCTCATTGTTTAAAACGATTGAAATTTTTTTCGTGAGGCAGATATGAAAGTAAGTTAATACGGTTTCTTTTGTTCATCCGAAATATTTTTTTTTTTGAAGTCGTAAGTTATTGAATTTTGTTGCACAATCAGCGCTTCAGTGACTTGAGGCATTCATTTTTAACAATTCCCAAAAGTTTGTCTTGTAGGCTAATCTCGCACTTTTCGACAGAGCACTGGTTCACCTCTCTCAAGATCTTTATATGAGCGGATCCACGTCACTTCACTCAAAAAAAAACCGTCAAGTCACGGATCTTTGCGCCATTTGAAATATCCGTAGTACTATGTAAAAAAAAATACAATTCCAAGGATTTTGAATTTTTTTCAAAAATGGCCGAGTTCGAGCTATGTAAAGTTGTGTATACCACTGTTGCACTGCTATGTTTGAAAATTCATATCTCCGAAAGTATACATCGGAGCGGACTGATCCTGCAATCGTTCTGTTCGTAAAAAAATGCGCTTCGATAAAAAAAAATTTATTTGGAAAAAAAAAATTTAAATATTTTTTTACCGTTTCTTTTTTTGATTTCGCTGCCATTTCCGCGGGACTAACAACAATTCATGAAGATAATTTTTTTCGGATACCTGTATCTTTCCTCTTTAATCCTAAAAAAAAAAAATTGATGGAGAAGTTATCAGGGCCGGAGAAAAAAAATGAAACGTCTCGTCGCGCGTCACCGCGCGCGCCGATCCACGTCAGCGCTACTCCCGCGAATTCGGTGTGTTGCGTATATTATATACGATAAAGTGGAATTCAATTTGATTTGATGCTCTTCCACTCACCCGGGCTATCCATTCTACGGAAATAGATATTAACCACCCTAGCCCTCAAGTATCCGTCCACTGGTCATCCTTTCTTGGAGTTGAACTGTATACCTGTTCTGAGAATTCCAGTACGGTTATGGTTCGTTGAGCACTCCTGTGCTGAAATTGGGTTTAATTCTATTTCACTCAGTTTGTGTTACGTGACTGATAGATAATCTTGCAATATGTTGGTGGCTCTGAAAAGAGCCGATATTTTCAGCGATGATTCGCAGGATAACGCTTAGTAGCCAACCTCTATTTGAAATTAATTCATAATTTTCGTTGAATCAAATTTTTCTGATGCGGAAAATAATTTTGTTTTGATGAGTTTATGAGATACTGGAATAACCACATGTAATTTTAGAGTGCCACGAACTGTCAAGGCTTTATCGAATCGATTTTGTGAAATAGATTTTTCCGCTTGATATTCTGCAGACGTACAGTACGCAAAAGATATGCTCCGAAAATAAGAACCTGCCCAATTATACAGATCCAGCGGTGTTTGGATAGGATCGGAATTGCCAATCAGTTGTAAACTCGTACGCAAAGCTAATCTCTTAACAGTTCCACCAACACCATCACACGGCCATTTTCCATGTGATGTAGCAAAAAAATACCATTCGGCTTCGCATTGAAAGTCTTCGAAGTGATGTGTTATGTTTATGAAATTTCTTTTTGTTCTAATATTGGGAAGCTGCTCCATCGGAGAAATAAATTATTTTCTCTATAGGAATCGAATTTTGAAACTTCTCTCTGATAAAGTTGATCAACTTTTTTTGAAATAAATGAACCGCGACTGTATTATGTTTCAGATGCTCTGAAATTATCACAAAACTAAAATGTCTCAACTGGTCGTCGGCGTAAATTTTATGGTAAACCACGATTGGATGAATAGTTACCTGATTATTGGTCTAGTGAAATCCTTGTGTGGAATCTTGTACAACAAATGCATAATTCTCATCGAAATCGCATACTACTAAAAATTCACCAACTCTGCAAATTTACAAACACCGATTTTTTTACCCGGATAACGATCACGGAATAATCGATACAATTCTCTCAAATTATTCAACATCAGATGCTTCTGAACCGATATTTTTTCACCATTTCTTTCAACGGTTATGCAGCTTCTTTGACCTGGAATAATGTGACTGACCTCCTCACTTCGATACATATACATATACACAACACACCGAGTTCGCGGAGTAGCGCTGACGTGGACCGGCGCGCGCGGTGACGCGCGACGAGACGTTTCATTTTTTTTCTCCAGCCCTGGCAACTTCTCCATCAATTTTTTTTTTTAGGATTAAAAAGGAAGGATACAGGTATCCGAAAAAAATTATCTCCATGAATTGTTGTTAGTCCCGCGGAAATGGCAGAAAAATCAAAAAAAAAAAACGGTAAAAAAATATTGAAAGAAATGTTTTTTTTTCAAATAAATTTTTTTTTATCGAAGCGCATTCTTTTACGAACAGAACGATTGCAGGATCAGTCCGCTCCGATGTATACTTTCGGAGATATGAATTTTCAAACATAGCAGTGCAGCAGTGGTATACAAAACTTTACATAGCTCGAACTCGGCCATTTTTGAAAAAAATTCAAAATCCTTGAAATCGTATTTTTTTTTTTACATAGTACTACGGATATTTCAAATGGCGCAAAGATCCGTGACTTGACGGTTTTTTTTTGAGTGAAGTGACGTGGATCCGCTCATATATGTGATAAATAAAACCAATGACATTAATTCTTAAAGTTACCGAATCGCTAATTTTGCAACAAAATTCAATTTATAATTTTCGAAAGATAATATTCCGGCCGAACAAGAAAATACCTATCGACATTTTTCACATTCATTCTATGTGAAACAAGTTGCAATCGTTTTAGAAAATCTGAGGTATATTCTTGGCCGATTTTTCCTAGATCTTCCCCAATAGGTTTGTGAATTAATTTTAATTTACATGTATTCTTGAGAATTATCTAGATTGATGCAAAATAACTCGTTAAACTACTAAAAATTCACTAAAGAAATGAGACTTCGGGGGTTACATGGGTTTCCTCCAGGAAAAAACGGCCTATTTTCAATTTTTTTTTTTCTTTTCAATATAATAAATGAAATATTTTATTCAAACTTTTTACCATGTTAAAGATACACATTTTATGAAAGACTCCTGAAATTTTTGGAAAAAAATATTGAAAATTCCGCCATTGTGACGTCATTCTCAAAACTGCGTTTTCAAAATCGGTTGTCAAAATTTCTCGAGTACTACTCAACCGATCTTGATGAAATTTGAGACAGATCTCCGAGATACAATTTACAAAGACTTAGACCCTTAACTGAGAAGTAAGTAAATAATGGGAAATTATGTTATATTCTGAGTTATGTTGATCTGAATTAGTTTGGATTCGTTTGATAATTCTTTAAATCCAGAGAAATAGAAATAAAATTAAATTAAAAAAATTAATAAGAATTAACAGGAAATACAAAAGAATGAATTGGATTTTTTTTGATTTCACTTGGCTTAAAGAGAATTATCGAGAATTATTAAGAAAAAAAATTGAAATTAATTAAGTTGGAGTGACGAAATTTACCTGAATTAAGCTCGGATTAAGTGGATAGTCTAGTCTCGAGTCTAGTACGACGACTGGTTTTTTCTAAGTTTTTTGACTATCTTTTGTTTAAGACAAACCATTCAAATAAATTGTATTAAAATTTTCACATCATATTTATTGACACGTGAACAAACCTTGTGAATTTTTTGGCGACAAAATATTGAATACAACCCAAAGTTTAGTGCCCGATAGAAATGTATGTATTGTAACGTTTTGATATATATAGTTTCGATAAACGGGGACGAGGCAGGAGAGGAAATGGGTAGAATAAATTATAAAAAAGATATAGAATATGTTACAGCTTTAATAACTTGTTCAACTTCACCAAGTTGAGAGCGGGATGCAGAAAGGATGGTTTTTTACAATGTATGGCAGAATCACTGGACAGGATGATGGCAGATTGATGGCCCACTCGCCTATTGAATTAATAATGACAAAGTTATATAAAATCGGGCTTGATCGATTTATACTGGAGTGAGATAATATTCTAAATTACAATAAATTAGGTACCTGGACTTAGAGGTGTGAATTGCTTCTCGTGTTTCGAAGTTTGAAGAGTATAGATGCACAATTGGTTTATATAGATATTTTGACACGAATTTAGAGGTGACTAGCTCGGCGAAGCCTTGCCGGACGAGTGGGACGAGAAATGCTCGGTACGCCTATACCAAGGTAAGAAGAGTATACCTATCGGATACAGCTGATGACCGTCCGATGGCCGAGGTGACAACATGTATTGTATTAGGTATAGAAATAGCGAACTCACACAGTATACAGTAAAAAAGTGTAGACATGATATCTCAAAAAGCACTAGACTGATCCTGCTCAAATTTTTACAGCATCATTATTATAGCTATAGGGTAAGTCCGGGGGAGATGGCCTTAAGGGAGAGATGGCCAACTCAAAAAAATTCTATAAACACTCGCTTAGTGTCGCTAGTTATCACTCAGTTCGCTTCAAGTCGTGCGTACGAAGATCTGCGCGCAAAAATATTTGCGAATAAATGACCAAAGGTAAGTAAATCCACCTGTTTTCTTTTGCCTCGTGTGAAAATTAGTTAAGGAGTTCATGTTACCAGTTCTGGTTGCGCAGCTTTTGAAAAATAATATAATTTCAAGTGTTTTCGGAACGGCTCATGAGTCGAGCTTGAACATAACCTCAAAATAACCACAAGAACTCATACATTTTATCTCGTAGCTAGTGTGGCCATCTCTCCCCGAAAATTAGGAGAGATGGCCACATTCGGTCAGGGTGTGATGGCCTTACTATGAATAGCGATGTTTTTATAATTTTTGAATTGAGAAAACATGTTTACGTTAATTTCAGATGCCAAATAAATACCAAAGACAAGCTTTAGCTACCCGAGGGAATTGGACCGAAGAGTCATCAAAGGCTGCAATAAACGCTTTGAAAAATGGTGGAATGTCAGTTTATGCAGCTGCCAAAGCCTATCAAATTCCAAGGAAAACCTTAGAAAGGCGATTCAAAAACAATAACGACAAAAAAGGACCTATGGGACCAACTTGCTTTTTTGGCGACGAAAATGAAAGGAAGCTCGCAAACCACATTAAAGTCATGCAAGCGAAAGGTTTTCCTTTAACGATTGATGATGTCAGAAAGGTCGCTTACCTGATGGCTGAACAATTGAATTTAAATCACAGATTCAATAAAGAAACTGGAAAAGCAGGCTACGATTTCGTACGATCGTTTTTGAGTAGGCACCCTGATATTGCAATCAGGAAGTCAGAAGGTGTTTCCTTAGCGCGATCGACTGCTATGAACAAGGCGGAGGTGGACGCTTATTTTAAGCTTCTGGAAAATGTTTTGACGGTCGACGACGTGATGTTGGAATCAAGTCATATCTTCAATATGGATGAGACAGGACTTCAATTGAATAACCGTCCTGGATATGTACTTGCTGAGAAGGGGTCCAAAGCTGTGTCGACAGTTACATCGACTGAAAAAGGAGAGACAATAACTGTTATAGCCTGTTGTAGTGCTGAAGGAACTTTTTTGCCACCTGCTTGCATAATGAAGGGTAAAAATAAAAAAGCTGAGTTTGAGGACGGAATGCCTCCTGGATCGAGGATTTTTATGTCTCAGAAGTCTGCATACATAACTTCGATCATATTTTTGGAATGGTTGAAAACGCACTTCGTCTCAAGGAAACCTGCAGGAAAAGTTCTTTTGTTGTTGGACGACCATTCAACTCATTGCAATTCTGTTGAAATGTTGGAATACGCAGAAAAAAATGACATAGTTTTGCTATCAATGCCGAGTCACACATCTCACTACCTTCAACCGTTGCATCGTGCGGTGTTCAAGTCATTGAAAACCCATTTCTACGAACAATGCCGACTGTGGCTGAAACAAAATACTGGTCGTCGTATTACAAGACTGTCGTTCGGAACATTGCTTAATAAAGCGTGGGGAAAAGCAGCTTCTGCAGAGAATGCTATTGCAGGATTCAAAGCTACAGGAGTCAGTCCTTTCAATCCAAGCGCAATCCCAGACTATGCTTTTACACAAGAACCAAGGGAACTCACATCGACCTCTCAAAAAGACTCCCCAGCTACAATTACAGATTCGATATCAAAAAACCTGGAACAAGTTTCACGAATTTCAGAAGAGCCAGTAAGCGAGTCTGTTACAGTCGCTGAGCAAACCTTTTGTGCTGAGGAACACCGAATCTCAAACGCAAACCCTGAAATGTTTCCGAAGAAAAGTCCTAGTGAGAACATGATTAGCAGTGGTTCTCAAGTTGCCGCGATGCTGTCGTCGACCTCAAGAACTTCACCAAATAAAAATGACGTCCCAGATTTAACTCCAACGCGAATTTTAATGGAAATATCTCCTGTTCCACAAAAAGTTTTCGAAGTACGTAAACGGGCTAAGCAAGTCGGCACACTCCTAACATCAGACGAACACATTCAAATGAGAAAATGTAAAGAAGATATGAAGTATGCCAAAACGCTGAAAAGTATTGCCAAGAAGAATGTACAAAAAGAAAACAAGACAGAGAAAATAGAAAACAAAACCGAGAAAGACAAAAAAACAGCAGTGAAAAGTGCCCCACGAAAGAGAAAATCCTTAAGAATGATATCTGACAGCAGCGGCGATGAAGAACAGCCAGTTCTATGCGATACATCAGACAAAAAGGGTGAAGGGAGAGAAAAAGAAAACTGTGTGGGCTCTCGAGAGAACTATTTCGAAACACATTTTATCGAAGACTGGCTTCAGTGTATCATTTGCCAACTTTGGTTGCACGACAATTGCACTGAATTTGACAACATGTGTTCAAAATGCGGACAAAGTGAAAAAAGAGAACTGAAACTCAAAAAATGCACGGTGAAAAAGGAGAAACAGTAGAAGTATTTACTGGCCAACTCTCCCGTACTACTAACAATAAGGCCATCTCTCCCGGACGCGCCGGGAGAGATGGCCAGTTGTGATTTTCAAATTTTATTGTTTTTAACGTTGATCCTATTAGAAATTATTAGATTTTTGTTATTCAATTTATAGTATAATATTCAGAGTTTAAATACAAATAATAATTACAGTCTATATAAATGTAGTTTTATTTTAACTGAACCTTGGAAAAACTATGGCCATCTACCCCGAACTTACCCTAGTTGAAGGGTGGCACGGCAGAATGGTGTAAGTCCATTAACAATAATTTTTCAGTAGAGCAAAAAAACTGTCCCAAAATTCAACGAAGTAACTTTTAAAAAAAATGAAAAAGCACTTTGTAGAGTCTTCGAGCTCTTTCAAATGGCGCAAACCCCGATTCAATACAGCAATCCGTCTTCGAGAAAATGGCTCGCGAAAATCAATTTTTTTCGTGACAGTATAAGTCCGCGTTTCGTGCCAACTTTTTTTTTTACTTTGGATGCTGATTCAGAACGTAATAGCGATGCTAAAATTATGAAAAAAATACGGATCGAAAGTGTGAACCTTAATGAACAAGATTCGGTTATAGATTTTGAAATTCGTACAAATTTCCGAATGTCACGGGGCCAAATGAGGGACGAGGGAGGGATCGGAAACGGTGTAAGTGCCAAAACGAGCATAACTTTCTTACAAAATCGTGTAATTCTATTTTAAAAAAATGGTAGAACAGTATTATTTAAGTAATTTCTGATAGTAGAGTTTGGCCTGTGGAGGCATGAAGCGGAGCATATCTGTAAGGTCCTTTTTTTTTAGCAGTCAGCCCTGAACTCGTGTTGCTTCTAGCTAGTTCATAGTTTTTCAAATCATTCAACGTCACGCCTATAAAAAAATTGAGACGTGAAAAAATTTGTAGATGATAATAATCGCGCACGAAACGTGGACTGGCACGGAAAAAATCGATTTTCGCGAGCCATTTTCTCGAAGACGGATTGCTGTATTGAATCGGGGTTCGCGCCATTTGAAAAAGCTCGAAAAACTCTACAAAGTAATTTTTCATTTTCTTTTTTAAGTTACTTCATTGAATTTTGGGACAGTTTTTTTGCTCTCCTGAAAAATCATTATTAATGGACTTACACCATTCTGCCGTGCCACCCTTCATATACCGCGAGATGGCACACTTGGCACTTACACCGTTTTGCCGTGCCAACCTTTTATAACTTCGTAAATAAATTTTTGTCAGCTATATCGTTTTGCAAGGATGTGCGTACGTATTTTTGAAAATTGTATTAAAAAAAAAACGTAATTTCGATATTTTGGCACTTACACCGTTCTGCCGTGCCACCCTTCAGTTATCGTGCGAACTAGGATAATATCAAGATTGCATTGGTAGTTTTTGTGTCACAAGGGGAAAAAAAATTTTTTTTGATAAGAAAAACTAATCCATTTATTCATAAGAAAAATAGCTATTTATTCTGTAACGGGCTTTTTACCTCACCCGGGGGAAGGCGGGATCGGCACAGAGGCTCGTTTACAAAAATGGCGTTGACCAACACGGCAATAGAAAGATGAAAAAAACAAAGATTGACGGCACTGCAGAATAGGTGTTGGGCGCCAGGCTCGAGAAAGCCGTAAGAGACTATGCTCTTACCAGATTCGGAATCTACCGTCCAATAGCATTCGTTCGCCGACTCGGACGGCGAACCAAACTCACACAACCAAATCTCAAAGCGAAACTATAGCAGGGGAAAGCACAAACACGAACAGCCGACTAGCTAGCGGTGAGGGTAGGGTTGCCATCCGTCCGGGTTTCCCCGGATTTGTCCTAGTTTAGAGGGCATCCGGGGAGCGTCCGGGCGGGGCTTCATTTGTAGTCCGGGTTTAAAAATTTAAAGTCTTGGGCCGCCCGCGACACACGCACTGTGCCCGCTCGCCGTGATCAACCGACGAACCGAATCGCCAAATTCACCGTCCCTCTGCCGCTCCCGTCCAGTTGCCACGGTGTGCACTTTGACTTCGCCGCCACTGGCAGTGAGTGGCAGGACGGTTATTAGTATAGACGTCGTTACAGTTGAGCGAGTGTACCTACGTACACGTGGTCAGTAGACGAGATTTTTATTACATATCGTAGTTGTAATTCTGTACAGTAGTGTGACACTGCTCATCTGAATATTCTGAAAGCTATCCACACTTTCATTATAAGTGTGAAAGTAACTCTGTCTGTTTGTAACCTTTTTACGCGAACAGATTAGGCTGAAATTTGGCATAAATAATGTTCATATCCCAGAGAAGGACAAAGGCTACTTTTTTTTCAAAAATAATCATGGAGGGGTGAAAATTAGGTCAAGATGCGGTATCATTTTGCTTTTTGAAAAGTTTACGGAGATTCTTGCTTAGAGTTTTCGATTCTTTTACAGATTTTCAAGTATGCTATTTTGATGACAAAGTCGCACAGCTAGTCATTATTATAGTTCTAATTTAACCCCTTGTTTGAAAACTCTCTAGTGACTATATTGTAACGATATTTATTGTTATCGGCTTTTGTGCGTTGAAATTATAATTACGTTAAGCCAAATCTACAATAATTAAGAAAATATATGTATGAATAAAAGAATAAATAAATAGAAATAAAAAGGACAGAGACGCGATGTAAAAGGGCAACAGCCAATCAAATTAAATATATTGTAAAAAAGATAAAAAATCATATATATAAATAAAAAATAAAATCATTCACACACACACATAAAAATAATGTAAAACAACACTTAATGAAACATGAATGATTTTAAAAGAATGACACAGTTTCATTGGAATAATCCTTGTCTCGTTACAACTTATCTTTCGTTCTTGTCACCGTCTTGTGTCGTCGAGTCGGTCCGTATTATTTTTATTAATTAAAAATGTGGAATCCAACAGGATTGTCAAGATTATAATGTTTTTCGTAGATGATTGACTAAATGTTGAGTGCACTCGAGATTATACCGTGAGGTTGCTTGGTCAAGCTTAAAATTGATAGTCGTGCTCTGTATGACGTCTATGGACCGACTGCCAATAGGCCGTGAACCTTAACGTGTCGCACACATACACTTCAAAATTCGTTTCGTATATTACACCCAGGTTCTTATACCTTCCACTGATATCGGCCAACCATCGACGAGTCTGGCGCTCTGATATTCGAATCTCACAATATTCTTACTTTTTTTATACTTTTCAGATTAGATACCAAAATGTCTAAGCGTAAATGCTTATTTAACAGTGATTTACAAACTAAGTTTCCGATGTTAAAAAAAGGAAAATATGACTGGGAAGCGTTTTGTACCGTTTGTTCCACGAGTATTTCAATCGCAAACAAAGGCGTTACAGACATAAATGAGCATTTAAGTACTCAGAAACATAAAACAAATTTGAAAAATCAATCAAGTACTTCAAATATAGCCACATATTTTGTAAGATCGACATCGGAGGACCTCCTTATTCAAGCAGCGGAAGGCGCACTCGTCTATCATACAGTAAGCCATCATATGTCCTTCAATTCATTGGACTGCACTTGTGCTCTCAACCGCGAAATATTTTCGGGGTCAGATGTTGCAAATAAAGTTACATGCAATCGAACAAAAGCAACTGCGATAGCCACCGGAGTGCTGAGCCCTTTGTCGGTTGAAGAACTTGAAAGAGATTTACCAGATATACCATTCATCAGCGTGGCTACTGATGCTAGTAATCATGGAAGCACAAAATTATTCCCGTTGATTATTCAATATTTTGATGCGAAAAAAAAACGGAATCACTACAAAGGTGCTCGAAATAGAAATCACGAAAGACGAGACATCCGACACAATCACTGAACTTATAATAACACAGCTTCGCCAGCATAACCTCTTGTCTAAATGTATTGCTTTTGCTGGAGATAATTGCAATACAAACTTCGGTGGAATAAAATGATGTGGAACCAACAATGTTTTCCACAAGCTGAAAGAAAATCTAAACCCAAACATGATTGGTGTGGGATGCTCTGCACATGTCATTAACAACGCAGTGCACCACGGATGTGATTTAGTGCCAGTAGACGTGGAATCCATCATCTTAAAAATTTATAATTTTTTTGCCACTTACACAGTTCGAACGGAAGCTCTTGAAGAATTCTGTGAAACAGCTGAGGTCGAATATAAACAGCTTCTGTATCATTCCAAGACGCGTTGGCTAAGCCTGTTTCCAGCTATCGAGCGACTCCTTAAGCTCTACCGTCCATTAAACGATTATTTTGAAAGCATAGAAAGGCCACCTGTTTTAATTAAACAGTTTTTTGAAAATCCTCTCTCGTGTGGTGTCCGTGCGTCGTTAGTCAATAAATTACACAGATTAATTGTTGCATATTACTAGATATATATTTATTATAAGAACTGACGAGGAACACGTGTGTCTTTTACAACGATCACATGGGAGAAGCATTGGAGGCAGGAGTGTATCCGTCAGGTACGCTAAACACAAATGGCGCTATACAAAGCGAACTAGCCCCGTTTGATTAGTCGGTAACATCGATAATGTAGTACACTACATCTCGGAGGCATACTTGTTTCTCATACACTCAATTATGCACACCGTTCACTCAAAAATACAGAAATTAGAGAAAAGTGATAATTCAGTCCTTGAAACCAGAAGCATACTTGCATCCATAACAAAAAGCTTAGATGACCGAATTAAGGAAAGTTTCGTGCCGTTGAATGTTCAGCGTATTATAAATAAAGAAGATCAAAACACGAAACAAGAGTTTAAAAAATGCACGCATGATTTCTACAAGGAAATCAAAACGTACATTGAAGAATGGATGAAACCGTTAAAACAATTTGAGAAATTTGACTGGATGTTTTTGCAGAAAATTAATAACAACACAGAATGGACTCTTATTGAAGACACTGTCCTTTATCTAAAAGACAAGAACATAGATATTGACGACGCAAAATTAATTGACGAGTGGGTGAATTTAAAGGCTTTTAGCCAAAACCTAAGTGAACAAGATAAGCTTTTAAATTCAAATCAACTTTGGGTACAATTTTTTAAAACACCGAATGCGAATTTATATTCGGAATTGCTGAAAATCGCACAGTATTTTTTTTGCATTCCGGCTCATAATGCCAACGTGGAGAGGATATTCTCGTTAATTACACAACAATGGAGAAAAGAAAGAAATTTACTAAGCGTAGAAACAATCTCGTCAGTAATTAAAATTAAATTCAATTTCCAAGAATACAGCTGCATTGATTTTTACAAGTTCCTTCTAAAAAGGGAAGATATTCTGAAAGCTATCGGAAAGAGTGATAAATACAAAAAAACTGTAAAGTAAAAAAGGCAAGAGGCTGAGGAAAAAGCTTTGATAGCTAAATAGTCAAATAATGTACTTATGAGTGCAATAATTTCTTTTCATTTTTGTAGTTCAAGTTATGATTGTTTTTATTACGTAAAAGAAATTTAAAATATGGCTGTTGATTAAAACTTTAAGGTGATATAAATGAGTATAGTTTTTGGTTATTTTATGTTTTAAAAAATTAATAATGTAACTTATCTTACATTACAGTAAGTCCAAACTTTAAAAAGGTTCAGTTTTGTTGCTTAAGAATTTAGTTCATATTATGTTAAGAGATATTTTGTCGCATAAATGGCTGCTGATAAAAATTTAAAAAAGATAATTATTATTGAGTTAAAAGAGTTACCTCAAAAATTGTAAGACTGAATACTAAAATGATCTCAGTACTTTTAAGATTTTTGTTTAAAAATTTAATTGAACTTTGTTAGGTTTAATATTTTAATAAGGTTTTGTTTTCATAACAGAGTATATGAATAATTTGTGTTTTATTTTAAGAATAAAAAAATTCTAATTGTTTATTGAAACAATTTGTAACAAACTGTAATAAGATTCTGTTTTGTTGGTACATTTAAAATGATGATAAAATTTTATCATATAAGATGACTAAATTTGATTTTAAGGTCTGAAAATAAATAAAAAGGTGATTTATGACATTTTCAATGGTTTTTTATTACACTGACTATGTTTAAAAAAACCTATTGACATGTCCGGGTTCTGGGCTCTAAAATCCGGGATTTTCACGCGTCTTGTCCTGGTTGCCAAAGTTCAGAGATGGCAACCCTATCTTGGTTGAATGTGGCAAGATCGCCCGGACACCGGGTGATACGTCATCGACTACGACCGTTGGAATATACAGTATTTATATTGGCGTGTTTCGATGAAAACAAAAATTTCGAACTGGTCCAAAAGTTTCATTTATGTTTGAAAATATGCCCGTCACAGTTTGATCTCCTAATATTAACATTCGGAGGTTGCGCATCGTACTTTTCAGATTTACATAAGAATTACCTGGAAACAATGGTTTTTGCTCGTTCTGATTTTTGTAACTAGCTCACGATGCGTCGTACGTAAGATTCAAAAGCATACTTTTGTAGAGAATTGGACGCTCTGCAAAAAAATTATGTTAATATTATATGCTGAATCATTTTTATTTATTTATTATTCAGCTATTTCAAAAGTTATTCAAGCCAACTAAAATAACTTTTCAACGAGTGAATTTAACAGAAAATAATACAAGGTATTTTGTGAAGTGTTGAATATTTTCAAAAAATACGTTTGTGAATTTTTTGTACAACGCATCGTTAGCTAGTTATTCAAATCAGAATGTGTAAAAGCATTTCTCCCATTTTATTCTTGTGAAAAATAGAAAAGTGCCATGCGCAACCTCTGGATATCAATATTAATGGCTCAAATTTGAATCGGTGTATTTTTATACCTAAATGGAATTGTTCAACCTGCCGGGAAGGAAAAAAAATTTTCTTATGTAGAAATACTTCACTACAGACATATATTTTATATATATATGTTCGATTCTGTACGCAATTTGTGTCTATATGTATGATCACATTTCATCAGTATGACGTTTTCAATTTTTTTTTCGTAAACGTATTAGGGATTCGTTTTTTGTTGCTTTGCTTTGCTTTCTCTTTTTTTTATATCTGATACGTCGAAAGATCTGATATATTTTTTGATTGTAAACTGTTTTGAAATTTCGAATAACCTTAATATTGCGGAAATTATATCCGTCAATAAATTATGAAATTACCACGTAACAGTAAAACTCAAACGTCTGTAATTCTTCTGTTGCCGAGAGTATGACGAAAAGATGAAAAATTATCTCTGTGAACGATTCAATTTCATAAACGAATAAAGATAGAGAGCCGTATATTCATATCCTTTACCTTTGTACGTAAAAATTCGACCGGATGACTTTAAGTTGTATTTAATACTGTTACAAAGGATAAAATCACCCGTTTTACCCCCGTTTCTAATGATCTAGTAGTCGGCATGTGACGCAAGAAAACTAAGTCTTCTTATGTCATCGAATGAATAAGGTTGCTGCGTCAACCGCTATTATTGTAAAAACAGATCTGTTTCAGACTTTGAGCTGATAACACGTTCTTTACCCCACATACATTTTTCTCAAAGCATATTTCTCATTTAGCGCCTTTTAATTGCTCACCTAACTAAGCTTCTTACCCTCGTTTTACTCGTTACGCTAAGAGTGTAACACTGGTGTCAGAATCGGGATTTAAAGCTTTTTCTTTCGTGAGTCAATTCAGTGCGCGAATTTGAAGATGAGTGTCAGTCGTTCGACCCGCTCACGCCGCCGGGAAAGTTGTGGAGATAGCCCCTCACTGAGAGGAGACCTACAAGTTCCCGAGCCAACTTTTGCGGCTCCAGAAGCTGCACCGACGGTGACCCCTGTTACAACACCTTCGACGCCCACCGTCACCGCTTTAGACCTTCTGAAGGTTCTTCAGGCTCAACAGGAAGCCACAGAGAAACAACGTGAAGCAGCTGAACGTCATCAGCAGCATCTGATGGATCTTCTACAGGAACAACAAGAACAGCGTCGACTGGATCGCGAGGCCCAGACACGCTCAGAAACACAAATCATCGAACTATTCCAGTCCACAGTGTCGGCTCTTCAAGCTAAAAATCAAGCTCAGGAGTCTGGAGAACCGGTCGCTACTCCCAGAGTTTCCCCGGTACCCACTCCCAGGATGGTTCCTATCCCGACACCCCGGACTTCTCCTCGCCAAATCCTAGTGGACCAAGTTCCTCGAAATTCAAGGTCTGTTCCTTTTATTAGAGAACTTGACTGTTCTCCGATTTCGAGACCCAGAGTAATAACCAAGACCTACTTTCCCGAGCCACCATCAAATGCTCAACCTCATTTCCCACAATCAAATCAATTAGATAATCAAAGAGTATTCCGAGTCCCCTCTCAAACATGTGAAAAACCTATCTGTGCGTTAAAACCGCCTATTTTTGACGGAAAAATTCCGTGGGCTGAATATGAAAGACAGTTCAATACAATTGCTAGACATAATCAATGGGACTCCGCCATGAAAGCTCATAGCCTTGCCTCTTGTCTTAGAACGCCAGCTTTGAACGTATTGACAGCTTTGTCAGAAGAAGAAATTTCTGACTTCGAAAAGCTCAGCTCCGCGTTAAAATTAAGATACGGTAATGATCATTTGACAAAATTATATACTGCTCAATTACAAACTAGGAGACAAGGACGAGACGAAGACCTTGCCTCTCTCGGACAAGACATAGAGCGACTGTCGCGAATAGCTTTGCCAGACCACGAACCGTCACGTAATATTTTAGCGACACAAGCATTTTTAAACGCTATTAACGACCCGGAAGTTAAAATGGCCGTTGGAACGTCGGGTTTAACTTCCTTACGAGAGGCAATGGCCAAAGCTCTCGAGGTGGAGGCCATGCGAAAACAATATTTTGGAGCGGGCAAACTCCGCCAAGTACAGGTGGATGATAACACCTCTATAGAAAAGGGGGTGGTCGCTCGGAAGAGACCAAGTCTCATAACCTGAAATATAATAAAAATTACAATAATAATAGAAATTTTAAAGATAAGAATAGTCGCGGTTCTTCTCAGAGCCACATTAGAAGACCTCAGTACGTCAATGAGAGAGTAGACAATAGGTTTACTACCCTCACTTGCTTGTTTTGCAACCAAAAAGGCCATGACGCCAATCACTGTTTCGCGTTAAAACGCAAAGCAGAGTCTCAGACGCAAAGCTCAAATTCAAACGCTAATAATTGGCGAAATAGTAAAGTAGCCAGGGAAGATAGTCATCAGAATTCTAATCCCGGCACCTCGACCATGGCTATCTCAAAAAACTAGATTCAGATGATTTAGGAGGGCGAAAATCATCGCAGGTTGTTAGAGTAGAAAGCCCTTTTGCGACTCAGTTTTTACTAAGGAGTTTAAGACAGTCTGGTCTTTACGCACGCGGAACTGTCAATGGCGTTGACTGCCTCTGGATAATTGATACCGGAGCAGAGGTAACCGTTGTTCGGTCGGATCTTTTAAAATCTGACGACCAGACTGTTCCCTCTTTATCTTTGCGAACAGCCACTGGAGAGACGACCCCGGTTTTGGGAGAGATTATCGTGCAGATTAACCTTTTCGGATGTATCGACTCTCCACACAAGGTTTTTGTCGCAGATATCGAGGATGAAGGTATTTTGGGTTTAGATTTCCTCACAGCTCACGATTGCGTGATTTCCACCAAGAGTAATTCTCTGACGTCTAACAGCCGCGAAATCCCTCTCTGCTCGAAGAAAAGAAGAGTGTACTGGACTCCTCCAAGAATACGAGAAGTAGAACTCTCCTAAGACAATCATCAAAATCTGCTCCCTTCACATCTAGAAAATCTTTTTGAAAAATCGTCGACCACGCTGGATTTACAACAGAAGGAATCCTTTCAATCTGTTTTATTTAAGTACGCAGATTCTTTTGCAGTAAACAGCGGAGACAAGGGGAGATGTACGTCGGTAAAACACAAAATCGACGTCGGAAACAATCCTCCAATTAAACAAGCTCCCCGGAGACTCGCTCTCAACGGCAGAGAAGAGGTGAAGAAACTCGTTGAAGATATGCTGACCAACGACGTAATCGAGCCTTCTTCCAGTCCCTGGGCTTCTCCGATCGTCCTGGTCAACAAAAAGGACGGCTCCAAGCGATTTTGCATAGACTACAGGAAGCTGAACGACATAACCAAGAAGGACTCCTATCCTCTCCCCAGAATCGACGAAACGCTCGATCTGATTGCTGGCGCGACCTGGTTCAGTACCATTGATCTTCAGAGTGGCTATTGGCAGGTTGAGATGGATCCCCTGGACAAGGAAAAGACAGCTTTCGTCACAGGACTAGGAGGATTATGGCAATTTAAGGTAATGCCTTTTGGCTTAAGTAACGCCCCGGCTACCTTTGAACGGATGATGGAGACTGTCCTCCAAGGACTCACAGGAAAAATTTGCCTCGTTTATTTGGACGACATAATCGTTTTCGGGAAAGACTTTGAAGAAGTGTACCACCTCAAACAAGTCTTCTCCAGGTTAAAACAAGCAGGGCTAAAGATGAGTCCAAAGAAATGCCATCTGTTCCAGAAAGAAGTCAGCTTCCTCGGTCACATAGTCTCCGCTGAAGGAGTGAAGACCGATCCCTCCAAGATCGAGAAGGTCTCTGCTTGGCCGACACCGACGAACAAAGAGCAAGTTCAGAGCTTTTTGGGTCTCTGTACCTACTACAGACGATTTGTAAAAGGTTTCGCCACGATAGCCAAACCCCTCCATTGTCTCACAGGAATCAAGATTCCATTCGACTGGACTCCGGAATGCGAAGAAGCCTTCAAGAAATTGAAAGAAAATCTTACTTCTTCCCCGATTTTAGCCTATCCAGAGGTCGAATTTCCTTTTATTTTAGATACAGACGCCTATTTGTCAGGGATAGGTGGAGCCTTGTCACAGATTCAGGAAGGTCAGGAGAGAGCGATTAGCTATTACAGCAGAGTCCTTAGTAAAACCGAGAGGAACTATTGTGTAACTCGAAGAGAACTCTTAGCTGTTGTTAAAACCGTAGTCCACTTTCATCATTATTTGTACGGGAGGAAATTCTTGATGAGAACAGACCATGCTTCTTTAAGGTGGTTACTTTCGTTTAAATCCCCCGAAGGTCAGGTAGCTAGATGGATTGAGAGGCTCGGACAGTACGATTTCGAAATTCTTCATCGAGCAGGTTTACAACATGGAAACGCTGACGCTCTTTCTCGAAGACCCTGCGAAAAAACGACAGATTGTAGGCAATGTACTCGCCTTAAAAAATACAGAGATCCTCCTCCTACAATACGGAAGATTTCTTTTAGAGAAAACCTCGAAGATTGGAAAAGATCTCAACAAGAAGATTCTACTCTGTCTCAGGTTAAATCTTAGAAAGAAGCAGAAACTCGCCCAGACTGGCAAGAAATATCCTTAGCTGAGTCTGACGTCAAAATTTACTAGGCTCAATGGGACTCCATTCTTTTAATAGACGGAATATTATACCGCAAATGGGAATCCGCGGACTTGAAAGAGATCAAGTGGCAATTTTTGGTTCCCAGAAATCGAGTTCCAGAGATTCTTGCTCTTTACCACGATTCTCCTGCAGGTGGACACTTTGCCTCGAATAAAACTTTAGGCAAGATACGCGATCGTTATTTTTGGCCACGATGTCGTGCCGAAGTAGAAGACTGGTGTCGGAGATGTCAAGTCTGCACGTCGAAGAAAGGACCTCGAGATGAAGGACAAAGCTCTCCTCAAGTTTACAACGTGGGAGCTCCTTTCGAGAGGGTAGCAATGGATATCCTCGGTCCTCTTCCTATAACCTACAGTGGGAATAAATACGCCTTAGTCATCGCTGATTATTTTACCAAGTGGCCCGAAGTAATTCCACTCGCCAGTCAGGAAACCTCTACCGTAGCTCAGGCGTTCGTAAAAGAATTTATCTGTAGACACGGAGTACCTCTAGAAATACACACCGATCAGGGCCGAAATTTTGAGTCAAGCCTAATGAAAGAAGTTACTCAAATTTTAGGGGTTAGAAAAACTCGTACTACTCCCCTCCATCCTCAGTCTGACGGCATGATAGAACGTCTGAATAGAACTTTACTCCAATATTTGTCGTCCTTCGTAGAGCAGAATCAGAGAGATTGGGACACCTGGATTCCTTTTTTCCTCCTGTCTTATAGATCTGCGATTCACGAGACGACAAAACAGACGCCCGCTTGTATGCTTACGGGGAGAAATCTTCGACTCCCGTCAGATTTAGAGAAAGGCCCTGTTCCCGTGCAAACTCAACCTCAGACAGATTATGCCTCTGATTTACAACAACGCCCAGAAGAAATTCATAATTTTGCAAGAGAAAGAATTTCTATGGCTTCAGATAAATTAAAAGCTCGCTACGATATACGAGCTAGAGATTTAAAATTTAATCCCGGAGATTCTGTCTGGCTTTTCCAACCTAGAAGACAGAAAGGAAAATGTCCAAAACTCCAACGAAACTGGGAAGGTCCATATTTAATAGTTAACCGGATCAACGATGTCGTTTACAGGATCCGAAAAACGCCTCACTCTAAAGAAAAGGTCGTACACCTGGACCGTCTAGCTTCGTTCGAGGAACACACTCGAACGGAATCACCCGGACCTGGAACATCCTCCCAGGTTAGACCACCTTTGAATCAACCCTGAGAAAAGTAAAGAAACTTCGAGTCTTCTTGTTTTCTAGTCTTTAATTGATTGGGAACATAACCTCTCCTTCGGAATTTCACTCCATAAGAAGAAGCCACTTTCTATTATCATCGAAGGGAATATCGGATGCGGGAAGACAACCTTTACTAAAAGATTCTTGTCGGACCCTCGGGTTTGCACCCTATTAGAACCCCTCGATCAGTACCGTGATGTTGCCGGAGTCAACTTATTACAATTGATGTATGAAGACCCAAATAGATATTGCTACCAGTTCCAGCATCACGTTCAACAAGTTATGTATGATAGACATCTTCTTTTAACCTCTCGGCCTGTCAAAATTATTGAAAGGTCGATGTTTAGCGGCGATTGTTTTATCGAAACTCATCGCAGGTTAGGAAATCTTCGAGATTTCGAAGCTGATCTACTCAGAAAAAATTCTGCTCTTCTCACTCAAGCGTCTGAACTCGGAGTAGATTTAATAGTTTGTTTGCGAGTTTCCCCAGAAACCTCTTTTGTTCGGATTAATTCTCTTGCACGCAAGGAAGAAACAGAGATTCCTCTGCAATCGCCTAGAACTATTCGTGAGATTCATCACCAGCCCTTAAAGTCTATAGCTAAACCTCTATTTAATTATATTAAAATCAATTAACAACAACACGATGATTGAAAATTCAATAACGGAAGTTTTATTTAAAGATTATTTTGTCGAAAGAAAAGAATCTAGAAAATTAAGGTATCGTAATTTCGTAAATTTTCTCGGCGGTTATGCGCATAGCTAGCCTTACTTCCTCGCAGTCGGCACACCTTTCCGTGCTGCCAGCTGTGAGAAGGTTCTTCTTGCATAGCCTGCAGCGCAGGTTTCTTCCCATAAAAGAGCGGTGAAGCTCCTCGCTGCGTAGGAAATTTTCTTCGCTTGCTCTAAAGGAGGAGGTGAAGAAAAAGAAGGACAAAGTGAAAACTCTGTTTGAGATCTCGAGATAGATGATAATGAAACTTACCGAGTCACCCAGCAGTTGACACACAAGAGTCCCATTTTCTTTCTTTCTCTAATTCCGATTCCTCTCCCACATTCTACAAATTTCCAATCATCGTTAAATCTTTGACGGAATGCGGGCTTTGACATGTCTGCCGTGTTCTCCCAAGAAAACTGAGAAATTAAGATGCCGGCATTGATGAATGCCGTGCTGGATGGAGCTGCCACAAAAGACATTTTCTTCGGATTTTACTTGATCTGGTCACTTGAACTGATTTGATCGTAATGATTTGTT
Source organism: Diprion similis (assembly GCF_021155765.1). NCBI lineage: Eukaryota > Metazoa > Arthropoda > Insecta > Hymenoptera > Diprionidae > Diprion > Diprion similis. Next base: position 16,328,483 of record NC_060105.1, on the reverse strand, counting down.
ATGTTTAGGTTGCTATTCAATTTCAAAATCGTTTTGTTTTTCATGTATGATTTTGTTTCCTTCTAGAAAATTCTTCTTTTGGAATCGAGTTTTGTGTCGGACCGGCTCTGATTTCTTTGTGGTTGGAACAGAGCCGCGATTGTTATTTTTCATGGTCGATAAGCGATTATTTGATTTTCACATTTTTCTAACCCATGTGTCAGTTTTTGTCAGCACTTTTTCAGGTTGTTTTATGACGTAACCTGATTTTCCTTTACCTTCTCCTGGAATTTGAGGATGACTGAAGGCCCCGATTTTAAAGAAATACTCAACGATAATCCAGATAAGATCGTTTATTTTCTCCTTTAAAAATAATAAAATTTATACGATCCGTGCTTTTCTCGAATTCGCTTAGCGAATTCGGATTGGTCTGCCTTCACTCACGTTTGTCCTCCCAATCTAGGGTGTGCAGTTTCCGAAAGAATTCGGGACCGGCGCGCCTCCTTTTCCTCTCCTGTTCCCGTGGTCCTTTTCTCGGATCATTTTGACCAAATTTGGATTTTCCTGATTTCCGGAATTTGGAAACTGGCCGCTCCTTCGGATTTTACACGAAGCTATACACTACACACTTTTTACACTGACCTTTGTGAAAACATGGCACATAAAATTTTGAAAATTCAGTTCAATGCTCGACTATCTGCTCAAGGTTTTCTGTGGTTTACCTTGAGACTGTGGGCAAATGCCAGATAACAGAAAGGGAGTCTTTGAATTTTTAGAGCCACAGCTCCGACTCACCTTCGAGCGTCGTATGCTAGATCAAGATCGTTATTGTTTTAATTTGTTCGAGTCGGGACGACTCTTTTCGTCAGGGGGGAGTAGTGTTACAAAGGATAAAATCACCCGTTTTACCCCCTTTTCTAATGATCTAGTAGTCGGCATGTGACGCAAGAAAACTAAGTCTTCTTATGTCATCGAATGAATAAGGTTGCTGCGTCAACCGCTATTATTGTAAAAACAGATCTGTTTCAGACTTTGAGCTGATAACACGTTCTTTACCCCAAATACATTTTTCTCAAAGCATATTTCTCATTTAGCGCCTTTTAATTGCTCACCTAACTAAGCTTCTTACCCTCGTTTTACTCGTTACGCTAAAAGTGTAACAATATTATAGAAGATATACAATAATAATAAATTTCATAAAAAATTTTGGTTAGGTGCCTATCATTGACGCAGGTACTAAATTTACCACGCTACGCTCCTGGCTTAGAAAAAGACAGGTTCTCAAGCTACTCATTCCCTCTCTGTCGTCATGCTTTTCGGCCAGAAGGCTCCCTCCATCTACTATATGCTCTAAGATTTAAATCAATCCACAGCGTTGTAATCCAATACCACCTTTTGCAAACAATATAAATTCCTTCTTTTTCGAGAAGGTACGAGGCAGCAGACCCGTCGATCTCACTTTATAAATTTTCAGTTATTTTTTTGTTTCCTTTTTTTATCAATCATTAATTTTGTTTATTTTTCTCTTTATCACAATTGGCGTGATAGAATCTCTTCAAACTTTAATAAAATCTGCATTGTAGCAGGAATTAGGCTAAGGCATCAAGTAGGCACTCACCTGTAAATATAGGTTAAGTTCGTGCACATTTCAATTGAGATAATATAGTCTTTTTTTTGGTAATTAAAAATCATATTTATTGCAACTTGAACTCATTCGTTGGCACAATCTAATCCAAACTCAGAGATAGGAGCAACGAGTAAAATCCGCGCTCATTTCGCAACGGATGAAACCCGCACCACAGCACAGGTACTAACAAACTAACGTAGATAGGAGCAACGAGTCTAATCCGCGTTATAGCACAGGTGCTAACAAACTAACGTAGATAGGAGCAACGAGTCAAATCCGCGCTCAGAAACATAGCAACGGATAAAACCCGAGTTGAGATAGGACTTGAGACACTCAAACTCCTATACGCTTGCACTGACTGACGTGTGGATGGCCGTAATATTCGATATAGTAAAAGCACAACTTATCTAGGAGAAGGACAAAGACTACTTACCGGCGCACTGTCGGTACTGCAGGTAGCAGTACCAACAGGGCGAACGTTACAATATATATATATATATATATATATGTTGTGACGTGGTATTTTATACCCCGTCACATGGGTTGAATATCGCTCTCCTTATTTTCAGAATGTCGTAAAAAGTAACGAAAACACGTCTGGGGCCAATACTCCAAAAAGAACAACTAATTAATTCCTAAGTGAGACTTAATTATTAAGCTAATTCCTGTCTTTTTTTATCTCTGTATCGCACTACGAGAGCTACCTTCAGCGACACCGCTCCGAGGGAACCGAATATCGCGAAGCCAAGGTCACGTACCGGGTCAACAGCCAACTATCGTCAACTGCAACAGATCGGATACCGCAAAGTCAACTTCAGATGGATGCCTACCTAGGTTGCGTACAGGGTCGTGCGTGAAGCACAACGAAGACCTCCGATCATTTAGACTTATCGGCCAGGAGCCGAACCATCGCTACAACGCCACTGCCGCATGGATGCATCGTAGATGGCGTACAGGGCTGTGCGTCAAAAACACAATCAAGCCTCCCGTCGCGGTACTTATCAGCCTGGAGCTGAACCAGCATAATATCTACTGTCTCGCCTACTATACCGCAGAATCGTAGCTGTCTACAAACCTACGATTATCGAAGGACTGCATCGTGAGGACAAGCCCGAGAAACCGTGGTGGACCACGCCGGACTGATGGTCTTAAGGATGGGAACCCTGCGTGTAAATCATCACCATCAGGAAGGCTCGGTGCAACAGTGCCGTAGGGCCCGCACCGAGTTGCAGTACCGGAGAGATAGTCAGCGCGGGGAGTACTAGCACTGCATAAGTTGACGACGCACCAATCTCGAATTCTGCAAAGTATCGATACCGCAACAATGTGAGTAGGATCATTCTTCTCGTCGTCGTTCCTAGATCTCTCGCACACATCGATACCGCAACACCGTGAGGGGTAGACCTTCCCCTCTCGCGAGGACCGCAAGCAGCTGACCATAGCCCTCCCACATATCGCTCGACGGATCGATAATTCTCTACAGGACAACGTGGGAGGAGGAGACACCCAGGAATGGACTATCGCCCACCTACACCTGTTGACCCGTACCACGTGACCCTCTGGCCCAATTATCGAGCACCGAACACCGGAAAAGGATCACGTGATGAAATCTCGCCGAAAATCGACCGGGATCGTCAGGATCGCCGCTCGTCTCTTCACATTCTACGTCCAGCCTAGTTTACGACTAGACGTGTTTTCGATAACGTTATTCTCACTATCCTTATATTCTCTCGCTAACATTTCAATTCAGTGCTTCTATCTTTCCGCTCTCGACTACCTGTCTACGCTTTTCCTGTATCTTCTATTTTCGTAAGTGAGGTTTTTCTTCTATCTATTTTGTGAAGCCACGAATTTACTTGCTTTATATCTTTTTCTCTCTTTTCTTACCTATTATCGATTTTCTCTCTTTTATCTCGCAGTTTGCTCTGCGTGAGCCACGTGGGCTCGTATCGTCTTCTCTTCTTATCTCTTATCTTATTCTCTCCCTTATTATCGAATATGGCAAGTAATTTCGCGACTGGTTAGTTTACTATTATTTGTAGTGACTATTATCTATTTCCTTGATTTATCTTGTTTGAATGATTTTCTTGATATCGCTGACTAGCAGCGCCTTACTTATGCTTTCGTAAAATATCTCTGAATACCGTATTTTATTCGAATCTCTGATTTATCGTTCTCAGGAGTGATTGTTAAATCAATTAGCTTATAAAGTCTCTAATTTTGTCTCTTATTTCGCTTCTCGCTATCTGATACCTATTTTCTCTCTGTATCTCTGTTATAATTTCTCAAATATTGTTTCTTTGATTTCTTAATATGTTACCGATTTGAATATTACCGAATATCTTTCTGATTTAATTACTATCGAATATCTTGGAGGAATTATATCGTAAGCGTACCGCGTGCGCGATCTTATATCGCTGCGCGGTATAGCCGTTGTTCTCTTTTGACATTGGAGTATTGTGCCGTACCGAATAACACCTTTTTCATCGCTTTCTTTGCTAATACCGCTGTTACGTAGTTTGTCCGTAGATCTCTAGTTTGTAATATATCGCATTATAATATTTTGTTCTCTATAATACCTGTTCTTGACACGTCAAGATACCCATTTCTTGCTTATCGTGATTATAATATTTCGTCGTATCGCATATATCGCAAGCTAGAACCTACGTATTTCTCTAATTTCTCTTGTAACTTCTATCGTAATTTCTTCCGTAATTTCTATCATACCTGTTTTATATTATTTCGCTACACTTGATTATTTCTGACGTCACTTCAAATATCGAATTATCTAACTGACTTGTAATCCTTGCCTTTCTATTAATTGTCATATCTTTTGTTACCGATTAATCGTAATATCTTTTGCTTCTCGATTAACTATAATATCTTTTGCTTTTCGACTAACTATAATATCTCTTGCCTTCTTTTGCCCATTTGTATTCTCGTATCTTCTATCTATTATCGTGCCTCATTATTGTTACACATGGCTGCGATTATTCTGTACTTCTATGTGATTATATCTTTCTCGCCATACTATGCTACTTGACTTGAATTGTGACAATTAGTTTAAGAACTTTAGATTGTGCATTGCATGCTAGCCTAATTCTTATCTGCTTTGTAAACTTGCTGATTGTTATACCGAGTAATAGTATCGCGATCACCCGCTTCATACCGCTAAATTACTTGAATAATTGTATCGCTACCGTGCTACCTCTGAACTCACTTTATCTCTGGCTGTATCTGAATTTCTCTACTTGTTTTTTTTAATACAATTGATACTATTACCATTTTCTTTAAGATTGTGTTTTATCGACTTGGATACGACCCATCCCCTCTACCATTATCTTTACCTGCTGAGTGAGCTGTGCAAAACCGTCGTAGACTCTGATCTATTTCGTCATATCGTATTCTCTAATTATCGTATCTCTGACGCTACTGCGTCTGGCGCCCAACATTTATCTCTTTTTCTAATTATCGTTTATTCCGTGATCAGATCAGTACCTGCGCCGTAGGGTAGCGTGATTATCCCTCCCTCAAGAATTATCGCTAATTTTCTTTTTACCTATAATAATCACGTTGCAATGTATATATATTGTAACGGCCACACTTGCCTTACGGAGAAACTAAGAACGAGCTAGGTCACCAGCAAACGCTCGCAACGTGCAAAAAGAATAATTATAGAATTTAATCGAAACCGGCAAGAAAAAGCTGTTGGGCGCCAGGTCGCAATGACGACGATATAGGCGATAATAGGTTAAAGCAGATCAATTAAAAACAAGGGAGGTAAACAGCTACTCTCAGCTGCGAACCTTGACCTCGGGATGCTCAGCGGTCAGTTTTTGGGAGAGGGGAACGTGGGGGCAAAGAGCGAAACAAAACACGTTAAACAAAGCACCGTAGGTAGTAACTGGTAGTAGTAGTAGGTAACTGGTAGGTAGGTAAAGTAGGTTTTTACTGCCGTGTTGGAGAACGCCATTTTTTTAAACCTGCCTCTGTGCCGACCCCGCTTTCCCCCGGGTGAAGCAAAAAGCACGTTACAATATAAATATATATAATATTGTAACCTAATAATATATATATAAACCTAGCTAGTTCTTAGCTTCCCCGTAAGGCGAGTGTTACATGTATATGTATTTTTCGCCCTGGTGTTCAGGCGGTATGTTTCAGCGGTATGGGTGTATGGGTAGATCAACGGTATGTTATTAAAAAAATAATTTTTTTTTATTAAAAAAGCGGTGGTCCCGGTATACCTCATCCCCTTTCCGGACCCAGTAGAAGTCGGGTTCTCCCAAGGGGGGCGGGGGTGAGGCTCGTTCGCTAGATGGTCCGGCGGTTGGTGGCTCCGGGCCGAGGGGTTAACCACTCCTGTAATCTGGTGTACATGAAATGTGTAGTCACTTGTAATCTTCAGTAATCACTGGTAATCTTAAAAATCTTAGTAATCACTTGTAATCTCCTGTAATCTTCAGTAATCTCCTGTAATCTTTTGTAATGTACGGTAATCTTTAGTAATCACTAGTAATCGCATGGCAAACTGCAATGTTTACTGGACACAAATGAAGGTGGCGCCACCGCGAAACCAATGCATCATGGCGTCGGTACGAGCGTTGCTGACGAGTTGCCGAGCTACGTCGCGAGTTACAAATTTTATACCTGAGATAGTTCTATTATCAGATAACCTGTATCCGAACCCTGATTCAAAATGGCAGCTAAAGGCGCCAAATCTGACGCTCATCAGGTATGATTACTATTCTTCTATGTTTAATGTTCAGTTATTGAAATCCTCCGGGAGTGATTCGAGGTGAAATCCGAAATTATATTGTAAGTGAGAATCGCGGTTTGAATCGAGATTAGAATACGATGTTCGGCTGTTTTCAAATATTATATTAACTGACTATTATGTTCAAGATCCGAGAATATTATTATGATCGTCTAATACCAATAACATCGTCCTGTTCGATTACTCTGAAATCATTCTGAATCTGAATTAGTTACTTAATTCAATCATGACGTTACTCTTGAATCAATTGTCACATTATTTTCAATTTAAGAATAATATTCTCGATTCAAGAGATTGAATCCGATTAAAATCATGCAGGCCAGGGGATGTGACGTTCCAGAATCGTTTGGCTTTGAAATGTGTTGTTCCCCACAGAAAATGAGCGAAAACGTATTTTTTTATTTACTCCAAAAAAAATTATTCAAGCCCGATATCAATTTTTTTTTTTAGATTTAAAAACAATCAACGATTTTCGTCAATTTGAGGATTCAAATATTCGAAAAATAGCCGCCAAATCCGTAATTCTCGAGCTTCTTCGACGATTCTGAATACATGGGATCCGGAACGTTGTACTTTGTCAAGGAAAACAAAGAGCCAAACATTTTGAAAATTGCCAAAAATATCGACGTTTTTCCAAAGATCTCAAAATTCAATTTTCTTGAAAACTCTGTTTTTTTTCTTCAAAATTTAATATGTTGTTCGGGGTGATATGGTCTACTTACTCTATCAATAGCAACCGGTGATTTTTTTTGCTTTCCTAGTAATTGACTATTTTATTCTTTGAATTCTTGCACGGCCGTATTTTCACTGTGTCCATGCTGTTCCGACAAGAATTTAATTTTATTTCAAACCCCCTTTTTTATTTTCGTATGAATTTTGTTTTCTAATTTTGTCAAAGAAATTTCGCCTTCTTTCGTTTCCTGGGTAGCCAAGAAGGCTAGCCGTGTCGACATAGGGCCGACAGGTCGCACAGGGCGACCAGCGGCTAGACCTAGGAGGGCCGAGAAGGCTAGCCGTGTCGACATAGGGTCGACAGGTCGCACATGGCGACCAGCAGCTAGACCTAGGAGGGCCGGGACGGCTGACCGTGTCGACATAGGGTCGATACGTAGACCGTTCCCACCTCTGTACCGAATCAGGTCTTGATGAACGCCACGAAGGGCTTAGTAGGCAAACAAAAACTTGTAAACACTGTGTAGCTGGTATCGGAGGGAGCGTCGGATACCGATAAGTCGTCAGTCTGGTCTCAGCCACGGGCAAGAGCACTTGTCTGCAGATTTCTGGCTACGTGCAATAGGTGTGTGTGTGTGTGTGTATATGTGCGCGAGCGCGAGCGGCTAGAATACTACCTGAGGTTGGAAATAAATACGATCGTTGATGAACCAGTTCTGTGTAATCCGTTAATCCCCATCCCATGACGAACATTTGGTGCCGAAACCCGGGAGATTTAATTGCCGGGAAACAGGGAAGGGGGACACTAGTCTATCGCCATAGTCAGCTAGTGTCTGAACCGCGAGTGAGAAAGGTGGCAATGACCGCACGCAGAGAAAGACCAGCCGATGAGCAATCGGATATTTTTCCACTGGCCAAGCGCAGACGCGGAACTCCACGGTATGGTCAAATCGTATTTTCAAGAAGACGCGCTGGGGGTTTCAACAACGGTTAAAACCAGCCTCGGTGAGAAAAGAGCCAACCTACTATTGGAAACCACAAGCCGTCGTGTCGGAACTTCGTGGGAAACGGGCTTGCTGTGGAAAAACGATGACAAAAACTGCCCCAGTAGCAAAGAAACCGCTCTCAAAAGACTATGGAATCTGGAGAAAAAACTGGATCGCGATCCGCATTACGCCGCGCTATATTATCGGGAAATGGAAAGATTCATAGAGAATGGCTACGCGAAGAAAATCGTCAAGAGAACCGAGGCGGACCGTCGGTGATATTTACCTCATTTCGGTGTCTTTAATCCGAACAAGCCCGAAAAAGTCAGATTAGTATTCGACGCCGCGGCAAAATCACATGGGGTGTCCCTAAACGATCGGCTGTTAAAAGGACCAGACCTTCTCAAACCCCTGTTAGGAGTATTAATCCGCTTTCGACAACACCCGGTCGCGTTTAAAGGGGACATAAGAGATATGTTCCTGCGAATCAAAGTGCGAGAGGAAGATCGCGACGCGCAGCGTTTCCTATGGCGAGGGCGGGATAGGCAGCGATCACCAGATGAGTACGCTATGACCTCGCTTATATTCGGCGCGAAATCCTCACCGTGTAGCGCCTTATATATCAAGAACTTAAACGCCAAGGAATTCGTAAACTCCATGCCTGAAGCAACTATGGCCATTGTAGACAACTGTTACATGGACGACCTACTAGACAGCTGCGAATCTGCGGACGATGCGAATGATGCGATCAAGGTGATCCGGGAAATTATAGAGATTAAACGGCAGGGGGGCTTTGAGATGCACGGATGGGCTAGCAACAATCCAGAGGTATTAAATGCCGTACCGGCTTCCGATCGAGCCTCCGGAACAGTCGTACTCGGAACGCCCGATCCCGCCAAAGAAAACGAAAAAGCCATCGGCTTACAATGGAATACCCTCTCGGACTCGTTCACGTTCAACATAGGGTTGAACAAAATCCCGCACGAGATACTCACGGGGTTGAGCCGACCATCGAAAAGAGAATTTCTAAAAATTATAATGTCTATCTTCGACCCCCTGGGTTTCCTAGCACCGTTCCTGATCAGATCTAAAATCATAATGCAGGACGTATGGGTCAGCGGTATTCAGTGGGATAGCATCCTAGCCGACAACGAATTTTCCGCGTGGCAAGCATGGATCAGCGATCTACCGAAGATCAGCCGATGCTCTATACGAAGGCACTATCTGGCGTCTGACGTCAAAGCTGAATCGATAGAATTACACGTTTTCTCTGACGTGAGTGCAAAAGCATACGCGACGGTGGGCTACTGGAGGTTCCGACTCGAGAACGGATTGTTCCAAACGAGCGTCATAGCGTCGAAGAGCAGAGTCAGCCCGTTGAAACCACTCTCGATCCCCCGCCTTGAATGACAAGCAGCCGCGATAGCGAGCCGTCTCGCCAAAACCATAGAATCTGAACACAAATTTCGAGTAGATCGGCGCGTTTTCTGGTCGGATTCGCGCACAGTCCTCTTATGGATTAAAACAGAACCCCGGTTATATCAAGCCTTTGTGTCCCACCGATTAGGTGAAATAAGTGAACTCACGGAAACTTCTGAGTGGAGATGGGTCCCGTCGGAACAGAATCCGGCCGATGATACGACAAGATGCACAACCGTGACCTTGGACGTAAATGAACGTTGGTTTAAGGGCCCTTCACATGCTATATGATTTCGAGCTTTCATTTTTCGACAAAAAGAAAGCTTGCAATAGGAAGATAAGAAAAAGACGTAATTTCTTTGATAAAATAATTAATTTTGACACTAATGCTTGGTTAAACGACGACAAACCTTATTGCATCGTATTTATACGTATATATGTTGTTACCATTTGAAATCAACTGATCAATTTTTATCAATATTCGATGCATCGATTTTTGAAATCAACTGATCAATTTTTATCAATATTTGGTATTTGAAATAAACTAATCAATTTCCATCAATATTCGGTATATGGTGTATTGAACATTAAATATATGGTGCATTGAATATTGAATATCGAATATCGATAAAAAGTGATTAGTTTATTTCAAATATCGAATATTGATAAAAATTGTTGTATCGAATATTGATAAAAATCAGTTAATTTCAAAAATCGATACATCGAATATTGATAAAAATTGATTAGTTGAAAAAAGAAAGGGGGCGAGCGTTATAGTCAAGATCGAGGTCAAGATGCTGACACACTTAAAAAATTTGCAGCATATCTATTTTTACTCGGAGGGCGCAAAATGTATGAGATTTTGTACAGTAATTTGAGTGGTGCGTTACCATCTATAACGCCAGTCCAACGCATCATAAGTGCTTCTACCAGTTCTGTAACTGAGCCACGAGAATCACAGGAAAAGTTCAATATGATCCTGTGACTAATCTGCTCGTTGGGCTTGTGTTGCCACTGAACTCGGATGGAGTCCCTCGTCAATGTGCCTTTCCAGCAACGTCCGCCAAAGTGATACAGGATTATTATAAGCATAAAACTGTGGCTAGTAATGCATACTGTATCATGGGTCAACCCCTCGTCAACAATGCCCCAGCATTTTGCTTGTCACTGTACGGTACTGATAATAAATTCAAGTACAAAGATGTCATCAACAAATGGGACTGGATGATAGAAGAAGCTAGCAAATTAAATATTCAAATTCTTGGCTTTTCCTCTGACGGAGATCCAAAATTGCTTAAAGCAATGAAATGCCGTGCATTTGCTACTACGATGGAGATGGGCACAGCTGAGATGCCGAGGGATGCGCCACACTGGGATGATTGGTTCCTGGGTAATCCTAGTGGAACTCCATGTTTTGTCCAAGACCATATCCACATTGCTACGAAATTGAGAACTCGCCTTTTGAAACCATCTGTTGTATTACCAATGGGACAGTATTTGGTATACCCAAGTCACCTCAAGTTTCTCATAGCACAGGTGAGCAAGGATCAACATATGCTAACCCCTTTGGATCTCGAACCAAAGGACAAGATGAACGAGTAACCCGATTACTGACGAAAAGTGTGGTCGAAGCAAAGGCTACTGTCACATATCTCGAAATGGCCCGGCTGGCTGTGGGTTCCTTCATGGATCGTGAAATAACTCCACTCCTACGAATACAGAACATCTGGCAGTGTGTATTTTTTCTGAGGCTGTGGATGCTATGGCTTAGAGATTCCGGGTATTCGGCAACTGCGAATTTTATTACGGTAAACACATACACGTGCTTCGAGCTCAATGCGCATGCTTTTATCCAAATGGTCAGATACCTGCGAAAAACTGATTATCAGCAATTGTTGAAGCCATGGTTATGGAGTTGCCAGCCATGCGAGTCTTTTTTCCGTTCAGCACGTTCGATGACATCGACCTATTCCACAATCATCAACTTCAGCATGCTGGAATTTCTGCACCGCGTTCGGCAGATAGATCTACAAAATGATGTGTCTCAAACACTGGACAACACTTACAGCTTTCCTCGTAATAAGAGAGCGACCCTATTGGAGACTGGACCTGAGATTCTGAATGATGAGACAACTTCCTATTTACCGAATGACGAGGAAATTGAACGGGTAATTGTACTCGTACGGGAACATGCTTTACGCATGGCGGAGGGGCTGAATATGCACGTGGTCGAAATTCCCGTGGTCTCTTTTTCAATTCTATCTGTTTCCAAAGAGCTACCTTTGGAACTACCCGACGATGATGATAATGAAAGCGATATCGAAGCTGAAAGTGTCACCGATGATCTGAACAACCGCATCCGAGATAAAACAACATCGTATGAAGATATACTTACTAGCACCAATCTCGGAAACAACAATACCATTGTGGATGATGATACAATATGTGAGGACATGTGTATCATTTCATCAGATAAATTGAGCCTCACAAGATTTAATGATAAGTTTTCTACGGCTGAACTTCCCGTAAATAGTCCTTTCGTGCAAGTGGTAGATGGTACTGGTAATAAGTCTATCATAAAAAAATCGACACTATGCTGGATGCTCAGTTCCAGGGCCAACTCACTCAGCAGTGACCGTCTACACAGAGTGAAGGCACCAATAACAACGTTGGCATCTGCACATGATCATGCACATTCTACTGCACGACATCCAACTGAGGTGATGCAGGAAGACATGGTGTCCATAGGTAATTGGTGTGCTTTTAGATCGCTAAACGGGAATGCGCTGGTCGGCAGAATTTTAGGATTTTCTTATTTGTCGGGTAAAACGAGGACTAGAGAATTTTCAGCTTCAAGTGCTCCTGTTAAAAGGACGAATGAGAAAGGAAAAGGCTTAGGCTACCTCTGTTCGTGGTTTTCTATTGAACCGAATGGAAAATTGATCCAAGCTGACATGGACTTCCATGGATACTACGATATCGAAAACTATATATGTACTATACCAAATCCTGTCATAAAAGATAGTCATCTTCGCGTAGATATTAGTATTTTTAACTTTTTGTGATTTGAAAACGTACTATAATAAATCCTGCCAATAGGGATGTTATTTCTGTATAGATATCAGGATCTTCAACTTTTCGTGATTCCAGATATTTAAGATAGAAAGATGTATCTACTATACGTACAAATATATCAGAATCTTCAACTGTTCGTGATTTTAGACATGTAAGATAGAAAAATATATCTAAAGTATGTGCTGAGGTATGTACACATGTATGTGCCTCATGTGATATGAAAACGTACTGTTACAAATCCTGCTAATAGGGATGTTCTTTCTGTATACATATTAGAATCTTTAACTTTTAGTAATTTTAGATATTTAAGATAGAACGATATATCTACTGTACGTACAAATATATATTACATATTAAAATAAAATGTATAATGTTTTGTATTGTAATCATTTATGATTTTCTGTAATCGTCTATAAACCTTGGTAATCATCTGTAGTCATCTTTAATCCCCTCTAATCCCCTGTAATCTCCTGTAATCATTCTGTAATCAGCCAGTAATCATCAGTAATCTGTAATCTCCTGTAATCCTTGTAATCAGTGATTACCGGTAATCAGGTGTACATTAAATATTGGAGTGGTTAACCCCTCGCTCCGGGCGCTTGTTGTTCGTCGCTGGCGCGGGATGACACCCCGGGCAGTCCACGTGTTTATAGCCATATATGCCGCATTTATAGCAGACGACGTCGTCGTCTGTCCGGTTGTCGCAGGCGGGTATGCGCTGGCAAAATCGCTGGCAGATCCAACAACTGCCGTACGGGGACCCCCCTCCCTTAGTCGGCCGTTCGTAGCGCGGCTTGGTGCTGGAGGTGCTGGTGGCTGGTTCCCTTGGCCGGCTGGTGGGAGATTTAGGTGCGGCTCTTTCTGGTTCCTGTTGGCCGAACACTTCCGGCGGGGTGTCGGCGATAGTGACGCGCTTGTGGTGGTCTGAGGTCCGGGTGCCTACGGAGCGTGTGGCACGCTGTAACGCCCAATCCGTTAGATCTTCTGAGCCCGTGGCGGTGGTCACCTGGGCTACTCGCGGGGTCTGTTGACCACGGTCCGCCCGAGCTAGGCGGGTGCCAGATGGCCGTTTGGTGAGCGGCCGTCCGCTCTGCCTCCCTGTCTTCTTGGACCTTCCTGGCGGCAGTCACAACCTCCAGTCAGAGGTCGGGGTACTGTTCGGCGATTCTTTGGAACTGCCGGCTTTGGCTCGCAAGCCGTTCTCACTGTCGGGATACACTGTTGACTACAGGCCGACAAGAAATCAAGCTTTGGCGCTCAAAGAGGCAAAAAACATAGAAGTGGAGGTAATTGCATTCTGTCTGAACCCCGTGAAGAAGATTGCCAAAGAACACACTACCTTTATATCTAACAAAATGAAAGACCTGATAAGTATTCTCATGGACTTAATCAGTGACAATCGTTACCTGGAAGGACAGCTCAAGGGCTCACGCAAAGCACACAGACAAAGCAGCCCGAAGAACCTGAAAAACATTGAACTCGCCGTCCTGGCCAACCTGCGCCTGGCAGAAGAACTTAACGACGCGATCAGGGATCCAAAACAAGATCTATCGTCGCAAAAACACGCGACCGGTTCGTACGCTGAGATTGTCGAGGGCCAGGCATGGACTGCTAGCAATACCCCTTCGGAAGTTCACGTGACAGCGAACATTCAGCGGAAAGGCGAAACAGTAACCATCTACCCCCCTGGAGGTAGGGGAAAAAACAGCGAAGAGACGAAGATCGCACTTATGGAATGTGTCGACCCCAAGACAGAGAATATCAAGATTAAGAACGTTAAACAAATTAATAATAAGGGCATCTTAGTAGAAACGGCGGACAAAGAATCCATGGAAAAAATTATCAACAACCCTAATCTGAAGCAGAGGGGCTACACCATTGGAGAAACGAAGAAAAAGAAGCCAAGGATGATAATCTACGCGGTATCGAGAAACGAGTCAAAGGAAAATATTGAAGAAATGATACATAAACAAAATTTTGAGAGTATGGATTGGGACAAGTTCAGAGCCAATTTTCAGCTGCTATTTCAGACAGGAAGTAGAAACAACCCAGGCACGAACTGGGTAGCGCAAACCAGCCCAGAGATAAGAAATCACCTGAAGGGCAAAGGCAAAGTGTACGTGGGGTGGATGGCATGCGGCGTCAAAGACTATGTAGCTGTTGCCAGGTGTTTCAAGTGCCAGAAATTTGGCCACATAGCAGCCCACTGCAAAAGAACGGAATCAATATGTAGACAGTGCGCCGATACCGGTCATCAGTCAGAGAATTGTCCAAACAAGGACAAAAAGCCGACCTGCGCGAACTGCAGAAAGAGTAGAATGATGCATGATCACCCGGCAACGTCAAAGGAGTGCGGTAGTTATCAAAAGACCCTAAAATTACAAATTGACCAAACTGACTATGGCAGTGCGTAATCCTACCTTGAAAGTGGTGCAATTGAACATGCAGAGAGCTAAGCATGTCACCGCTGAGATAAGGCAAACCATGAAGGAGAATAACATCGACATCGTACTGGCGCAGGAACCTTACTCATGGAATCACGCTATCACGGAATTTGGCCTAACTAGAGGTGTAATAACAGGAGACACAAAAACTAAACCTCCGATGGCGTCCATCATAGTTGCGAACAGAGATATAGACGTCATGAAATGTGTGAAACACTGCAGCAGCCACTGCGTTACTGCCCAGACAATCTCTAACGCTGGTCACATATACGTGATATCCTTCTACTGCCAATTTCAGGATGAAATAGAGCCATACCTGGCGCAACTCAAGCGCACTCTCATCGATTTGAAAGGGGGTAAAGTCGTCATCGGGATGGACGCAAACGCTAGGTCGCCTACGTGGGGTAGTGCACACCTGGATCACAGGGGTAAAAAAGTTGAAGAATTCATCGCTTCTCACGGACTCGTTGTCCTAAACAAAAAAGGACAACCGAGCACCTTTAGTTCAGGTAGTGGCGAGAGTAGCATCGATGTAACACTGATTACTGCAAACCTGGTCGGGCACATCAGGTCTTGGGCGGTTCAAGAGGACTGGACAACTAGCGACAACCGATACGTCTTCATCACGATAGATAACTGTACTACCCTAAGCACGAGTATGAGGAATCACCAGAATACCCCAGGAAACCGGTTCGCCGTTAAGAAGGCCAGTTGGGACAAATTCACAACCTTTCTCGAACTTAGAAAGTGTCACTGTCTCAATACGGAAGCCATCTAAGATAAAGAACAACTTGAATACCAAATAAGGGAAGTTACAAAACTTGTAACAAAAGCATGCGTAGTATCGATGCCAAAAATAGTAAAGAGGCCAAAAGCAGTCCCCTGGTGGAATGATCAACTCACCATAGACAAAAAAGTAGTCTATAAATTTCGAAAAAGGTCTCAGCGTCATGGCATCGGTATGGAAGAACGAGCTTCGCTCCGGTTACAGTACATTTGCCTGTGAAAGAGGTACCACCAATCAATCCGTAGTGCAAGATCGACTAGTTGGGAAGCATATGTCACTAAGAACGGCAACCGAAACGCCTGGGGTGTCCCATACAAGATCGAGACGAAAAGGATAAAGGTTGCTGAAATCCCACACTCGATAAAAGGCGACGCAGGTGAGGCCTCAACGTGGAAGGACTCTTCGATGAACCTTATAAACAGGCTTTTCCCGGACGACGATGTATCTACAGAACTTGATAAACACAGCGACATAAGATTGGCATCAACAACAGATCCTTGGGATGGCAAAGAAGCAGTACTTAGCGTACCCTTGACCTCACGCGAGGTTGAAACGGCTATCATAAGTATGAAGAATGGCAAGGCTCCGGGAGTGGACCTAATGGAAGTTGAAGTTCTCAAGGCGGCGTGGAAGTCCCTGAGAAAAGAGCTCACCAACATCTATAACTCTTGCTTCACTCTCGGAGTTTTCCCCGTCGACTGGAAAACCGACCTAGTAAGGGCACTACTCAAGGGAAATGATAAGGACCCCTCTGAGGCAAAATCTTATCGACCAATCTGCCTCCTGCCAGCGATGAGTAAAGTCCTGGAGAAACTTATAGCCAGTAGAATGGAATCTGTCTTCGTAAACGGTAATTCGAAACACCAGTATGGCTTCATGCCAGGGCTTTCTACAGAAGATGCGATTGTTGAGTTCGGCAATGTAGTTAGGGATTCTGAAGCTAAGTATGTGCTCTCGATTTTCATAGACATTGAAGGTGCGTTCGATAGCGTCTGGTGGCCGATCGTCCTCAAATGCCTGGTAGACAGAGGTTGCCAAAAAGATATGTACTATCTGATCAAAGACTACCTCAGGGACAGAAAGGTAAAATTAAGCGGGAACTATGATAGTGTGGAGAAGACTATCACAAAAGGATGCCCCCAAGGTTCTTGTCTAGGCCCAAGGTTATGGAATGTACAGTTTCATGATATTATCAGAACCAGGTGACACAGGGTGTAATGTGATCACGTACGCCGACGACGTAGCAATACTGATTGAAGGAAACGCAAGAATTGAGTTAGAGGCGAAGGGCAATGAGGTCATGGCAGTACTGGAAGAAAAATGTGGATTACACAGACTGCGACTTTCTCAACCTAAGACTGTCATGCTCCTGGTTGAAGGTAAACTTGACGTGAGAAGACCCCCGAACATAAAACTACACGGGAAACAGATAAGGTCGGTCGATACGTGCAAATACCTAGGGATATTCCTGGATACCAGGATGGGCATAAAATCACATTTAAAATACATAACACAAAAGTGTAATTCAAAAGCTAACGCATTGTATGCGATCGCACGGAAGACATGGGGATTGAAAGCAAAGGCGCTTAATATTATTTACAAAGGACTCATCGTACCTACTCTTACATATGCTGCGGCTAGTTGGGTCAAGAGGCTGGATGAACGGGGAAAGAGAGCCCTTATTAGTGTCCAAAGGCAGGCCCTCATTCGGACAACAAAGGCATACCGGACAATCTCTGCAGACGCTATTACCATCATAGCGGGTGAGCCATCCATAGACATAGTTGTGGCTGAAAGGGTCTGCTGGTATCACCTGCGAAAAGGAAAAGACGTCTCTATTGGAGATTTGAAATTTGAATGCATAAGAACGTTAAACGGGCAGGTGTCGGTGAGTGAGGCTAAAGGTCTTATCAGAAAAGAGGTAGTGCGAATCTGGCAAAAAAGGTGGGAGGACACAACTAAAGGGCTACTTACCTTTGAAATCTTTCCCGATGTGCGTAACAGACTCGAAGTCACGTGGTTTGAGCCGAATTTCTACGTCACTCAGCTAGTCTCCGGGCATGGAGACTTCAACTGCAAACTGAAGTCACTTGGACTAATAAATATGGAAAACTGTGAATGCGGGCTCCCTGACTCAGTATCACACCTAATATTTGATTGTCCAATCTTCCGTGCTGAGAGAGCGGACCTTAAAGCAAAATTGGAAGAAGTGGGACTCACCTGGCCTCCGGAAATGCACACGCTGTTCGCCAAGGAGATGTTCAAGAGCACCAAGACATTTGCGGCTATAACCCTGAAAATTAGAGAAGAGATGTAAGAAGGACTATCGGTACAGTATACAGCTGACATGTTAAAGGTCTAACGGTTCTAATTATACTGTCTTCCAGGCAACCGCCGTCTAAAAGGATTAATAGGTAGAAGAACACATATCCACTTAGTTAGTGATGACAAACATTGTGCGATCTCTTAATCTCTTAATTTCTTATTCTAAATACAAATGTATACACTCAACACGCCTCCTTACATTTGTATTTTCATTACAATTTTTTTTTTTTTTTATCCTTAAACTTATGATTAATCTTGAGATTTCAAAAGACTCAACATTTCTCTGAACTTTATGAATTTTTGTTTTCCTAGGGACTTTGTAAAGATATCTGCTATATTTTCCTCTGTATCAACTTTTATTACTTCAATCTCTCGATTCAGAACTTCATCATGAACATGGTAATAATGAATTCCTATATTCTTTGATATCTTCGAAAAATTTCCGTTATCTGCTATTGTCTTAGCCCCACTATTATCTTCATATATCATTGTGGGTTTCTCAAAATTTACATCAAATGTTTTCAAAATTCCTTTCAAAAATATTACCTCAGAAGTTGCTTCGGATAATGACACATATTCCGCTGCGGTTGACGATTTCGTAACTATATTTTGTTTTCGGGTTCTCCAAAATATTGGATTTCCATATGCTCTTACCACATATCCTGATGTTGATTTTCTATCGATTGGGTCACCTGCCCAATCGGCATCGACAAAGCAGTCTAAGAAATCAGCATCATTGTTATTTTTATATGTTAACTTCAAATCTTTCGTTTTATACAGATACTTCAACACTCTCAACGCATATTTATAGTGTGTCTCATCGTAAGAGTTTTGAAATCTTGATAAGTAATTTACACAAAAAGTAATATCTGGCCTAGTGCCGGAGCTTATAAATAGCAAAGCACCAATTAGGTTTCTGTAATTCTGACTGCTGTCTGGTTTTTCAGAGTTTGCTAGTTTAAGATTCATTTCCATAGGCGTATCATATAGTTTTGCATTTTTAATATCATATTTTTCAGCTAAAGACTCAATCAATTTCTCTTGACTCAATTTCATTACTTTATTTTCATAATCCTGATTAATTTCTATTCCTATATAATTGTCTACTTTGCCCAAATCTTTCATGTTAAATTTCTCCGACAGTTTCAACTTTAATTTCTTAATCTTAGTCATGTCATTGCTGCTTATCAATAGGTCATCCACAAAAAGCAGTACATATTGTAACGTGGCATTTTTTTTGTGATGCTCGTTACCAGTAGCTCCCCGAACCTTAGGCGGGACTCTAACTAGGGATTTCGCGACAAGAATGATTATACACGTCATTGGTGACGGCGGAGAACCGGGGAGATGGACGGCCAATCAGCGACCCGCGACAGCGGAAACCTACGTTAGCGATAAGCTAGATTTAAGAATTGCGTAACCGACCTCCCAATGGAATGCGAGGAATTTCGAAAACGAGGAGGCTAAGCCGGAATTCCGGCTCCGCGTGGCGGAAGCCAGACACTTGAGTCCTGGTGACGAACGCAATACGACGTACCTGAGAGAACTTAAGAGAGTAAAAGAAATTAGTGAATAGGAGAAGAACGAAAAGAAAAAGAAGCCCGGGGGGAAAATGTCAGACTGTCGCGTCGGGGCATTTTTGGCGTGGCTGCGTAGTGGTAAGCGCTTATAAATTTCTGCGGACTAATTTCGAGAACGAGTTAGAACGGTGCACCGAGTAACGGTTGGCCATTGTAAGACTGAATTGCGAAATTACTCGAAATTCGTTTGCCGACTTCCTTGTTTGGTGGCCGGAGCTTGATCTTGATTTTGTTTTTTTTTTGCGATAACGTATCGAGTCAATTTTGGCTATTGTACCTGTTGAGTAGAGTCATTCGTTTCGTTATTTGCGAGCAGCCCAAATTCCGCTGCACAGGGTCAAGTCGCGTTCGCGTGTTCAGAAAGTGTCACCTCTCGTGTAGGTCGCGTATCGCTAAGTGTGAGCGCTCTGTTTGGCTGGGTTATTATTTTTAGTTTCCTTGTTTGATTTGTTTCGGAAGATAGTGAAGTTTCGGATGCGTCCCGATTAATCGCCTCGATTGAAGTTGTTAAGTAAGAATTACTGTCGAGTACTTGTAGGGTATGTTTTGCGATTAGCGCGATAATTCTGTTCGGGTTTGGCGAATAGCGCCGATATTTATAATTAAGGGAAGGACGATCACGAGTAGCGTGTTCGTATCGTTGTCGATTTTCTGTATTTTGATTTTTGTTTTGTTGATCCCGTTGAGACGAGGAACGCGACTAGCGCACGTAGATTTAAGGTCTAGTTAAGATTTGATTTTCTTTCTATTTTGTTTGTGGAATCGCGGGAGGCGAATTGAGTATCTGTTTCTTTTTCCTTTTGTTTTGTATCGCTTCGAATCTTTTTTTTTGAATATATTATTTTATTTTATTTTGGTAAATTCTGTATCGTGTCGAGTGTCCGTTCTTTCTCTCCGCAAAACTACCCACCCCCCCTCTCCGCGGTATTGAGCTACCTGGCATAGAGAAGGATAGCCGAGGAATTGCGAAGGTAAAGATTCGAGGCGTGTTGATCACGCCAGGCGCCCAACAAAATTTCGCGATAGCTTTGGTAAGCTGCAGAGTGCATCGCGGGTTGCCGAATCATTGTGCACCAGGTTAACTCTTGGGAACTTCTCCGGGTGAACAAGAGCGGCAAAAAACCTCGTCACAATATATGGTAACGCCATTTTCGTTCTTAGTATAGAGACAATAATCATAGTCGTTTCTCTTGAATTCCATCTCAGACATAAACTCATGAAAGCATTCATACCAGGATCTGTAGCCCGTACAATGCCTTTTTTAACAAGCACACTTGATTTTTACCATTATCATAACCTTCCGGCTGATTTATATATACGACTGATTTTATTTTTCCATTAAGGAACGCAGTTTCTACATCCATCTGCTCTATAAATAGACCGTGTTTACAAAAATAAGACAATAATAATTTCAGAGTCGACATTCTAATCACAGGAGCGTATGTGTTTACACTTAATCCTTCTTGTTGAAAGCCCCGGACTACTAATCTAGCTTTCAACTTATTGTTTGGTTTTATTGAATATACCCATTTTACATCCAAAATTTTAGCATTTTTCGGTTTTTCGGTTAGTAACCAGGTTTTATTTTTATTTAAGCAACTAATTTCTTTATTCATAGCTTTAATCCATTCGAGTCTCTTTTCACAATTTAACGCCTCCTCGAATGTATAAGGTACTATAGTACTACAAAAATTTGCATATATGTAATCACAGAACTGTTCCTCTCGATTTTTATCCCAAGTTGGATTATATCTACTTACAGGATTTCTTGTTCTGTTTGACCTTCTCAAAGCTATCTCATTCTCAATGTCAGACTCACTTCCATCATTCTCACTGTTTACTATTTCTTCTTCTAATTTCCCTATATCATCTCTCTTTTCGTTGTACTGTGACGTGGCGGGTCTACCAGCCCGTCACCGACCCGCACCTCCACTCCCAGGCGGCCGCGTCAAGCGCTCTTAAAGAGCAAGGGAGAGTCCTGCCGTGCCGCCAATGAACAACCAGAGTTAGCTTTAAGATTCATGTATTGTTGCTAATGCTTTTTGTTACTCCCCCAATCCATTCTCTGAGGTGACCGCCACTGCCGCCGCCACTGCCGCCGCCAATGCCGACGCCATCCAACGACTACCCTGCGCTGCCGTCGCGGGAAACGCGGAGGGACCACAGGACGACCGGCGCGGAGTTCGAAGCCCCGGACCCAGTAGTCGCGCTGTTGCTTGCTCGGACCTCGATGCCGCCAAGGACATGCTGCCGCTGCCGCCCAGGGGTCGAGTTGCCTCCACCTGAGCCTCCGATAAGACCGGCCTTGCCACCCGGCACCCACAAATAACCGGACTCAGTCTCCCCCTGGGCTCGCCGATGCCGACCGGACATTTCCGCCTTCGCCAGACCACCCTCGCAACACGCAGCACAGCGCGGCGAACAGACCGGCTGCCTAGGCTCCCGCCGGTCTCTCGCCAATCTACCTATCATCCCCTCCCGTAGCGCCACCGCGGGATCGCGATCGCCGAGGGCCGGCGGCCACCTCACTCTCCCTTGCGCCTCGTTGCTCCTAGCTTCGGACGTATCGTAGTGTAACCGTTAAAAGTTTTCTAAGCCTCACCGCTTCGCTCGCACAACAGTTTGGTGCCGATATCGTCGTTAAGAGAAGACAAGTAGTTGCCGTCTTGCTTTGTGGAAGACCGGGACCGTTAGCCGTAAAAAGGTAGGCTGTCGCTATCCCGAATCTCGCTGGCTATAGATTCTCAACGGCCTCAGGCCATTTTTCCTTTTTGCAACAGGTTGCCGGCCGGCTTCGGTCGGCCATCTTGTGTGAAAGCCCGCGAGCCTCGTGGTAGCTAAGCTTTTCTAGTTGATTAAATTGTTGATCTTGGTTGCTATTCTTATTTTATAATTAATATTACATGCTCTGGTTGTTCATTCGGTAATCTTTTGCCGCTTTATGGTAGCATATACTTTGTAATAGATCGTGTACCGTGCCGCTTCCCGGCCGCGTACCGAGTACGTGAGTGTGAGAGAGAGAGAGAATCTGTGAGTGAGTGTGTGCGCCCGTGCCGTCGTTGCCGAGCGTAACTACCACCGTCAAGCAGCGACAGGCGACCGAGCCGATAATATAGAAAAAGTGAAGGAGGATTAACTCGTGTTTGTCAAGCCGTTAGATTGTTAGCAAGCTTGTTTTTAGAATTGTTCTGCCTTGGTTTGAGTTTTGAAATTGTTAACGAACTCGCTTCACCACGAGTCCGTAGTCGCATGCGTTATTGACTTGTTACTGATTTTATGCCGCTTATTACTCGCTTATCTTGGTCGCTTGCCGCTCGTCGCTTCTAGCTTATACTGCTTGATTTTGCCGTGTTCTATTGACTTGTTGAACCTTGTTGCTGTGTTATATTTTATGCTATTTTGTTCTATTTTTATTTATTTTTGAATTGTATCGAAGCGTACCGCCACCGATAAGACCGCTTGCCGTGTAAATAACTATTTTGTTGCCTTCTGCCTTGCCGTAACGGCGCTGTTTGTTAATAAACGCTGGTAATTACATCTATAATCATTCGATTATCATCTATACTATTTCACCTTCGCGCCCACGTTCCCCTCACCGCTAGCTAGTCGGCTGTTTTTGTGTGTGTGCTCGCCCCTGCTATAGTTTCGCTTTGAGATTTGGTGGTGTGAGTTAGGTTCGCCGTTCGAGTCGGCGAACGAATACTATTGGACGGTAAATTTCAAATCTGGTAAGAGTGTATTCTCTTACGGCTCTCTCGAGCCTGGCGCCCAACACCTGTTCGGCAGTGCCGTCAATCTTTATTTTTTTCATTTTTCTATTGCCGTGTTGGTCAACGCCATTTTTGTAAACGAGCCTCTGTGCCGACCCCGCTTTCCCCCGGGCGAAGTAAAAAGCCCGTTACAGCATATAGTTCAGTTTTTCCGTTTCAGACACTGTAGCTCCCGCGGCCTTCAAAGCATTAACCGACTTTTCAAAGTCGTCAAAGAAACTATTCTCATCCGCGTAATTCTTCAACTTTATACTTCTTAGATTAGACCTGCATACCATCTGTAGAGCCGTTGATTTCTTTAAATATAACTGATCAAACTTTTTCATAATTTTATAGGCTGATTCTTCATCACTTATATATTCTAATTGTCTATTTGAAATAGCACTATATTGCAACGTGACCGGTGACTGGTCACGTCCACGGTCTTATACACAGGTCTTGCAACTGTGAATCTCGACGTGGTCCTCTTGACGTGCCAAGCCGCTAGGGTCGCTGCGATCGAGGGATACCCGGTGCGACAAAGATAACGATAGTCACGCATGCGCTTTACACGAGCGTTGAATTCAAACCCAAGAATCTCGCTGATACATAATATTTTCTAGGTTATGTTTATACATCCCTCGATCGCAACGCCACCTGGATATTGCTTCAATAGTGGAGTCACTGCCTCCTATTGAGCTTCTTGCCTAGTTGCAAGACCTGTGTAGAAGACCGTGTTGGTGGTTGATGTCTCGACGGGAACTGACCGTGTTGAAGTAAAGTAAGAAAGAATGTGAAGGAGTTTCAAGAAATGTGGAGGGTGTAGGAGTTTACTGATTCGTCAATTTTTCCTATTGGTTGATTATTGCGATTGGTAGGAATCCAGGATTGGGCAAGACATTGCACCGGAAGTCTTGGTTATAGGGATGGAAATTTTGTATGTAGGAAGAGAGTGGGAGCATGCAGGTATGACCTATGCTTGAACACTACGTGATCCTTTCGGACTTTCGCGTACCTATTGTCCGGACAGGCCAGCGTCCACATCTGGCAGCCAACTGACTATTGATAATTGGTAAAAACCCAGGGGTAATAAAGTAGTGAAAAACCCGCGCTGGAAGTTCCATACGACCCTTAAACGGTTCATTTATCGCGCAATATTAGGTATATTGTTTAGGGTCGCAGTTCCTTCAGCGCGGTCTTGTATTGCCAGATGTGGGACTGCTGTCCTTTCCAGGCAGCTCGTTATAGCTTGGGAACCACCGTCCAGGGAAATCCCAGCCGTATAAAATTATATGGATTAAAATTGAATAATTGGTTAATTGTATAAATTGGATTGTGTTAATACGCAACAGTTCTAATTATACTGTCTTCCAGGCAACCGCCGTCTAAAAGGATTAATAGGTAGAAGAACACATATCCACTTAGTTAGTGATGACAAACATTGTGCGATCTCTTAATCTCTTAATCTCTTATTCTAAATATAAATGTATACACTCAACAAGAGATTAGACTCGATAAGCCGGACATGAGTGAGAGCTACCTGGAACAAGCTATGAATAAATAAGACTTGATATCATGAATGCCAATCGACAACTGACCTGTTTATTTGAAAGACTGGACTCTGATAAAAACGAACCGCTGCCACCTTGCGGAATGAACTTCACTATGAGTTGACACTAAGCAGCTCTCCTGACAGAAACCTGAAGCAAAGAAAAATGTTAATCGTTTTATCGTTCTTCTATTTTCTATACATTTTATTTTCTTGACACCTACTTACACATATACGAAACTCTTACTAAATCCTTACCTTATACTTGGGCCTCGAAACCTGGGAAAATGAAAGAATAAATAACTGAAACAAAGTGAAAATTTTAATCGTTTTATCGTGCTTTTATTTTCTATACATTTTATATGTTGACACCTACTTCACACATATATCAAACTCTCACTAAATCCCTACCTTTAACTTGAGCCTAAAAACCTGAAAAAAAATAATTAAATAAATAAATAAATAAATAATTGAAAGAAAAGAGAGACGAACTGAAATTGCGATACTCACCAAATCCTCCTAGGTAATTGTTCGTTAGATTAGATTAGGATTGGAGTAAAGAATGAATCAAAACGCTTTGATAACTAAAAACCAAAATTAAGAAATTTATTCAAGAAGGCTAGCAATGGCTTGATGAGGTTCGATGTCCGATATCCTCGCTCAAGCTATACAGGATAGTAACTGCTGAAAACAAGGCACTTGCTGCCTCGAGAAAGTCCGCGGTGAATGTGCGAGCGTACATGTGTGTTTTTGTTTTGCTAATTAAGTCTGAGATTTACACCTGTGCCCTCGAGCCCCCTCGTATAACTGGTGAGAATACTGAACAGTAATCTATATCTCATGTAGCATAATAATAATTTAGTGGTAAGTTTAGCTCTTAACCTAACAATATTTAAACTACTCTACAAATTACTATATCAATAATTAATCTACTACTATTAATAACACTGAATAAATTCAACGAGACAAGCGAGAAAGCCAAATTCAGTTAGAATGGAAATATAATGCTGGTATGGGCACAGTCCCAGGGTACGGCAGAAACAAGAAACAAACAGACTGTCGGGATACTGGTGGCTCCAACACGTCTATGATCTCGACGTCGGAGTCCCCCGATACAAACTCCTCTGTCGTGTCTCTATGAATATCACTCATGGCGGCGCGGCGCGGCGGTACTTGAATGGTGCGGTAGGTTGCGGTATCTGCGAATGTAACCCTAGTGGTCATGATACGGTTTTATGTGCCCAACATGTACTTTGCCAATTACCTTACCACCAACTAATTCACCAAGTTCCACAACTACTGGGGATAGAATTTTTGTAATGCGATAGGGTTCGTTAAATTTTTCGCTAACTTCGCGCTGTAGTGTTGAGCTGCGGAAGAGAGCGTATGTTGGCGTCTCATCACTAAATTTCCAACGGCGAAAGGTTGCGTCCGGTGTCGGCGATTATAATATCCGGATTGCCGTTCAAAGGAGTAGCAGTAGTATGTTGGTTCTGGATCACCGCGTGTGCGAGTGTCCGTGTGAGGTGTGCGTGCGTCCGTGTGACCGGCCTAAGTTGACTTAACGTGGATATGTTGGTTCTGGCTCACCGCGTGTGTGTCCGTGTGAGGTGTGTGTGTGTGTGTGTGTGTGTGTGTGTGTGTGTGTGTGTGTGTGTGACCGTGGTTCTCAACCCGCGGTTCTCAACCCCCGCGGATCTCAACCTCCCTGAGTGTTATCATCAGTGGGTGATTACCATCGCGTGTGATTACCATCAGAGAGTGCAATGGTAAGTAGAACTCCGTTCAGCTGCGTCTGGCCAGCTGCCCAATTAATACACCGAGGCGGATTTTAACTTCCACATAAACCTGTCGTCCAAAATTACCTTGTTTTCGCGAAAAACTTACAATGTCGCCCGAGTAACCCCTTAGCATAAACCTGTCGGTTTTTCGCGATTTAGCGCATCCCAAAATAACAGCGCATACAATGTCGCCTGACCAGCAGCCCAATTTCAATGCATCTACTCCCACCCACCAACAAAGTTGCAGTTATTTCTAACAATGTAACGTGCACCACGCGAATCTGCTATTTCTACATTCACCTACCCTTATTAGCACACGGTCATCAGAGATGCACTTCCCCGCACCCACCAAATTCATACTATAAAGCGCACAGTCTTGCTGCAGATGCTTACAGTCTAATTATTGCACTGCATCACGATCATGTACTTCGTATTCACAATCTTCGCCTTCATCACCCTCGCGGCTGCTCGACCGCTCGGTGACCAAGTATCATCGAACTTCAGCCACCTCGACGTCTCCTATCACTCCCCGGACGCCAGGATGCATGGTGATGAAAAAGTTGTACACATTGACGTTAGTGAAAGCATCGATCCTCACAAAACCACAATGAAATTTAATCGTACTTTTGCTGGAGGTAACTATCACCTCATTACTATACCCTTTTTGTGCACACCTTAAAGCAATTTTTTTATTACCCTCCACAGCACATTTTGCTACTGCCTACAAACTTCTACACCGCCCAACAACAACAACCATTTCGACCACCTCACGATGTGAGTATTCTCAATCTTCAACCCACGCAAGTCTTTTACCATGTTTTTTTGCGTAATATAAGCTATCACCGTTGTAGCCCGAACTGTGACATCATCGACTACTGCGTCAATAATCATCGCAGTGCCAAACGGCACCACCCGAATAATCACCACAACCACCGAACCCGCCGGTGAATCCTAATTATCAACTATTCAGTGCAGAAGGTCTAGCAAAAATTTGATACTATACCAATCTTATTTTTTCAGAGTCAATCGAAAAACCTTTCACCATCGCCTCTTACTTTCAAACTCTCGTTACGATCAAAATCGACTCGAAACTCAAGTTTATTATACGCTCATTCCAAAAACTTACGAATCATTTTAATCTATATTGTGACAATTCAACAGAGGACCAGACATCACCCCCAACGACGTTCACTCCCATCCAAACAACCACCATCGAACCAGAGCGCAATGTATCAAAACCTGAAAACGCCACTGTCGTCATACAACAACTTATGGAGCAGAACCGTAGATTAATGAATTATATCTCCAGATTTAAAATGAATCAAACATCCACACCCGATTAAAATTAATAATTTGTTCACCTCCCCTATACTGTAGTCATATTCTAGCGGGATTGTTTTTTACCGCTCATTAACTTGTAGTTCGTGTTCCAGCCGTTTTTTACCGCTCAATAACTTGTAGTCCGTGTAAAAAATTAATAAAAACAATGTAGTGTTATAATATTTCTTTATTTCGTTGTGCAATATATACATATACTGCTTGGTATTATTAAATCCAAACTATCCTTACACAATCCACAATTCTGCGGTTGATTTGGCCAACTTGATGCATCTTCAGCGCTGCTATAAGTCGTATGACGTATAAATGCCAATCCATCCTCTACCAGTATATCATAAGCATCCGTACAACCTGGACACAACAGCTGTTCATCAGTCTCGTACCCAGCAGTCACCAAACAAACTCTCTTCATTCGTTTGGTAAGCGCACCAATTTCTACCGATCTTACAAGCACATGTTTGCTGCATGGCTCATCCTCGGACTCATAATCGCTCGTATTTTGTTCCACCATGATAATCCATCTAGCATTTTTTTTCGTAACGACGTTCTTATACCGTTCCCCACCGCATTCGCTTAACCCTGGCCATTCAAAAGGTTACCCATGTCAATACATTATTACCATGCAATTATACAACGCTTCGTCACCGCCCGAAAGGCTTCCCCCTCCACTCCCCTGATACAATATAAAATGTTGCACTGCTATCCGCATCCTCACAATGTATTACTACAAGTTCGTCGCATATCAGTTCTACGCTTGCGACATATATCAAGGTGATAATCGATTCTTTCATCCACCAATTTTTCTTAACGTGTGTCATCAGTGCTATAAACAAGTCATACGTGACCAATCAATCAGACCGCGATCTCTAGGAACCGCATATTTCAAATCAACGTTCAAAAACTTGATTGCTTTTCCCCAATACTGTCACAAGTGTCACATTTCCCTGCTCACGCAATCTGACGACCCGGCTCACTGCGAACCACACATCCCATTACAGCCATCAGTGATACACAGATTCGAAGACATTGAGTGGGAACCGATATACTTTTTTCACCAGGATCTCTCCATAGTCGATGAATATATTTACGTTAGAGCTGCTAATGAGAACTATAGCATAATTGCTAATACTGTGCGCGAAGAGTAGCTGCGAGTTGAATCGCACATTGTATGACGAGTGCTGTTCATATAATTTTCGAAACTTTTTTTGGAGGCACAATGGCAAACCGGTTCGACGAGTTTCATACCGTAATTGATAAATTAGACATTGCGTACCAGCGACTCACTACGGACTCCAATGAAGATCTCGCTTCGCAGTGGAACACTATTAGTCTCAAACTTCTAAAAACCCTTAACGACTTTTACAGAGATCGAACCACCAGTTTTGCCGATAAACGAAAGATTCAGACTCTTATTGTTAAATTGACCTCTCAACGTGCTGTGTTAAACCCTTCAATTCGAGGTGGTTCACACGACGCTCCGGCCATTCAATGGGATGAATTGGAATCTGCGTTCGAGAAGCGTTTGATCACCGGGGTAATCACCAACTTTCGAATCAGCGATCTAAAACTATTCCTCACAGCTGCATACACCGTTATTTTCGACAAACTCAACACATTGCTTCGCCAACATCACCATCTGAAAGTCAACACCACGCTATCTGCAACTTTTGTTCTGGATGAGAAATCCGAAACAAAATTCTTTCATACGAAGAACGCTACTCTCCAAACAACCTCGAATCTGGCGGAATGGTACGACGAGTATGTTGCCTCTACTGGCTCAAATCGAAGAATTTCAGGAGCGCGATAGTGGCTGGGCCTTGATTAGTATAGATAATTTATTAGTTAACATTAACAAGTATGAGCCGCTGGTAGGTTCGATGTGGATGGACTTGCCGAGCGATATTAAGGTTAAAAAAGCCGTGGTTAATGTTCAAAATGCCGATAACGCTTTTTTTGCTTGGGCTTGCGTATCCGCTCGACATCCTGCTGCAACAAACGCAAATCGAGTAACTTCCTACCCCCATTACAATCAAGTATTCAATTTCACTGGTATCAAATTCCCTACAAAATTAAATGACATACCGAAATTTGAAAAACTTAATAATATTTCCGTGAATGTATATATTCTGGAGAAACGGAGCAAGCGGCATCAAGTCTTACCACTACTCATCAGTCGGCATGAAAATCCAAATATCGAACACATCAACTTGCTCATGCTACACGATGAAAACCTTGATGATGAATTCTCCCATGAAAGAACACACTTCTGTTGGATTAAAAATTTATCGCGACTAGTCAATCATCAATTGAATGCACGTACGAATGCAATCCATGTTTGTAATCGATGTTTACATTTTTTCTACTCCGAAGCAAAATTGCTCGCGCACAGGCTTGATTGCAGTCCAGATACACCTTGTAAACTCACGCTTCCAGATCAGTCCAACAAGTGGTTGAAGTTTGAGAATTACTCGAACAAAATGCAAGTACCATACATAGTTTACGCAGATTTTGAGTGTTTGTTGGAGAATTCCTCACAGTCTTCTGAATCATCGCATACGAAGATATATCAGAAACATGTACCACACAGCGTAGGTTATTATTTTAAATGTAGTCACGATGAGTCGCTATCATACTACAATTCCTATCGAGGTGTCGATTGTCAGAAATGGTTAGCCCATCAATTACACGGAATCGCAGTTAGGGTAGCTGAATACTTCAATCAAAAGAAACCTATGTATCAATTGTCTGGTCAACAACAGACTGAATTCGAAAACGCTGAAGTATGTCACATTTGCGAGCTAAAATTTGTGCATCCAAATGATCGCGTGAAGGATCATTGTCATGTTACAGGACTATATCGCGGGCCTGCACATTCAAATTGTAATCTGAATTACAAACTCGATCGCACCGTACCCGTTGTATTCCACAACTTGAGTGGTTACGATGCACACTTCATAATCGGTGAATTGGCTAATATTAAATCATCCTCGCTCAGCGTTCTACCAATTACTAAAGAAAAGTACATAGCATTCACCCAGACGTTTCACAGCCTCGCCGTAAGACTTCAATTCATCGATTCTCGTCGGCATATGAGTTCGAGTTTAGCCGAACTAAGTTCTTACCTGCGGCACAATGATTTAACGAATTTAAAATGCCAATTCCCTAAAGCCACAGATTCGCAATTCAATCTTCTAACCCGCAAAGGGATATTTCCATATGATTACGTGACTGAAGCCGACAGACTCAACGAACGCTCATTACCCTCGAAAGAATCATTTTATAACGTATTGAACGACCAACATATTAAAGACGAAGACTACGCTCATGCACAGAACGTTTGGTACAGTTTTAATATCACAACATTGGGCGAGTATAGTGATTTGTATTTGAAAGTCGACGTAATGCTCCTCGCAGACGTCTTTCAAAATTTCTGCGATAATTGCCTCCGAATATATAAGCTCGATCCGGCACACTACTTTACCTTACACGGTTTTACGTGGGATTGCATGCTTTTCCACACTGAAATTCAGTTGGAATTGCTCACGGATGTTGATATGCTGCTGTTCGTTGAAGGAGGCTTGCGTGGAGGATTGAGTCAATGCTCGAATCGACACAGTATAGCGAATAATAAATATATGACAGATTACAATGCGCAGTTGGAAACCAAATCATTGCTCTACTTAGACGTAAATAATTTGTATGGTTGAGCAATGTCTCAGTACCTGCCTTGTAAAAATTTTGAATGGGTGCACCGAGTACATGATTTTGATTTCATTCGCGTCGATGAAGAGTCTGATGATGGATACATATTGGAGGTAGATTTAGAATACCCCACCAATGTTCACATTTTACATCAAGATTTATCCTTTTGTCCAAATCATCAAAAACCCCCTGGTGGAAAAACTCCGAAACTTTCAGCTACGTTGCAGAACAAGACACGCTCTGTTATACATTATCGTAATTTGCAACAGTGGTTGAAAAACGGTTTGATATTGCGTAAAATTCATAGAATATTGAAATTCAAACAATCAGCATGGTTGAAAAGTTATATTGATTTGAACACGGCGTTAAGAGCCAAAAGTGCCAACAAATTGGAACAGGATCTATACAAACTGATGAACAACGCGGTATTCGGTAAAACGATGGAAAATGTTCGTAAATATTCCGACGTCAAGTTAGCGCAAAAATGGAATGGACGTTGCGGTGCCAAAGCACTGATATCGCGACCGAATTTCCACAGTTGAAGTATATTCGGTGAAAATTTCGTTGCGATACAGTTGAACAGGCTCGAAGTGATATTTAACAAGCCAATTTACGCCGGAATCGCTATTCTAGATTTATCCAAAATTTGTGTCTACGACTTTCACTATTCTTTTATATTACCAAAGTTGAAATCAAATTGTAAATTAATGTATACCGATACGGATGGTCGTATTTACGAAATCAAATCTTGTGACGTTTATGAATTCATTCGAGACAATATTGACAGATTCGACACCAGCAATTATCCTGCGGATAATATTTATAAAATTCCCGAGGTCAACAAAAAAGTTGTAGGACTAATGAAGGATGAGAGAAATGGCGAAATAATGACTGAATTTGTTGGATTGCGATCCAAAATGTATGCGACGCGAATGGATGATAATAAGATCGCGAAGAGAGCAAAAGGTGTGAAAAATCATGTATTGAACAATCAAATAACTTTCGAAAATTATCTCGACTGCCTTAAACAGCACGAGAGTATTTCAAAAACGCAGCGAACCATTCGGTCGAATTTGCATAAAGTCTATTCAATTCGACAATTGAAACTTGCTTTAAGCCATCACGATGATGAGCGATATTTACTACCTGGTAGTACAGACACGTTACCCTGGGAACATGTAAAAATTACACCATCTGTATAGAAAATAATATTTATTTAACAAAAAATATAAAACGGTGTGAATAAAACGACTACAATGCATTGTCTTTATTTATCCAAGAATTATGTAATTTATCCAGACCCAACCACTTCACGAACACCTTATCACCTTTCCTCTTCAAAACTTTCTCCGCTAAATATATGTCGGGATATTTCACGGAATGCAGTTCTTGTTCATAGAAACCCCCCTGGATTGGGTTTGACTACTGATCTATCAGAAGATAAATTCGCGGGTTTGTGTTTTGTACTTTTTGGATCCTGAAAATGTCCGTCGACCAATTTGGCGTGTAACCTTTCGCGAATATCGTCTTATACTTGCTGACTCTTACGAAATCTCCGACTTTATATTTTGCTGGCTTAACTTATTTAACGTTGCTGTAGACTGTTGCGAGTAGCTGGTTTGCATTTTTATGATTCACTTTTATCGGCGCCATACCCGTGGTACGATGTTTGCTCTTATTGTATTCCGCCACCAACTGCTGTATATTGTTAATCCATTTGTATGATACGTTCAGACTGAATGATCGCCACATTTTACCCTTGAGTGTGCGATTCCAACGTTCTATGACCGATGCCTTCATAGCGTTGTAGGTCGAGTAATGGTTGATGTTGTGCTTTTTCATTCACTTTTTAAATTCGGCATTGAAAAATTCTTTACCATCGTCCGACTGAAAATTCTTAGGTGATCGACCGCTTTGAAGCACTTCTTTAAATCCGTCGACAACCGATTGAGCACTCTTATTTTTCAGTGCAACAGCCCACGCAAATTTGGACAACACGTCGATGACCGTCAGAATGTAATTGAAATTTTTATTTATCTTGGCATACTGCCGCATGTCAACCAAATCTGCTTGCCACGAGTCATCAAAGCCTTTCACGATCACTCGTTGGCGCTTAAAGTTACGACGAGCCGGTGCATGTAGCTCTCTAACCAGCTGTATTTTCTCCCCACTCATTCTTCAAACAATAATATTAGCTTCGCGTAACTCCTCCACTATTGAAATAATCTCATTCGTGTGAGCCGTGTTACCGGCAGCTTCCTAACCATCAATAACCACAACCTGTCCACCAACTCGTTTGGATCATCCCAATATGTATACTCTACTCGAGAATTCTTCCGTACGAAATGTTTACTGGTGTTGAGACCCTCACCGAGTGCCGAGCGACTCGGAAATAGCTTGCGTATAATGTTTCGATATTTGTAGGATTTATTCCCGCATACTTGACCAGTTTTTAGATAGCCTCTTTTGTGGGCATTTGTCGAATCTATGATGTCGCGATATTCACGAAGATCATCATCCGTGTAAATATCTTCGTCGGGTATTTTCTTAAACATGAGATCCAATATACCCGGAGTTGTTTTGAATCGCATGTTTTTGACGTAAAAATGATCTAGCTCAAATTGAATCGGCGAGTCACCAATCATGAAACCGGCGACCCCATCATTGTTCACAAATCTAATTCCGTAAACTGAATCCATTGTATTTGTCGTATCGCGAATTAAATTCATTATATAATTCTTGGTCAAAGTGCCAAAATTTTCCTCGAACGCGCGTTCCATGTGCATTGAAGTATCAGGGTCAGCCATCTACTCCATCAACGCCGACCGCGGCGATTCCGTATGAGATTCGGTGGCCGGCGTCGTGTAAACCGTTTCACGCAACACGGGAATAGTTCGCTCAATCGTGACGTTCGCGTCATTTTCAATATCACTGCTTTCGCGAGCATTAGGTGTAGATTTCTCCAGGCCCTCTCTGCGTTGAAACACTCTCCTAACAAGCGATTGACTCGATTTTTGTATGCGATATTCGGAGTTTGGAGTCTGTTTGTAAGTAAACAATACAATAATAAGAAAATTAAAGATGAACATGCAGCGACAGACAGAGAATGCCCGTCATACCGTAAAAAGCTGGACGAAGAAAGAAGAAAAAGGTCGGTAGAAGTAGACATAGAATAGCAACGAATAAACGAAGAGAATGATACTATCATGTGCTCGAATATAAGGAGATTAATTGCCCATAAAGAGGAACTAGGAACAGGGAAAATAACAAACGGAAAAGATGAGTTCATCTTGGTACTAAATGCAGCAGGATATATACATAACAAAGACAACATCGAAAACTTGATAATAAGAAATAGACCGATAATAGCATGCGTGACCGAAACACATGTAAAAGAGGAAATAGAGGATTTTGAAATAGAAATACAAAACTACAATACCGTACGATGCGATAGTTATAGTAGTAGAACAGGGGGATTGTTAACATACATAAAAAAAGATATTAAATATAAGGTAATTACGATAAAAACTGTGGAAAAAAACGCATGGATCTGTACAATAAAGCTAATGGGGAAATACGAAGGAATAATAATCTGTAACGTTTATCATTCACCGAGTAAGAGTGATGGATTATTTATCGACGAAATTATAAAAGAATGTGATAAAATAGTGGACATAGGGCATATTATAGTGACGGGAGATTTTAACATTGACGTGAGTAAAGAAAACCAATACTCAAAGAGGTTAATAGATAAACTAAAGTGTATGGGAATAAAGCAATATGTGAGAGACTACACAAGAATACAAGGGGAAGCCAAAACAATAATAGACCTGGTATTTTCAAATTTCAAAGTAGAGACAGAAGTGCACAAAACACCAAAAATTTCGGATCACCACATAATAAGAATTAACGTAAGGAAAACTAACAAAACGGATAATAATATAATAGAATTTTATACAAGAGACTTCACAAATGTTGATAATGAAAATTTTAAAGAGACGATAGCGAGAGAAATTGACAGAAAATGTAACGAGATGGATAGTGTAGATGAATTCGCAAATAATCTAGTACAATGTATAGTAGAAAATATAGATAAGATAGCACCTATTGTAAAAAAACGAAAAAAGGCGCAATGGAATGATAAACCGTGGATAGGGGAAGAAGTCCGTGAGGCTAGTAGAAGGAGAGACGAGGCATATAAGAGGGCGACAAGAATGGAAAATACAAAAGTGGGAGAAGAATGGTTAGAGTATAGAAGGTTGAGAAACGAAGCAGTGGCAACGCTCAGAAGAAGTAAAAGAAAATATTACGAAGAAAAAATTGACTCAGTCAAAACTGACCCCAAAAAAATGTGGAAAACAATAAAATCAGTAATAGGGAGTAAAAAGAAAAACGAAATACCAAAAGAAATTAGTTTTAATGGGGAGAAGGAAAAAGATGAAGAGAAGATAGCAAACAAATTTAATGAATTCTTCCTAAAGAGTATAGAGGATATCGTAGGCGGAAATGAACACGTAAACATAACTGAAGTAAGATTGGAAAGACGTGGACAGGAGGAGCCAAAACATAGCGAATTCAGAGAAGTTACACGAGAGGAAGTACGTAAGATAATACAAAATATGAAAGATAAGAAGGGAACGGAAGAAGGTATAACGACGAAAATAATAAAAATGGCATGGAATAGCATAGAAGAAGTTACGGTGAAACTAATCAATAAATCCCTCAGGGACGGCGTTTTTCCGAATAACTGGAAAACGTCAACAATCATACCAATTCCGAAAATAACCAAAACAATAAAAGCAGAAGAATACAGACCGATAAATATGCTACCACTGTACGAAAGCATATTAGAAAAAGCAGCGAAAAATCAGCTGATTGAGTACATTGAAAGATCTGATATATTAACAGATGAACAATCGGGTTTCCGGAGAAATTATTCATGTGAAACGGCACTACAAAATACGATAATAATATGGAGAAAAAGCTTAGATAGAAGTAAATTGATTGGAGTGATTTTCTTGGATCTAAAAAGGGCATTCGAAACTATAAACAGACGGTTATTATTACAGAAGCTAGCAAATTATGGGATAATGGGAACAACATGGAAATGGATTAAATCGTACCTAGAAAACCGGACACAACAGGTGAAATATGGAAACAAAATGTCAGAAAAAAGGAAAACTAAGTTCGGAGTGCCACAAGGTTCCGTTCTTGGGCCACTACTGTTTATATTATATATAAATGACCTCGCGAGACAACTTGAATTCTGTCAATGCAAAATGTTTGCGGATGACACAGTTATATTCATAAGTGGTACAAATACTGAGGAAATTGAACAGAAACTGAATCATGATTTAGAAAGGGTGGTAAAATGGATGAATAGTAACTCGCTAAAATTAAATACAACAAAGACCAAAAGCATGATAATTCACGATCCAAGAAAACTAGGTATAGAAAATAAGTGTAATTTTAAGATAGCAGGTATACAAATAGAAGAGGTTAGAGAAATAAAATATTTAGGGGTTATAATTGATAATAAGCTGAGTTTTAATGCGCAAGCAATGTTTATTGTTAAGAAGACATCTAAGAAAGTAAATTTTTTATACAGACTAAATAGGCACTTATCGTGTAATACGCTAATGACAATTTATAAAGCTATAATATCCCCACATTTCGAGTACTGTAACACGTTATTATTAAATACTAGTGCGGAATGGATTGAAAACATGCAAAAAGTACAAAACAGAGCGATGCGTGCAATTCTAAGATGTGATCGATATACGCGAGTGAGAGACATGCTAAATGCAGTTAACTTTTTAACAATAAGACAAAGACTCATGTATAATGTATGCCTATTTGTATACAAAATTATGAGAGGAACAATGCCGAGATATTTAAGAGAACAAATAAGGATGGTGGGGGAAACACATAACTACAATACGAGACAAAAGAAAAACATAAACATTGAGTACCGAAAGACGACTGCCGGACAGAAATGCGTAACATATACTGGTTTTGAGATGTATAATAAACTACCAGCGGATGTAAAAGAAGCAACAAATATAAACGAATATAAGAGAAAACTATTGGAATACATAAAAAGAAGGCAGTAAGCGAAGTGGAAAAAAAAAAAATAAATAAAAAATAAAAAATAAAAAAAAATATATATATAAAGCATGTAAACTATGTAACTAGAGAGTAGTGTAAACTATGTAATGTGGAGAGTGGTGTAAAACAAAATGGAATTAGAACATAAGTAGCCATGAGCTAAATAAATCACGATCTATCATGTAATAGTCCCAAGCCATACTATTATGCAATTCATCATCATCATTTTCAGCATACACTTCAGGCTTTATAGCATCCGCTTTGAACTCAGATGCCTTTGCTATAGCAGTCAGCGGCTCAACAATCGGTTTAAAAGTTCTCTCCATCGCTTCGCTGTCGGCTGTGCGATCGGTTTTCAATGCTTGATATTTCTTCCTCACCGCATCGCTTGCTTCCACTATCTTGCGCTTCAAATCGGTCTGAGATTTCGACGTCTTAAGCATATTTAAAGATGTTGTAGGTGCACATTCAGACGTAACACTGTAACCTCAGGTGGGTTACATCACGTTTTTATGATAAATTCATCGAACCCTCTGCGATATCCGCCGGAGTTCATAGGACTATCTTTATCAATCGTAAGAAATCCATACTTCGAACGCCAGCAGATCGAGCATAATTTTTCAAATTCAGCATACTTCATATCTGTATTCACATGATCATCGAATACATGCCGTAAGTTCTTAGCGTCTTGTTTGAAAAGAATCATGAAGTTTGCGTTGTCGCGAGTCAGATGTTTGGGGATTCTTGTGTATGTTTGACACAGATAGAAACAATCAACTAATTTATGTCGACCCATGCAGAAATATTCCCTAACCACGTCCTGCTTATCACAGGCAATATCGTCAAAAATAAAAATCGTGTTCGGCTTGGATTGCTCCACCGGAATTACGTCACAATTATTGGAATAGGTAATATAGGACACACCCGGTACACGATTCAACACCTCGCGTAAATATTCATATTTTGGCTGTGCCAAAGACTTGAAATATATCTTGTAACGTATACGCTCTTCTCTGAAGCTTTGCTTGCGAGAATAGCTCGTTATGTGGGTGTCTTTGCCTTCAGACTAAGACTTTAGTGTTTTAATAAATGAAGGAGCCTTCCACGATAAATCAAATACGGCATAAGAAGATAAAAGCTTGACTCGATACGTCTAAATTCCTGGTGACCCAGACTCTGAATTAACGGAGCTGGCTTGGCGATAACAAAGGTTTTCCCTTTGTACAAAATTTCGGAGACACTGTTCTAGCATGATGCTCCTTTCTAATTGATTTTAAACAAATACAACATAACCTACAGACCAGTGCTCGAGGAGCCGTGGCGGTCTGTCAGATAGTTGGTTTATCGCTTCGGGTCAATCGTATTGCTACGGGAATACCCACCTCGCAATTTACCTTATCTTTTACACAAATTTATTTTATTGAATAAATGCCAAGTTAGGATACGTTATATATCTTTCATATTTAATGATAACAACAAAAACTTTATGTTCTACAAACAAAAGAAAATACAATGTTTCAATTGTTAGCCTTAATGCTAATTTGCGTATTATTATCGCTTTAAAATTTTTATAAGTGAGCTGCACCAGCGCTATGCTAGGTGCACTCCTTGACTTGATTTCTTTCTTTTATTTTTAAAGGTTTGAGCTACATCAGCGCTTTGCCAGATGCACTCCTTGACTTTACTTCTTTCTACCTTTTGAGTGACAACAGCGCTTTGCTAGATGCCCTTGACTTTACTTCTTTCTACCACTGGAAAGGATTCCTTAAGTTACCACCTAAAGAAAAATTTTATTTAAAATTGAACATCCAAGAAATTTCGGATAACGATTACGCACACGCGTGTGAAGTTTGGCAAGCTTTCAATCTTAACACGTTGGGAGAATATTCAAACTTATATTTGCAAACTGATGTTTTTCTGTTAGCTGAAGTTTTTGAAAACTTTCGACGAAATTGTTATGCAACGTACAACCTGGACCCGTTTCATTATTTTACAGCGCCCGGTCTTTCGTTTTACGCAATGTTGAAATGTACCGGTGTCGAACTCGAGCTTGTCACTGATATAGATATGCTCATGTTTATAGAAAAAGGTATTCGAGGTGGTGTGTTCCAATGCTCTAATCGATATGCTAAGGCTAACAATAGATACATGGGAGATGCTTTCATTCCAGCTCTCGAAGATAGTCTTATCTCATGTACTTTGATGTTAACAACTTGTACGGTGCGGTTATGAGCTTTGCTCTGCTATGCAGTTCTTTCGAATGGATATTAGATTTCAGACAATTGGATGTTCTTGCCGTTTTAGACGAAGCAGAGTTTGGCTACATATTAGAGGTAGATTTGGAATATCCTGAGGAACTGCATGAAATGCATAAAGATTTACCAGTGTGTCCCGAACACCACATACCTCCCATCTCAGAAAGTAAGCAGCCGAAATTGACGACCATGCTACTTTCCAAGCAAAACTACATTGTTCATTACCGCGTCTTGAAACAATGCTAAGAATTAGGTTTAAAACTAGCTAAAATTCATAGAGTTCTCAAGTTCAGACAAACACCGTGGCTCAAAAAATACATAGATTTAAATACGGATTTACGCAAAAAATCTAACAATGAATTCGAAAAAAACTTCTATAAACTGACGAACAACGCAGTTTTCGGTAAGCCAATGGAAAATGTTAGGAATTATAGAGATGTTAGGAATTATAGAGATGTTAGGCTGATCACGAAATGGGAAGAAAGATACGGTGCTAGTGGTACTACAGCCAAACCAAACTTCCACAGTTGTACAATCTTTGATGAAGATATGATAATAGTTGAATTGCGTAGAACGACAGTCAAACTCAACAAACCATTATATGCAGGCTTCTCCATTTTAGATCTTGCGAATACCTTTATCTCCGATTTTCACTACAAGTGATCAAGAGCAAATCAAATCCTCAGGAAAGCACGCCAAACTAGCCTCTAGTAAATACGCCCGGCTCGCGACGAGATGGGATGCGAGCGCCCCTATGATCAGTTACAAGCACATGTTTGAACTGGAGCGCTCCGTTTGATTTCTCTCTCGTCTCTCGACTGTTGAAGTTAACAGTACCAGATTAAGCTCTTGCAACTTACCAAGTACAGTTAACCTAATAATAAAGGAGTGCAGTGTAACCTCATCATAACCACGGTAATTGGCTTTACACCAGCTCAGTGTTCCACAAACCAAAATTAACAATCAACACGTGTATTAAAAAACCAAATTGTTCAAAGAAAATTGCTTCCTAATATTCAGTTCGTCCAACTTCCTGAGATCACCCGACACCTTTACTCAGCTGTAAACAAATTTGGTCCTTCGAGCCGGATCTCAGGGTATGAGAAGTAATAAGTTTATAACATTTCACGTGCATTGAAATAATAACCGATATTTGGTGAACACTAGTGCTAATAACCTATGCATAAAAACTGTCAATAAACTGTCGGGTGTACCTGCCGCGTTGTCTTATCGCCACAAGACTCGCAATCAAAGCAGCGACTTCTATGTGTCGTGTCAGTAAGCCGCCTACGCCATTGAATTCGTGTACATTCTGTACAAATCCGTACTTTGAACTCAACCACCTTCTACTTACGGACTTCCATAAATAAAAACGTTCGTCGTTGATCTGCTACGTGTGAGATCGAAGGTGATCAGAGTGTTCATATGACACTACAGTCATATACCAACCAGAAGGACACTTTAAAGTTCGGTTTGTGTGGATTCTTGTACATAGACTTGTTCCACCCTTCGTAACTCACTAATACCAATAAGCTCAGACTTGATGTGTATATCTACACATCTACCCAGCGAGCTTAGTTGAACTAGTGCGTCTGTCTACGCGCGCGAAAGTCAATATAGACCATAAACTCGTGCTTGAACGATGGAAAGAAAAAAAAAGCGAAAATTGGAATTTAGGCAGACATTTTTCCAAAAAAATGAAAATTTCGGTCAAATTTGCTTGACATTTTTTTTTTTAAATAGTTGTAATTGAAAAAAAAAAAATCCTTCGTCCAAGCACGAGTTTATGGTCTTAACTAAAACACATATTTTTGTTTTTTCATTTTAGATGATCCTGTCAGGAGTTATGCTGACAACGCGGACGCACCTTTTTTTCGAAGGATCACCGGAAATGACGTCACAATCGCGGAGTTTTAATTTTTTTTTTTTAAATTCTCGGAAATTTTTCTTTGAATGTGTATCTATAAGACAGAAAAAAGTTTGAATTAAATAAATAATTTTTGATATAGAAAAAAAATTATTGAAAATAGGCCTTTTTTTACCCGACGAAACCCATGTAACCCCTTAAAACATACCACCGTAATTATGGATATACTCTACATCGAACAGTCGAGTGTCATGGGATCAGTCTCACCATCTTTGGACTACCTAAAGAAAGTGGGAAAGAATAACTACACCGTCTCCATCCTGCGCAATCGGTCCAAGATTCTTGACGACAACTGGAACGAGTGTAAACGACTGAACTGCCGCATCGAAACAGCCGCTACCCCCGACCAACGCAAGACACATGAGTATTTCCTCACTGGGTTATTTTTACAAATTGAGGCTATTTACGAAGCCACGTCTGACTACATGGCCTCCTGGATTAATAAATTAACTCAACCTTTAGCCTTGCCAGGTGGTAATGCGTCACATTCTGATACAAGCGTCAGTGAGCATCACCATACCTCCTTTCAATTACCGCGAATACCTTTAATACAATTTTCGGGGGATTATACCACTTGGTCGTAATTTAAAGATGTATTCGCGTCACTCGTAGTTAATAATGAGAGTCTAACAAATGTTCAAAGATTACATTACCTTAAAACAGACCGTCTTGGGCATGAATGAAAGTCCAATAAAATATTGGATTCAAGCTAAAGGTACTGCCTTGAGTAGCTTGGCTAATCAATATCTACCAGTTGTTGCTACATCTGTGCCATCAGAAAGACTCTTCTCCGAAGCTGGTAATATTATGTGTGAGGCTAGAAATCGCTTGACAGGGGAACACTTACAACATTTGTTATTTTTGAAGTCCTTATCTGCCGACAAGTGGCACATTGATTAAGTTATAGAGCAAGAGCCCATGATCGCCAGACCTACATCATAGTATAAAGGCTGAAAGTTTTCCTGCGCAATTACACTGCAGGAGGTATTACCAATGTTTGGCTACTATGAGCCTTGAGTGGGCGCTTTAACAGGTAACAGGTAGTAAAGTTGAGTAAAGCTCTGGCAGAATGTCAGAACTTTCGTAAGTGTCTGGCTGGATGATGTGAGTTCTAATAGTATCCCATATAACATATCAAAATATCACGCTTTATTCTATGATGTAAGTTTGGTGTTCGTGGACTCTTGGACTATTATATTACATGAGTAATATATAAATTACCATTGTGATGAGTAAACATAAGGAAACTACTATTATTTAGTTATAATCTTGAGTCAATACCACTGTGATAATTAAATATGACAAACCTAAATATAACGAAAATAGATAGAAGGAAACTATAAACTTTAGTCTTATAATATAGAGTCGCTATCACTGTGATAATTAAATATATCAAACCATATAACGTAAATAGGTTTAAGGGAACAAGAAAACTTTTATCTACCATCAAAGTACCAAATATCAATATCTATTTTATGAAAGTACATGCATAGTACATATATTACAAAAGTATATTTTTTCAAAAGATGAATACGTTAATAAGAAAACAAATACGTTATTTTGTAAAATAGAAATTATCCCACGTTGATATACGTTGATTAACAAATTTGGTCAATAAATACTAAATTTGTCACACACTTCGCGCACTTCTACCGAAATATACTTTTAATCTCCAATATAGCTACCCGTTTCTATAAAAATCATATTTAAATACAATAAGTAAAAAAAAGATCGATCTTGTGAAGATCGATTTTTTGTGTCCTGTTATGGACTGGGTTGGTTGATGACCAAACCACTCCCAAAAATATAACGCTTGGCTCGGACTAGTTCTCCCGGATGGTGAATTATTTGAATTTGATGTCGTTTTCCCTCTTGGTTGAACCGACTTTGATAATAAAATGGTCACTTACCTTTTGCTGGTGACCGTTGATTCGGGCTATGTGGGCGGCTCTGCGTGTTCGGCCGGTGGTGAAATTGGTTAAAGTTACTGATCGCTTAATTTATATTAGGCGTTAAAGGTAATTAATTGTTCAACTCGCGATGTAAGTTTAACACACGATATTTGTTTATTCAATTAAGGTTTAAAGAAAATTCTTATAATGGTTTTAATTATAAAAGATGAAAGGTTTTAAATATAAAGTCACGGAATTCCCTTTTAGCGCTTTAGTTTGTTAAGTTAAATATAATAAAAGACCTTTTGAATTTCTAACAGATTCTCTGGTCTGATTGATCTGCCTAAAACTGAGAGAACAAATTCTGTTAAAGACTGTCTGACAATTATGTAATGACTGCTTGACGAAACGGTAAGAACTGCTGAACTATGTCACAACTATCTGACGACTATCCCACAACTGTCTGACGACTATCCCACAACTGTCTGACGACTATCCCACAACTGTCTGACGACTATCCCACAACTGTCTGACGACTATCCCACAACTGTCTGTTCAGAAAACTGAGAATTGAGAATTAAGAAAAAACTACTTCCTGATTGGTTCCCAGCATCTTTGAGAGAGCTGTCCAATAAGGAAGTATTGATAAGATTTTGAATT
This sequence comes from Diprion similis, assembly GCF_021155765.1. NCBI lineage: Eukaryota > Metazoa > Arthropoda > Insecta > Hymenoptera > Diprionidae > Diprion > Diprion similis. The sequence continues at coordinate 16,283,851 of NC_060105.1, read as the reverse complement.
TCCCATTCGCTATTAACTACCCCCGCCCTTTGGGTACGGTGTAACATGCAAAACTATCTCAACTAATCCCGCCTCTTCCATGAATGCGGGTGGGAATTGCCGTGCTTGTTTTGGTACATGATAAAAAATATTCTACTGTATGTTCGGGATGACCCTGTCCAAACAGACACTTCAAAGATGGATATATGGATTTTAATCCGTTGCACGTGCGTGCCAGATTCTGCATACCTGGAAATATCGAGAAGCGATTTCCGGTCATCTGGTTACTCTTAGAGAGTTTGTATATTCTAGTCTGTTTAGGTAAGGATTATCCCGTAACATTATTTAATGAGTAAGATTATTATAAGCTGGGGGTGGTTATTTCCCAGAGCCGTAAAAAGTGATAAAGAAAGCCGTATGCATACAATGCATACGGAGACTCAAAAACATGAGATATAAATGAATTTAATCGAAACTGAAATAAAACTAATGAGTAGGGGCAGAGGGCATCGAGGATGTGACAGTCCGATTTTTTGAATAGATCGATTTTTCCAGAATCAATTCGAATCGATTCTAAGAATCGATCTTTTCTTTGAGATCGCCCATCCCTAGTCAGCTCATTGACAGTCAAACCTGACAGTGGTTCAAGTGGTTCAAGTGCGAAGCGGAGTATTGTGCGTCAGTAAACGGAACAGAAGCGGTAAGTAATTGAATTTCACTATTGTTACCTTCAACATTTCTGAATCTGTTTATTTATCGTGTTTGTTAGACACTTATCCAAGTCGCTGTAGTGAAAAGTTAAAACCATTTTTAAATAATCTTGAAACTCCTAGAGGGATTTGTGTATACATATCAGGAATGAATTCTGGAAAAAAAATTTCGTCTCCGTTACGATATCCGTCGTATCTGAACTTTTAGAATGTTCAACTTTTACATCCAATCTATTGAAATTATCAAATCAGTTTTCTGAGTGTTTTACCTCTGCATAGAATCTGTGAGAATTGCGAATCAGATCAACAACATCTGAATTTCTTTCAGACTTTCCCCATCACCATCACCATCATCACCACCGTCACCGCCACTACCACCACCACCACCACCACCGCCACCGCCACCGCCATCACCACCACCGCCACCACCCTAAACGCAACAGACACTGTAAGTAATTGAATTCTACTATTGTTACCTTCAAAATTTCTAAACACGTTTTTTTTTATCGTGTTTGTTAGACACTTACTCAAGTCACTGTAGTAGAAAGAAAAAAAACATTCGACTTTTCTGAAATATTTTCGGTGAAAAAAAATATTTTTAAATACTTGTGAAACATGAATGCTTTTTGCATTCTGTTTTCGATTTCACTTTCTCTTGCTTTAGCGTACTCATATGTCACCAAATGAAACTAACTCTGAATTTCTTTTTCAGACTATGGTGCCAGACGCACAGAGGCAGTCAAATGCTGCCCATATGCCAGATCCTGATCTGCCGAATCTGCGGAGGCTGCGGATTCAGGATGTGATCCAAAACCGATTGTCCCCGCAGAGATAGACGAATTGGTGGATCTGGTGGCGAGGTTGGACATTGTCGTTCAAGGAGTACAGTAATGTTCATCAATGCATGCACTGTCGCTAACTTTATTTTTTCAACTTTTGTTTCTTTTCTACTCGTGTTTTATGTGCCTTATGGGACACACTTATACACATGACATACGACGAAGCTTTGGATGTATATTTAGATGACGTTGTTCTGTAAAATTATTATATTCAGTATTATATGATATATTGAGTAAGTACAATAATTATATTAAGTTTTAATTAAGTTTTGGTATAATCCGTTTTCTATTTTTTGATGAATAAATAAGAAAAATTACATATATATGTTGTAACGTTCGCCCTGTAGGCGCTGCTACCTGCAGTGCCGACAGTGCGCCGTTGAGTAGTCTTTGTCCTTGTTTTAGGTAAGTTTTACGATTATTACATTGAATATTAAAGGACATCCACTTTGTCAGTCAGTTCAAGGGTATATGGGTTAGTGCGTTGTATGTCCTGTCTCAGCTCGGGTTTTATCCGTCGCTATGTTTCTGAGCGCGGATTTGCCTCGTTGCTCCTGACTACGTTAGTTTGTTAATACCTATGCTGTGGCGCGGGTTTTATCCGTTGCCTGTTGAGCGCAGATTTTACTCGTTGCTCCTGCCTCTACGTTAGTTTGTTAGTTTTGTGCCGTCGAATGAATTCAAGTTGCAAAGTGGTTCAATTTTTATGCCGAAAACTATATCAACTGATTAAATATTTACAGAACTTAAATTATACTTACAGGCGAGTGCCGACTCGATGCCCTAATCTAATCTCTACTATATGATGTAGCTTTCTTAAGTTTAAAGGGATTTTTATCCCCCCAGTTTTCTGATACAGAGATAATCAAATTAATAACTTGAAAATAAAAATAAAAAAGGAAAGAAAAATGATTCAAAATTTGATACAGTGAGATCGATGAGTCACTACCACGTATCTTCTCGAATAAAGAGAAAAAAGGAAAACCAAATTGATCGCAGAAGCTAGCTTTGTATAACAACGCTGTGGATCGATTTAAATTACTTTGAGAAATTATACTCGAAAACAATTCTAGATACCCGCCGGGTTTTGATACCACGGGTCTGTTTCGCTTAGTATTAATATGCTTGAGTCAGTCGGGTCGGTTGCCTAAGGTCTGCTGTCGTGTCACTGTCTCGCTGGTCATTTATTTGGTCTTACGCGCTGTTATTGTTTCGGGCCCCGGTCGCCGTGTTGTCCCTCTGTCGGTTGGTGGTCAGTAACTAAGCTAGTGTCCATCTCGCTTGCTTCGGTACTCTCTCATCCAGGGTGGTCAGATCGCGGCTCCTGTTGGAGGTTCTCAGTTGATGGTTCGGATGTAAGGTGACCACTCACCGGTCACGTTATAATGTATTGTTACAAAGGGTAAAATCACCCGTTTTATCCCCCTTTCTAATGATCTAGTAGTCGACATGTGACGCAGAAAAACTTAGTCTTCCTATGTCATCAAATAAATAGGGTTGCTGCGTCAACCGCTATTATTGTAAAAACAGTCCTGTTTTAGACTTTAAACCAGAAACACATATTGCCATTAAAGCATTTTTCCTCCGAATATTTTACATAACGCCTTTCATTAACTCCGTTAACTAAGCTCACGTACCCACATTTTATTTGAAACGCGAGTCCGTTTCACTGGTGTCAGAATCGGGATTTTAAGCTTTTCTTTTGTGAATCAATTCAGTGCGTGATTATGAGTACCAGCAGAGTAACTCGTTATCGTCGCCGGGAAAGCTGCGGAGACAATCCTCCTTTGAGTGATTCCCCGCAAGCCCCTGAAGCGACTTCAGCGCCGTGTGAGAGCTCGGTCACCCAAACTGATCTGATGAAGATCATTCATCATCAGCAAGAGGCTGCCGCTCTTCACCAACAGGCTGCTGCTCAACAACTACAAACCGCTGCTCAACAACATCAGCAGCTTCTCCAAATCCTCCAGAACAGCAAGAACAGAAAGCGCAGTCAGACACGCAGTTCTACGAGCTGTTGCGAGCCACCGTTTCAGCCCTTCAGGAGGCGAGACAGACGAACGGCCCTAGAGCTCCGACCACCTCTGCCCGACCTACTCCTGTTTCTTCCCCACGTTCTCTTCACCCAGAACCTACCCCAGAACCAAGGTTTGTCCATTTTTCTCATAAAGATGCGGAAGTATCTCCAATAGCTAGACCAAGAATTCGAGAGGAAATCACTTTTCCTGTGCCTTCCCTTTGTCCTGTAGCCCCACAAATAAACTTGGACGACTCTTTTCTGAGCGGTCCTGGACATCATTACGAGACCATTCCAAACCCTGTCAGAGAAATGTCACTTCTGTCTTCATGTCATTTCTCGACTTCTAGGCCTTCTGCTTCAATTAAACCACCCACCTTTGAAGGTCAAATTTCTTGGACCGATTTTGAAAACCAATTTTTAGCAGCAACAAATCATAATCTTTGGGACTCGACTGCAAAAGCAAATAATTTAGCTGTTAGTGTACGAGGTCCCGTAGTTTCAGTGTTGTCAACTCTTTCTCCCTCTGAGAGATTAAACTACGACAAATTGAGCTCAGCTCTCAGGTAAAGATTTGGTAGTGGGCATTTAAAGAAGCTCTATTTAACCCAACTACAAAATAGACGACAAAGACGAGACAAAGACTTGGCTACACTCGGCCAAGATATCGACTTGACTAAACGCACTTCAGGCGTTTCTACCCTTAGAGAAGCTATAATTAAAGCTCTTGAAATAGAAGCTTTAAGAAAACAAGATCTAGGTGTAGCCTAAGTCAGACAAGTTGAAGTCATCGACAACACCTTGACCGAACAGACACAAAAAAGCTCAGGAAAGACTAGACAAGGTAGTCAGAAGAATAATCAAATTTTTAGAAATTATGATAAAAATAGTCGTGGCTCTTCTCAGCAACAAGGCGGAAAATCTGAATACGCTAAAGATAGTGTAGATAATAGGTCCGCTCTCAATTGCTTATTTTGTAGAAGAAAAGGCCACGATGCCAATCATTGTTTCGCGTTAAAACGCAAAGCACAGGATCCGCTGCGAAATTCGGATTCGGATACTCAGAATTGGCGAAATAAAAGTATAGCTAGGGAAGATAATCCTCAGGCAGGTACCTCGTCAAATACCACAAAAAACTAGATGCAGATGAATGTGGGGGGCGAAAATCATCGCAGGTTGTTAGAGTAGAAAGCCCTTTTGCAACTCAATTTTTATTAAGGAGTTTACGACAGTCTGGTCTTCACGCACGCGGAACTGTCAATGGCGTTGACTGCCTCTGGGTAATTGATACCGGAGCAGAGGTAACCGTTGTTCGGTCGGATCTTTTGAAATCCAATGACCAGACTGTTCCCTCTTTATCTTTGCGAACAGCCGCTGGAGAGACGACCCCGATTTTAGGAGAAGTTATCGTGCAGATTAACCTCTTCGGATGTATCGACTCTCCACACAAGGTTTTTTTTCGCAGATATCGAGGATGAAGGTATTTTGGATTTAGATTTCCTCACAGCTCACGATTGCATGATTTCCACCAAGAGTAATTCTCTGACGTCTAACAGCCGCGAAATCCCTCTCTGCTCGAAGAAAAGAAAAGTGTTCTGGACTCCTCCAAGAGTACGAGAAGTGGAGCTCTCCGAAGACCATCATCAAGATCTGCTCCCTTCGCATCTCGAAAATCTTTTTGAAAGATCGTCGGCCACGCTGGATTTGCACCAGAAAGAATTCTTTAAATCTGTTTTATTCAAGTACGCAGATTCTTTTGCAGACAACAGAGGTGACAAGGGGAGATGTACGTCGGTAAAACATAAGATCGACGTCGGAGGCAATCCTCCGATTAAACAAGCTCCCCGGAGGCTCGCCCTCACCGGCAGGGAGGAAGTAAAGAAACTCGTTGAAAATATGCTGACCAACGACGTAATCGAGCCTTCTTCCAGCCCCTGGGCTTCTCCGATCGTCCTGGTCAACAAAAATGACGGCTCCAAGCGATTTTGCATAGACTACAGGAAGCTGAACGACACAACCAAAAAGGACTCCTATCCTCTTCACAGAATCGACGAAACGCTCGATCTGATTGCTAGCGCAACCTGGTTCAGTACCATTGATCTTCAGAGCGGTTACTGGCAGGTTGAGATGGATCCCCTGGACAAGGAAAAGACAGCCTTTGTTACAGGACTAGGAGGGTTATGGCAATTTAAGGTAATGCCTTTTGGCTTAAGTAACGCCCCGGCTACCTTTGAACGGATGATGGAGACTGTTCTCCAAGGACTCACAGGGAAAATTTGCCTCGTTTATTTGGACGACATAATCATCTTCGGGAAGGACTTTGAAGAAGTGGACCACCTCGAACAAGTCTTCTCCTCACAGGGAAAATTTGCCTCGTTTATTTGGACAACATAATCATCTTCGGGAAGGACTTTCAAGAAGAAGTGGACCACCTCGAACAAGTCTTCTCCAAGTTAAAACAGGCAGGCCTGAAGATGAGTCCAAAGAAATGCCATCTGTTCCAGAAGGAAGTCAGCTTCCTCGGCCACATAGTCTCCGCTGAAGGAGTGAAGATCGATCCCTCCAAGATCGAGAAGGTCTCTGCTTGGCCGACACCAACGAACAAGGAGCAAGTTCAGAGCTTTTGAGGCCTCTGTACCTATTACAGAAGATTCGTAAAAGGTTTCGCCACGATAGCCAAGCCCCTGCATCGTCTCACAGGAATCAAGACTCCATTCGACTGGACTCCGGAATGCGAAGAAGCCTTCAAGAAATTGAAAGAAAATCTTACTTCTTCCCCGATTTTAGCCTATCCAGAGGTCGAACTTCCTTTTATTTTAGATACAGACGCCTCTTTGTCGGGGATAGGTGGAGTCTTGTCACAGATTCAGGAAGGTCAAGAGAAAGTGATTAGCTATTACAGCAGAGTCCTTGGTAAAACCGAGAGAAACTATTGTGTTACTCGTAGAGAACTCTTAGCTGTTGTTAAAACCGTAGTCCACTTTCATCATTACTTGAACGGGAGGAAATTCTTGATTAGAACAGACCATGCTTTTTTGAGGTGGTTACTTTCGGTTAAATCCCCCGAAGGTCAGGTAGCTAGGCGGATTGAGAAGCTCGGACAGTACGGTTTCGAAATTCGTCATCGAGCAGGTTTACAACATGGAAACAACAGATTGTAGGCAATGTACTCGCCTTGAAAAATACAGAGATCCTCCTCCTACACTACGGAAGATTTCTCTTGGAGAAAACCTCGAGGATTGGAAAAGATCTCAATATGAAGATTCTACTCTGTCTCAAATTAAATCTTGGAAAGAAGCAGAAACTCGCCCAGACTGGCAAGAAATATCCTCAGCTGGGTCTGGCGTCAAAATTTACTGGGCTCAATAGGACTCTATTCTTTTAGTAGACGGAATATTATACCGCAAATGGGAATCCGCGGACTTGAAAGAGATCAAGTGGCAGCTTTTGGTTCCCAGAAATCGAGTTTCAGAGATTCTTGCTCTTTACCATGATTCTCCTGCAGGTGGTCACTTTGCCTCGAATAAAACTTTAGGCGAGATACGCGATCTTTATTTTTGGCCACGTTGTCGTGTCGACGTAGAAGACGGGTGTCGAAGATGTCAAGTGTGTACAGCGATGAAAGGACCTCGAGATAAAGGACAAAGCTTTCTCCAAGTTTACAACGTGGGAGCTCCTTTCGAGAGGGTAGCAATGGATATCCTCGGTCCTCTTTCTATAACCTACAGTGGGAATGAATACACTTTAGTCATCGCTGATTATTTCACCAAGTGGCCCGAAGTAGTTCCACTCGCCAGTCAGAAAGCCTTCACCGTAGCTCAGGCGTTCGTTAAAGAGTTTATCTGTAGACACGGAGTACCTCTAGAAGTACATATTGACCAAGGCCGAAATTTTGAATGAAGCTTCATGAAGGAGGTTACTCAGATTTTAGGGGTCAGAAAAACTCGTACGACTTCCCTCCATCCTCAATCTGACGGCATGATAGAGCGTTTGAATCGGACTTTACTCTAGTATTTGTCGTCTTTCGTGGAACAGAATCAGAGAGATTGGGACACCTGGATCCCCTTTTTCCTCTTATCTTATAGATCTGCAATCCACGAGACAACGAAACAGACGCCAGCTTCTATGCTCACAGGGAGAAATCTTCGACTTCCGTCAGATTGAGAAAAAGGCCCTGTTCCCGTGCAAACTCAACCTCAGACAGATTATGCCTCTGATTTGCAACAACGCCTAGAAGAAATTTATAATTTTGCAAGAGAAAAAATTTCTATGGCTTCGGATAAATTCGGGAAAAAAGCTCGCTACGACATACGAGCTAGAGATTTAAAATTCAATCCCGGAGATTCTGTCTGGCTTTTCCAACCAAGAAGACAGAAAGGACGATGTCCATAATTACAACGAAATTGGGACGGCCCTTACCAGGTGGTCAACCGGTTAAACGATGTTGTTTACAGAATCCGAAGAGGCCCTCATAGCAAGGCAAAGGTTGTACACCTCGACCGCCTTGCTCCGTTCGAAGATGGACATCGATCTGGATCAAACTCACCGAGGGCTGGAATATCTGATGAGGTTAAACATTAAAGAGAAGTTCTTCTGTCGGCCGAGACGAATTTAACCTCTCTACCAGTCAACTTTTGAAAAGATCGATTTTAAACGACAATTGTTTTATTGAAGCTCGTTGCAAATTAGGAAAATTTTCGAGACTTTGAGTCTGATTTATTGAACGAACTCTGCTCTTCTCGTTCAAGTGTTTAAACGCAGAGTAGATCTTGTTGTTTATTTGTGAGTTTCCTCAAAAATCTCTTATACTCGGATCTGTTCCCATACATGAGAAGATGAAATTGGGATTACTCTAGAGTTGCTCAGAATTATTCTGGAAGTTCTTAAAGGATAGTTGGTTTGAAATACGCCTTATTTGTCAGAATTCTTTAAATTTTATTAAATAAACAAGACTTTATAAAAATACAATAAATTTAAGTTAGATTCCGTTAAGATAAAAAGAAATTTCGGTAATCCTTAATAATTCGCTTTTGACTCTCTGACAACTCCAGCATGTCGAAGTTTCATTTGTGGAACCAATTAGCAGGCTCCCTCTGCACTTTCTACAATTAGGTCCCGGTTCCCCCGTGGTAACGTGTAACCACACTTCCGAAGTTGAAGATTCAGGAGTCGGACTGCCAGTTTCTGAAAAGAAAGCGCAAAGAATATAGTGAAAAAGAATTGAAATTAGAGGAAGATCATGAATAGATCTTTGAGAAAACAAAAACTTACTTTAGGAGGTGACACTGATAGCATTAGAGACTTGGTTGTCCTTTAATGTGCGTTCCGTTAAGGAAACCACATCTTAGTTTTTCCCATTCCTCTCCAAATTTCAGTTGGACTTCCTCGGGACTTAGTTGGAAAATATTAAAGCCGAACCTCCTCGCCAGGACTCCGGCGTTGCGAGAAGCATGGATTTCGGAAGTCATATTTCTTCGACAACTTTGTTCACAATGGCTGTTTGAATCCAGAAATTTGTTATTTCATTTTTTTTGTTTTTCATGATTGGTTTTGTTTCCTTCTAGAAAATTCTTCTTTCGGAATCGAGTTTTGTGTCGGACCGGCTCTGATTTCTTTATAGTCTGAATGGAGCCACGATTATTATTTTCATGGTCGACAAGCGATTATTTGATTTTCGCATTTTGCTAACCCATGTGTTAGTTTTTGTCAGCACTTTTTCAGGTTGCTTTATAACACAACCCGATTTTCGTTTACCCTCTCCTGGAACCTGAGGATGATTGAAGGCCCTGATTTTAAAGAAGCACTCAACGTTCATCCAGATAAGATCGTTTATTTTCTCTCTTTCAAATAAAAATAAAATCTATACGAACCGTGCTTTTCCCAAATTCGCTTTTAGCGAATTTGGATTAGTCTGCCTTCACTCACGTCTGTCCTCCCAATTTAGGGTGTGCAGTTTCCGAAAGGATTCGGGACCGGCTCGCCTCCTTTGCTCTCCCTCGTTCCCGAAGGTTAAAAAGAAGCCCCAAAAACCTCCTAAGGCCACCGTCGATTTGGACTCCTATTGGAACCTATCCTGTTCCCGTGGTCCTCTTCCCGGATTATTTTGGCGCGTTTGGATTTTCCTGATTTCCGGAATTTGGGAACTGGCCGCTCCCTCGGATTTTACACGAAGCTGTACACTACACACTTTTACACTGACCTTTGTGAAAACACGGCACATAAAATCTTTATTTCCGCTCAATGCTCGACTATCTGCTCAAGGTTTTCTGTGGTTTACCTTGAGACTGTGGGCAAATGCCAGATAGCAGAAAGGGAGTCTTTAAATTTTTAGAGCAACAGCTCCGACTCACCTTCGAGCACCGTCTGCTAGATCAGGATCACTATTGTTTCAATTCGTACGAGTCGGGACGACTCTTTTCCTCAGGGGGGAGTAGTGTTACAAAGGGTAAAATCACCCGTTTTATCCCCCTTTCAAACGATCTAGTAGTCGGCTTGTGACGCAAGAAGTGTAAACGTTCTCATGTTATAAAATGAATAGGGTTGCTGCGTCAACCGCTATTATTGTAAAAACAGTCCCGTTTCAGACTTAAAACGAGAAATACATATTGCCATTAAAGCAATTTTCCTCCAAATATTTTACATAACGCCTTTTATTGATTCCGTTAACTAAGCTCACATACCCACATTTTATTTAAAACGCGAGTCCGTTTCAGTATATATTTTTTTGTTACCAAGTCTTTTACTCATTTTCCCAGATAGAATAGTAGATGATGGCTAGAGTCGAAATCTTAATACTAAACCTATTGTAAGATTCTTATTTTCTTCAAACTAATGACATTAAATACGTATCGTATCTGAGCGTTGAACAGAGACAATAAACGAAGGGGTGACCGAAGCGTCGGGAATTATCGAGAACGGAAAGTAATTCGTTACCTTTATATCACGTACGCATCGATAAAGGCACGACCTGTCGAACTAGTGACATCAAATTAACATAAATTCACAGATAAAACATAGATGCAAATGTGTGAGGAATTGTTCGTTAAACCAGAGAGAAAGAGAAAGGTGCACTGCTTAATTATCACCACTTCTATCGGCGATGCTTGTCGTGCCGCTGATGGACTCCTCCACAAGTCGAGTCAGGGGAAAGCACCCACGAGCCACACTCTCTGGATCTCTTGCAGCACTGTGAGGCATGCAACCCTGACAACGGGTTGGCAGATCCACCAGGGTCGTCGATGCTAGCAATATTATGGGCCAACATTGTTACAGCTTCGTGGGTCAAAATCGTGGATAGTCCTATGAGCTTCGATCCCCGTGGCTCGGAGAATCGAGGTCGACTAATCTAGAATATTCTGCGTCTGAATTCTTTCTTCTCTCCTTCCTCTCTTTCCTCTCTTTTCTCTCTTTCTCTTTCTCCTCTCTTTCTCTTTACGCCTAATATTCACACACTATATATCCTCCGACCTTGGTTCCCATCCTTGACCGAGCTTTACTTGAACGATAGTAACCCAACACCGTAGATACGAGCCTCTGAATGTAAACAACTACTTTAGCTGTTGGTCAGCCTTGCATTCTATCCTTGATGAAGTTCGCTCACCTCACATTAGAACCAAACCTTGTACTCGAACAGAACGTCACGTGGTTCGATATCGTGGGAACGGAATGTCACGTGGTTCACCCCAGCCATTCTCGGAACTGATAATTGTCGAATATCACGTGGTTGATACCATACTGGTCTTTCGACCACACAAGCAGTTTTCAAGAGAAGAATATCACATTGTTGATATCGGGTTAACGAAAACAATTCAATAAAGAGCTGTTGATTGCGGAATGTAGGGTGTCGAATATCACACCGCAAGCCGCTCAAAGTTAACCGGAACATTTCTGAGCTGGGTACGTTGGGAACAGAAGGGTTTGCGTCTCCGCTACACCTCGACCGTCGGCAGGGCGGGGATAACAGCGAGACCGATGGTAAAGCCGCGTGATTTTGACCTTCTTCGATAAAACGGTCGGTAAAGCAGCAAGAGTTTGACCTTCGGCTGATAACACTGTCGATAAGGTCGAACCTTCGGTCGATAAATAGCTAGCGCCATTTTGATCTTCGGTCGGTACAGCGGACTGTGACGTCACCGCGGAGAAGGGTTTGAGTCTGGGGAAAATGTCGGTAAGTGTCGGTAACAGGAATCTCTAAGTAGAATGCCCCTTGTATTACTACTTGCCGGTGACCGAACCGTTTATACCGAGGTTTGACACTCCGAACCCCGACGTATCGCCTCTCGTCTTACCGAGGCACGCCGTATCCCGTTTTGGCGAATCAAATTTTATCGCTTCCCGTTGAATCAAATCCTTACGTCACTTCTCTCGCACAAACCGAGCGGGCTACGCCGAGTTTGAATATATCGTCAGCACTTTCGACCAACCCCAAAAATTCGCTAGAATTCTCGCTACCGTCTGAACTTGCCGCCGTAGCCGGAATCGCAGAACTGTCTAGACAACAGGAAGCCCGCCAACAAGAGGTAGTGCAAGCTTGTTTCCCGAACCCTATCGATCGTCCTGGTGTTACCGACTTAGGGACAGTTCCACAACTCCTTGATTAAACTAGGATTATCTGAACTCGGGTTAAAGTTAACCAGAGATTAATTTCAGCTGTGCGTTCCACAATACGTTTTTAATCGGTGTTTACGCAAACCTATAATGGATTGCAGTTAACTCTGCTTTCCGTAAGAATTTGGTCTAGGATTGGCTGCTCAAGACGCGCCATTTTTGTTTTTCGCGTTGGTTTTGCCGTGGAAACAGAAAAGTGGTAAAAGCAAAGTTGGCGTCCTTTGAAAAAATTTCAGGCTAATCTTTAAAAATATTTTCGACCACGATAAAAGTGAAAACCCAGTTTGGACAATGGATTCGAAGAAAAAAAGACTAGATAATTTTACTATGAGCGAAAAATTGAATTTAGTAGCTAAATTACAAATACGCAAAAATCAAATGATAATTCAAAATAAGAAAACCGATGGGGTAACGTCAAGGCAGAAGGAGGAATGCTGGCAGAAAATTGCCAACGAGTTCAACAGTGAATGCACCGGAGAGCACAGAAATGTTAACTCGCTGAAAAGTTGCTGGGAAAATTAAAAAAAAAAAAAAACTCGCAAGCATTATGCTGCAATCCGACAAGAAATTTTTGCGACAGGTATGTATTTATTTTTCTAATTAATTGTGACAAAGATCCCAGCGATAGTCACACTTGAATTGTGTCATTCTGTTTTTTAAATAAATACTGTATTTGTTACGGTGGGGGCACTATGGATATAAAAGAAGATCCATTACTGAATTTAGTAAGAGCGATAATCGAACCATCCGTTGATGGGTTGGTAAATATATTTGACAGCGATGCTACTGAAGGTAATGTTGTCTCAGAAAGTTATATTATTACATAGAATTGCTTGGTTCATTATGACATGTACTTACCACAGTTTTAGGAAATAATGTAACAGAAACGGCAGAAGACTTCGATAATAAACCTGAACCTGATTACGAAAACGAGAACGATATAAGATCGCGCACGCGGTACGCTTACGATACAATTTCTCCAAGATATTCGATAATAATTAAATCCAAAAGATATTCGATAATATTCCAATCAGCAAAATATTAAGAAATCAAAGAAACGATATTTGAGAAATTATAGAAGAGATACAGAGAGAAAATAGATATTAGATAGCGAGAAACGAAATAAGAGACAAAATTAGAGACTTTATAAGCTAATTGATTTAACAATCACTACTGAGAACAATAAATCAGAGATTCAAATAAGATACGGTATTCAGAGATATCCCACGAAAGCATAAGTAAGCCGCTGCTATTCAGCGATATCAGGAAAATCATTCAAACAAGATAAATCAAAGAAATAGATGATAGTCACTACAAATAATAGTAAACTAACCAGTCGCGAAATTACTTGCAATATTCGATAATAAGGGAGAGAATAAGATAAGAGATAAGAAGAGAATACGATACGAGCCCACGTGGCTCACGCAGAGCAAACTGCGAAATAAAAGAGAGAAAATCGATAATAGGTAAGAAAAGAGAGAAAAAGATATAAAGCAAGTAAATTCGTGGCTTCACAAAATAGATAGAAGAAAAACCTCACTTACGAAGATAGAAGATAGAAGAAAAGCGTAGACAGGTAGTCGAGAAGCGGAAAGATAGAAGGCACTGAATTACAATATAAGTGAAAAACTGTGAAAGATAGCGAGAATACGTTAGGCGAAAACACGTCTAGTAGTAAGCTAGGCTGAACGTAGAATGTGAAGAGACGAGCGGCGATCCTGACGATCCCGGTCGATTTTCGGCGAGATTTCGTCACCTGATCCTTTTCCGGTGTTCGGTGATCGATAATTGGGCCAGAGGGTCACGTGGTACGGGTCAACAGGTGTAGACGGGCGATAGTCCATTCCTGGGTGTCTTCTCCTCCCACGTTGTCATGTAGAGAATTATCGATCCGTCGAGCGATATGTGGGAGGGCTATGGTCAGCTGCTTGCGGTCCTCGCGAGAGGGGAAGGTCTACCCCTCACGGTATTGCGGTATCGATGTGTGCGAGAAGATCTAGGAACGACGACGAGAAGAATGATCCCACTCACACTGTTGCGATATCGATACTTTGTAGAATTCGTGATTGATCCGTCGTCAACTTATGCAGTGCTAGTACTACCCGCGCTGACTATCTCTCCGGTACTGCAACTCGGTGCGGGCCCTACGGCACTGTTGCACCGAGCCTTCCTGATGGTGATCATTTACACGCAGGGTTCCCATCCTTAAGACCATCAGTCCGGCGTGGTCCACCACTGTTTCTCGGGCTTGTCCTCACGATGCAGTCCTTCGATAATCGTAGGTTTGTAGACAGCTACGATTCTGCGGTATAGCAGGCGGAACAGTAGGTATTATGCTGGTTCAGCTCCAGGCTGATAAGTACCGCGACGGGAGGCTTGATTGTGTTTTTGACGCACAGCCCTGTACGCCGTCTACGATGCATCCATGCGGCAGTGGCGTTGTAGCGATGGTTCGGCTCCCGGCCGATAAGTCTAAATGATCGGAGGTCTTCGTTGTGCTCCACGCACGACCCTGTACGCAACCTAGGTAGGCATCCATCTGAAGTTGACTTGGCGGTATCTGATTTGTTGCAATTGACGATAGTTGGCTGTTGACCCGGTACGTGACCTCGGCTTCGCGATATTCAGTTCCCTCGAAGCGGTGTCGTTGAAGATAGTTCTCGTAGTGCGATACAAAGGTAAAAAAAAAGACAGGAATTAGCTTAATAATTAAGTCTCATTTAGAAATTAATTAGTTGTTCTTTTTGGAGTATTGGCCCCAGAGGTGTTTTCGTTACTTTTTACGACATTCTGAAAATAAGGAGAGCGATATTCAAACCATGTGACGGGGTATAAAATACCACGTCACAGTATTGACTAATGAATGGTACTATATATAAAACTCGAAAATCCTGGCTTGGATAGATTGCACATACTCTGATTGGTCTCGATAATAGTATGAAAATCAGTGTACCTTTGGAAATACTCGTTGATTAATATGCTTTGTACATGATTATTAGCAATCCCATGATTCGCTGCAGGCACGTTTCCTTGTAACAGCAATTCATTCCACGGTGCAGGCAGGTTAATATCTCGATCATCCGGAGGTAGTACATCACCAGCTTTTCGACCGATATTGTGTTTATATAATAAAAGAAATATTTAATTTCATTAATAAATTTACAATTTATCGCCTAAATCAGCCATTCTATCGACAAAAAAGGAAAACCACATAAAGATAAATTAGAAAAATGAAAACAAATAGAAGTTGGCAAAGTCCTCTCGATAGTTTGGAAGCGGGATCCTAGAGCTACTATTGGGAATCTCCTCTTCCAAATTCCAAACACATGCTCGATGGTATTACGTGTTCTTATTTGCGATTCATTATACAGTTATTCAGCCCGAGTTCGAGGGTTCTGTAGTGGCGTCATTAAATAAGACCGAAGAGCATAACCACCGTCACCGAGTATAATAGCATCATCGAATGTCCCAGCTTCAAACAACGCACGTGTCCTTGAATTATTAAATATCGTGCTATCATGCACAGATTCTTGCCATCGGGCTACTAGGTCAATTAATTCTAAGTTAGCGTTACAAATTGCTTGCACATTTATGGAAAAATATCCTTTCCGATTTCTAAAATATTCTGCATTCTCTCCACCTGTAACAAGAGTTGATATAGGATATAATATTATTAATAATGTCATGCCATTTTTACCTATGATTAGAAACTTATTTATGATACAGATATAATATATTTTTCTGTCCACCGAGCAGAAAGTGGCAATTTTCTGCCGCCTGCGCGAAACGAAGTTACCACTTTCCGGCTCGGTCGGGCACAAAAATAGTATACTATTTATATATGACTACAGCTGCTCGTGTGGTAGATGATATTTACTTACCGAGTGATTGAATTTTCACATGTGTACAGTCCAGGCAACCCAGCACCCTTGGAAACTGTGCAGTATCAAAAAGTCGGATTTGCGCATTTCTGATTTCATTAGGCAGCATGGGAAAATGTATAATATTTGGTCGAAGGCGAGCAATTTCATCAGTTACACGATGTACGACTCTATGTGCATTAGTCTTACTCACTCCACTGAAATCACCTGCTGAAATTAAATGACTCCCAGTTGCGTAAAACCTTAATTTCAGAAGAAGCTAGTTCATTGGAGATATAACATTGTTTCTGAAAAACATAAACATGGCCAGGCTAAAATTATATCCATCATAGTTTACTGTAATTCCAATTTTCAATAACACAGGCAATCAAGATTACTATCGGGAAGTCCATACATTTGGGTCCCTACCAGGGTTCGGGGACCAGTTTGTAATGTGTATTTAAAAATTCTACATAACAATACTTACTGTTGTGTTGCATGTTCTAATTCATGCTGGATATTTACCGGCACTGCATAAACGGTATCTTTTGATAACCGAAATCGAGTTCGAAAATCAACTTCGTCCATTTCTTCATAAAAATTTGGACGTCTTCGCACTACTTGCGGACTGCGGTCCACAATATCAGCAAAATCCTCGTCATCTGATGATGACAAAACATGATTTATCATCGCCATGGCTCGTATATTCTTCTTCTTCTTCTTCTTCTGCCTTTGCGTATCACTATTTGCCGGCTTGTATATTTGATGAGTTTTTTACGCGCGTCCCGCCAAACAAGACATAACCTAGTTGACAACGTTGTTTATTATGCGTTGTTTTTTCTTGCAGTGTGGTGGCGTGGCAGTATAAACCTCGTTTAGGAACGCAACCCCCCAAATTCCAGCGTCTAGTTTAACCTCCGTTCAGCGAAACTCAACCGGAGATTTTGGTATTGTGAAACGCAAAGTAACAGTTAATTTTTGTCAAACCAAGTTTATGCGGTAAACTGAGTTTAAAGTCGAGTTGTGGAACTGGCCTAAGCCGTTGACACGATTGACGTTCAGGGGCACCCGCCGGTCAAACAGAAATACTATCAAGTATCTCCCGTGATTCGCGAGGCCATGCACCAAGAGGTGAATAAAATGTTAGAGTTAGGCGTCATTGAGCCCTCCCGTAGCGACTGGTCAAACCCCATTGTAATGATAAAAAAGCCGAATGGGAAGTACCGTTTGTGTCTCAATTTTGGTAAGGTCAATGAGGTCGCTAAAAAGGATACCTAACCCCTTCCGTTCATGGCAGGCATTCTAGATAAATTAGGTAAAGCCCGCTACATCTCGACTTTGGGTCTTAGCCAAGCCTATTTTCAAGTCCCGTTAGATAACGCAAGCCGCGAAATTACGGCTTTTACAGTACCGGGAAAGGGCCTATATCAATTTGTGCGTATGCCTTATAGACTCTCGGGAGCCCTGGCCACTTACCAGCGCCTAATGGACAAGCTGATAGGTCCCGAATGATAACCCCATGTCTTCGTGTACCGGGACGATATAATTATCGTCAAGGAAACTTTCGAGGATCACTTAATCTGGTTGGGGAAAGTTCTCTCAAAAATTGCTAAGGCCGGCCTGACAATAAACCGGGAAAAATGCAACTTTTGCTGTCCGAGTGTTAAATACCTAGAATTTCTGGTCGACGAAAAAGGGTTGAGACCCGACCCCGATAAAACTGCCGCGATGATAGATTATCCCGCGCCGAAGAATGTCAGGCAGTTCCGGAGATTTTTGGAAATGGCTTCTTGGTATCGTAGATTCATTAAAGACTTCGCCACTTAAGCGGAACCCCTGACGCGATTGTTGAAGAAGAATCGTCGGTGGGATTGGAGGCAAGACCAAAACCACGCCTTCAACTACCTCAAAACCGCCCTGATTACCGCCCCAACCTGATCTTATCCCGATTTCTCTGTACCGTTTGTTCTTCATACCGACGCGAGTGACACGGGCGTAGGAGCGGTTCTAACGCAAACAATTGAAGACATAGAACACGTAATCGCCCATAAGAGCCACATTCCTTCCGATGCCGAACGTAAGTATTCCGTGACCGAGAGGGAGTGCCTGGCAGTAATCTGGGCAATCCGCAAGTTTCGTTGCTATCTCGAGGGATACCGATTTACCATATATACCAATCACAGCAGCCTTCAGTGGTTACACCGTTTGCGTAATCCAACCGGGCGTCTCGCGCGATGGACATTAGAATTACTAGAGTTCGATTTTAAGTTTTTACACCGTAAAGGTAGTCAAAACGAACTCCCCGACGCGCTATACCGAATCTATGAAGAAAGCCCGGACGGTGATAGCGTTAATCCCGATCTGGAAACTGACGATCCCGACCTCTCTCCCGCCGTTACTGATGCCGTCTCTTTAATTGCCGAAACTACCGATGCGTGGTACAAGAAGCGCATAGCCGACGTCGAAAATACCCCTCATCGTTTTCTGGTCTGGAGAATAGAGGAGGGTAGACCTTACTACCATCGCGAAGATGAGGTCACCGACCCGGTAATACCAAATTTAGACGCGTGGAAACTCGTAGTCCCGGCAGAATCCCGTGATATCGTAATTACCGAAATCCATGCCGTCCCTGCAGCTGGTCATTTAGGCGTGGGGAAAACTTACGCCAGGATGTCCCTTTTAAATTATTGGCCGGGAATGTTCCGCGATGTGACCGTTTTTGTAAGGAATTGCGAAATCTGCCAGGAAAGTAAGGTGGAACAGACTGGACCGCGTGGTCTAATGGGAAGTCGGGTGATAGAACAGCCCTGGTTCGTTATCGCGGCTGATATCATGGGCCCTTTTCCTCCCACCCGCCAAGGCTTTACCTACGTCCTAGTAGTACAAGATTTATTTACCAAATGGGTAGAAATAAAAGCCCTTAGATAAGCGAACGCGTCCGCTGTTCTATAAGCTCTCGAAGACTTGGTAATTTTTCGCTAGGGGACTCCCGAAATATTACTTACTGATAACGGTACCGAATTTGTGAATAATGTGATTAACGACGCGTGTACGGAACTCGGGATATTTCACAGTACGATCTCACCTTATCACGCTCAGGCCAATCCAGTAGAACGCGTGAATAGAGTTCTCAAAACAATGATAGTGGCGTTTTTAGAAAATGATCACCGTAATTGGGATGAACACTTGTCCGACGTCACATCCGTGGCGAAAAGTCGAAGAGGGTCCACCGAAGATCCTCTTGCAAACCCATGCTGAATGGGAGGATCGAATGAAATGGCTACCCGCCATAAGGGATTTGACAGCGCAACACCTTCATGAGGCCTCCACACGCCAAGCGTACTATTACAATCGCAGCCGTCGCGATGATACGTTTAAGTTTGGCGATCAGGTGTTGAAACGTCAACATGTTCTGTCTTCCGCTCCCGATTATTTTCCGGCCAAGCTAGCCAAAAAGTTTTCCGGTCCCTAAAAAATCGCGAAGGTGCATTTGGCGTTAGTCTATGACCTTAAAGACCACGAAGGCCAGGAACATCGAAAAATCCATATTAGCTATTTGAAACCCTTCCGAACAATGGTCCCCCTGCCCTTCGAAGAAGACGCTACTTCACCACCGCCAAAAAGAGTGAGTGAGGAGACGAATGAGAGACCAATTCCCGAACCAGTGCCACCCGCGATGGTACCTAAAATTGCAGACACTACTTTACAGGATGGATCCGAAGCCCAGACCGTCGACGGCCCCCGACGCCGAGGGAGGGGGAGACCAGCGGCCTCTAGTGGCTTTCAGCCCGCTCACCGCAGGCCAGGTCTCCGCTCTCGTCAAAAAGTTCGAGAAACAGGAGCGCTCCAGGGCCGAGCGGAATGACCCGCTCCGGCGCCCGAACCCCTCTGCTCTAATCAATCCCATTACCGAACCAAACACCCTTCCCGTCCCTACCGACCCCCCTGCCGCCACTAGAGTGTCTGCGTGTGAAAGAGAGAGAGAGAACGTGTATGAATCTAAATCCACGAGTTTCTTCACAATCCCCCGACCGCCGTACCTCTACCGCATTAGAACCCCTTCCCCCGAACCCACCGAACCCCTCCCGAGAAACGTTAAAATCAACCCGCGACAGACCCCCCTCCTCTGTGGATGGCGGCGGGGGCTGCCGGTGTCAAGGAGAACCCGGTTCCGGTCCCCCTCACTCCCAACGCCCCTCAACGATCACAACAATACCGTCCCCCTCGATCCCCTGCCGGAGGAGTGCTGGAACTACCGCCAGCCAAGGCACTTCTACACCAAATGCCCGCTTGCGCGCGTGCACGGGTTCTGCTACTCCTGCGGGAAAGCGCACAGAACCCGCCGCACGTGCGGTGCGAGAGGTGCGCAGAGGGGTGGATGGCGGAGGTGGCAGGCCCAGTTCCCGCGGCGGAGGAGGACGAATCCTGGGACAGCGACTCCACCACCTCTTTCACCACCAGTTTTACACGCCAGATCAATTAAATTCGTTTTACGTCTCAGTGTCTAATTCACAGCCAGAGTGCTCATTTGGAGATTTTACGACCTCGATCGCTCGAGTTGCTCGCACACCCTTGCGTCCGGAGTTTGTTTTTTGGAAGAGGACCGTTTCTACACGTTCGTTTCTACACGTGCCAATACCTAACAGTTCGTTTCTACAAGTGGCGATCCTACAAGTTCGTTTTTCCCGAAGAGTTCGTTTCTACACGTTGCGTTTCTACAACCGAGAGGTTCGTTTCTACAAGTGGCGATCCTACAACCGAGCGGTTCGTTTCTACATGTGCCGTTTCTACAAGCGACCGAGCGGTTCGTTTCTACAAGCGGCGCGACTACCGAGAGGTTCGTTTCTACACGTGCCGTTTCTACACGCGACCGAGCGGTTCGTTTCTACAAGTTTCCAACTAGTTTT
Organism: Diprion similis; assembly: GCF_021155765.1. Lineage (NCBI taxonomy): Eukaryota > Metazoa > Arthropoda > Insecta > Hymenoptera > Diprionidae > Diprion > Diprion similis. The sequence continues at coordinate 16,262,932 of NC_060105.1, read as the reverse complement.
TTGATATTAAAGTACGGTAGTATTCGATTCGGAACCATGTCTAGAAAGTTTTTCAAAAAATTCAGGATTCGCAAAAAAAAATTACAAAAGTTGTAAATAATTTAGTAGAAGAAAAAGGCGTTTAGTTTTTTGCAAATATCTCAAAAACCGTTGCAGATATTGGAAATGTAAAAAAACATTCTGAAAGAGCAGGAAATTTCCTGCGAGAACGTCCTAACTCCCGGAGCTCCTCCACCAATATTTATAATTTTAATTCGGAGGTAAAAATAGGGCTGAAAACGGGCGATGGAGCGATGTGACGATCGTGCGCTCGGCAAGATTCGCTCATATTTGCAACAAAAACTTTTTTAACCCATTAAATATGGATATAAAGGAGGAAAAAAATTCAGGTACCATTGAGACACATAAATGAACAATAATCCGTACAGAAAAAAAGTTGTTCCACAATTTTTCAATTAATCATTGTGACGTTGCACCCCGCGTGCACGTCACAATAAGCCCCAAACCCGCGGAGCGGGGCCGAACAATGCCGAACCGGCCCGGGCGCACCCGAAGACGCTCCGGGCCGGCCGGAGAAGGCACTCTTGTGCCAGCCACGTACGCCGCCGGACGCATCGAAGACCCAGCAACGAAACGAAAAGGTCAGCTGATCTGATTCCACTTCACCACACACCAACCACGCTCCGCACCGCCACTGCCAATCACTGCATCCAAACAGTGCATCTCCCTCAGATCCCCTCACACACGCCCCCCCCACTCCCCATACACATCCACACACTCACACACACACCCACCCCTTTCACTCACACGTTCATTAGCAATAATTCATTAGTTTTTAAGGATTTAGATTTAAGAAGCACGCTAACCGGCTGGGGCGTGACCAGCCGCCACGCGGGACCGACCCATTTGTCAAGTAGCCATTAAGATCCATCCAATATTAAATACACGATACACTTTATTTTTCACAACGCCGGCACGTGCAGTCACTCTTCCCCGACTCTCGTCTCCCTCCTCTCTCCCCCCAAATAAGTGCGAGATTCACCTCCCGTCACATCATGCTCTTGTTAATCAAGTTATTTTTACAATCTGTGAATCGATATTAAAACCCCTGTGCCTTTCAAACTAAGAACCGGAAAATTGTTTCGACTTGTGTAATCCATTCTTCAAAGGGTTTGAAAGAGATCTCCGTTCGTAAACTTTTTCAATTTCGATTTTTCATGTTTTAATCAAGAATTTAAGGAATGAAAATGTTAAAAAATCAAATAGAGCTACCAAAAAAACTTATTTTCAAAATGTTTCAATTGTTTCGATTTCTAATCACTGAAAACTGTACGAGAATAATTTTTTGAAATTTTTCACTCCGACTTTGAAAAAAATTCTGATAAACAACTGCATTGTTTATGACATTGTCAAAATTTTGTTTCTGACAACTAGATCGTCGATAACAACAACGATTTTTGAGATAAAAATCGTTTCTTGAAACCAATTCCCTATGATTCAAAAACACATCCTTTAATTAACATTTCTTTTTCATGGCTAAAAATCATTATTGAGGAACCATTTTTTCTTGAAAAATCATCATTCCCAGTGCTCATTTATATTGTGACGAAAAAAATATTTTTTGTTCATTTCCTAATTATTTATGTAATAAACAATCTGTTATAAACATATGTACATCCACACTATATTTTTTTTTAAATACTGCCAACAGAATGAAAACAACGAAGCAGGACTTTTCGATGAAAATATTTTTTTCCTATTTTTTACATAATTTCAAACCTTCTCGTGTCTTCGAGCTTGCCATTTTTTTTTTTTTTTTTGTTATTTATCATTGCGATGCGAATAACTTGTAAAATATTACCAATACGGCAGAGACAGTCGAGATCTTTTTTATACACTATTAAATAACACATAAATTGAGCTTTTATTCGAAGATCTAACTCGATTATTTATTGACTTATTTGCATTTATTTATAAAAAAAAGAAAACACGGAAACATTGTTTTCCACCTCTTGATCTAAATTAAAATTATGAATATTGTTGGTAGAGTTCCGGAGTTAGGACTTTCTCGTAGGGAACGCCCTGCTCTTTCAGAATATTTTTTTACATTTGCGATATCTGCGATAGTTTTCGAAATACTTGCGAGGAACGACCCCCCCCCCTTCTCCTTTTTTTTACAAAATTATTTATAACTCTTGCAATTCTTTGTTGCGAGTCTTGAATTTTCTCCAAAAGTTTCTAAACGCGATTTCGAATCGAATGACACCTCAACGATATTTTTAGGAGAACAGTAACTGAAAATCGTGAAAAAGGCGCTCGCTGACTAGTCTATTTAATGGGCATTGATGCTACTATCCGATAAAAAATTCGTATCATTTTGCCAGGCAGACTGGACAAATTTTACGTATAATATTCAAAACAATTTAATCATTTTCTGAACAAAAGTTAATGAATATATCATCGTTGCACGTCAATGAAAAAAGATTAAACAACAAGATTTCACCCGGATCTGTATCCGCTTGTTCTCGCATCCGACATTATTTTGAAAATGATCACCATGGCGACCCTAGCGAAAATAGTCAGGCTATTTACTAGTGAAAATTGCGGTAAGAATGTAAATTTTTCCCCAATGATAGATAGTCCGGCTTGGAACCACAGTGCGAATATGAAAGGTGAGAAGGTGAAAAGTGAAGTTTTGTATTTATTATTGACTAATCGTAAGTTTCCATCTCATGGTTGAACGTCACGTACGTGATCCGAACGCAAGGGTTCAAGAAACTATAAAAAAAAAAATTCAAACATAATTGCTCGCAGGGGATGTTATTTTTATATTCATTTATTTATTGTGCAGGTACACGAGGTATATATTTCGTACAATATACATATGTGATATCGTCGGACGAAAACGGCTAAGTAAAACGTTTGCAAAATGAAATACTTCTTGTACGATAAAACCGTAATCAGTCCCCTTGACTACAGGACTGAAAAGTATTCTCGTTGGTCAACTATACATTTATTTGTATGTACATCCATATACATCATACCTGGTACTTATTCATTTACTTATTTATTTAGTCATTTATTTTTTCAAACAGAATACATGTCTTCATATTTTACATTAAATTGTTGCAACCCAATTCTTCGATTCATTTTTTTTGGTTGTTTTTATCACTTGAAATCTTAAATTCGCTAGACAGGCAATAGAAAAGACTCAAAACTTTTATACAGCTATTCTCACCACTTAAAGTTTTACTTCTTTGTGGTACCTGGATAATCTTGTCTCTTGTTATACTGTCAGAGTTTGAAAACTAACTATTTCATATATTTGAAATTTACTCATACCAGATAATTCGCAAGTATAGAAGCTACGGCAAGTAAAATTCTATAGAGGTAACATTGTTACCTGTACATAGAGGCTGGTATAACATTATCCCACATTAAACTTAAAAACTAAATAACAAAAATACTTACTACTCAAGACTATTCGGTACTGCCTAGGTTCCATAAAATTTCACAAGTTCAACGTTTATTACATTTGTTGTTGGAGTAAATAAGAAAAAATTATAACTTTAGTATATCTATGAAGCACTTAGGAATATTTCCAGTTCACTTTTGATAATGTCTTTCCTAACAGTCAAGGTTTTAAGTTCGTTAGGCAGTTTATTGAATACTTTGATAGCTTCCGTATAATTTTTTTTTTTTCATCACTTATAATTTTACTTCTTCTGGGTAATCGTGTACTCTTGGACCTAGTGTTTCGTTCATATTCTAAAAACATATTGTAGTTTGGACTATTAGCACGAGGCTCAGTAGAGTTTTATAAAAAATACTAGATATTCAGTGTTATTTACAAGGTGTTCAACGTGTTTGTCCAATTTCAAATTGAAATCAAATACGATGCATACCAAAATATTTACAACTTTCCCTCTCTTCAATATTATTGTTGAATAGGCTTCTTTGTTTCAAAGCCTTAGTGTCGATCAAACTGTTCCTGTTAAATGTATTAGCAAAGTATTCGCTCTCCATACTATTGTTTCCGGAGCGTCTAGGTTTCCTCTATGCGCATAGTTATAAAATTAATTAATTTTGATTTTGGTATTTCATGCGATCTGTACGTAGGTGAGATCTCCAGATTGCAGTTATTATCAATTTTGATACAAGAATCAAGTATTTCGAGCGTATCTATGTCAATAGCTTCAGTATCCTCAGCATATCATCTTTAATGCTCACGAATATCCGATTTATTTATCTTTATTTTATTGTAGAACATTTAAAATCCAGTCAATAAAAAATATCTGTCGCAATTCAATGCCCATACGTTATATCACAGTATATATATATATATATATATCACAGTGCATACTTCGTCCACGAGTAGTATTTTTTTCAGTCTTGTAAATTTGTATCTTATGAGTTAACGTTGGACGAAACTAAGACTAAATGAAATTGAGCATACAGTAACATATTGCACGTAATTTGGGAATCAGACTCTTGCAGAGACAGAGGGGAACTATAACAAACCAGAACTAACTGAGACTCCCCCCGTTTCAACTTCCTCTGCCACCGCCTTGTCGTCGAACATTTAGCCCAGTCGCAATGAACCAGGAGAAAAAAAAACCCGAAATTGCACGATTTCAACACCACAATTTTATTTTTCTGATCCTCGGGGGAGTTGGGAGGGAAGGTGAGGCATCGATAGTCTATGACAGGGTGACTAATATCAATCGTAGACAAAAAATTGTTACAAGCGAAGCTATAGAGAATCAGATTTCCTATAAGTCCAGTTCTCAGCACTTCAAAAAAAAGTTAAAAATAAACGAGTTATGTGACGAAAACTAATTCCGATGAACCCCTCGTCCCAGAAACAAATTCCCTCTCAACATTCGAAAGGGTGGCCAAACCTTCGGAAGACTGATAGCCAAATCTGGATTTGAACTAACAATTAGCCCCCCCCCCCCCCCCCCCCCCGCCACACCGCGCGACTAGGAATATAAAATTGTGGTGTTTTTGTGGTGCAAATTCCCAGTAGATTGGGCTAGTTTGAAATGATGAACACGCTCCCCTCAATGTTCGCCCTGCATATTGGGCAGCGCTCGCCGACTTGCCAGGCGCAATCCGCGCAGCAACAATGATGCCCGCACGGCAAAAAGGCATGGGTTGCGGCATCCTGCAGGCAAACGCAGCACAAGCCTCGTTCCCGCACCCCGCCATTGACCCTTTCCACTTCCGGAATCGCGTTTACGGGGTGAAAAGGTACCGGCTCCGCTGGCACCGCAAATATTTCAAAATCGTCCTCCGGTACGTGGAAGACATCCTCATCTCCTAAAACAACATGTAAGTGTCGATAATTACGTAAAGATGTATGAGTGACCAGCATGTACATAATCGGTGTGTTGAATCGGTTGAATGTGAAATTAAATATTAAAGCCTGCGGTAGTGGCGGCAGTGAAGAAAGAGGGGACGGGGGGTCGCCGGAATTGTGAGTATAGGCATATGGAAATCGCAAGAGAATGAACCAAAACGCATCAACTCCCTTCTATTTGCAGGAAATTTGTTAAATGCCGCAGTCTCCTCATTCAGCCCAGCTAGATGAGCCCACGTCACGAAAAGTAGCGTGACGTAAAAATAAAAAAAAAAATCACCTTCTTCCAAATTTCTAACAGACAAGCCGTAATCGTTGATAGTGGGAGGGTCCTACCAGGCGTTAAAACTTTTCAAGGAGCAGATGAACCTCGCTGGTGGGCTCACCATCCTCCAACGCGACCAACTCAACGGGGGGTTGGTGCTGCTCCCGTTCCACAGCCGGCGCTACGGCGTCGTCTTCAGCCCTGGCAAGCGGGGCTCTGGGTCCGTCGCCACGACCACGCGGGTTCGGGGCCGCACGACCACGTCTGCCACCATGTCGAACTGTGAAAGAAAAACGAGGCGAATATGTTATGCGCATGGCAGCACGTGACAAACAGTTCGTACGGTGATCGCAACATCGATATCTGGGCAGTGGTCAGAAAATTTACCTGGCACCTCGAGTACAGTTTCGCCCGGATTCATAAGCCCGGGCTCGACCAACTCCACATCCGGCACTGCATCTGCAAATGACATGATCGGTAATGTTGTTATAGATACGGTTAAGCCAGCTAAACCTAATTTCCAATCAATCGGTTACCAACCTTCCCCTGCCACGTTCTGAGGTCCGACAAGAACACCCGTCGGTGCCCGGGTCGCACAACGCCTCAAAAATTCCAGCAACGTGAACCTTAAAAAAGAACATGAGGGTTAATCCAAATCGAGGTAAGGCCCAACAGAATACTGGAATAACGGAGGTAATCCTAACTCGGATTCAATGTATGCTACTCGGCTATCAGCACCGTAGCCTGAGAATCTCGAGAGATTCTCTCGGTACATCGGGCTAAATCGTAAAAACCAGACACCAAACTGCGCATGCGTGAAATCGTTTGAACTTCATCAGCAGGCAAGGAACGCTTATCGCGCTTAACGATATCGCACGTTTGCAGGTCGCTGTGTGGTTTTAATATGTAGCCTATCCTTATGTCTCAATCTATAAAGAGAGTGAACTATTCTAAATCTGAAATGGCATTACCTCCCAACGCTGAGGTCCAGCTGAGCATCCCTGATTAGGGCATCTCGATTCATGTTTCGGATTGTGCGTGGTCGCCTGGCACGCTCCCCATTTCGCAGCCTGGTCAGGGCGATCGCCTGGTTGAGGATCAGATCCTTCAAGTGTTCTGTGCATTCAAATTCAAGGCGATTTGTAAGTGTTTCACCGACGCTGGATATGGAATTGGCGATCGTGGATTGAGATCATGGAAGAAAATCCATCAAAAAAAAAAGGACAAGACCCCGCTTTTCTTTTGGATCTCCCTCTTTGGTATCTACTTTTCGTTCCGAGGCAATTTTGATGGAATTGATGGAAAATGTGAATATTGCAAGCGATTCAATTGTCAGAAAAAACCGAACATCTATTACTTTGAAATTAATTTCCGAAGCTGACGAAAAAAAAAAGAATTTGCAGTCCTAAATTCTTTAGCCTTAAGATCTATAGGAGTTTCTGAATTCCTGAGTCTCATTATCGATTTCATTATTCCGACTTTCCGCAAATCTCTCATAAGAAAGTCAGACCCACAACCAAAATTTTTATCAGATGGAAAAAAAAACAACACTCGCAGATCTTGAGATTCGGGGCTGGCAATGTTTCAACAGTTTCAAGAACCTCTTTTGAAATAACAAGCGTTTGCTTGTTTTGACAACAATGTTTTCGCAGGAGTATACAATCCGTCCCTCACAGTTTTAGTGATACTTTCTTCTGTTACCAAACTGCGATATCAATTCGTGAAAAACCACGTGAAAAAACAACTCGCTAAGAAGTTGGCCAAGTCTTTTAAACATTTTCTTTCGGAATTCGGTATCTCCTGAAGCACAAAAGCGCTCCCACATATGAACGAATTATAACATACCAATAAACCTCCAGACGTTGGAATAGAGACCCCGAAGCTTCCGTCTCGCTTCATTATGGAACGATTCCACCAGGTTGTTCGTTCGAGACGGACAACCGTGGACGCTCACAATTCCCGCAAGGGGGCCCCATTGGGTCCTGAGGTACCGCATAAACTGGAGGACCGCCGGATGATTGGCCGCGATTTCATCGGCCGCATCTGTCAATAACGCGAGCCCCTCCTGAAATCGGTCAGCCGGAGCAAGCGGTAGTGACATGGCCATCGCCAACGCGGTTCTGGGGGCGTCCGACAGGCCTAGGCGTTTCCACCTTCGCTCGAGAGCCTGACAGTGATGTGAATTTCCAAAGAATAAGCAATACAGTCACAACCAACGTCCAGAATGCGATACAAGCGTCACGACATGTTTTACCTGATTAAAATGAAACCAGCACCCATGAAGCGCAGCGTTGGGGAAAACATCCCGGACGGCAGACATCGCGGCACGTTCATAATCCCCCATCACAAACCTCAAGTTTGCAGCCAGCCCTGGTGACAGTTCAGCGAGTCTCGCAAAAATAGCGCGATATAAGATCCTCGTGCGTGCGCCGCACAATACATAAACAGCGGCGACACCCTGTAAAATATTTTTCACAATAGCTCGTATTCGATTGTCAATCTAATATATCGTATAAGACAGGTGACAGAAAAATTTGGGACGTACAGCATCCATTACCCGCATGTGTACGGTATAAAGCTGCGCGATGGCTGGAACATACGGTGCGACCTGCAATTATACATGCAATTATTTCTAACACCAAATCAAATTTTTTAAAGAATTAATCAAACTAGTTATACCCCACTATGCCTTGCCCTTTGGCTACGATTAACAACTACAGAAGTTGAAGCGCTGCTATACCCGAGTAAGTTCCCACATCGCTGTAGGTTTCCAGATTGCTCTTTGGCGAAAAAATGAACATATCATTTTTTCTCCACCGATCAAGAATTTAGGCGTTATGGAACGGCTCCTGCTTAACGCGTATAAATTAATTTGAATCCGTAGAGGGTTGTTTCTCTTTACCATTTTACCGACAGGGCAAGTAAGTTGAAAAAAAATTTAAACCGATCTTTACAGATAGTGCCATTTCATCACTTGTAAATTGTCGTCCGACAGTAATATTACTTCGTTCAGGAGTGATACGAAAACTAGCATCAGAGCATTCAGCCCGTTAATTACGGATCTAACATGGATGAAAATGAATTTCGGGATGAATATACCACGACTGATCGGTCCATACGGAAAGACTTTTCTGCGACTCGATGAATTTCTTGCAAGGTAACTAATCGTTAGTCCTGGCTGCGGTATTATGCCTTATTACGAAATCAGCTGATTTTCTCAGCATTTTATATTGCATTTTACACCTTGGTGAACTTCTTAGCGCAGGTTACAAGTACATTTCGATCGTTTCAGCGCTGATAGGTATTCTTTCCGTTTTACCTTGAACGTCCCGTCGATGTAAATTTCGCCGCAAGTTTCTAGCGCCTCCAGCATTGGGATGCTGGCGAAAATCAGGGTGACCGAGCCATCATCCCCCTCTACCAGGCCACGGTACACCTCTGCTGTCGCCTCGTAGGTGGTGAGAGCAACCCCAAGGTCGCGCAAGCTCCCCGGTATCAGCGGCCTCACTTTTGCACGAGCTCGGTGCATAGCGCTCTTCATTGAATTGTAGAGCAGTCCCGGCGCAACTATCGGATTTCTGAATCCAATTCAAAACTCGGATGAGAAATAATCCCTGCCGGTTAATAATGCCCTGCCACACGTACGATATTTTTCGCAGGAACATTTTTCCGATAGCAATAATCACCGCATAATATCGACACTGAATTGAGCCCTTCAGTAATTGATGCAAATTGTACAATGAATTGGAAACAAACCTTCTACACACGGTGTCGAATATTTCTTTTAACGAAATATTCGTCTCGGCAGCCATCTCGAGCATCTCGCGACGCATTCGGGCCTCCTCTACGATCGTCAGGTTCGGTTGGTGACCGGCGTGGGCAGTGCGCACATGGACGCGACCATCCCCGTCGACTCGTACGGCTCCCTGACATCCCGTTCTCGAACGTGTCGAGCAGCGGAATTTTTCTGGGTATGTCGTATCGACATGGTACTCGTACCCGTCGTGAACCCACCGTGAGGTGTTAAAACGCTTCCCGGGGATTTCTTCCATCTATATACAAAATGCAAATAATTCTCGGGAATAGTTGAATAATCAGAGTGGCAGAACCCATTGTGAAACATGAAAAATTATATGTTCTTATTTTTGGTCCATACGTAACTTCAAATATTACAAAATCGAACTTATGGTCGTTCGATCGGAATTTTTACATGTTCGAAGAAAAAAAAAAATTGTTTTTTGTTCGCGCAGACAGGCTTAAAGGTTTAATTTAGGGATAAAAATAAGCCCCTTAAAATTTCAGCTCTTAACATTAATATTGAAATGCTCCGCATCGCACTTTTCTGTTTGCCATAAGAATAACACGGGAAAAATGTTTTTCGCTCCTTCGGATTTCCATAACTAGCTAACGACGCGTCGTATAGAAAATTCACGGACAAATTTTCGGAGGGAATTAAACGCTCTATAAAAAGTTCTGGTGTTATTTTTCGATAAATCTGCTCTTTCAAAAGTTATTTAGGGTCAAAAATTGACCCTTGTAACTCTTGAAAGAGTAGATTTATCAAAAAATGACTAAAGACTTCACGCGGATAATGTCACGAACACCAAACGAAAAAGACAAACAAATAGATCGATATACATGACTTGACGAAAGTTAATAGTTCAATCATTCATTTAATGACAAATTTTTTATTTCGCCTACATTTTCCTCAAATTGTATTACATTACGAGATGACCGATCACTTCAGAATCAATTAACGAGATACGTAACGCCTTACCGTGTTGAAAAAAATGGTCAGAATCCCGCGGATCGCGTTAATCGACGCACGACAATACACCGCAACCCGTTACCCGATTAGGAAGAGGGGCGGCGATTGCCACCAAAGACCCCGCGCGCGGCCGATTTCTCTTGGCCGATTGGCAGACTCGGCAGATTTCTCCGTAGGAGATAAGCGCAGATACATTCTTCAGATTAATACACCACTTGCAGGGCGTTTCGAAGGATATCTCAGTTTTTTCCCAAAATTCATCAGCCGGTCTAGCATAGTTTTTAAAAAGCCTGTTTCAAGGTACTTACCGCAAAACAAAAATCTCCTCCGCACTCTCCCAGTTACACCGGTGAATGTGTTTAGCTCTGGAAAGGGCTGTTTTTTGCGTGTGTAAATAAATTTACAGAAACGCGTAAAAAATAACAAAAAAAGCACGAGAATTTAAATGAATTTACAGGAACGCGGAGAAAAAAGAAAACTGAATTGAAGTGAATTTACAGGCACGCGTAGAAAATGAAAACTAAAAAAAAAAACGAGATTGAAAAAGCGTTGAAACAATTAAAGTTATGAAGCTAACGAAAAAAAATGATTTTACTGCAAAACGTAATAAAGCAAAAAGAAACTACTGGAAGATCGTGAAGCGATGAAACAATGAAACTTATGAGGTTGAATGAATTACGAAAAATAGAAGGCAAATGCACAAAAAGAACTTATAGATCACACGCTGTTAGTCTTACGCTAGATAGGAGCTAACTGACGCCGCGGATCCGATCTCCCGCCACCGGTATTGCGGGTGCTCCATCCCTTGACGACCTAACGAATGTTACCTTAGTTACCAATGAGAGAGCTTTAATTTGCGTAAACATATTTTTTCTCTTATTCTTCATCCTGATCGACGGTCGGGATGTCTAGGGGGCTGCGGGGGGGCGAACCGGCACCTGTGGCAGCGTCGCGAAAATACAGCCACGCAACTACAATGTATCTCGCTCGGCCGATCTCCGGGTATTTTAAATCGAAGTTATTTAAAATTTCGAAATGTCAAAAATAATGCCATCGTGTCATTTTAAATTTACGGTGAGTGAAATTGAAAAAAATGGTGTCTAAAAATCTTTTTTTCTCAAAGCCGTCTAAATTTCAGTTGTTAATCGATTTATTTTTCTTTCAGCTGATGATCATTTTCCAAGTGTGTGGATTCAAGTTCTTAATTATTCGCAGTATCTAGATGAGCCATTAACTTTTCAAACTTTTCTATTAAACTTCGAGATATCGATATTCCATTTGTTATAGCCCTGGAACGAATTTTTGGGAAACAAAAATTTTGGGACTTTTTTTTACAAACCGAACACCTTTCTGACCGACACATTTTCGATTTAGATGAATTTTTTTTCACGGGTTTTATTCTACATTTAAAAAAAAATAATATTATCTATTAGAAAGTGAGACTTTATGAAAAATTGAACGAAAAAATAAATAATAATAAATATTATGGTGGCAAATAAAAAATCTGATTTATTAGGATTTCAATACATTATTATTAGTTAATGAGTACCTTGTTCTGCATCCCAGCGTGCAATATTTACTTTTACTTTTAATATGTACGGGGTGTCTAAATTGCCTTCACGGACTAGCCAACGTGACACCTCCCTAAAATCCAACCAAGAATTTCTTTGCCAGACCTCGTACGACGCATGATTTTTAAATTTTAAGCGATTGCGCTAAGTTGATCCGAGTGCAGCATTTCATCTGGATTTTCCGTCACGGAAATTGCCGTTTTGTTCATCTGGGTGAATGATCATTATTCGTTCACGAATTGAATATCCGCACTTTCCCTTTCCCGCTGCTGACCCGTTCCCAGGCGCTAGCCGGTATTGTTGCCATACACGGGCGCATACTCTTGTGTGACAACAGAAATATATTATAATACTGCAAAACGCACATCTACGAATAAAAATAAAAATAAATCTCCAAATAAATCAGAAAATGTATTATTGTACTCTCGGTTTCACCGGGAAACCGATAATTTTAACCGGTTGAACCGAGAGTTAACTAACCAGGTTCGCTATTTTAATCCGTTAAACCGGCCAAATTGTACAGCGCTGATCTCAATACTTTCAACATCAGTAACCACTCTAGATCCGCATCACTCAAAAAACTGATGTTGATGATTACTTCAAACCTAGTGAAAAATTTCTGTTGTCAATACAATGAAAATGTACGGAAAGTGCGGATATTCAATTCGTGAACGAATAATGATCATTCACCCAGATGAACAAAACGGCAATTTCCGTGACGGAAAATCCAGATGAAATGCTGCACTCGGATCAACTTAGCGCAATCGCTCAAAATTTAAAAATCATGCGTCGTACGAGGTCTGGCAAAGAAATTCTTGGTTGGATTTTAGGGAGGTGTCACGTTGGCTAGTCCGTGAAGGCAATTTAGACACCCCGTACATATTAAAAGTAAAAGTAAATATTGCACGCTGGGATGCAGAACAAGGTACTCATTAACTAATAATAATGTATTGAAATCCTAATAAATCAGATTTTTTATTTGCCACCATAATATTTATTATTATTTATTTTTTCGTTCAATTTTTCATAAAGTCTCACTTTCTAATAGATAATATTATTTTTTTTTAAATGTAGAATAAAACCCGTGAAAAAAAATTCATCTAAATCGAAAATGTGTCGGTCAGAAAGGTGTTCGGTTTGTAAAAAAAAGTCCCAAAATTTTTGTTTCCCAAAAATTCGTTCCAGGGCTATAACAAATGGAATATCGATATCTCGAAGTTTAATAGAAAAGTTTGAAAAGTTAATGGCTCATCTAGATACTGCGAATAATTAAGAACTTGAATCCACACACTTGGAAAATGATCATCAGCTGAAAGAAAAATAAATCGATTAACAACTGAAATTTAGACGGCTTTGAGAAAAAAAGATTTTTAGACACCATTTTTTTCAATTTCACTCACCGTAAATTTAAAATGACACGATGGCATTATTTTTGACATTTCGAAATTTTAAATAACTTCGATTTAAAATACCCGGAGATCGGCCGAGCGAGATACATTGTAGTTGCGTGGCTGTATTTTCGCGACGCTGCCACAGGTGCCGGTTCGCCCCCCCGCAGCCCCCTAGACATCCCGACCGTCGATCAGGATGAAGAATAAGAGAAAAAATATGTTTACGCAAATTAAAGCTCTCTCATTGGTAACTAAGGTAACATTCGTTAGGTCGTCAAGGGATGGAGCACCCGCAATACCGGTGGCGGGAGATCGGATCCGCGGCGTCAGTTAGCTCCTATCTAGCGTAAGACTAACAGCGTGTGATCTATAAGTTCTTTTTGTGCATTTGCCTTCTATTTTTCGTAATTCATTCAACCTCATAAGTTTCATTGTTTCATCGCTTCACGATCTTCCAGTAGTTTCTTTTTGCTTTATTACGTTTTGCAGTAAAATCATTTTTTTTCGTTAGCTTCATAACTTTAATTGTTTCAACGCTTTTTCAATCTCGTTTTTTTTTTTAGTTTTCATTTTCTACGCGTGCCTGTAAATTCACTTCAATTCAGTTTTCTTTTTTCTCCGCGTTCCTGTAAATTCATTTAAATTCTCGTGCTTTTTTTGTTATTTTTTACGCGTTTCTGTAAATTTATTTACACACGCAAAAAACAGCCCTTTCCAGAGCTAAACACATTCACCGGTGTAACTGGGAGAGTGCGGAGGAGATTTTTGTTTTGCGGTAAGTACCTTGAAACAGGCTTTTTAAAAACTATGCTAGACCGGCTGATGAATTTTGGGAAAAAACTGAGATATCCTTCGAAACGCCCTGCAAGTGGTGTATTAATCTGAAGAATGTATCTGCGCTTATCTCCTACGGAGAAATCTGCCGAGTCTGCCAATCGGCCAAGAGAAATCGGCCGCGCGCGGGGTCTTTGGTGGCAATCGCCGCCCCTCTTCCTAATCGGGTAACGGGTTGCGGTGTATTGTCGTGCGTCGATTAACGCGATCCGGGGGATTCTGACCATTTTTTTCAACACGGTAAGGCGTTACGTATCTCGTTAATTGATTCTGAAGTGATCGGTCATCTCGTAATGTAATACAATTTGAGGAAAATGTAGGCGAAATAAAAAATTTGTCATTAAATGAATGATTGAACTATTAACTTTCGTCAAGTCATGTATATCGATCTATTTGTTTGTCTTTTTCGTTTGGTGTTCGTGACATTATCCGCGTGAAGTCTTTAGTCATTTTTTGATAAATCTACTCTTTCAAGAGTTACAAGGGTCAATTTTTGACCCTAAATAACTTTTGAAAGAGCAGATTTATCGAAAAATAACACCAGAACTTTTTATAGAGCGTTTAATTCCCTCCGAAAATTTGTCCGTGAATTTTCTATACGACGCGTCGTTAGCTAGTTATGGAAATCCGAAGGAGCGAAAAACATTTTTCCCGTGTTATTCTTATGGCAAACAGAAAAGTGCGATGCGGAGCATTTCAATATTAATGTTAAGAGCTGAAATTTTAAGGGGCTTATTTTTATCCCTAAATTAAACCTTTAAGCCTGTCTGCGCGAACAAAAAACAATTTTTTTTTTTCTTCGAACATGTAAAAATTCCGATCGAACGACCATAAGTTCGATTTTGTAATATTTGAAGTTACGTATGGACCAAAAATAAGAACATATAATTTTTCATGTTTCACAATGGGTTCTGCCACTCTGATTATTCAACTATTCCCGAGAATTATTTGCATTTTGTATATAGATGGAAGAAATCCCCGGGAAGCGTTTTAACACCTCACGGTGGGTTCACGACGGGTACGAGTACCATGTCGATACGACATACCCAGAAAAATTCCGCTGCTCGACACGTTCGAGAACGGGATGTCAGGGAGCCGTACGAGTCGACGGGGATGGTCGCGTCCATGTGCGCACTGCCCACGCCGGTCACCAACCGAACCTGACGATCGTAGAGGAGGCCCGAATGCGTCGCGAAAAGACGTTAAAAGAAATATTCGACACCGTGTGTAGAAGGTTTGTTTCCAATTCATTGTACAATTTGCATCAATTACTGAAGGGCTCAATTCAGTGTCGATATTATGCGGTGATTATTGCTATCGGAAAAATGTTCCTGCGAAAAATATCGTACGCGTGGCAGGGCATTATTAACCGGCAGGGATTATTTCTCATCCGAGTTTTGAATTGGATTCAGAAATCCGATAGTTGCGCCGGGACTGCTCTACAATTCAATGAAGAGCGCTATGCACCGAGCTCGTGCAAAAGTGAGGCCGCTGATACCGGGGAGCTTGCGCGACCTTGGGGTTGCTCTCACCACCTACGAGGCGACAGCAGAGGTGTACCGTGGCCTGGTAGAGGGGGATGATGGCTCGGTCACCCTGATTTTCGCCAGCATCCCAATGCTGGAGGCGCTAGAAACTTGCGGCGAAATTTACATCGACGGGACGTTCAAGGTAAAACGGAAAGAATACCTATCAGCGCTGAAACGATCGAAATGTACTTGTAACCTGCGCTAAGAAGTTCACCAAGGTGTAAAATGCAATATAAAATGCTGAGAAAATCAGCTGATTTCGTAATAAGGCATAATACCGCAGCCAGGACTAACGATTAGTTACCTTGCAAGAAATTCATCGAGTCGCAGAAAAGTCTTTCCGTATGGACCGATCAGTCGTGGTATATTCATCCCGAAATTCATTTTCATCCATGTTAGATCCGTAATTAACGGGCTGAATGCTCTGATGCTAGTTTTCGTATCACTCCTGAACGAAGTAATATTACTGTCGGACGACAATTTACAAGTGATGAAATGGCACTATCTGTAAAGATCGGTTTAAATTTTTTTTCAACTTACTTGCCCTGTCGGTAAAATGGTAAAGAGAAACAACCCTCTACGGATTCAAATTAATTTATACGCGTTAAGCAGGAGCCGTTCCATAACGCCTGAATTCTTGATCGGTGGAGAAAAAATTATATGTTCATTTTTTCGCCAAAGAGCAATCTGGAAACCTACAGCGATGTGGGAACTTACTCGGGTATAGCAGCGCTTCAACTTCTGTAGTTGTTAATCGTAGCCAAAGGGCAAGGCATAGTGGGGTAGAACTAGTTTGATTAATTCTTTAAAAAATTTGATTTGGTGTTAGAAATAATTGCATGTATAATTGCAGGTCGCACCGTATGTTCCAGCCATCGCGCAGCTTTATACCGTACACATGCGGGTAATGGATGCTGTACGTCCCAAATTTTTCTGTCACCTGTCTTATACGATATATTAGATTGACAATCGAATACGAGCTATTGTGAAAAATATTTTACAGGGTGTCGCCGCTGTTTATGTATTGTGCGGCGCACGCACGAGGATCTTATATCGCGCTATTTTTGCGAGACTCGCTGAACTGGCACCAGGGCTGGCTGCAAACTTGAGGTTTGTGATGGGGGATTATGAACGTGCCGCGATGTCTGCCGTCCGGGATGTTTTCCCCAACGCTGCGCTTCATGGGTGCTGGTTTCATTTTAATCAGGTAAAACATGTCGTGACGCTTGTATCGCATTCTGGACGTTGGTTGTGACTGTATTGCTTATTCTTTGGAAATTCACATCACTGTCAGGCTCTCGAGCGAAGGTGGAAACGCCTAGGCCTGTCGGACGCCCCCAGAACCGCGTTGGCGATGGCCATGTCACTACCGCTTGCTCCGGCTGACCGATTTCAGGAGGGGCTCGCATTATTGACAGATGCGGCCGATGAAATCGCGGCCAATCATCCGGCGGTCCTCCAGTTTATGCGGTACCTCAGGACCCAATGGAGCCCCCTTGCGAGAATCGTGAGCGTCCACGGTTGTCCGTCTCGAACGAACAACCTGGTGGAATCGTTCCACAATGAAGCGAGACGGAAGCTTGGGGGTCTCCATCCCAACGTCTGGAGGTTTATTGGTATGTTATAATTCGTTCATATGTGGGAGCGCATTTGTGCTTCAGGAGATACCGAATTCCGAAAGAAAATGTTTAAAAGACTTGGCCAACTTTTTAGCGAGTTGTTTTTTCACGTGGTTTTTCACGAATTGATATCGCAGTTTGGTAACAAAAGAAAGTATCACTAAAACTGTAAGGGACGGATTGTATACTCCTGCGAAAACATTATTGTCAAAACAAGCAAACGCTTGTTATTTCAAAAGAGGTTCTTGAAACTGTTGAAACATTGCCAGCCTCGAATCTCAAGATCTGCGAGTGTTGTTTTTTTCATCTGATAAAAATTTTAGTTGTGGGTCCGACTTTCTTATGAGAGATTTGCGGAAAGTCAGAATAATGAAATCGATAATGAGACTCAGGAATTCAGTATCTCCTGTAGATCTTAAGGCTAAAGAATTTAGGACTGCAAATTCTTTTTTTTTTCGTCAGCTTCAGAAATTAATTTCAAAGTAATAGATGTTCGGTTTTTTCCGACAATTGAATCGCATGCAATATTCACTGAAACACATTTTCCATCAATTTCATTGAAATTGCCTCGGAACGAAAAGCAGATACCAAAGAGGGAGATCCAAAAGAAAATCGGGGTCTTGTCCTATTTTTTTGATGGATTTTCTTCCATGATCTCAATCCACGATCGCCAATTCCATATCCAGCGTCGGTGAAACACTTACAAATTGCCTTGAATTTGAATGCACAGAACACTTGAAGGATCTGATCCTCAACCAGGCGATCGACCTGACCAGGCTGCGAAATGGGGAGCGTGCCAGGCGACCACGCACGATCCGAAACATGAATCGGGATGCCCTAATCAGGGATGCTCAGCTGGACCTCAGCGTTGGGAGGTAATGCCATTTCAGATTTAGAATAGTTTACTCTCTTTATAGATTGAGACATGTGGATAGGCTACATATTAAAACCACACAGCGACCTGCAAATGTGCGATATCAAGCGCTCTTGCCTGCTGATGAAGTTCAAACGATTTCACGCATGCGCAGTTTGGTGTCTGGTTTTTACGATTTAGCCCGATGTACCGAGAGAATCTCTCGAGATTCTCAAGCTACGGTGCTGATAGCCGAGTAGCATACATTGAATCCGAGTTAGGATTACCTCCGTTATCCCAGTATTCTGCTGGGCCTTACCAGCTCTCGATGTGGATTAACCCTCATGTTCTTTTTTAAGGTTCACGTTGCTGGAGTTTTTGAGGCGTTGTGCGACCCGGGCAGCGACGGGTGTTCTTGTCGGACCTCAGAACGTGGCAGGGGAAGGTTGGTAACCGATTGATTGGAAATTAGGTTTAGCTGGCTTAACCGTATCTATAACAACATTACCGATCATGTCATTTGCAGATGCAGAGCCGGATGTGGAGTTGGTCGAGCCCGGGCTTATGAATCCGGGCGAACCTGTACTCGAGGTGCCAGGTAAATTTTCTGACCACTGCCCAGATATCGATGTTGCGATCACCGTATGAACTGTTTGTCACGTGCTGCCATGCGCATAACATATCCACCTTGTTTTTCTTTCACAGTTCGACATGGTGGCAGACGTGGTCGTGCGGCCCCGAACCCGCGTGGTCGTGGCAACAGACCCAGAGCCCCGCGTGCCAGGGCTGAAGACGACGCCGTAGCGCCGGCTGTGGAACCGGAGCAGCCTGCGGGTGAGGAGGAGCAGGTCCAACCCCCCGTTGAGTTGGTCGCGTTGGAGGATGGTAAGCCCACAAGCGAGGTTCATCTGCTCCTTGAGAAGTTTTAACGCCTGGTAGGACCCTCCCACTATCAATGATTACGGCTTGTCTGTTAGAAATTTGGAAGAAGGTGATTTTTTTTATTTTTTTTTTTATTTTTACGTCACGCTACTTTTCGTGACGTGGGCTCATCTAGCTGGGTTGAATGACGAGACTGCGGCATTTAACAAATTTCCTGCAAATAGAAGGGAGTTGATGCGTTTTGGTTCATTCTCTTGCGATTTCCATGTGCCTATACTCACAATTCCATCGACCCCCCGTCCCCTCCTTCTTCACTGCCGCCACTACCGCAGGCTTTAATATTTAATTTCACATTCAACCGATTCAACACACCGATTATGTACATGCTGGTCACTCATACATCTTTACGTAATTATCGACACTCACATGTTGTTTTAGGAGATGAGGATGTCTTCCACGTACCGGAGGACGATTTCGAAATGTTTGCGGTGCCAGCGGAGCCGGTACCTTTCCACCCCGTAAACGCGATCCCGGAAGTGGAAAGGGTCAATGGCGGGGTGCGGGAACGAGGCTTGTGCTGCGTTTGCCTGCAGGATGCCGCAACCCATGCCTTTTTGCCGTGCGGGCATCATTGTTGCTGCGCGGATTGCGTCGGGCAAGTCGGCGAGCGCTGCCCAATATGCAGGGCGAACATTGAGGGGTGCGTGTTCATTATTTCAAACTAGCCCAATCTACTGGGAATTCGCGGCACAAAAACACCACAATTTTATATTCCCAGTCGCGCGGTGTGGCGGGGGGGGAGGGGGGGGGACTAATTGCTAGTTCAAATCCAGACTTTGCTATCAGTCTTTCGAAGGTTTGGCCACCCTTTCGAATGTTGAGAGGGAGTTTGTTTCTGGGACGAGGGGTTCATCGGAATTTGTTTTTGTCACATAACTCGTTTATTTTTTACTTTTTTTTGAAGTGCTAAGAACTGGACTTATAGGAAATCTGATTCTCTATAGCTTTGCTTGTAACAATTTTTTGTCTACGATTGATATTAGTCACCCTGTCTTAGACTATCGATGCCTCACCTTCCCTCCCAACTCCCCCGAGGATCAGAAAAATAAAATTGTGGTGTTGAAATCGTGCAATTTCGGGTTTTTTTTCTCCTGGTTCATTGCGACTGGGCTAAATGTTCGACGACAAGGCGGTGGCAGAGGAAGTTGAAACGGGG
The DNA here is from genome assembly GCF_021155765.1 of Diprion similis. NCBI lineage: Eukaryota > Metazoa > Arthropoda > Insecta > Hymenoptera > Diprionidae > Diprion > Diprion similis. The sequence goes on along the minus strand of NC_060105.1, from coordinate 16,242,642 downwards.
GGAGTCTCAGTTAGTTCTGGTTTGTTATAGTTCCCCTCTGTCTCTGCAAGAGTCTGATTCCCAAATTACGTGCAATATGTTACTGTATGCTCAATTTCATTTAGTCTTCATTCCGTGCAACGTTAACTCATAAGATACAAATTTACAAGACTGAAAAAAATACTACTCGTGGACGAAGTATGCACTGTGATATATATATACTGTGATATAACGTATGGGCATTGAATTGCGACACATATTTTTTATTGACTGGATTTTAAATGTTCTACAATAAAATAAAGATAAATAAATCGGATAGTCGTATACATTAAAGATGATATGCTGAGGATACTGAAGCTATTGACATAGATACGCTCGAAATACTTGATTCTTGTATCAAAATTGATAATAACTGCAATCTGGAGATCTCACCTACGTACAGATCGCATGAAATACCAAAATTAATTAATTTTATAATTATGCGCATAGAAGAATCCTAGACGCTCCGGAATCAATAGTATCGAGAGCGAATGCTTTGCTAATACATTTATCAGGAACAGTTTGATCGACACTAAGGCTTTGAAACAAAGAAGCCTATTCAACAATAATATTGAAGAAAGGGAAAGTTGTGAATATTTTGGTATGCATCGTATTTGATTTCAATTTGAAATTGGACAAACACGTTGAACACCTTGTAAATAACACTGAATATCTAGTATTTTTTATAAAACTCTACTGAGCCTCGTGCTAATAGTCCAAACTACAATATGTTTTTAGAATATGAACGAAACACTAGGTCCAAAAGTACACGATGACCTAGAAGAAGTAAAATTATAAGTGATGAAAAAAAAAAAATTATACGGAAGCTATCAAAGTATTCAATAAACTGCCTAACGAACTTAAAACCTTGACTGTTAGTAAAGACATCATCAGAAGTGAACTGGAAATATTCCTAAGTGCTTTATAGATATACTAAAGTTATAATTTTTTCTTATTTACTCCAACAACAAATGTAATAAACGTTGAACTTGTGAAATTTTATGGAACCTAGGCAGTACCGAATAGTCTTGAGTAGTAAGTATTTTTGTTATTTAGTTCTTAAGTTTAATGTGGGATAATGTTATACCAGCCTCTATGTACAGGTAACAATGTTACCTCTATAGAATTTTACTTGCCGTAGCTTCTATACTTGCGAATTATCTGGTATGAGTAAATTTCAAATATATGAAATAGTTAGTTTTCAAACTCTGACAGTATAACAAGAGACAAGATTATCCAGGTACCACAAAGAAGTAAAACTGTAAGTGGTGAGAATAGCTGTATAAAATTTTTGAGTCTTTTCTATTGCCTGTCTAGCGAATTTAAGATTTCAAGTGATAAAAACAACCAAAAAAATAAATCGAAGAATTGGGTTGCAACAATTTAATGTAAAATATGAAGATATGTATTCTGTTTAAAAAAATAAATGACCAAATAAATAAGTAAATGAATAAGTACCAACGAGAATACTTTTCAGTCCTGTAGTCAAGGGGACTGATTACGGTTTTATCGTACAAGAAGTATTTTATTTTGCAAACGTTTTACTTAGCCGTTTTCGTCCGACGATATCACATATGTATATTGTACGAAATATATACCTCGTGTACCTGCACAATAAATAAATGAATATAAAAATAACATCCCCTGCGAGCAATTATGTTTGAATTTTTTTTTTTATAGTTTCTTGAACCCTTGCGTTCGGATCACGTACGTGACGTTCAACCATGAGATGGAAACTTACGATTAGTCAATAATAAATACAAAACTTCACTTTTCACCTTCTCACCTTTCATATTCGCACTGTGGTTCCAAGCCGGACTATCTATCATTGGGGAAAAATTTACATTCTTACCGCAATTTTCACTAGTAAATAGCCTGACTATTTTCGCTAGGGTCGCCATGGTGATCATTTTCAAAATAATGTCGAATGCGAGAACAAGCGGATACAGATCCGGGTGAAATCTTGTTGTTTAATCTTTTTTCATTGACGTGCAACGATGATATATTCACTAACTTTTGTTCAGAAAATGATTAAATTGTTTTGAATATTATACGTAAAATTCGTCCAGTCTGCCTGGCAAAATGATAAGAATTTTTCATCGGATAGTAGCATCAATGCCCATTAAATAGACTAGTCAGCAAGCGCCTTTTTCACGATTTTCAGTTACTGTTCTCCTAAAAATATCGTTGAGGTGTCATTCGATTCGGAATCGCGTTTAGAAACTTTTGGAGAAAATTCAAGACTCGCAACAAAGAATTGCAAGAGTTATAAATAATTTAGTAAAAAAAAGGAGAAGGGGGGGGGGGGGGTCGTTCTTCGCAAGTATCTCGAAAACTATCGCAGATATCGCAAATGTAAAAAAATATTCTGAAAGAGCAGGGAATTCCCTCCGAGAAAGTCCTAACTCCGGAACTCTACCAACAATATTCATAATTTTAATTTAGATCAAGAGGTGGAAAACAATGTTTCCGTGTTTTTTTTTTTTATAAATAAGTGCAAATAAGTCAATAAATAATCGAGTTAGATCTTCGAATAAAAGCTCAATTTATGTGTTATTCAATAGTGTATAAAAAAGATCTCGACTGTCTCTGCCGTATTGGTAATATTTTACAAGTTATTCGCATCGCAATGATAAATAACAAAAAAAAAAAAAAATGGCAAGCTCGAAGACACGAGAAGGTTTGAAATTATGTAAAAAAATAGGAAAAAAATATTTTCATCGAAAAGTCCTGCTTCGTTGTTTTCATTGTGTTGGCAGTATTTAAAAAAAAAATATAGTGTGGATGTACATTTGTTTATAACAGATTGTTTATTACATAAATAATTAGGAAATGAACAAAAAATATTTTTTTCGTCACAATATGAAAGAGCACTGGGAATAACGATTTTTCAAGAAAAAATGGTTCCTTGATAATGATTTTTAGCCATGAAAAAGAAATGTTAATTGAAGGATGTGTTGTTGAATCATAGGGACTTTGTTTTAAGAAACGATTTTTATCTCAAAAATCGTTGTTGTTATCGACGATCTAGTTGTCAGAAACAAAATTTTGACAATGTCATAAACAATGCAGTTGTTTATCAGAATTTTTTTCAAAGTCGGAGTGAAAAATTTCAAAAAATTATTCTCGTACAGTTTTCAGTGATTAGAAATCGAAACAATTGAAACATTTTGAAAATAAGTTTTTTTGGTAGCTCTATTTGATTTTTTAACATTTTCATTCCTTAAATTCTTGATTAAAACATGAAAAATCGAAATTGAAAAAGTTTATGAACGGAGATCTCTTTCAAACCCTTTGAAGAATGGATTACACAAGTCGAAACAATTTTCCGGTTCTTAGTTTGAAAGTCACAGGGGTTTTAATATCGATTCACAAATTGTAAAAATAACTTGATTAACAAGAGCATGATTAATTGAAAAATTGTGGAACAACTTTTTTTCTGTACGGATTATTGTTCATTTATGTGTCTCAATGGTACCTGAATTTTTTTCTTCCTTTTATATCCATATTTAATGGGTTAAAAAAGTTTTTGTTGCAAATATGAGCGAATCTTGCCGAGCGCACGATCGTCACATCGCTCCATCGCCCGTTTTCAGCCCTATTTTTACCTCCGGATTGAAATTATAAATATTGGTGGAGGAGCTCCGGGAGTTATGACGTTCTCGCAGGAAATTTCCTGCTCTTTCAGAATATTTCTTTACATTTCCAATATCTGCAACGGTTTTTGAGATATTTGCAAAAAACTAAACGCCTTTTTCTTCTACTAAATTATTTACAACTTTTGTAATTTTTTTTTGCGAATCTTGAATTTTTTGAAAAACTTTCTAGACACGGTTCCGAATCGAATACTACCGTACTCAAATATCAAAAAACTAGTTGGAAACTTGTAGAAACGAACCGCTCGGTTGCAGGATCGTCACTTGTAGAAACGAACCGCTCGGTCGCGTGTAGAAACGGCACGTGTAGAAACGAACCTCTCGGTAGTCGCGCCGCTTGTAGAAACGAACCGCTCGGTCGCGTGTAGAAACGGCACATGTAGAAACGAACCGCTCGGTTGTAGGAGCGCCACTTGTAGAAACGAACCTCTCGGTTGTAGGAACGCAACGTGTAGAAACGAACTCTTCGGGAAAAATGAACTTGTAGGATCGCCACTTGTAGAAACGAACTGTTAGGTATTGGCACGTGTAGAAACGAACGTGTAGAAACGATACCCTCTCTGTTTTTTCAGTCGTATCACCTGAAACGGTATTTAATATCATGACAGCTGGACCTCTACATGGTAATTCCTCTGGATCTAACAGTATTCCTATGTATGTAATACGCATTGTTTAGCCGATAATTTCATCTTGGCTTACTTAACTATTCAATCACTCATTAACAACGGGTTCCTTCCCAACGCATTGCAAACGTGCGCTTATTCGTCCCTTATCTGAAATACGTATTCCGAAAAGTCCATCAGATACAAGGCCGATTGCAAATCTACCTGAGCTGTCAAAAGTCCTTGAAAGAATTGTGGTGCAGCAAATTACAGAGTACTTGAATCGTTACCATGTCTTAAATCCACGACAGTCAGCTCATCGGTCTAGCCATAGCACGCAGTCCGCGCTTTTGAGAGTTTGCGACGATATAAAGAAAGGAATCGACAGTGGACTCATTACTATCCTGATCCTATTCGATTTTAGTAAGGCCTTCGATACTGTCCCACACTGCCGTTTGCTAACAAAACTAAAAGAGATTGGGTTCTCGAATGCTGTCCTAACTTGGATGTTCTCCATTGGAGTACTAGAGAAACACCTCCAATCACTACGTTAGCAGGACGAGAAGTGACGCTATCATGGCGGTCTTCCCCTAGTTTCGTCAGCGTTGCCAAAACAGAAACAGGAGACAGTCGGGAGATGGCATTGGTGCGTTGTCTCTGGAGGAGGCGGCCGGTAGGTGTCCTGGCAGGGCTCGCGGCTCTCAGCTGTTTCTCCGGGTCTCTCTCGTCGTACGATAGGCGACTCACCGTCAGGTTGAGCGGGGTCGAGCGCAGGTAGTCTCGTTCACCGCCGGTAGTTGGGGCCGATGTCGGCCCGCCGAGGAGGAGCTTGCGTCTTTTTCGCGCAGATGGAACTGCGATGCAGGACCACAAGAGGTTGCAGTTCCCCGATTTGACGCCAGATTATATTAGCGGTAGCGAAATCAGCGGAATCGGCTTGACGTCGTCCGGTTCCGGCGGTATTGTTTCGTAGATGCCTCTTTTTCTGCTCAGCTGATGGACACAGTTCCGTAGATACACGGAAGCCAGGGAGAAATCTCGGGAGCGTGGTAGTAGAGACCCAGGTACTTTGGCTGCGGCGTTGAGGAAGCTGCCCGGGGTGAAGCCAGGGAGATGATCGCATGCTCAGGCTTTTAGCGGCGTTCGGGAGGTTATGTGCTGCCAGCGTTCTCCGTGTCGACGTGCTCTCAGGCTGCCTGCTCATGGGAAGGGATGTGAGGTAGTCGGGACATAGGGAGAGATATTTAAAACAAACGGGATGAAGAAAATATTCTATGTAATTCTAATTCCGCCTATATTGTACGCCATGACTTCTCGTCGCTACCGTTTGATAATAAAATTTAGGGTGAAGGTGGCGGTCCATAACTTGCGTCGGAAGCGCAATGTTATACACAGGGTGGGGCATTTAAAGTGTGACAGAGCAATAGTACTTAAACTGTTGATGATACTGAAAAAAGTACCTCCAAGTAGCTAGCCCCCCCACTTTGAAAAAAAAATGAATCAAAATATGGAAAATTACGAGCTATTTATGAGCTCTCAGAATATCCAAGTTTCGATTTTTGAGCTCAACTGGTCGAGCAGGAATTAGCGATTTTGAGTGGGGGGACCAGGTACGTAAGCAGCCAGCCCCCCCACCGCAAAAAAAAAGTGTTGGGAAAAAATTAAATATACCAGAATTATGAGCTATTTATGAGCTTTCGAAATAACAAAACTTCAAATTTTGAGCTGGAAAAATTGAGCGAAAATTTCATATTTTTAGTTGGGGGGGCTGAGAACGTGCGCACGCAGCCCCCCCACAACAAAGGAAATGGATAAAAAATTCTCAAAAAAATTTGAGAATTATGAGATATTTATGAGCTTTCTGGATATACTTATATTATATCCATAGGTACAACCCCCCGCGACCAGCCCTTAAAAATCTGATTTTCCGTTTAAGAAAATCAGTCTTAATAACGACATATTTAGGAAATCTTCGGAGAAAAATATTCAGTGATTTATAAACTGACGGGATATCGTGTTTTAGAATTTTTAGCTGCAACCCCTGAGCACCCACCGCTCGAAACCCCCTTTTGCTCCAAGAGAGAACTTGGCTTGAAATCAACGGATTCGAAAAATCTTTTATGGCAAAATGTTCAGTGATTTATGAGCTAACAGGATATCGTGTTTTCGAATTTTTAGCTGCAACCCCTGAGCACCCACCCTTCGAAACCCCCTTTGGCTCCAAGAGAGAACTTGGCTTGAAATCAACGGATTCGAAAAATCTTTCATAGCAAAATGTTCAGTGATTTATGAGCTGACAGGATATCGTGTTTTCGAATTTTGAGCTGCAACCCCTGAGCACCCACCCCTCGAAACCCCTTTTTTCTCCAGGAGAGAACTTGGCTTGAAATCAACGGATTCGAAAAATCTTTTATAGCAAAATGTTCAGTGATTTATGAGTTGACAGGATATCGTGTTTTCGAATTTTGAGCTGCAACCCCTGAGCACCCACCCCTCGAAACCCCCTTTTGCTCCAAGAGAGAACTTGGCTTGAAATCAACGGATTCGAAAAATTTTTCATAGCAAAATGTTCAGTGATTTATGAGCTGACAAGAGACCTCTTATTTAGAGCATTCAATTCCTTGTAAAACATGTTCTGGTCTCATCACTATACCTATCCGTTGACGAGTTATGAAATGCCAAAGAGAGAAAAAAAGATTTTTCTATGTTATTTGACCGAGAATAAGAAAGTCGCCGTAAGGCACCTCTAAATATTAATATTAAGACCTAAAAATTAGACAGCATTATTTTTGCGTCATTTGGAACAATATCTTCAACTTGAATTTTGTAAAGAAAGTCGTTTTTTTATACAGTGTAATATACATTAAACTGACCGTTATAAAAAATTACTTATGCTTCAAGTTGAGAAATCTCAAGTTAACCTTGAAAAAAGAAGATCCTTAAAGTTCCAATGCTCCGTCTCTCTAATCAGGAGTGTCGATAATTTTTTTTTCCAATTTTTTATAGGTCAACCTCTATGTTATATTTCTTTGGACGCCATGTTGAATATTTAATCCAAAACAAAACATTTTCAATTTTATCATGATTGAATATTCAACATGGCGTCCACAAAAAATATGGCCTAGAATCTGGGCTATAAAAAATAACAAAATGACTGGCACCTCTCATTAGTGAAATAGAGCCTTGAAAGTTTACGGATCTTCTTTTTTCAAGGTTAACTTGAGATTTTCCAACTTGGATCATATACATGGTATTGAACAAAAAAAAATGACTATTTTTTCTTATGCTACTCCGAAAATATCATTTAGGATGACAAAATAAAGTTAACGTTCAAATTTGAGCCTCTAATTTTAATCGTAAGAAGTCAATCATCGTGAATTTCAATTTTTCTACTGCACACCCATATTTCACTCAAATATTCTGAACAATACGTCTAAAAATAATGAATGATACACGTGTTTGAAGGAAATTTAATTCTCTACAAAAAAGGTCTGATGGAAAATTTTCGTCTGACAAGCCATTCATCTGTGTTCACGATTGAAATTTTCAACTTCGGAATTTTGTAACTGATGAACCAATCCGTTTTTTAAGAGAAAACGATACATGTTTCTCAAGGAAACTAGACGCTCTAAAAAAAACGGGCTTATTACATTTTTTATTAAATTCACTTTTCCAAAAGTTATTTAAGGTTAAAAGGTATCTAAGAACCCTCAATAACTTTTGAAAGAATGAATTTTACAAAAAATGCGATGGAGACCTTTTTCGTAGAGCGTCTGATTTCCCTCAAGAACATGTATCGTTCTATCTTAGAAACAGATTGGTATATCAGTTACAAAATTCCAAAGTTGAAAAATTAAATCGTAAACACAGATCGATGTTTAAGGATTACGTAAGAACGGCTTGTCGGACGAAAATTTTCAATCAGACCTTGTTTGTGGGGAATCAAACTTCCTTCAAAAATGTGTATTGTTCTGATTTTCAAATATATCGTTCAGAATATTTGAGTGAAATATGGGTGTGCAGTAAAAAAATCAAAATTCACGATGATGGACTTCTTACGATTAAAATTAGGGGTTCAAATTTGGACGTTAACTTTATTTTGTCATCCTCAATGATATTCTCGGACTACCATTTAAAAAAAGTCCTTTTTTTGGCCCAGTCTATTATATACATAAAGGTCCTTAAATACCTTTGGATCATAAATAACTTTTGAAAGAGGAGTCATCAAAAAATGACAAGAGACCTTTTTTTGTAGAGCGTTCAATTTTCTACAACGACGTGTCTGTGAATTTTTCGTATGACACATCCCCAGCTAGTTATAAAAATCAGAAGGACCAAAATCGATTTTTTCCGTGTTATTCTTATGGAATACCGAAAAGTGCGATTCAACGCCTCTTAATATTAATATTAAGAGCTGCAACTCTCACAGGATATCTTTTTCGTCATTTCCAACAATATTTTTCTATACATTCAAGAAAAAAAAATAGTCGATTTTTTTGAAACAGTCTAATATATTGTGACTTGGTATTTTATACCCCGTCACATGGTTTGAATATTGCACTCCTTATTTTCAGAATGTCGTAAAAAGTAACGAAAACATGTCTGAGGCCAATACTCCAAAAAAAACAACTAATTAATTTCTAAGTGAGACCTATTTATTAAGCTAATTCCCGGCTTTTTTTATCTTTGTATCGCACTACGAGAACTATCTTCACCGACACCGCTTCGAGGGAACCGAGTATCGCGAAGCAGAGGTCACGTACCGGGTCAACAGCCAACTATCGTCAACTGCAACAGATCGGATCATCTGAACATTTTGCTATGAAAGATTTTTCGAATCCGTTGATTTCAAGCCAAGTTCTCTCTTGGAGAAAAAGGGGGTTTCGAGGGGTGGGTGCTCAGGGGTTGCAGCTAAAAATTCGAAAACACAATATCCTGTCAGCTCATAAATCACTGAACATTTGGCTATGAAAGATTTTTCGAATCCGTTCATTTGAAGCTAAGTTCTCTTCTGGAGCAAAAGGGGGTTTCGAGGGGTGGGTGCTCAGGGGTTGCAGCTCAAAATTTGAAAACACGATATCCTGTCAGCTCATAAATCACTGAACATTTTGCTATGAAAGATTTTTCGAATTCGTTCATTTAATGCCAAGTTCTCTCTTGGAGCCAGAGGGGTTTTCGAGGGGTGAGTACTCGGGCGTTGCAGCTAAAAATTTCAAAACGCGATATCCCGTCAGTTTATAAATCACTGAATATTTTGCTCCGAAGATTTCCTAAATATGTTGTTATTAAGACTAATTTTCTTAAACATCAAATCAGATTTTTAGGGGCTGGTCGCGGGGGGTTGTACCTATGGATATAATATAAGTATATTCAGAAAGCTCATAAATAGCTCATAATTCTCAAATTTTTTTGAGGAATTTTTTTATCCACTTCCTTTGTTGTGGGGGGGCTGCGTGCGCACGTTCTCAGCCCCTCCAACTAAAAATATGAAATTTTCGCTCAATTTTTCCAGCTCAAAATTTGAGGTTTTGTTATTTCGAAAGCTCATAAATAGCTCATAATTCTGGTATATTTAATTTTTTCCCAACACTTTTTTTTTGCGGCGGGGGGGGGGGGGGGGGCTGGCTGCTTACGTACCTGGCCCCCCCACTCATAATCGCTAATTCCTGCTCGACAGGTTGAGCTCAAAAATCGAAACTTGGATATTCTGAGAGCTCATAAATAGCTCGTAATTTTCCATATTTTGATTCATTTTTTTTTCAAAGTGGGGGGCTAGCTACTTAGAGGTCAAAAAAGTTTCATATGAAAGTTGAATTGTTTGAAATGGCCGACATACTGGACCATCCTACTATTTTTTCGGTGAAGGCGCTGAAGCTATGTCAAGGGCAACTTCACTTTTTCAAATGGAACCATGTATTTTTTTTCCACGATATTATTACTGACGTCAAGACGAATTCAGCGACCTACAACACAAGATCATTATAGGCACGCGAAGTATGAAAAAAGTCGAAAAATCAAAATGAATCCAAATAATTACTTTCAAGGTAGGAGTCTCGTGAATACTTTTGAGATAGATTTTCAAGCGAATTTTCAAGCGGCACGATCCTCTTATGTTTGGCCAACCCCACTCCCCGCTTTTTTCATTTCTTTCGATACCTATGATAATACGCATCTACAGGTATTGCTTACATCGGCAGCAAGTACGCATTTTCTATTGACATATCAGTTAGTCATACATTACCTTCTAATGTGAGTAAATCGGATCGCGAAAATTAACGATTTTCAAGAACCTTTCGATATGTTGATGGTGCTGGGAAAATGCCGCAAAAATTACAGAAACGCTCTAAATTTGTGTGCGGCTCGTTATCCGGATAGGCAACAAATATCGCGCATGGCTTTTAAGCGATTAGCCGACCGTTTCTCCCGCTTCGGTACAGTAAAAAAAAATTATTTTCTATGGGGTTTTGTCGAAGAACGCGTAATGGCGGTAGTACCTACTACGCCTGACGGCATGAAAGAAAGAATACGCCAAGCATGTGCCGAAATTACACCACAAATGTTGGCTGCAGTTCGACGGTCTTTTCATCAGCGAATTGACAAATGTTTACAAGTCGATGGTCATCACTTCGAGCATCTTCTGTAGGTACCTCAACTCGTGGTTAGTGGATCCTTTGAAAGTGATTATTCCGATGTGTTCCGATTTTTCGACTATTTTCATACTTCGCGTGCCTACAATGACCTTGTGTTGTAAGTCGCTGAATTTCTCTTAAAGTCAGTAATAATATCGTGGAAAAAAAAGACATGGTTCCATTTAGAAAAGTGGAGTTGACCTTGACGTAGCTTCAGCGCCTCCACCGAAAAAATACTTGGATAGTCCAGTATGTCGGCCCTTTCAAACAATATAACTTTCATATAAAACTTTTTTCAGTATCATCAACAGTTTGAGTGCTATTGCTCTGTCACACTTTAAATGCCCCACCCTGTATATACCGGGACCATCTCTAGAAACTAAACAGGAACTGCGCATGCGCGAGTTTAAATCCGCCGTCCGTGCAGTCTGGCCACCCCGAATTTCAGCTGTCAACCTTTGTTTTTGTCGGCCATGTAGTTCATACGCTATTTTGAGGTTAGAGTGTCAAATAATCGAGGTAGTGACTCGCAAAGGCTTGGGAAGCATTTGTCATTGCGCCAGAAAGTTGATTCTTCAAAGAACGGTCGGAATTTAATGCTAATGCTCTTTTACAATTCGTCTTAATCGAGTGAAACAAGAAATCTGTTTAAATGTTTGGTGCTTGGAAGAAACAAAGCAGGTAAGTAGGGACAATTTATTCAATCATTTTCATTACTTCATACATTAAGAATAAAAATGACATTTTTTTCTATCAACAGACAATACAGTAAAAATAATTGCATCTCTGCTATTCGCTGATATCTACTCCCCCTATTCAATTCATGACACATGCAAACATTATCGCCTCTTTTGTTGGTTGTTGGAAGAAGTTGTGGGTCTTACAGTTTCTTTTAATTTCATATCGCGTGCAACATATCTTTCAATCAACTTTGTCACTCTCTGGTAATTTCAGAAGGTAACATTAGATTTGATGATTCTTGATTGTTCAAGAAATTGGAATATCTTACCGTTAATAACACAACTGTGAATCTCTTTTTCTAGAATTTAGTTCAACAAAATTGTTGTTACGACTACAGAAAATTACCCGATAATTATTCGAGTTCATTTTGTGAATTTTCAGCAATGTTCGATTAAATAAATGAAGGGAACCTAATACTAAAATCAAAATATTTGATTTACTGGAATAATTTCTGAATTTCATGTTGGTGCAGTTCGAAACAAAGAAAATCTATTCCGAAGAGTGAAACTGAGGAACATTCTGTGACCCAATTTGAAAATAGACATTTTCAAAATGTACCTCAGTATCACAATTACCTTTCAGGATAACCATGTTTTAGAGAAATGTTCAGATCAATAATATGAAGATATTAACTTATCAAATTCAAGATTCTAGCCCCTGTTCCTTTGAAACAAATGAATACCTAATTTTGAACGAAGTTCATGAAAACATTTTCTCAAATAATTTCCTACTGGCTGTTATTTAAGAACAATAGACTCAAACCTAAATCCAATAAAGTATCTTCTTCATAGTGCTCGGAACATCATCCGGTAACATGAATATGCGGAAGGAATTCCTATGTCGCTGAAACCGTTATAAAATTCCTTGTTTTCAACTTGTGCCACTAGATAACTTTTGCGTTGCGAGTTCCATTTCCAATCTCAGGATGAGATTTTTTTGTTTCGGACAGTGTTAATATGGGATGCAGAAGTAATTGTAATAAATGTAGATTCACAAACTTTCAGTCTAAGTGAAGGACCATGGTAAGAGTGTAAAATTGAATCTGGTTTCAAGCTATCGAGAAGTTACCGGATAACTCCCGGATAGAGATTCATAATAAAAAAGTTAGCCAGCAAGTAAATCCTACTGTAGACCAAGTGATCATTTGTAACGTGTACTAGTAAGTGAATGCATTCTGTAGACGTTGCTGGAGTTGAACGAGACTGAAGCATGGATGATAGCTGCAACTAGCTAGTCAGATGATACCGTCAATTAATATTGGCTTCAAAGATATTTTCTACTGAAGTTATCCAACATTGTTAGATTGAGATTGGTTCAATTTACCTATCAAAACTCATTCGTAGAATCTGATTCAAGACTTGAAACACTATTCATCTGAATTGAATACCAAGAGAGTAAGAAATAAAATATCAAAACTAAAAAGAATAAAATTTGAAAAGAAATGCGGGCTAATAATACCGCTTGGATTACAATGGTGCACGGAATGATTCCTCGGCAAAATTAATTAGTAGCAACTGTTGAAAAACAAACTTATTACTATTGGCTCGATCAATCTAAAATGATCGAATATTTAGAAATCATGATCTGTGGCGTGTCGTGCTCTTCAGTTTTGTCTCAACTGATGTTCAGAAGGTGGCGACGACCTGAAGAAATTCCCTTGGGTATCTGTTGCCTGATGAAACAACGGAACAATCAGGGTCGATGGTTGGAATGGTGGCACCAATCGAGAAATCAGGGTCCTTGCCATCAACGTTTGGACCATTAGGTAAGGTATGATTTTCCTCCCATTAACCACACTTGAAACTTTGAGCCTACCAAAAAAGACGAATTTTATCATTAAATACACGTGAAAATATTGTCATATGCAAAGATCACAGAATCAGAAATTTACTTACACGCTTCGATGCCTGACAACTTTAGTCCCACTTCGATGATGGATTGTTTCCTATCTGAAAATATTAGAAGGTATCATGATGAGTTAGGAGCTTCTAATATTTTTGGACACAACTGATTTGTAAAAAATTGCATGAAAAATGAACGTTATTGTAACTCATTGCCATGTGACATCAACTGACTCCACGTTCGAAAATTACAATCACGAGTTACCGATCGTTGGATATCGTTTCAGGTGATGCGTTTGTAAGTTCCATTTATTGACTTTGAATTGTTAATTTTTCTTATAGTCCATATTTTCCCGAAATCAACAAAATTCATCGAATCGCGAATGTCACATCATGCTCGCGAGGTTATCAAAATTTGTTTACCCGAACCGCTGAACATGCGGTAATTAAACGTCGCCGTTCTCATCGCGGAACCATTTCCATGTTTTCCCACGTAATGATAAGGAAGGATATCGATTTCTTGAACTGAAAGTCAGAAACAGATCACCACGTGGTATTTAGCCAGACAATAGTACGTATCATAATTCTGTGCATACTGAAAAACACCCGCGAGGGCGCGAAAATCACGCAGCTACCACAATCTGATCTGAATCTGAGACCAACGTCGCGAAATCTGTAAAGTTTCCCAACTTCTCCACCCGCGAATATAAACTCTCCCGCGCGCGTAAACTGGCCACTTTGCAAAAAGATTGCACGTGGTGAACCTCGTGTTTGATAAGTATCGTAATCCTTTTGTAAAGTTTTTTACAGGTTGAAAATGCCTAATTACAAGTTTTCTGTTCAAGAAAAAGTGGAGCTGGTGAAGCATCACCATCAAGGACTGACGTACCGGGAAAATAGAGATCATTTCGCGGCTGCCCACCCGGATCGACCGATACCGTCCATCGCGACAATCAGGAACATGGTCCTGAAGTTTGAGCAAACTGGGAGTGTCGATGAGAGGACGAAGAAAGTGGTCCAGCCAAACCGGCAACTAAGTTGGGATACCAAGCTGGACATCTGCTTGACCATCGAAGAGGATCCCTTCAAGCCAACCAGCCATGTTGCACAGGAGCTTGAGATTTCCAAGGCGTCGGTCAGAAGAGTGCTGCGTGAAGCTAAGTACAAATCGTACAAGTTTCAAGTACATCACGAACTCTTGGTTGGTGATGGCGATAATCGTCTTCGCTTCAGCCAAGAGATGATGGAATGTCTGAATGCAGATGAGGGCTTGTTGAGTCGCATTTGTTTCTCCGATGAAAGTACGGTGATACTTCTCGGAAAACCCAACAGGCAGAACACCAGAGCCTGGTGCCGAAGCAACCCTCGTCTGTTCATTCAGGCCGGCACGCAGTACCCGTTAAAGCTCAACGTCTGGCTCGGCGCCATTGGTAATCGGCTGATCGGGCCATTTTTCATCGATGGGAACCTCAACGGTGAAAAGTATCTTCGGTTACTTAGGGACCACATCGTACCAGCTCTTAGGCTGATTGAAGAAGAAATCGTGAGTGTACCTTATCGTGTGAGGGGGGCCTTTTTATTAGCAGACTCCCTGTGATTTTGAAATAAATACTTGTTATGCTTACTAAAAGTAACGTGTCTTTTTCTGTATTTTAGGGCGAACCTGTTTTGTTTCAGCAGGATGGAGCCCCGGCTCACTTTACACGAGCCGTCCGGGATTACCTCGACCAAGAGTTCCCTGGACGTTGGGTCGGTAGAGGAAGCCCGGAGGTGGAATGGCCAGCTCGTTCCCCTGATCTCGCCCCTCTGGACTACGGCTTGTGGGGCCATTTGAAAAATGTTCTCTATGCACAAGGTAGAATTGAAGGCCTTGCAGCACTGCAAGCCAGAATTTTGGACATTCTGCAGAACCTGTCGCCAGATGTTATATCGAACACGACGAATGCATTTTACGATCGGCTCGGTTACTGCGCTGCAGCTGCTGGAGGGCATTTCGAGCATTTATTGAGAGGGAACCAGTGGCCAGATGATCATGGGTGATCAGTAGGGAAGTTGAGATTGGTCTCCTTGAGTTGTAGGACGATTGTCCGGTAAGTTATCGTTTTGTTTACTTTTTCCTTCAATAATACGAGTTGGACTGTAAAATTGACTGCTGTTCTTTTTCTGTTTTTGGATGTCTGGTCAACCCTTCTTTGTTAACTGAACATCGACTGTGGTACATTGGAGTTGCGTAAACTTTGTCAACTATTCAACGGAGTCAGCGAGGATTTTTTTAGGGTATTGCATCAGGTACGTCTACTGTGACTTGCTACTTTTTGTACTCCTAAGCTTTGTGTTCAAGATACCCAATTTTTTTTTATTTCTCGTTACTGATTTTATTTATTTATTTCATGTTTATCGGTACGGATTACTGGCTTCGGGACCACTGCACTGTAACAAATCTACTCCGGAGCTACCTTCTACTGGGTTTCAACAATGTACTTATTATTAATTTTATGTGAATAAAGAATCTTTTTGAGATAAACAATATTTTCACTTATCTGCCTCAGTTTGTCTAGACTCCCACTCGTTGATGACGTTTCACATTTTATTTCAGATTTCTTCAATAAATGACTAACCCAATTTCTGCAGCTTTTGATATTTGTTTCTCCATTCGAGCCTTTATTATGTACATTGAATATCTTCGAATATCGACGACGGTATTGTTGAATGACACTATTCTTAGACAATTCTCGCGAAATAGGAATAAATATTAACATAACCTCAATCCGCTACTTTAGGCGCGAGAGATTCACAGCCTTGTCATATTTTTTGTATGTTGGTCCCCTTGGTTTGCTGACGAAAATTACGCCGCGGGGCAATTTCGCTGACGAATGAGATTGAATTATTTGGCGCATGCGCAGTTCTTGTTTAGTTTCTAGAGATGGTCCCGGTATACAGGGTGTCTCTAAATTGCCTCCCACGGTCTAGCCAGCGTGATACGTCGCTAAAATCCAACCGAGAATTTCTTTACCGGAACCTCGTACGACGCATAGTTTTTGAATTATAAGCGATAGCGCTAGGCCAATCCGAGTACAGCTTTTCGTCTGTATTTGCCGCCACGGAAATTGCCGTTTCGTTTGTCTCGGTAAATTATGATTATTTTTTTACGAATTAAATATCGGCACCGCTAGCGACCAGTATTGTCGCCGCGGTATTGTTGCCGCGGTCCGCGGTGCTAGCCGCACACATTTTTATTTTCACTCGTAGATGTGTGTTTCGTAGTATAATCAAGCTGGGGATGCTCTTTTGTTCACACACACGAGTGCCCGCCCGTATCTGTGCGGCTAGCAACGCGGACCGCGGCAACAATACCGCGGCGACAATACTGGTCGCTAGCGGTGCCGATATTTAATTCGTAAAAAAATAATCATAATTTACCGAGACAAACAAAACGGCAATTTCCGTGGCAGCAAATCCAGATGAAAAGCTGCACTCGGATTGGCCTAGCGCTATCGCTTATAATTCAAAAACTATGCATCGTACGAGGTTTCGGTAAAAAAATTCTCGGTTAGATTTTAGCGACGTATCACGCTGGCTAGTCCGTGGGAGGCAATTTAGAGACACCCTGTATATATATTGCGACCCGTCAATCGATGCTCGCCTACTGGGGATCGTGTCAGCAGCAAAGATGAGGACAAATGCGGCTTTCGATACGTCACAAAATTAAAGGAATTGTTAAATCGGTTGATCAGGCTGAAAAGTAATAAATCTCCGAAATAAACAAAAAGGAAATTTGTTGGGCGCCAGGTACGATGTACCACGATAAGTTGAAAGAGAATAAGGAAAAAAAGAAAAGGGAACTAGGTAGCTCAGTATTTGGCGGAGGGGAGTGGCCGGATAGTAAATGTACAACACACTTGTCTAATATAAAAATTGCCCAAAATTAAGGTAACGAAAGGTTAGTTTATTGATAGGAACGGAAGTAGGTCTCAAAATTACCTAGATCGTACACAATCCTCGACGAAGGGTAGTAACAAACAAAGGTTAATTCAAATGACTCGATACAAGAAACGAAAATAATAACGTGACTAAAATGAAACAATCTTCTGCAATCAACTTACACGGAAGCTTAAAACTGGGTACGAAATAGAACTAGTAAGATAAATCGCGATGAACAATCTTCAATAAGCGACATACAAATAAACTTACACTCGATACAACGCGAAAATAATAACGCTAACTAAAATCCACAGACAGTTTTCGATAAATGAGATACAAGAAAACTTAACGAATTGAGGTACGGAATAGACTAAACGAGACAGCTGTTAACGGATGACTCGATATAATGCAAAAGAGTTGCAAACGATATACAAGCGTCAGCTGTCACGAGATTAGAACTCGTCCGATTACAAAATAAATGTGACAAAAGGGGAATGGACCGTCTCTACAGAGTTCATCTCTACAGAGTACATCTCTACAGAGTTCGTCTCTACAGAGTTCATCTCTACAGAAATTCGTACTACAGAAGCTCGTTTCTACAGAGCTAACCAAGGTGGTCGTCTCTACAGAGTTGACCGGGAGGGTCATCTCTACAGAAATTGAACCGAGGTGGTCGTCTCTACAGAAATTAAACCGAGGTGGTCGTCTCTACAGAAATAAAACCGAGGTGGTCGTCTCTACAGAAATTAAACCGAGGTGGTCGTCTCTACAGAAATAAAACCAAGGTGGTCGTCTCTACAGAAAAAAGTGGGCAAAAGTCCTACATAAAAATTATTCTATAAGATCGAATATACGGAATACGATGTTGCAGATATAATTCTGCTTCGTGATATTTCCAACGTGACAGTATATGCCAGGGGTTCTCGCAACCATTGATTTCGAAAACAAGTACCTATAATCAGTTATCAAAAATTTCCCATAACAAAGTACGAGAGAAAAAAAAACTCTCTCGTTGGCCGGTCTTCGGAAATGCTTTTTTCCCCAGATTGGCGCGAGTGAGTTGAAAAATGTCTGTTAAAAATAATTGGAATACCCAATATCTTCGGAAAGAGTTGTTTCTTGTTTGGAGGAATAAAACATATGAAAAGTTTCACACATGAAAGAGAAAAAAAATCACGCTGACGACTTTTTCATAGATCTTGCGTTTCTTTTCTACGAATATGATGGTTCATCTCGTTCTGACGTCTACTAAAAATCTGAGGGGATTTTCAACTACCATTTACCTTGATAGCTCATTTTCCAGTACAGAATTTTCGAACATCGATCAATTCGTAGTAGACAGCTCGCGTGATCTTGAGCACGTTACTGTGGTTAGTTGAAATGAGGTATTCCACGGCAACTTGAAGAACGATTTGCACTCACCGTTTTTGCTTTCGTTTATAATGTTTTCATACAATCGTCCTAACTTGTGATAGAATCACTGCATTATTCTAGATTGTTGTTTGCGGCCGTGTTTTTTCCTTTTTTTTTTTTTACCAATTATTCGAGGTCAGAACGAAACGACATCTTTGAACTAGCTGAAAACATTCTCAAAAATTCTCAGATCGGACAGAATCGTTGAAGGCCAAATCCGGAAAAGATGACTATTTTTTTTATATCTATTTGACTGATTGGGAATAAATGTTAACTCGTAGACGTGATGTTAATGGATCCCACAATATTTTCGAAGCAGATGAATTGTGTCATTGGGAAAAATGGGAGAGTGATAACTAACAACGAAAGATGTCAATAATCAAATTTTATTCCGCCGTACAATAGACGACCACCTCACTTATTTTCACTTTTCATACCTTTTGGTCATAACAAAACAGTATGGGTTTCGGCTGAAACTCACTTGTTCTAATTATAACAAATTTTCACGTTTTCATACGTCTAGAATCCAACAACAGATTTTTTGCTCTGTCCTTATCACAGTCAGTCGTATTATATACCTATATGTATGTATATTTCAGGGATGGGCAAAGTGGGCATCCTAAAAAATTATTTAAGAATTTTGGAAATGGGAACGTTTTCCAAAGTTTAGGAAGAGTTACGAAAAATTTTCATGGGTACCCACTTCTCTCGCCCCATCAATATATCTGCAAAGATGAGTCATCTGTACGAACCCTTCACGGTTTTTCTTAAGATAAAGGAATATCTGAATTCGAATTATCGCAAGCATTATCAATGCGTGACTTATCAATAATTTGTACCATTTGGCATTTTTCCCAAGACTAGAGAATAAATAAATTTCATTTATAAAAAACATTGACGATACACGACTTATTATTATTTTGTACTATTTGGGGGTTTTCTTAATATACAAAAATACCTGAATCTGAAGTATCACAATGAGCATCATCAATGCGTGACTTATTAATGTTTGGTACCATTTGGTATCTTTCCCAAGATTAGAGAATGAATAAATTTCATTTATAAAAAACATTGACAATACACGACTTATTAATATTTTGTACTATTTTGCGGTTTTCTCAATATAAAAAAATACCTGAATCTGAAGTATCACAATGAGCATCATCAATGCGTGACTTATTAATATTTGGTACCATTTGGCATCTTCCCGAAGACTAGAGAATGAATAAATTTCATTTATAAAAAACATTGAAAATACACGACTTATTATTATTTTGTACTATTTTGCGGTTTTCTTAATATACAAAAATACCTTAATCTGAAGTATCACAATGAGCATTATCAATGCGTGACTTATTAATATTTGGTACCGTAATGTGGCAGTTTTTTTAAGATAAGAAAATAAATAAATATCATTTATCACAAGCGTTGTCAGTGCACAAATAACTATCATTTGGTACCACTCTCGCAGTTTTTTTCAAGACGCAAGAATATCCGAATTTGACTTATCACAATGAGCGTTATCAATGCACGATTTATTATTACTTGGTACTATTCCGGCAGTTTTCTGAAGGTAATAGAATATCGAAATTTGACATATCACAGACATTATCGATGCACGACTCATCATCATTTGGTCGTATTCCGGTAAATCGTCGAAATGAGGAAAATAGTTCAAATAAACTGTTCTGGTGAACAATACTGTCAATATTCTCAGAATCAGTCTTCGATATGTCGACATCAAAGTCACATATCACGATGCGATTTTCTTTGTCATCACAATTTCTGGAATATACTTTGATTCCGTGGACGGGTGAGATGTTGTTGCAATCGTGGGATCTAATATATACACTGCAAATATGCAGGTCGCAGCTATTCTTACCAATATCTGAAGATAATTTTACACACAGTACATTAGCTGTATCTACTAGCTTTGACACTTATAAATTTTTTTAGGCATAATGACTAGAGCGCGTACCGTCATTTGACGACTACACCTTGTAATATAATGTAAGTATTATTAAGTTTGAAAACGGCATAAGAGTCCGTTTAGCATCGTCTCCCGGTGAAATTCCGGCGCGTTTTTTTCCAATGGCATCTAAAATTTGCAAAATATAGGATTATGTGATAGTTGGCATAAAGATAAGATAGAACTCGGAGCAGATTCCGTAAGAAGTAGACTCTAAGTAAACCCCAAAAAATCGACATTCAATTACCGTATCCATGTAGAGTAAGCACTGTATGGTTTAAAGTATCTTACGAAGCCGTGGATATGCTTTGATAACTGTACAGTCGGGATTTATTGTTAATTTTTTTAATGGATAGATCACCTCGAAGGGAAGAGGGAATTATATTTCATAATAAGCACATGATTACCGTTTAGCGAACAGCAGCTCAAATTAGGTCCTCCTCACGCGCACAACCGAAATGTGATCTAAGTTGCACAGCGGACAACGTGGTGCGACCAGCTGCTCGAGGCACGACTCGCAACAGCAAAAGTGAGCGCACGGCAGGAAAAGGTGCGTCGATACCTCGACCAGGCAGGCCGCACACGTGTCCGCTGGACGGAGGCTGCGATCGGCTGCGGGTGCACTCGCCAGAACCGGTGCCACCTCGGCGAACGGGAGCCCTTCTTCGGGGGGGGGGGGGAGTTCCTGGTATCCAGAACCCAAAGTCGTCTTCGTGTACCTGGTAATCGTCTTCTGGAAATGAACGAACCATCCACTCGGTAGACGTACAATTACAATATCCAAATCCAATCGTTCCATGCGAAATCAGTACAATTCCTGTCCTACGAAACTAATATCAGTGAGCACACTCGCGGAGGCAAGCTTACCATTATCGAGAACCTCGGCTTCAGCCGCTGGCTCGGCCTCTGCGTGCACCCCAAGCGGGCTGCGCGATCTTCGCGCGTCTTCAACGTCCGGCAATGCTGCGGCCGGTTCCGGTTCATTTTGTGCTACCGGAATCGGGCTTGGCGATCGCCTCAAGCGGTCAGCCCCTTGAACAACCGCGGCTTGTTCCTGGCGTCCAAGCGCTGCAGCGCGACCTCGAGCTCCACGGCCTCGTACCCCGCGACCTCTTCTCCCGCCCCGTACAACTGCGAACGGACATCGTTTGGTGTGTAGGTTATCTCAGAAATTTGTACGTGATAAACCATTAGCTCCAGATCCAGGGAAACATCGAAATCAACGGGATGGTATAATATAAAGCGTACCTGGCACGATTCTGGGCTCACCAGCAGCAAGTACTCCTGGTTCAGCCAAGGCTACTTCATCCATATCTGTGACACATAAATGCCTACGTCAAAGCTATGTTTCATTTTGCAAAATATCTATAATCTTAATATTGCCCTACACTAACCTTCATCCGCGTCATAGGGTTCCTCGCGTATGCGGGCCACCCTTCCTGCGTTGCGGGTTGCGCAACGCTGGAGAAACTCCGACAACGTTAACCTTTAAGATATATAAGTGTGTGTCAAGGTGAGGCATCGAACGTATTATCGCTCTATTTCAATTATGCCAGGACTGTAATTGGTAACAATTTATCGAGTTTTCTACATTTTCAATATGGGTAGCTCGAAACCAGACAAGGTTGTCAGAATGAGAATAAGTCTTTGTTTTGTAAGTATACCTAATGTGTCATTGAGAATTAGTGAAATTATACATTAAAAAAGCAGTTCCTGATTAAGTATGCGATCGAATGACACACATTGCCGAGAACTTCTATGTCTGAATGGACAGTGAATTGTTCAAGAAAGTTTCGGCTTGTGTGAAATAAAGATCATATTCGGACAGTACCTGCCCACATTCAGGTCGTGTTGGGCGTCCCGTATCACCGTATCCCTGGCCATGTTGCCTATGATCCATTTTTTCATATATAATTGGACCATTTATTTTTCTCAAAATTTTGAATCTGAATGATGATCGGTGATCAACCAATTATGACTGTCTTAACTTCGCCCAGCAATATTGAATAGATCGGATTTTTCTCTCGAAAAGTTTTATTTTCTTTTTTATTGTAATGAATTTTCAAGCCTCTGAATAGTAAGCATTGCTTATTCGTTGAAAGAAAGTCTGAAAAATTCTGTTTTCACATGCCTACAATAATTTTAAACCATATCAAACATGAAAACTATTTTTAATTATATTTACTTTATCGATTTCACAGAAAAATATTTCGTAAATTTCTTCATTCCATCACTCTGATTGCTAACAAAGGCCTGCAAAATGTAACTTTTGAATTCCCCGTTAAGTAATAAACCTTTTTTTCCAGGTATTCAGGAATGTTGAATTAAAATATAGCACTAGTTTTTTTACAGTACATCGGAATTTATTTTTATGCGATATACCTGCATTAGGGTGTCCCATGTTTAGCGCGTTTACAAATTTTTCAACGGATAGCCCCAAATCTTTTTTAAATAATGCAAAACAATTCCCTAATTTTTCAGATTTTTATCGCACCTGTGACCTCTCCTAAAACGCATGTTTTTCGGACACCTTCTCAGTATATATTTTATTGTAAGAGCCATATTGTTGAAAAAAATCTGTAACTGTGAGATTTCAGTGTCCAATAGTGCTACTGTCGGAGAAAAAATTACATCATCATACCATGCAATCTCGACTAATTTCAATGACAATTGTCTGCAGTTCGACGAAATTGCATGGTATGAATTTTTTCTCCGCAAGTAGCACTAAAATCTAGCGGTTACAGATTTTTTTTCGAACATTATCACTATTGCAATAAAGCATATACTCAGAACGCGTCCGAAATACATGTATTTTAGAAGAGGTTACAGTTGAGATAAAAGTTTTAAAAAATTATGCAATTTATTTTTGAATTATTTGAAAAAGACTCAGGACGTATGCGTTGAAAGATTCGTGTCCACGGTGTTACGTGGGAGGGTGGACGTGAGAAGAGGGGTAAGAGTTTACGACTATTAAGGATAATAATCGATTATGCACCCACGTAACAGCACTGAATAAAACTTAAAAACTAAGGAAGACCTACCTTTCGGTACGCCGGTATATGTAGGATCGCGTTGCTATAGTCCTATACAGGTCTGTGAAATTGATTTAAATAGGTTGAGGCTAATTTGTAATAGTGATAATTTGATCCTGAAATTGAGAAAGGTTGTTGTTCGAAATAAACGGGTTATTTGATTTAACTGGTAAAATATAGAATATATTCTTCAAACGATTTAGAAAATGATAAGGGTTGAAGTTATAAAAAGGTTACATATAATTTGTTGTTATAACATAAAATGATAAACTAAGGCCGCAAGATCTATAATGAGTGCGCATTAAGTATAACTGGTCGTTTTAGTAATTTGTATCTCTCTTCTTAGATTTATGCATTCTCAAGTTAAATTACAACATATATATTACGTTCCGCCTACTCTCGGAAACACACACACTTGTTTGTCTATTAATAAAGTCCTAATTGTGTATGGTATCGTCAGGAGAGTAACTCTGCAGTGTGTCCAGGAGGATCCACGAACGATAACCGTACAGGACAGAGATATCTAGGATCTTCAATGTCTAAATTTAATAATCAAGGTATCGTCAGGAGAGTAACTCTGCAGTGTGTCCAGGAGGATCCACGAACGATAACCTTGTTTAGACAGATCCTGTGGGTGTGGTTCCGTTGATCAGATTGAACGTATATACTTATTCTTATACTTTTGATTTAAGTGAAAAACACAGGTGACAATATATAGTTCCTAATTAATTAACTAAAGTGATAGGATCCAAGCTGAAAGCCAGAGAATACCTCTCGAAATACCTAAACGATATTGACTTCTAGCTAGGCACCAATTCTATTGTTTGATTTAATTATTGACTTTATATAATATAGGTATTGGTGAACAATTAGTGGTGGTTTAAAGGAGTGGCTAGTGAAGCTTGCCACCAAGACATGAGTTATTGAAAAAGACGATTTTTTGGTTTGGCTAGAGATACTGGCCAATAAACAGAATGTTAATTACCAATAGGCAATATTTGAATGGGAATATAAATTTATCAAATTGGTGATTATCTAGACTCGGTTGATGTTGGAGTGAAACATTCGAATTGACTTAGCTTTTGAAGAGTGGTGCGTCGAGATTGAGTTCCGTCGGATCGTGTCGGTCAGGGTCTTAGTAATCTGGACCTGAGCCTCACCTCGAGTCGTACGAATAGATGGATTACGTATGGATGTTGGAGCTCGAGATCAGCCACCAAAGCAGACTTGGGGGTTGATGATCGTAGATTCGGATTACCGTCACTTGGGCAGTACGTTAAATTTGGATGAATTAAGTTGCGAAGGAATCTACTGATTTACACCGTTTACTAGTTATGTAGTGTTGAAGTCTAATTAAACAAGAAGTTGAATGGTTATATCTTATTATCGTTAATCACTTAAAATTACCTGACTCGGTAGAATCAGGGCAGAACTTGATTTGGTTTTTATTAAAGGAAATGAATGTCATGAAAATGTCTATTCGCGAAGATAAGAGAGCCAGTACAGAACAGGAAAGAATTTGAAATAAGGTGACAGTAAGTCTTTGCAATTCACAATACAAATTGAAAGCTTGAGTTTAACGAATTAGCACGGTACTTCAGGCCGGTCACAATGAAGATTTTCCGAACACTACTATCGACCATAAGGGCTAATACGGGTTGACGTCCACGCACCTCGCGACTTGACAGACGGAAGACATGGCGTCTTGGGCCTGACGGTCCAAGAGCCCTCGGTGCAACAAAGTTACAGCGGTAATTAGCCAATGAGATGCGAGGGCGACCTCCCGGTGCCAGAATCGGCATGGTCAGCGTCACTCCGGGCCTGACTCGAGTGCTCCGACGGTGTTCCGACGATTCTCAATCTCGTCGGTTACATACTATAATTGCGAGCAAAAGATATTGAAATGCAATTCTCACACATTCATCCATACATCTTAATGAACAACCTATTTTAATTTGGTACATATTGTACGCATGGTTTAGCCTAATTGTTGATGATGATTTTGACTTAAAAAGAAGAGATACTTTTGGGTTGAGACTCGCTGGGGTTTATCTCACCACTTCACGCTTTGCATTCTCGGTAATGTTAAATATGGCACCAAGTTAAACCCAATACGCGGGCCTGTACGTGACTTTCTCTAGGAGGGGTGGAACTCGTCGGTTGAAGCAATATGATATTTTGCGTTATAATCATCGAAACGAAACTCTCAAGCGCTGTGGCTGTTGAGTAAGATGAAGCAATTCTGTGATTATGTTTTAATTTTGAAAAAGGTTCGCCGAGGCGGTACGTCGGGACGTAACAACGGCATGCATTTTTAGTCGTTTGGAACAATATTTTCAACTCGTATTTGAAAAAAAAAGTTAGTCCTGTTTTTTATACGGTCTATGTGTATTACTTTGTTACTGTGCTACAAAATTCACAAATAACTAAGATTCTTTTTCCCATGTTAATTGAACGGAAAATGAAAAATTGCGTTCAGAAATCATTAAATATTAAGGGTTCAAATCATAACAGATGTCTGATTCCCTCTCTGAACACGTGATATCGAGAGAAAAAAAAAACAACAACACATATCCGACCCCATCGAACCAGTCTAGAATGCACATAGGTATATAAGAATAACTGATTACCAATTGAAAAGACAAATTGAAGAGAATATACGGAGTTATGTTTCACTGAAGTTAAGAAACACCGAGAAGTAACGGAGTCTCGCAGCGCGTGCCACGTACGAAAATGATGCATATACCTATAAATTTCCATATATTCGGATGAAGACCTCCGAGCTTTCGCTTTGCCTCGTTATGAAACGACTCGACGAGGTTGTTGGTTCGATGTGGACATCCGTACACGCTGACAACATCTGCCAGCGGATTCCACTGTCGCCTGAGATACGACATAAATTGGAGCACCTCAGGATGCTCCTCCGCAACCTCGTCCGCGAAGCCGGTCAGCAATCCAAGGCCCTCGTCGAACCGATCCGCAGGAGCTAGCGGCAGCGCCATAGCCATCCCTAGGATCGAGGTTCGAACTCTGGCGAGCCCCAGACGCTTCCACCGCCTCTCCAGAGCCTAATAGTCCGAAAAAATCAGAAGTTCTGAGGTATATGTATACGAGGGCGTATTATTTGTCTCATATACATTTTAATAATTTTGTAATCAATTTCGTACTTAATACAAATGAGATCCAGGTATTGTACATATTGCAGACTTTACCTGATTGAAGTGGAACCAGCACCCGTGGATGTCGGTTCGAGGGAACACCTCTCTCAACGCACTCGTCACCGCACGTTCGAAGTCGCCCATGACAAAGCGGAGGTGTTCCTCGTGCCAATGCAGCGATGCGTCGTAAGATCGCGGTGTAGAGCGCTCTCGTTCGGTCACTACACAGCACGTAAACAGCGGCAATTCCCTGGAAAGTGCGTTTTTAATGTGATTGTGATAACGTCATGAGTATGTTTGAATATATCAAGGCTACAAACTATAATGAATAAGGCAATGACGTACGTTATCCATAACCCGGAGATGTATAGTGTAGAGCTGGGCGATGGGTGGGTGGTTCGGGGCGACCTGTATTCATAATCGTGGTAAATTATAGTAACGTTGTATAAGAACTATCTAATTTTCGCCAAATACTGGTTGAACTTTATTACGCTAGTCGGTTTCTTTTGTTTATGCGCTTCAGATACAACAAAAGTTTGATTTTCGACACGGAGATAAATTGTTAATCAATAGTGTAATCCGGTATAATATATATACACAAATCATTTCGAATCTTTCGATATCCCTCAAAAAACTTTTCAAATATTTGAGATATTTTCAAATAGTGTACTTGATGATTCTGCGGAATACCACAACTAATATGGTATGAAAGAATACCCCTACTGAACAAGTTCTTGTGATAAATCACATGAGGTTATGAAAGAAGTTGGCATGTAATTTGACGTATAATTTATTCCGTGAATTCGCTGAAATATTGTGACGAGGGGTGAACCTCGCACCTATTTGGGGAGAGAGGAGGGAGACGAGAGACGGGGCAGAATGAATTCACGCCGAAATTATGAAATGCGAAAGTCGGACGTATATTTGGGGGTTTTCGTGTCGTGCCTTACTTACTAAATAACATATGGGTCGGTTCCGCGTGGCGGCTGGTCACGCCCCAGCCGATTAGCGTTTTCTTAAACCTAAGTCCTTAAAACTAATGAGTAATTACAAATGATCGTGTGAGTGAGAGGAGGTGTGGGGGGGGGGGGGGGTTGGTGTGTGTGGGGGGTGTGAGAGAGTGTGGGGAGAGCTGGTGAGGATGCAGGGGTGCGATGTGGTGACTACCGGAGGAGATGCGTAGCGTAGTGGTTGCACGAGGCAGTAAGTGGGAAGCAGCTGACCTTTTCCGTAGAGATGGCTTGGGGTCGCGTAAGCTTTCTTCGGCGGCGGAGGTTGTCACAAGAGTGACTTCTCCGGCCGGCCCGGCGCGTCTTCGGGTGCGCCCGGGCCGGTTCGGCATCGTTCGGCCCCGCTCCGCGGGTTTGGGGCTTATTGTGACGTGCACGCGGGGTGCAACGTCACAACTCCCCCCTCCCCACACGGGGCGAGGCCTATAGGGTGAGCGAGAAGGGTGGTGTGGTCGTGTGGGTGTTTTTTGGTTTTGTTTTTCGTGTTGGGTTTCGTTGTTAGTGAGTGTCTGTTGCTTCTCCTTGTGCCTTTTTGTGTGTTTGTTCTGGATGACGTTGTTGGTTGAATGTCTGTTGTTTCTCCTCGTGCCTTTTTGTGTGTTTGTTCTGGATGTCGTTGTTGGTTGAATGTCTGTTGTTTCTCCTCGTGCCTTTTTGGGTGCCGTTCCGTTTGTTTGTCGCTCTGCCAATCTGTGGGAGGGGTTAAGGGATGATGAGTAGTGTGTTACTTGGTGTGTTTGTGTGTGTGTTTGATGTGTGTGTGTTTGATGTGTGTGTGTGTTCTTATTCTAGTTAGTTTTATTCTATACCTATTATTCTTTCTCTTAATTCTACTGTTTGCCTTAAATCTACTTGGTGTTTTCTTAAATCTAATTTGTCCTGTCTTAATCCTAATTTGTGTCGTGCTAGATCTACTAATACTTGTTTTTCTATTCTTAGTGCTCTTGTTCTATTTTTACTTTGTACTTTCGATTTCTGTCTTATCACATTTTTGTTACTTTTTGTTTTGCTGTGTGTTTTCTGTTTACTTATTGTTACGTAAATGTGTACTTAAATTTTCGTGTTGGTTCCCCGGTTTGTGGCGTCGTTCTCTGCGTTTTCTGGGTTGCGCTGCGTGTTTTCTTCGTCTGTGTTTCTTCTCTGTGTTGACCTGTTGTGTTGCGCTGCACCCGGTGTGTGGTCTGTTGCGTTTGGTGGCTGGCTTGTGTTCTCTTTCTCTCACCCCATCTGTCGTCTCGTCTACGGTCTGTCTTTTGGTCTGTCTACGTACTGTTCTTAACAAAAGCAAAAAAAAGGGGCGGTCCTTGTGTTGTGTGTATGGCTGTGTGTGTGTGTGTGCGGCTCTATGTGTGTGTCGTTCAAATTTTTGTCTTATCGTTTTCCGCGTTTCCGGTCCTGTTTCTTTTTTTGTAATTGTTTCTTTTTCATCTGTCTTTTTCGTTTTGGTGTGTTTGGTCGTTTTGTCGCGTTGTCTGTGTGTGTCCTGACTTCTATTACCGTGCCTGTGTCGGAGTCGGTGTTTGTCGTGTCCGTTTCTGTGTCCCTTTCTGTGTCCGTGGTGGTAGGGTGGGCGGGATCGTACGCGTTTAGGGTTTGTAATGTGCGTTTAGCCTGTCGTGTGTCGTGTGTCTTGATTTTTTGTGTTGTTGGAAAGGGTGGGTAGTCCCTTGTCCTTTGTCTCGTGTGTGTCATCTGTAGGGTTTTTGGTGTGGTGGCGTATCGTGTATGGTGTTGTGTTTTTGTTCCGGTGGTTTGTGTGTTTTTGGGTGTGTGTCCGGTGTGTGGTGGTCGTTCGTTGGTGTGTGCTGGTTGTAGTCCGTAAATAGTCATGGCTGTGTCGTATGTCGGTCTTTGTGTTTGGTGTGTGGGTGTCTGGTCGTGTGTTCGTGTCTGTTCTCTTTCTACCCGGTCCCTGAGCCTTTGTGTCGGTGATGGTGTTCGTGTGCGTGTGCTTGGGTTGTGTGCTGTGTTTGTGTTGCGTTTCGTGGTGGTGTCTGTGTGCTTGCATGCGTTTTCGTGTGCGTGTAATTTTTCTTTGCGGACCAGTCCGCCGCATTTGCTGCAAGTGGCTGCGCCACTGGGGTTTGTTTTTTGTGTGTGTTCTGTTGTTGTTTTTGTTGCTTGTGTGGTGTGTGTAGATTTGCTTGTGAGTGTTTGTGCGTATGTGCTTGGGGTTGTAGATTGTGTCGGTGTCGTGGTTGTGATGGATGATGTGTGTGTGTTCGTGTGTGTTTGTGTGTGTTCGTCTGTCCGGGGGGTATGCCATCCGGGGGGTGATTCCCGATGGCCCGGCTTCCTCGTTTCCTCTTTCCATTTTCTTGTTTTACCTGTCGGATCGTAATGTGTGTGTTAGGTTTTTATTTAGCTTGGTTATGTGTATAGTTTTAAATTGTCTATGTGCCATTTTCCTGCACTTTTGCCGCTTTCTGATTTTAGTTTGTATATTGTTGGTGAAATTTTATTTATGATTATAAATGGACCTGTGAATCGTTTGGTTAGTTTAGCTGCAACTCTATCTGCTCCGGATGAGAGCGTGTGATTTCTTTTTAATACTCTATCTCCTACCTTAAATTCGATATTACGTCTACGTAGGTTGTAATAGTGTGCTTGTTTTTCGTTTGCTTCCACCAGGTGTCTTTGTACTTCCTCGCGGAGCGTCTGTAATCGTCTTAAATGATCTGTCCATTTGTCTGTGTCCTGTGTTTCTATTTCCCTGTCATCTTCTAGCTGTTTTTTCATACATTGGGTTGGGTTTAATTCCCTGCCTAGATTGAGGAACGCTGGTGTGTGTTTGGTTGACGTGTGTGTACATGTGTTTAGTGCGAATTGTAGGTCTTGCAGGTGTGCGTCCCATTCACGGTGGTCATTGTCTATGTATGCCTGAATCATTGTTTTGATTGTACGATTTACTCGTTCTACCGGGTTTGCTTGAGCGTGATATGGGGGTATTGTGGTGTGTCTGATGTTGAATTTTTGTGTGAGTTCGCGGATTAGTTTGTTAATGTATGGTGTACCGTTGTCTGTTAATAGGATGCGTGGCGTTCCCCAGCGTGATATTACGTGGGAGTGGAGTGCGCGTTCTACTGTTTGTGCATTTGCTTTCTTCATTGGCGTCATCTCTACCCATTTTGTGTACAAGTCCTGAAATACTATTATGTATTGGTTTTTGTTTTTTGAAAGTGGTAGTGGTCCCATTATATCCGATGCTACCACTGTCCACGGTTCCTCAATTATTCTTAGTCCCATGAGTCCTGCCGGTTCTGCTTGTATGATTTTTGTCCGTTGGCAAGTTCCGCATTTGCGTACATGGTTGACTATGTCGCGGTACATGCCGGGCCAGTAGTATTCTTTTGCTACGCGTTGGTATGTCTTTTCTATCCCTAAGTGTCCTGCTTGTGGTGTATTGTGGTTTTCGTGTAATATTTGTGTGATATTGTTTTTTGGTATTACTAATTTCCATGGTTTTGTGTCGGGTAAAAGGTTTGAGTGTAGTGGGTCTGGTCTATGGAAATATAGGTTGTTGTCGCGGATTCGCCATGCTTCGTTTTTCTCTGGTCGTGTCTGTACTTGTGCTTTCTTGTATGTGTACCATTTGTCTGTGTTGTCTGTTATTGCGTGTGTGATTTCTTCGTGTTCGTGTAGTCTTGATAGTGCGTCTGGTACGTGGTGCATAGCTCCTTTTCTATGTTCTGGCTCGAAGTCGTATTCTAAGAGCTCTAGTGCCCATCTCGCTAGTCGTCCGGTTGGGTTTTTTAGTTCCCTGAGCCATTTTAGCGCCGCGTGATCTGTGATGACCCGGAATTTGTACCCTTCTACGTACGGTCTAAATTTTTTGATGGCCCATACGACGACTAAGCATTCCCTCTCCGTTGTCGAGTATTTGCGCTCCGCCTCGCTTAACGCTCGGCTGGTGTATGCGATGACATGTTCTTCGTCATCGAGGGTTTGCGTTAGCACGGCGCCGAGGTCTGTACCGCTTGCGTCTGTTTGTAGTGTGAATGTTTGTGTGTAATCTGGACATGTGAGTGTGGGTGGCGTGCTGAGTTTATGTTTGATTGTGTCTAATGCGCGTTGTTGTTCTTTTCCCCATTCCCATTTCTGTTCTTTTTTCAGTAATCGGGTTAGTGGCTCGATTATTTCCGCGAAGTTTGGGATGAAGCGTCTGTACCACGAGGCCATGCCTATGATTCTCCGTATCTGTTTGATTGTTTTTGGTTGTGGGTAGTCTGTTATTGGTTGTGTTTTGTCTGGGTCTACGTGCAGGCCGTGTTTGTCTATGATGTATCCCAGGTATTTAACTTGTGAGCACCCGAATTCACACTTTCCTGGGTTTATTGTTAATCCTGCTTTTGTTATTCTGTCTAGTATGTGTGCGAGTCTGTGTATGTGTTCCTCGTATGTTTGTGTGACTATAATGATGTCGTCTAGGTATGCGAATGCATATGGTTCCGCGTCCGCACCTATTAGTTTATCGAGTAGTCTTTGGAATGTCGCGGGTGCGCCTGATAGGCCGTATGGCATTCGTTTAAATTGGAATAACCCTTTTCCCGGTACTGTGAATGCTGTTATGTGTTTGCTGTTCTCGTCTAATGGTATTTGGAAGTATGCTTGGCTCAAGTCTATTTTTGAGATGTATTGTGCTTGTCGTAATTTGTCTAGTATTGCTGTCATGTATGGTAACGGGTATGCATCTTTCCGGGATACTAAGTTCACTTTTCTGAAGTCTAGGCAGAATCTGTATGTATTATTCGGTTTTTTTATCATAACTATTGGACTTGACCATTCGCTGTTCGAGGGCTCTATTACGTCCTCTCTCAGCATTTTTTCTACCTCCTCGTAAATTGCTTCCCGTATTTTCGGTGATACCATGTAATATCGTTGTTTTATCGGTGCGTGTCCTTGTGTGTCTATTTTGTGTTTGATTAAGTGAGTGAGGCCTAGTTGTCCCGGCGGTGTGATGATTTTCTCGTGTATTATTGATTGTAGTTGCGTGTGTTGTGTTTGTGTGAGCTCCTGTATGCCGGCGCATGCTTGTGTTTCTGGTGGTTGTGTGTGACTTTGCGTTGAGTGTGTTTGTGTGTACAGGTTCGGGTCCGGTAGGAAGTCTGGTGTAGGTAATAGTGCTTTTCTTGTTTTATTTTTTTCTTCCGGTTTTCCCTGCGTGTGGATTTGTGTTGGGTGCGATTGTGTGTATAAATTTGGATTCGGCGGGAAATTCGGTGTGGGTAATAATGCTTTTCTTGTTTTATTTGTTTCTTCCGGTTTCCCCAGCATGTGGATTTGTGTTGAGTTTGTTCGCGATCTCCGTGCGGTTAGTATTTTTCTTGGTTCTGTTTGTGTCTTTTTTATTTTTGCTTCCGCCTGTTGTAATTTTTCCGCGGCTTTCGCTTGTTTTGTGTGTGTTTGTGATGCTTGGTCGTGGGTGATTAGTTGTGGGGTGTGTGTTTGTGTTGCCTGTTCTCGTGTGGTTGTTTCGATTGGTGTTGGTAATTTCTGTGGGTTGTGTGTGATGTTGTATTTTAATTCTGGTTGCTCCGCTATTGACCATGTATTTTTTTCGTAATTAATTATCATGCCGAACTCTGTTAATGCGTCTACGCCGAGAATGCATGGTTCTACGAGTGTCGTTACGGTGCCGAAATGTATGAGTTTTGTGACCTTGCCGATTCGCAATGGCAGCATTGTAGCTCCGCTTATAGGTGTTTTGGAGCCGTTCGCTGTGCTCAGTGTTCTGTTCGGTGTGTCGTATATGTCTATTTGTGCTTTGTGTATTAGTTTGATGGTTTCCGCGCCTGCGTATGAGTGAGATGAGCCTGTGTCTATTAACGCGTTGAATTCGAAGCCTATCATATCCACTCGCACGTGAAATCTTGGGTCATGTGTGTTATTGTGTAATGTGTATGTTGTGTAATCGGGTGTGTTGGTGTTGTTGTTTCCGGGAGCTACCTCCACCCTGTTTAGGTGTTCCCTTATTCGGTTCCCTGGTTTTGAGTGTGGGGGCATTCTCGTCTGAAATGTCCTGTTTGGTTGCAGTTAAAGCATCTGCTTATTGCTGTGTTTGGCGGTTCGTTGGCAGGTTGTAGGTTAACGCTGGTGGTATGTTTGGTGTGGGTAATAATGCTGCTCGTGTTTGTATGTGTGTTGCTATCCGTGGTGTGAATGTGTTTGTGTTTTGGTATGCTGCTGTGAAGTTTTGTTGGCGGGAGCTTGGTGTTTGCGATCTGATCGTTTGTTGTCTGGTGTTTTCCCATTCTACGTTTGATTCCCACATTTTCGCCGCGTTTTCTAGTTGGTCGAAGTTTGCGAAGTCGTATGGTTTTATATACGTTTTGTATTCTATTCTCATGTTTCGGTATGCTATGTCTAGTTGCTTGTGTATTGGGTATGGGGGTATGAGTTGTGTAAATAGTGTTCTTATTGCGATGAGATATGGTGTGATTTTTTGGAATTGTCCCTGCATGTAATTTCTTATTTTGTGTTCTAGTCTGTCTCTGTATTGTGAGTCCTGGAATGTGTATAGTAGGTCAATCTCGAATTGCGCGCGTGTTTGCCATTTTCCGCGGTTTAAGCGGTACCAGTTTTTCGCGTCTCCGTCTAAGATCGGGGTTAAATTGTCTATTAGTTGTCTGTCCGTCATGTCGTATCCTGTCTGTAATTCTCTTAGGTTTTCTATGAATTCGTATGCGTTTTCGTTTGTTCGCCCTGCGTATGATATTTTCCACGTTTGTATGGTTCGCATTGGTATTGTAGACTGCTGTGTGTTATTCATGCTCGTGTTGTATGTGTTTATTGGTTGGTTATGCGTGTGGTGTGTTGTTTGTGTGTCGTATTGTCGCGGTTCGTCAAAGTCTATCAGGTTGCGAATTCCTGCTAGGTTGAGGTTGTTTGTGCCCATAAATGTATCCGCGCCTACTGTTGGGTGTGTTAGTCTGTTTTGTGGCTGGATGGTTCTGTTGCTGAGTTCGTGTAGTGGTGAGATTCTTAGTGTCTGTGTGAGGTCTATTGGTTCGATTCGTCTCGGTTGTATCTGTGTGCTGTGCAGTGATTCGCTAATCGGTTCATTTATAGGTGCATCTAATAGGCTTAACTCGTGGTTCATTATGTTTCCGTCGTCTCGAAATGGTTCGTGAACTTGCATACGCTGATAATATGGGTATTGTGTGTGCGTCATCTCGCCTGTGTTGTGGGTTTCGCGCGCGTCGCCGTGTACCGTATTGTTTTGGTTCCGCGCCCGGGTGTGTGTGCCTGTGTCGTCGAGTGCCGAGCCGTGCGGCATGCTGTGTCTTCTATTTGACATTATTTTGTTTTGATTCTGTGTGTTAGTGTATATGTGTGATTTTAACCGTTCCTTTTCAAATATCTCGAATATTCTCGTCGTGCTTCTAACTTGTTAGACTGATTAATTTGTGTATTGTGTCGTTTCTCGTCTCGATTTTTGGGACTCAATGTGGGTGATTTACGTTGGGCGCCAATTTGTGACGAGGAGTGAACCTCGCACCTATTTGGGGAGAGAGGAGGGAGACGAGAGACGGGGCAGAATGAATTCACGCCGAAATTATGAAATGCGAAAGTCGGACGTATATTTGGGGGTTTTGGTGTCGTGCCTTACTTACTAAATAACAAATGGGTCGGTCCCGCGTGGCGGCTGGTCACGCCCCAGCCGATTAGCGTTTTCTTAAACCTAAGTCCTTAAAACTAATGAGTAATTACAAATGATCGTGTGAGTGAGAGGAGGTGTGTGTGGGGGGGGGGGGGGGTTGGTGTGTGTGGGGGGTGTGAGAGAGTGTGGGGAGAGCTGGTGAGGATGCAGGGGTGCGATGTGGTGACTAGCGGAGGAGATGCGTAGCGTGGTGGTTGCACGAGGCAGTAAGTGGGAAGCAGCTGACCTTTTCCGTAGAGATGGCTTGGGGTCGCGTAAGCTTTCTTCGGCGGCGGAGGTTGTCACAAGAGTGACTTCTCCGGCCGGCCCGGCGCGTCTTCGGGTGCGCCCGGGCCGGTTCGGCATCGTTCGGCCCCGCTCCGCGGGTTTGGGGCTTATTCTGACGTGCACGCGGGGTGCAACGTCACAATATGTACGAAATCACACAATAAATTATACAAATATCGATCATCAGATATATCACAACACAAATGACATGATCAAATGATTTTTTACATAATAAATCTGATGATTGGTGATATGATTTTTTTACGTGATAAATGTAATGATTGGTTCATATATAATTTATGATGTGATTTCTTATGTATTCTATCGAACTCACGAAATAAATCATACGATAAATTACATATATTAACTTCTTTCGTAACCTCATGTGATTTATCACGTGAACGTTTTTCAGTAGGGACAGGGACTGGAGAAGGACCGATTAAGGAATCGGTGAAGGTATTAATTCGATTACCTTAAACGTTCCGTCCACGTAGAGTTCGCGGGCGGTTTTCAACTCTTCCAGTACTCGATCGCTGATGAAAATCAGGGCGATCGAGTCCTGGTTCGCCTCTACATGACCCCGGTAATACGCCAGCGTCGGATCGTACGTCTGCAGAATGTCGGCTAATTCCCGCAACCTTGCGGGAATCAGCGGTCGAATCCGCTGCCGTGCCCGCCTCATCGCGCTTCTCATCGCCGGGAAAAGGAGCTTCGGTGCGACTCTGGGATTACTGAAATCGAATCGTATTTTCACGTTTGTTGTTGCTAAAATAAGATGCGTGAATTGTGCGATATCAATCAACCGTTCAATAACCCCTCAAGTTTATTCTACTGGAAACCAATTAATTTATTTCGATCATTATCTGTGAAATTATATGATCTCACCCTCGGCAAACGTCATCAAAGATCTCCTTCGGAGGAGCGTTGCTCGATACGGCACGGTCTAGCATCTCCGTACGCATGGTCTCTTCTTCAAAGATCGTCGGGTTCGGGTCATGCCCTTCGTGCGCCGCGTACACCTTCACGCGGTCACGAAGAGGTCCGCGAAGCTCCGCAGCACCTCGACACCCGGTTGACGATCTTTTCGCACATCGAAAAAGGTGAGGTGACGTCGTATCGATATGATACTCGAAGCCCTCATGTATATACCGCACGGTATTCGTGCGTATACCGCGTACTTCTTGCATCTATATTATTTTAAAATTGAAAAATTGCTCAGAACATGCTTGAAAAATCTCAAATGATACCTCTATATCAGTCTGGTTCTTATTATGGTCATGTCGGAATTTCTTCACGCTCATCCCCCAAAAGTAATAAACATATCGAAAAAAATTTGGCCAAGTCCCCGAATCCTTCCGTTAACTTTAGCACGCCCCGCCAAGCAGTCGAATTTTATATGAAAAGAATCATGCATTCAAAATTTTGTCAAAAAGACTATTTATTACTTTATGATGAAAAAAAAGGTTTATGCCATTCTGTGGGTAATTTAATGCTCTAGAAAAAAGATCTGTTGCAAAATCTACGTAAATTTATTATTTATCACGTTAGTAGCGAGAAACTCATCTTCGCTGACAACGTGATAAACCTTAGATTTACGAAAAATTTACAGGAGATGTTTTTCCTGCGGCTTTTAATTTCCGAAAAGATAGCCAGAGGATATTTTTTTATAATATACAATTTTCAAGCAATTAACAGTTTTCGTTGAAAAAAAAACAAACAAATGCATGATTTTTCCCGTATAAAAATTCAACTGCTTCGCGGGGCGTTTTAGAGTTATACATTTCTGGCCGTTTCTGGATAATAGCCATATGCACGCGCCTGTGTACATGCGCGCTTATGTGTGGAAAATGTGATTGGTACATGTTCAATCGAGGATCTGACTTGATTTCTAATAATAATTATCAAGTTCTAGTCAAATGATTCTAAAAAATTTCGATTACCATGTAAATGAATCAATGCATATTCCGTTTCGTTTCTGCCAATAATTGAATACGTTGTCGGAGTGTTGAAAAATAGTTCATTTCGAACCAGCCGATATTTCCTGCTTTCGAAAATCTTATTTTCACGCGGGTACACGTGTTACAAACGATAAATACAAACGACTGGATAGATTATACATGACTTGACGAAAGTGAATTGATCAGTCATTCGATGATACATTTTTCATTTCACCGTCATTATTCCTCAAACCGTATTATATTACGAGGTGTCCGGTGACATCGAAATCAATTAAAACCATACGTTAGGTCCTGCCGTGCAAAAAATTTTTGTAAAAATCTCGCGGTTCGCGTAAACCTACTCATCACAACACACCGTAGCGTAGTCCGTTACCCGATTCAGGAAAGGGACCGGGCGGCGAACGTAATCATGGATGCCCGCCGATCTGTCCGTAAACTTGGCACAATTCTCCGTCGTAAAAGAGCGCGAAAAATGCATTGTTCAGATTAATGAACCACTTCCGGAAAGTTTCAGAGAATATCTCAGTTTTTTCCCAAAAATTAACCAGCCGGTCTACAGCATAAGATTTGATAATCTTTTTGAAATTGCATTCTTTTTATACAGAGACACGTCGATCCGTCGACATGATGAAAATACGCATCGGTCTATACGAATTGGATAATCAGGTACTATTTCTGGAAGAACATTAATAATACTTTTCATTCAGAACTTCTCAGTGAATTTCACAAACCCGCGCGTGGTGCGCACCGCAGTTATACATATACGTGCAGGTAAGAGGCGCGGGAGAAGACATGTCTAAAGATTTGCAATCAGCTATCACGGAGCATAATACTTGTTGCGAACGTGTAATGAATGTCCATTTACAAGTTATCGATGATCGATACCTGTAATGTGTGAATCGATGTGCCATATGCAAGGGACGTATAGGTATCGCGCGACAACGTGGCCTGTTGAAAATCCGTTACGGCTGTGAACTTGCCTATCTTTTTGTACGCTGCCTAGGTTTTACCACCACGATCTGTGCTCGAAATTAAAGACTGTTTCAAGGTACTTACCACAACACAAAATTTTTAGACATGTCTTCTCCCGCGCCTCTTACCTGCACGTATATGTATAACTGCGGTGCGCACCACGCGCGGGTTTGTGAAATTCACTGAGAAGTTCTGAATGAAAAGTATTATTAATGTTCTTCCAGAAATAGTACCTGATTATCCAATTCGTATAGACCGATGCGTATTTTCATCATGTCGACGGATCGACGTGTCTCTGTATAAAAAGAATGCAATTTCAAAAAGATTATCAAATCTTATGCTGTAGACCGGCTGGTTAATTTTTGGGAAAAAACTGAGATATTCTCTGAAACTTTCCGGAAGTGGTTCATTAATCTGAACAATGCATTTTTCGCGCTCTTTTACGACGGAGAATTGTGCCAAGTTTACGGACAGATCGGCGGGCATCCATGATTACGTTCG